>NW_027514384.1:0-610916 GCF_048772815.1 Callospermophilus lateralis | reverse complement strand
TCACAGTATGGTCTATTCATACATTATTTCTATATCCATTGACACGGGGTACTCCACTTTTTTCCCCCAATATTTATACGTCTTCAAAATATTGCCCCCAGTAATGGTGGAAGAAATGCTCATGTCACCTGATCTACATATAAATTTTAACACAGTAATATTCTGGACACAGAAAGCAAAAGTCACTCTTATGATTGTAGCAAAGCCTAAAAGAAAAGTGAGCATGGATTACTAAAAATATCCATGTCCCGGTTTCTTAATGCTGTAAAATGTAAATCCTATTGATAAATCCTATGTATTTGTTTCTTTCTAAGATTATATATTCAAACTCAACCCTGTTCAAAATGTCTAATCCTATCCCTCACTTTATACATTGCCTGATTTCTTAATGTCTCTATTGATATCTGCTTTCCTACATGTTTTCCCCATTTCATCATTGTGTCTCACTCTTCACATGTGCTGATATTTACATTCACTCTCTAATTGAAAACCAATTGCTAAAAATCTTTTGGTCCAAATCCTATACTCATTGTTGTTTCTAAACCTAGAGAATATCGTCCTAAACCTACGGACTTTCCCTTTGTGACTGGATGTTCTCTTCAACTTTCAATCATCCAAGGTACAAGGTCCTATGTCATTGTATATCGATTTATCTGAGACATCTGTGCAGAACATAATTCAAAGATAAGTAACCCACTCAAGGGCCCAATGCCCATCTGAGCTTCAAATCCTGCCTAGATTTCTGTTTTCATACTTTTATTTTACCTATATATTCTTGTAAATATTGCAGATTCCCAGAGCGAATATTCATCCTGCAGAATGATTCCTAACCCAAATCGAATGTGTTATTAACCCTAACCATACACTGTTTCCTCAATCTAACTTTACAGAATAGCAGGGACAGTGTGACCAGGAAAGTCTCAGTGGAGAAACCCTGCTTTGGGCCTTTTGCTTACCTATTTTTCTGTTGCCCTGAATGTCAGGAAGTTCTTTACCTCAGGCTAACCCTTTGTAAAGCCTGAAGAAAACAGTTTTCAAGTGGAAATGAATGGGCATCACCTATGGCTCTTTGCTTAATTTCTTTGGAAAGGGATGTGTCTGAATCAGCCTCTTGGCCCTGTGTGAGGCTGTGACTTAGATTCTCAGCACCTGATGGATCTAAAGAAAGATCCCATGTGTGCATCCAAAACCAAAATGGCAAAAAGTTCACTCATTTTGGATGAAGTATCTTCCCTTCCTCTATTAGATTCCTCACCTCCATCAATTGAGAATAGGGATTTTTTGGGTCATATGAGTTCTTCAATCCCTAAAGAGGTGCTTGGGTTTCTCATGATTCCAATTCACATAAAGAATCTGTACCTATCAATCAGAAGTAGTTAGTCAATATTGCTCCCAGAAATGGTGGAAGAAATACTCATGTCACCTGATCTTCATATACATTTATTCACAGAAATATACTGGACACTAAATTCAAAGTTCACATTTATGATTGTACCAAAGCCAAAATGGAAAATTAACATGGATTACTAAAATCATCCATGTCCAAGATTACTTATGCTCTCAAATGTCAATCCTCTTGATGACTACATATTTGTTTCTTCCTAAGATTGCATATTCAAACTCAACCCTTTGAAAATGTCTAAGCCGATCTCTCACTTTTTACTTTGCCTGATTTCATAATGTCCCTATTGATATCTGCTTACCTACATATTTTTCCCACTTCATCATTGTGACAGACTCTTCACATGTGCTGACATTTAAATTCATTTTCTAACTGAAACCCTATTGCTAAAGAAATTTTGTTCCAAATCATACACTCACCCTTTTTTCTATACCTACCTACTATCTTCCTATTCCTACTGACTATCCCTTTTTGACTGGATGTTCCCTTCTACATTCAATCATCCAAGGTACAAGGTCCCATGCCATTGTATATTGATTTATCTGAGACATCTGTGCAGAATGTAATTCAATGCTAAGTATCACAATCAAGGGCCCAATGCCCTTCTGGTCTTCCAATCTTACTTGGATTTCTGTTTTCATACACACTGTTCACCTCTATATTCTTATAAATTTCGCAGGTTGCCAATACCATTATTCATCCACAAAATGATTCCTAACACAAATTGAACCTGTTATTAACCCTAAACATACATTGTTCCCTCAATCTTACTTTACAGAAGAGCAGGGACAGAGGTGGTCTTATAATACTGGAATGTAGGGATCCTCTACCTGCTGAGAACTTCAAAGATCCATGCTGAAAGGATCCCTGGAGAATATGTAGGCAGTTATGAAGGACCTGAGAGAGCACAAGTCATCTTCCATGGCAAACAACCTGGTCAGGATGAAGGGTTGTGTCTTAATCAGCCTCTCTCTTCTTAATGTAGAGAAGATGGACCAAATCAGGCCTGTATGGAGAGCTGTTCCCAGGTGCCTATGGTTGATATACCATTTTAACTTGTGAAATTGTCACATTAAGTAGGGGAAGCCTCCATCTCATGGGACCCTTGGAAGCAACTGTTAGGACAAAGTGGTTGCCAAGGCAGTGACTTCATTCAGATCCTGAAGGAAGTAACCTCACCTCACTTCCTCGGTGATGGAAATTGACATCCAGGAAGCCAAGCACACAGAGCCTGTCCCAGTCCCACTACCAGTGGTGTCACTAGTTTTGAATTACCAAGGACAGTGTCAGTCTATCTTGGTACCTACAGATGTGAGAATGGCCATATGCCAGGAAAGATCTGAAGAGGGGGCTTGTATGAGAAAAGAGATAGTGGCTCACCACTGGCTTCTGACAAGTCTCAGTGAAGAAACCCTGCTTTGGTACTTTTAATTACCTATTGTTCTGTTGCTCTGAATGTCAGAAAGTTTTTTGCCTCAGGCCACCCCTTTGGGAAGCCTGAAGAAAAGAGTTTTCAAATGGAAATGAATGGGCATCATCTGTGGCTCCTTGCTTAATTGCTTTGGAAAGGGATGTGTCTGAATCAGCCTCTTGGCCCTGTGTGAGGCTACGGCTTAGATTCTCAGCACCTAATGGATCTAAAGAAACATCCCACGTTTGCATCCAAAACCAAAAGAGCCAAAAGAGCAGTCATTGTGGATGAAGTCTCTCACCTTCCTCTGTAAGGTTCCTGACGTCCATCTATGAGAATAGGGATCCTTTGGGTCCAATGAGTTCTTCAAAGCCCTGCAGAGACTAGACCATACGTTCATAGGTTTCTCATGACTCCAATTAACATAAAGAATCTAAACCCCACAGTCATTAGGCCTCAAAATGGAGAATCAGAGCAGTATTAAGGGCAGGCCTCTTTGATCACTCCTGGTTCACAGGAAGGGTGTCCCAGCCACACTGACTTTAGGCAAATGGGGGCAAGGGACCTTATTTTGGATACTGTCTTTGGCTGTGCCCCTCATGAAAAACTACAGCCTGAGGTTATGATGAGTGTCTATATGAAAGAAGATGAGGGCCATGTGGAAGTGTTTTGCTTTTAATTGTGGTCATTTTTGTGGCTGTTGGAAAAGATGATGGGTCCACCTGGACTTGAACACTGGTGTGATTCCCCTTAGAGACTGAGTTATGGAATGGACCTCAAAGAAGTATTGCCATGTATTGTTTTGGGATTTTAGGATGCCACGCATGAGAGTTGTCCTTGGAAACTGAGATCTAGGCCCAGGGTGGCTTTCCACAGAGCACTGGGAATCTCAGGAAGAATATCACATGATTTTATTCTTAAAGAATTGGCAGCCATAGTTGCAAGTCAAAACACAAATGGACCACACATTGTAGACCTCAAACGCCTGGCTTAATGTGACCTTTTTGCCTGTCTTTGGGAAGCCTTGTCTGTTAGAATTCTCCAGAGCTTTTATTGAAATGAGCTTCCTCTCCATTTAATGGTTCCTCAATGAATTGAAACCCACAGTGCCTCCAACTTCATCCTTGACAAATGCCTGATAAAAAACATGAAATTTTTGAAATTCCCATGACCACTTCGCACTGTAGAATCTTTGGATGTCCTATTGATGATCACGAGTGTACCAGACAGTGCCTGATTGACTGGGTTTCATGAAAATGGTGTAGAACAGAGATGGCAGTAATTTGGAGCCTGCTGAGTAGTTGGCCTAGAAAAATGGTGTGAAGGTGTTTGTTAAAACATCTGTGGTTGGGTGATGTGGATCTGCCATTGGCTTTCAAATGGTTTGTGACTGACATGGTGCAGCCCCCAGACCCTTGTATGTAAAGGCATGTTGTTATATGGAGAGGTTTCAGTGCAATGTTTAGAATCAGATTGCTAAGGTGAAGGGGGCAAGCTATGTGGGATAGAAGCCTGATTGGTGCATTCTCCTGCAGACCCTTACCCACCACATGTGACAGAACTCTTTTCAGTACTGTGTCCCAGTTGAACTCTTCGTATTTCATGAAGCAAATACCAAACTTCCAGTGCAGCTGCAAGAAACACAACAAAAAGTGGAGGATGAGCAAATGGCTTCCAAACTGGAAGACACTTAGCCCCCAGTGACAACAGTTTACCTACAAAAAGAGAATTCAGCACTGCTGCCTCATGTCCTTTGGAAAATAAGAAACCATGTCCTCCAGGTAACATACATGCAGACCCAGCTTAATGGTCTCACTACAAAGGGAGCTAAAGCTCCTGACAATAACATATATTTCAAGTGCTCAACTTCAGAGGCAGTTTCTCAAGAAGTCTTTAGTCCAGCAGAGCTCCATGTTTGTGGAGTTTTACCCTCTCCCTTACATTTGGAAACTCCTCTACCACCTCCAAAGTTGTGAACTCCTGAGCATTTTCCATTCTTGATGTGTATTCACAGATTTTCTAACTCTTCTCCTCTAATTGTGTCTTAGTTGGGGTGAAGGTAATGTCAAGGCATTGTTCTGAATGAGAGTGTGAAGATTTTTGGGTAGCACATATTTGCATACACATTGGATTCTTTCTCCAATTTTTCATTTGAAATACTGAATCCCTGACTGTAAGGGGTAGAAGGAATTCTTTTTCAAAGAATAGCCTGACACTTACAAGAAACAGCCCCCAGGGAGACATCCTGTCTGGGAGACATCCTGTAGTCATCTGTGTTCCTGAGACATCCTGTGGCCATCTGTCTTCCTGAAATATTCTGAGGTTATCTCACCTTGTGAAGACATCCAGGAACTGCCGATAAGAGAGCTTTCAAATCTCCAGCATATAAATTCCCCTGTGTGAACAATAAAAGTTTGCATCTTGATCAGAACTTTTGTTTTGCTGTCATCTCTCATGTCTCTTGTCCCTTCATTCCTCCCCATCTAGGTTCGCTACCCACGTTGATGTGTCCTGCAGGCTGGGACAACTGGCGCCCAACGACTGGGGCTCGAGCCTTTGACTGAGGGGGAAGATTTGGACAAGTGGAGCTCACGATTGCCTCAGCAGACACCACTGAGAGACAGATCCAGGAGGAGAGTGGGGATGACGCACAGTGAGTGACCCACCATGGGAAAAGCAATTTCGTCACATGATTTGTTTTTGTCAGGCCAAAAGGAATCCTTAAATACATGGGGGCACGTGTTAAGAAAAATGACTTAAAATTTTTCTTTTCATACATTGAAAAATTGTTTCCATGGTTTCCCCTTGAAGGGACCATTGATGGTAAAAGATTGCTTAGAGTAGGAGACATTTTAAAAGATTATTATGAATCCTTTGGCCCAGAAAAAGTGTCTGTTCCTACCTTTTCTTTCTGGAAATAAATTAGTGAAATTCTTAAAAGTTCACCCTTTGACAATGGTACCTTAATACTTGTCAGGATTGGGGAAGAGACTATGCAAAAGACCTCTCGTCCCTTCTCGGCATGCCCATCAGTTAGTATAGACATAGACCCTTCTTAGTCTCCCCAGGACCCTGGGAACCTTCCTGATCTTCCTCAAAATCCCACCCTAATGAATAAGGCTCCAATGGTTTACAACAGCCTTTATGCAGTTTTAAATCCCAGAGAAACATTTACCCCTGGGGAGGAGGCTACCTTGGAGAAGGAAGCAGCTCGCTACCATTCAGAAGACCCGCCACCTCTCAGGACCCTGCCACAGCCTATAGGACTTACACATTCCCCTCCCTCCTATATCCCTCCTGCCTTTTGTGCTCTGGCCCTTCAGGGGCCAAATGTCCCCCCAGATATTTTTTCCCCACTTCCCTTGCCTAATCCGGCTCCCTTGAGAGAGTCTCTCCAACATGGATGGGAACAGATCCAATTTTTAAAAGAATAAAGATCCCTTGACTCTGAGCTCTCTCCATTAGCCTTAGGAATGGAGTCAACACAAGCTGACCCACAGTGGTCTAATACAAAGGCGAAGCCGCTCCATCGGCCTGTGCTCGCCTTCCCAGTCACCAACAGTCAGATAGATAAGCCTGCTCAGGCTGAGGTCAAAGACTTAGAAGAGGATCAAGAGGAGGAAGCGGAGGAAATGGATCAAGGAGATAAGGACTTAGAGGATGAGAAGTTCACCCCTAGGCAGGAAGGAACCCAGAGTGTCTACAAAAAATTTAGCCTCCATTTTCTTGAAAAACTTAAAAAGGCTTGTGCTCACTATGGCCCCACTGTGCCCTACACGTTGGCTTTATTAGAAAGCCACAACACACAATTTCTTACTCCCAATGATTGGAAATTTTTAGACAGAGCTGCCCTCAGTGCCGGAGACTTCCTACTATGGAATGCAGATTTCAAAGAGCCCTGTCAGAAACTGCTCAAAAAAAATTTAACAAAGGCCTCCTCTAAATCCTGGACTTATGTTAAGCTAGTGGGCAATGCAACTTTTGACACTAAAACTAAACAGGCACGTTTCCCTGCTGGACTTTTTGCGCAGATTTAGATGGCTGGCTTACATACTTGGAGATGCCTCCCTGAAAGGGCCTCGGCTATCACTTCCCTGGCCAGAATTCGACAAGGGCCCCACGAGCCTTATAGCGACTTTGTTCCCCGGCTTAACCTAGCTGCGGAATGCTTGCTTGGACCAAGCGAAAGCGAAAGCACCTTTGTAAAACATCTTGCCTTTGAAAACGCCAACCCAGCATGTCAGGATGTTCTTCGACATCATAAGGATAAAGGGAAACTTTCTGACTTTATTAGAGTCTATGCAGGGGTGGGTGCAGCCCATGCCATGGGTCTCACTTTAGTGCTCCCTTTACCAAGGCCTTTTACAATCCTGACTCACGTATTTGCTTTACTTGTAAACAACCAGGCCATTTTGCACGCAAGTGTCCGACAGGCAAACAAAGAGTAAGAATAGCGTCTCCTCAAACTGGAGCTAAACCGCGCCCAGCTACACTTTGTCCATGATATGGTAAAGTTCATCACTGGGCCAGTGAGTGTAGATCAATGACAAATGCCCTCGGACAGCCTATTTCTTCCTGCTTCTCAGGAAACTCCCTGGGGCAATAAGGTTTGTTCCCTTCCAAACTCCCAACCTACCTCAAAATCCTTCTCCACAATTGGCTCCCTCCAACTACCCACTCCAGGCAGTGCAGGATTGGACCTCTGTACCACCACTGATACAACATTAGACTCAATGCAAGGGCCCCAGATAATACCAACTGGAATTATGGGTCCCCCTCCATCTCATACGTGTGCCCTTCTTCTTGGAAGAGCCTCTACTACCTTAGAAGGTGTTCAGGTCTTCCCTGGCATTAATGATAATGATTTCACTGGAGAAATAAAAATACTGGCCACAGTTATTAATAGAGTTGCGGCCATCCCAGGAGGAAAAAGTCTTGCACAATTAATACTCCTTCCCTTAGATTAAGGGGCACTTCCACCACCCAAACCTACTGTGGGGGACTGCCTCCTTGGGCTCCTCTGAGGTATATTGGGTTCATCCCATTTCTCATAATAAACACACCCTTACCTTACTTATTGAAGGAAAGGAATTCCAAGCAATTTTAGTTACTGGAGTTGATGCGACAATTATTTCTCAAAAATACTGGCGATCAGGTTGGCCCCTCACCCCATCCTTGACTGACCTTAAAGGGATAGGAAAGTCAAAAAATCCTCTGGTCAGCTCTACTGCTCTTAGCTGGACTGATAAAGAGGGTAATAAGGGAACTGTCACTTCTTTCGTTGTTCCTGACCTTCCTGTTTACCTATGGGCCCGAGATATTTTGAGTCAAATGGAAGTTATTCTTGCCAGTCCCAATTCCATGGTGACTCATCAAATGCTCCGTATGAATTTTGTCCCTGGTACAGGCCTTGGGAGGCTGAGACAAGGACTGGTGGGGCTTATACAACCCATAAAAAAAAATACATATGGACTTGGATATTTGGATTTTTAGTGTCGGTCCCTGATCCTCCTGTACCCCATGCAGATAAAATTATTTGGGAGACTCAGACTCTTGTGTGGGTGGATCAGTGGCCCCTTACCCATGAAAATTTGGAGGCTGCCTCCATGTTAGTGAAGGAACAGGTGGCAGCCCGCCATGTAGAGCCCTCAACCTCACCATCGTACACTCCTATTTTTGTTATCAAGAAAAAATCAGGCAAGTGGCGCCATTTACAAGATTTGTGTGCCATTAATAAAGTTATACTCCCGATGGGAGCACTACAGCCAGACATTCCCACACCAGTGGCTATTCACAAAAACTATTGTAAAATGGTTATGGACTTAAATGTTTGCTTTTTTATCATTCCTTTACATCCTGAGGATAGACCCTATTTTGCCTTTAGTCTTTCTTGCATTAAGATTCAGGGCCCTATGCAGAGACTTCAATGGAAGGTTCTTCCCCAAGGTATGGCCAACAGCCCTACTCTTTGCCAAAAATAGGTTGCTCAAGCAGTAGACCCTGTGAGAGAGTGAGGGCCACAAATTTATATTTTACATTATATGGATGATTTGTTAATTGCTGCACCTAATACCCATGACCTTAATAATTGTTACTTGGACTTTTACAAAATCCTCACTACCTTGGGACTACAGATAGCTCCTAATAAGGTTCAAACACAGGACTCTTATAAGAGTTTGGGCCTTAAAATTCTAGAAAATCAGATCCAAATTTCTAAAATACAAGGACGTGTGGACCATCTTCACACCCTTAAAGATTTTCAGAAATTACTGAGGGATATTCAATGTCTAATAACATATTTAAAATTATGCACTTGTGTACTTTTGACCCTTAATGATATTTTGAGAGGTAATTTCCACCCCTCCTCCCCTCAAAATCTTACTCCCAAGGCATGACAGGCATTAAACCAAGTAACAGAAGCCATTGCCCAACAATTTGTTACACAAATTTCTTATAACCTTCCTCTGGTTCTGGTTATTTTACACACTCCTCATACACCCACAGGAATATTTTGGCAGCGAGATCCACATTTTAAAAATAAAGACTGCCCCTTGTTTTGGGTCCATTTACCCACCACATCCTCGAAGGTTATTACTGTTTATCTTGCTCAGGTAGCTTCTATTATTTTTAAAGGTCATTTGATTTCTCTACAACATTTTGGCAAACACCCTGATAATATTTTTATTCCATATACTAAGGACCAAACCCAATTTTTACTAGAGACAAGGGATGAATGTGGTATTGCCCTATCAGGCTTTTGGGAACAATTGATCACTACCTCCCCAAAGACCCCCTTTTACATTTTGTCCAGTTACATCCATTTACTTTTCCTGAAATTACTCAAAAGGCTTCCATTCCTCAATCCCTTACTGTCTTTACAGACGGTTCCCGTAATGGCCGAGCGGTCTTTGTTGTCAATAACAAGCCTACCACCTTTGATACTGTCTATCAGTCACCACAGTTTGTGGAATTGTTTGACATAACACAAGTTTTTATAACATTTTTTATAATCCTGTTAATATTTATAAAGACAGTGCGTACATTGCTCATTCTGTGCACCTGCTGGTGATTTCACCCCCCATTAAGGCTTCTAACAATGCGGCCTTTCTGTTACACCAGCTTCAGCAGCTAATTCAGGCCAGACAACACCCATTTTTCTTAGGACACATCAGGGCACACTATGATCTTCCCAGCCCTCTAATTCAAGGTAATGCCCAAGCTGATGCAACAACTCGTTCCATCTTTCCAATTTTTGTTGGCTCCATTCAAAAGGCCATGGAGTTACACAATATACACCATTTAAATTTCCAGAGCCTTTGATTACTTTGTAAAATTACCAGCAACAGGCACGAGAAATAGTAAAAGCATGCCCTGGTTGTGCTGTCTCCCTCCCCATTCAACACTTGGGAGTTAACCCCCGAGGATTACTGCCCGATCAGTTTTGGCAAATGGATGTTACTCATTTTCTTGAATTTGTAATAACCAAATATATACACGTTTCTGTAGACACCTTCAGCGGCTTTATTTTTGCATCACCACATTCTGGAGAGGCTACCAAAGATGTCCTTTCTCATCTTGTTTCAGCCTTTTCTGTTATGGGTAAACCAATACATATTAAAACAGATATTTATCCTACATTTACCATTGCCAAGTTTAAACAGTTTTGTGCTACCTTGCAAATTTGTCATACTACTAGAATTCCATACAACCCTCAGGGCCAAGGCATTGTGGAACTTGCCCACCTTAACTTAAAAACTTGGCTATCCCTCCTTAAGGCTTCCTCCCTTGTATTTACCACACCCAGGCATCGCCTTAACAATGCATTATTTGCCCTTATTTTTCTTACCCTAGACAATGAAGGCGATTCGGCAGCAGACAGACACTGCCATCCCTCATCCAATTCTGTTCGCCCACCTGTTATGTGACACAATCCATTTAAAAATAAATGGAAAGGCCCAGATCCTGTCCTCATCTGGGGAGGAGGCTCAGCTTGTGTTTTGGACCAAGATCAAACAGCCCCAAGATGGTTACCAGAACTCCTAGTTAAACAGGTTAATGACTTACCTCAAAACCGGGACAGAGGCACTCCTCATGAGTACAAAATTTCCTCTTTTTCAGATGCAGCCAACAATCTGCCAGCCTTGGAATAACAGTTCCTGTGGGCACAGGTACACTGGCTTAGGCACGTCTATTCACTCTTACCATCGCCTCTCTCAACAAATTATAAACTCTATCAGGAACAACTGATAAAAACTCTATCAGGAACCATTAAAGATTTGCAGGACCAAATAGACTCCCTGGCAGAAGTGTTCCTTCAAAAAAGACGAGGCTTAAATTTGCTGACAGCTAACCAGGGAGGTATTTGCTTGGCCTTAGGGGAACGATGCTGCATTTATGCCAATAATTCTGGCATAGTATGCACTAAAATTAAGCAGCTTCAAGAAGATCTAGAAAAGAGATGAAGGGAAATATTTGAAAATCCCCTCTGGACTGGGCTTAATGGATTTTTACCCTACCTTCTTCCCCTATTAGGCCCTTTGTTGGGTTTACTTTTAATGGTGTCCCTAAAACCCTGCATTATAAACAGGCTGGTACAATTTATTAAAGAACAGATTAATATTTTGGCCTCTAAGCCCATACAGGTCCACTATCATTGCCTGGATATGGAAGACCGTGCTGCCAACATTTAAAAGGATGTTCTACCCTCCTCACAAGCTTATTTCTTAAGTTTACATGCCCACAGATCTCGCTTTCTTACATAAAACTCTAAGTAACAGCTCTGACCAACGATCTTCTGCACTTGCCATAAGGGTTCGTCCTCCATGGGCCGCTCCACTTGGGGGAGGACGCACCCATGGAGTGAGGACGTTAGGGCATAATAACGGAGGGTGCAGGAAGGACTGCAGGAGGATGGATCCATGGTTCCCAAAATCCAAGTCTTCTGAGTGACACGCTCTGGTGCATGGCAGTTGGCATGCTTCCCCCTCAAAGCCGTCTCCTCAAAAAACATGCCAAGGCCACCACGAAATCTAGTAAACATGCTCGATCAGATCAGGAGATATTCTAAGGCCTGCTAGAGAAACAGAGCCTCTATAACCCCCTAAAACATTGGCCTGTAAGGTATGGTCAAATATTTTATATAAGAAAGGGAGGAGATGTCAGGGGCTAGAAGGAAGTTCTCCTTCAAAGAATAGCCTGACACTTACAAGAAATAGCCCCCTGCGAGATATCCTGCCTGGGAGACATCCCGCAGCCATCTATCACCCTGAGACATCCTGCAGCTATCCGTCTTCCTGAAATATCCTGAGGTTATCTCACCCTGTGAAGACATCCAGCAACTGCCGATAAGAGAGCTTTCTCATCCGCAGCATATAAATACACTGTGAGAACTATAAAAGTTTTCACATGATCAGAACTGTTGTCTTGCTGTCATCTCTCATGACTCTTTTCCCTTCATTCCTCCCCAACAAGGTTCAACGCCCACGTTGAAGTGTCCAGCCGGCCCGGACACCTGACACTAAACCATAACCTACTAGACTCTGACTACTAATACTAATATGATGGAGAAAAATAATCCAACAGAATGGAAATGCAAGCAGTACAGATGAGGCATGGTGTATAGTTGGACTTGCCTTTTGAATGATATAGGGTAGGTGTTATAAATCTAGCTAATTTATAATTGAAATAGTTCTCCACATGTTTTTAAAGTTAACAAATATGTGAATACCTGTCTCCCATTCTCTGTAGCCAATTCAGCACATGTATTTTTATATGCACATATAGAATCCTACCTGGTATCACACGTATATTTTTCTGAGGTGTCTCACTTGGCAAATACAAATTGTGAGAAGAGATCACTCCTCCTAAACTCTGTTGGAACTGAAAATTCAACCTATGGGTGAGCCTCCTAGTAGAAAATTCAACCTATGGGTGAGCCTCCTAGTAGAACAACAAGCCATACATAAATCCATGTTGAGTAAAATAAATATTTTTGCATCTGTGGCTGATGTACATTTCATGAAGAATTTCGATTGGCATATATATTGCTACATCTTATTGTCTGTTTTTGTTTTTTTAATATATATATATATATATATATATATATATATATATATATATATATATACAATCTTCAAATTTTTCCAAATATAAAATATATGTGTCTTATATACACTACCTAAATTCTTTCATGTTCATGTATGTGGATTTATAATCAACATTTCACAAGATTATTCTCAGAAATATTCATCCACCTGAAATACATATTTGTTTCCTATTACTGAAAACTAACTTCAGTGAATGGTGCATACAATCCTAATATTTCTACATTAACTGACCCTGTTTAACATCAATGCAAGTAGATTCCTATGGGACATGATGTTTATTTTGAAGTTTATTTTATTCAACACTGGTACAATACAATTTCTACAGTTTACGAACATCATAGGACATATATTTCATCCATAAGTTCACAAATTTATAGGCATTTGATTCACTTTCAATCATTTACTGATTCAGAACACATGTATTCCTCCAGGTTTCTTGACTGGTCTTTTCATGACACTTTATTTCAAACACATTATTTTCAATTTCCATAATCATTTTGAAGCAAAACTCACACACTCTTCATGATAAAACATAACCCTAATATTACCATTAGATGTATTACTGGTTAGAATGAATAATTGAATACCAATATAAGATTTTCTGTATATATTCAGATATCAATTCAATCTATTATTTAAAGTTGGAACCAATTATATTATTTATTCACAGTATGGTCTATTCATGAATTATCTCTACATTCATAGACAAAGGGTACATCTATTTGTAACCCCAATACTAATTTATTCGTCTTCAAAATGTTGCTCCCAGAAATGGTGGAAGAAATACTCATGTCACCTGATGTACGTATGCATTTATCACAGTAATATTCTGGACACAATAAGCAGAGGTCACACTTATGATTGTACCAAAGCCTAAATGGAAAGTGAGCATGGATTACTAAAAACATTCATGTCCAGGTTGCCTAATGCCCTCAAATGTCAATCCTATTTATGACAACATATTTGTTTCTTCCTAAGACTATATATTCAACCTCAACTCTGTTCAAATGTCTAATCCTATTACTCACTTTATACGTTCCCTGATTTCCTAATGTCTCTATTGATGTCTGCTTTCCTAAATATTTTCACCAGTTCACCATTTTGACTAACACTTCACATGTGCTGACATTTACGTTCACTGTCTATGTGATACCCTATTGCTAAAGAACTTTTGGTCCAATTCCTGTACTCACTCTTCTTCTGAAACCTACAGAATATCTTCCTAATCCTACCGACTATCACAGTTTGAGTGGATACTCACTTCTACATTCAATCATCGAAGGTACAAGGTCCTATGCCATTGATTATTGATTTATCTGAAACATCTTTGCAGAACATGTATCAAAGCTAAGTATCCCAATCAAGAGTGCAATGCCCTTCTGGGATTCCAATCTTACCTAGATTTCTGTTTTCATACTTATATTTCACCTATATATTCTTATAAATATCACAGGTTCCCAATATCATTATTCATCAAGCAGAATGATTCCTAACCCAAATCAAACCTGTTATTAAGCGAAACCATACACTGTTCCCTAATCTAACTTTACAGAAGAGCAGGGACAGTGTTGGTCCTAAAATAGAGGAATGTAGGGAATCTTCCACCTGTTGAAAAACTCAAAGTTTCATTCAGAAGTGATCCCTGGAGAAGATATAGGCACCACTGAAGGACCTGAGAGAGCAAAAGTCAACTTCCATGGCAAACAACCTGGTCAGTATGAAAGGTTGTTACTGAATCAGCCTCTCTGTTCTTTTTTTTATTATTGGTTGTTCAAAACCTTACAAATCTTTTGACATAACATATTCATACATTAGCATACATTAGCTTCAAGTGATTTATGAACTCCAATTTTTACCCCCGATACAGATCGAAGAATCACATCGGTTACACATCCACATTTTTACATAATGCCATACTAGTAATTGTTGTATTCTGCTACCGTTCCTATCCTCTACTATCCCCCCTCCCCTCCCCTCCCATCTTCTCTGTCTACCCCATCTACTGTAATTCATTTCTCACCTTGTTATTTTCCCATTCCATTCACAACCTCTAATATGTAATTTAGTATAACAATGAGGGTCTCCCTCCATTTCCATGCAATTCCCCTTTTCTCTCTCTTTCCCTCGCACCTCATGTCTCTGTTTAATGTTAATCTTTTCTTCCTGCTCTTCCTCCCTGCTCTATTCTTAGTTGCTCTCATTATATCAAAGAAGACATTTGGTATTTGTTTTTTAGGGATTGGCTAGCTTCACTAAGCATAATCTGCTCTAGTGCCACCCATTAGAATATGGACCCAAACAGTCCTGTTTGGAGAGCTGGTCTTGGGTGCCTATGGTTGATATACATTCTAACTTGTGAAAGTGTCACAGTACGTAGGGGCAGCCTCCATCTCATGGGACCCTTGGAAGCAACTGTTAGGACAAAGTGGTTGCTAAGGCAGTGACCTCATTCAGTTCCTGAAGGAAGTGACCTCACCTCACTTCCTTGGTGATGGAACTCTAAGAACTTGTTATCCAGGAAGACAGGCACCCAGAGCCTGTCCCATTCCCAGTCACAGTGGTCTCACTTGTTTGTATATACCAAGGACAGAGTCAGTCTTTCTTGCTACCTACTGATATGAGAATGGCCAAATTCCAGAAAAGCTCTGAAGAGGGGCCTTTCCTGAGGAAAGCAGATAGTGGTTCACCACTGGCTCCTGACATCTTCACAGAGTTGGTTAAGGAGACCAGATCTGAGCCAGGACAGGCCATTTCTGGGGAACATACTATGGCCCACCAGTCAGAGGACACTCTGGATAGTCACCGACCTACTTTGGGGAAGGAGGTGCCTCTGTGGGTGTCACTGTGTGTTTGTGGATTTGTCTCATGTTCTGAGAATAGATAGAAAAGGCGGTTTGTTTGGTTTTGAGTGAACTATTTCTAGTAAGTCATTTGACAAGGCGAGTGTTTCTATGTCTGTGTATCCCACTGTGTCCATGGTTATAGACATTAGAAAAGAGAATGCATCAATTGATGTGTCCTGTCTAGTAGAAAGCTTCCCATCATTTATTCTGCCAAATTGATGAATGGATTTTGGCTTGCCTTATCGATTGGCAACACGTGCTATCTTCCAATGTTCCTGCGTTCTTCCTGAATTCTGGCCACTCTACAGAATAGGCTCATGGTTTTGTGTCCAAGATATGTACCACTTCCAAGCCCTGTTACATGGCCATGTACTGGATAGCTGAAGGGAATGGCGAGCATCTCAGAAAACTCAAATATCAGTGTGACCAATAAAGTCTCAGTGGAGAAACCCTGCTTTGCTTACCTATTGTTCTGTTGCCCTGAATGTCAGGAAGGTCTTTGCCTCAGTCCACCCCTTTGTGAAACCTGAAGAAAACAGGTTTCAAATGGAAATGAATGGGCATCACCTGTGCCTCTTTGCTTAATTGCTTTGGAAAGGGATGTGTCTGAATCCGCCTCTTTGCCCAGTTTGAGGCAATGGCTTAGATTCTCAGCACCTGATGTATCTTAAGAATGATCCCATGTGTGCATCCAAAACCAAAATGGCCAAAAGAGCAGTCATTGTGGATGAAGTCTCTCCCCTTCTTCTGTTAGGTTCCTGACCTCCATCAAGTGAGAATAGGGATCCTTTGGGTCAAATGATTTCTTCAAACCCTGCAGAAGCTAGCCGATAAGTGCTTGGTTTTCTAATGACTCCAATTCACATAAAAAAATAAACCGCACAGTCAGTAGGCCTCAAATTAGAGAAGCAGAGAAGTATTAAGAGCAGGCCTATTTGATCACTCCTGGTTCACAGAAAGTGTGTCCAGGCAACCCTGATTTTAGGCCATTAAGGGGCAAGGGAGATTATTTTGGAGACTGTCTTGGGCTTCGCCCCTCATGGAAACATCCAGCCAGAGGTTATGATGAGTGTCTATATGAAAGATCATGAGGGCCATGTGGGAGTGTTTTGGTTTTAATTGTGGCCATTTGTTTGGTGGTTGGAAGAGATGACTGGGTCCACCTTGACATGAACTCTGGTGTGATTCCCCTTAGAGACTGAGTTCTGGAACTGAACTCAGAGAATTATTGTCATGAATTGTGTTAGGATTTTAGGAGGCCATGCATGAGAGCCCCCTTGAAAACTGAGATCTAGGCCCAGGGTGGCTTTCAACAGAGCACTGGGAATCACAGCCAAGATATCACGTGATTTTATTCTGAAAGACTTGGCAGCCATAGTTGAGAGTCGAAACACACATGGTTCTCATTGTAGACCACAATGGGCCTGGCTTCATGTGACCATTTGGCCACTTTTTGAGAAGCCTTGCCTGTGAGAATTCTCCAAAGCTTTCATTGAAATGTGCTTCCTCTACATTTAATGGTTCTGGAGTGAATTTTAACCCACAGTGCCTCCAACATCATCATTGAAAAATGGCTACAAAAATACCATAAAATTTTTGAAATTCCCATGACCAGGTGGCAATGGAGGACATTTGGATGTCCTGTTGCTGGTCATGAGTATACCAGACAGTGCTTTGATTGACTGGGTTTTATGAAAATCGTGTAGAACAGAGATGCCAATAAGTTGGAGCCTGCTGAGTAGTGGGCCTAGAGCCGTGGTGGTCAGGTGTGTGATAAAACATCTGTGGTGGGGCCTTGTGGATCTTCCATTGGCTTCCAAATGGCTTGGAACTGACATGGTGCAGCGAGCAGTTCCTTCTATGTAAAGGCATCTTGTAATATTGAGAGATTTCAGGGCAATGTTCAGAATCATGTTGCTATCGTCAATGGGGCAATATATGTGGGCTAGAAGTATGTTTGGTGCATTCTCTTGCAGAAACTGACCCACCACATGTGACAGAACTCTCTCCAGCACTGTGATCCACTAAAACTCCTTGTATTTTTGAATCAAATAGCAAACTCCTAGTGCAGCAGCAAGAAACACCATGAAATTTGGAGGATGACCATATGGCTTCACAGTGCACATGGGGAGACACTTAGACCCCAGTGGTCACAGTTTACCTACAAAGAGCAAATTCAGCACTGCTGCGTCATCTTGACTGGAAAATAAGAAACCATGTCCTCCAGGTCACATAGATGCAGACACAGCTTTGATGGTCTCACTACAAATGAAGCTAAAGCTCCAGAAAACAACATATTTTTCAGGTGCCCAACCTCAGAGGCAGTTCTTCAAGAAGTCTTTAGGCCAGCAGAGCTCCATGTTTGTGGAATGTTTACCCTGTCCCTTACTTTTGGGAACTCCTCTACCACCTCCAGTGTTGTGAACTACTGAGCATATTCCATTCCAGATATGTATTCAAAGATTTTCTAACACTTCTCCTCTAATTGTGTCTTACTTGGGGCAAAAGTAATGTCAAGCCATAGTTCTTGATGAGAGTGGGAACATTTTTGTGTAGCACATATTTGCATACACATTGGATTCATTTTCCAATTTTCCATTTGAAATACTGAATCCCTGACACTAACTCCTACCCTACTAGACTCTGACTACTAATCGTAATATCATGGAGAATAATAACCCCATCAGAATAGAAATACAAGCAGTTCAGAGGAGGCATGTTTGGTATTGTTGGACTTGCCTTTTGCATTATATACGGTAGGAGTTATAAATCTAGTCAATTTTTTTGTTGAAATAGTTCTCCGTGTGTTTTTAAAGTTAACAAATATGTGAATTTATTTTTCCCTTTCTCTGTAGCCTAGTCAGCAGATGTATTTTTATATGCATATATAGAATCCTACCTTTTATCACACGTACATTTTTGTGAGGTGGCTGACTTGGCAGATACAAATTGTGAGAAGATATCACTCCTCCTAAACGCTGTTGAAACTGAAAATTCAACCTGTGGGTGAGCCTCCTATTTGAACAACATTATACATAAATCCATGTTCAGTAAAACTAATATTGTTGCATCCGTGGATGATATGTATTTCATGATAAATTTCGGTTGGCATACATAATGCTACATTGTAATGTCTCTATGTGTGTGAATATATATATATATATATATATATATATATATATATATACTCTCCAGATTTTTCAAAATATGAAATATATGTGCCTTATTGTGCACTCCCCAAATTCATTCATATTCATGTATGTGGATTTATAATCAACTTTTCAAAAGATTATTCTCAGAAATATTCATCAACCTGAAATACATATTGGTTGCCTAGTACTGAAAACTATCTTCAGTAAATGGTGCATACAAAACATAATATTTCAACATTGCAAGTTGGCCGCAGATAGAGTGCATCACACCCAGTGTACCACGACACATTGCAGGTGAATAACGAGTTAAAATGACAAAAGACTATTTTGTTAGGATCTTATAGAAAAATGGGTGTGCACCGAAACCTAAAAGAATGATTTCCACCAACGAGGTCCGGTAATTGAGTCTCAAACGTGAGCTGAATATGCAACCGGAGATCCGGGCTTATTGATCCCTGTGGCCCGCCCCATGGCTGCAGACATCGAGGCACCACCGAGAAGCGACTAGCATGCAGGGAGAAATGTTGCTGCAGATTCTGTGGAATCCTGCCGGCTGACACCGCACTGAGCCCCAGGCCGAGTTCGGGATTTCAGTCAGGGAAGGAAGCTCTACAGTTCTATCCCCCACAACGGAAACTTCACCAAGGAAACCAATGGCCACCATCTTGGAGAGCTGAAGTAACCACCGCCACTCTCCGACAGATTGCAACAATAAAACAGTTGTGTGTTTTCCGCTCATCTCCCATACAGTAGGAAATTTGCATAAAATCTCTCCTAAGCTTTCCAGGGGAGGGATTTTCAGAGAGAGCCTGCATAAAGATTGGGGGGGGGAAACTAGAGGCACCTGACCTTCAACTCCCCCTCCCATCAGTGGTGAAAGCGAAATCTGTCTAGCCAGGGATGGGGGAAAGGGCAAATGGAAAAAATAATAAAAATAGAGTGCTGGGGTTCCCAATAGACACAATCCACACCCAAGAAACGGCAAGCCAGAGTACAGTTTGAGCTGCCGAGGGCATTACACAGGGGAAATCTGGACTAGCAGGAGAAACCAGGACTAGCAGGAGAAACCAGGGGACTAGAGGCCAGGCCCGCGTGACTGGGCGCCTGGAGAACGCTCGCCCGCCGGCAACAGCCGGCCCGCTGCAGGTGCGACTGGACGGCTGGAGACTGCCTGCCCACCAGCGACCAATCGCCTGACATATGCCCGCCCTAATGGGTGGCTAGAGATCGCACAACCGCCGGTGACAGCCCACCAGCTGACTGCGCGACTGGACAGCTTGTGACCACCTGCAAGCCGGCGACCGGGAGCTGAAACCAAACAGAGACAGTACAGTCCCACACCCCCATGCGAACACCCGGGCAAAGAGCCTGGGGCCCACCATAGCAGAGAGGTGACATCACTGGAGCTCGGCCGTCGGAATTCCTTCCCAGTGGAATCCACTTTAGCATTCACAGTCTACCAACACAAAGGAGAGTCAATAGAGATATATAAAACCAAAACAAATATATAGAAGAGAGCAGAAACACAGCAATCAAATGGAGCTGGAAAGTAATGTGAACTTCATGAAAAAACAAGGGAAAAAGGTGTACAAATAATGCCGGACAACTTAATTTTACAGGAGGACCTAGAATCATCAGAAACAGGGATAGGGAAAAAACTCAATGCATCCCTAACTCAGATGGAAAGAAATATTAGAGAAGACATGAGGCAGCAAGTCCAAGCAATAAAAGAATATTTTGAAAATGAATTAAACAAACAAATTCAAATGGCAAAGAACGAGCTTCACCAAAAGACAGAGATCTTAAAAAAAATCAAACAGTAATCCTAGGAATGCAGAAAAATATAAACCACATTAAAAATTCAAACGAGAATATTGTAAATAGACTAGATCAAGTAGAAGTCAGAAGATCAGATAATGAATACAAAGTTTATCAACTTGAAAAGAATAAGTCAACACAGAAAAGATGCTCATATCCCATGAGCAATCTATTTAAGAGATATGGGATGTCATAAAAAAACAAATTTGAGAGTCATTAGGATAGAAGAAGGCATAGAGATTCAAACCAAAGGAATGGACAACATATTAAATGAAATAATTATAGAAAACTTCCCAGAGATGAAAGATGGAATGGATTGCCAAATCCTTGAAGCCTACATGACCTCAAACATTCAAAACCATAATAGACCAACTCCAAGACATATAATTATGAAGATAGCCAACATGCAGAACGTGGATACACGTTCTTCTCAGCAGCACAAGGATCCTACTCAAAGATAGATCATATATTATGCCATAGGGCAACCCTTAGTAAATATAAAGGCGTGGAGATAATACCATGCACCATATCTGATTATATTAGAATGAAACTGGAAATCAATGATAAAACAAGGAAGGAAAAATTCTACATCATATGGAAAAATGAACAATATTCTACTGAATGTTCAATGGGTTACAGAAGACATAAAGGAGGATATAAAAAATTCTTAGAGACAAATGACTATACAGACACAACATACTGGAATCTATAGGAAACAATGAAAGCAGTTTTAAGAGGGAAATTCATTTCTTGGAGTTCTTTCCTCAAAAAAAAAAAACCAAATAAATGAACTCACACTACACCTCAAAAACCTAGAAAAAGAAAAGGAAAACAACAGCAAATGTAGTAGAAGACAAGAAATAATTAAAATTAGAGCAGAAATCAACGAAATTGAAACAATAAAAAACATTGAAAAAATTGATAAAACTAAAAGTTGGTTCTTTGAAAACATAAATAAGATTGACAGGCCCTTAGCCATGCTAACGAAGAGAAGAAGAAAGAGAATTCAAATTACTAACATACGGCATGAAAAAGGCATTATCACAACAGACACTACAGAAATACAGAAGATAATTAGAAAGTATTTTGAAACCCTATATTCAAATGAAATAGAAGATAGTGAAGATATGAATAAATTTCCTAAGTCATACGATGTGCCCAGATTGAGTCAGGAAGACACACACAATTTAAACAGACCAATAACAAAGGAAGAAATATAAGAAGCCATCAAAAGACTACCAACCAAAAAAAGCCCTGGAGCGGATGGGTATAGAGTGGAGCTCTACAAAACCTTAAAAGAAGAATTAATACCAATACTTTTCAAGCTATTTCAAGAAATAGAAAAAGAAGGTGCTCTTTCAAATTCATTCTATTAGGCCAAAATCACCCTGATCCCAAAACCAGACAAAAACACTTCAAAGAAAGAAAACTACAGACCAATGTCTCTAATGAACTAGGATGCAAACATTCTCAATAAAATCCTGGTGAATGTAATACAAAAGCATGTCAAAAAATTGTGCACCATGATCAAGTAGGATTCATCCCAGGGAAGCAAGGCTAGTTCAATATACGGAAATCAATAAATGCTATTCACCACATCAATAGACTTAAAGACAAGAACCATATGATCATCTTGAGAGATGGAGAAAAAACATTCGACAAAGTTCAGCCTCCCTTTATGTTCAAAACATTAGAAAAACTAGGATAACAATGTTGAGTTACCTCAACATTGTAAAAGCTATATATGCTAAACCTCAGGCTAGCATCATTGTAAATGGAGAAAAACTGAAGGCATTCCCTCTAAAATCTGGAACAAGACAGGGATACCCTCTATCACCACTTCTATTCGAATTAGTTCTTGAAATACTAGCCAGAGCAATTAGACAGACAAAAGAAATTAAAGACATAAAAATAGGAAAAGAAGAACGTAAATTATCGCTATTTGCAGATGACATGATAATATATTTAACAGACTCAAAAGGTTCTACAAAGCAACTGCTACAGTTAATAAATGAATTCAGCAAATTGGCAAGATATAAAGTCAACACGCATTAATCAAAGGCATTCCTGTATATCAGCAGCAAAACTTCTGAAATGGAAATGAGGAAAACCACTCCATTCACTATATCCACAAAGAAAATAAGATACTTGGGAATCATCCTAACGAAAGAGGTGAAAGATTTATATAATGAAAACTACAGAACCCTAAGGAAAGAGATAGAAGAAGATCTTAGAAGATGGAAAAATGTACCCTGTTCATGGATAGGCAGAACTAACATCATCAAAATGTTGATATTACCCAAAGTTCTCTACAGGTTTAAATCGGTGCCAATAAAAATCCCAACTGCATTTCTTGTAGAAATGATAAAGCAATCATGAAATTCATATGGAAAAACAAAAGACCCTGAAAACCAAAAGCAATTCTAAGCAGGAAGTGTGAATCTGGAGGTATAGCGATACAAGAGTTCAAACTGTACTACAAAGCAATAGTAATAAAAACATCGTGGTACTGGTACCAAAACAGGCAGCTGGACCAATGGTATAGAATAGAGGACACAGAAACCAATCCACAAAATTACAACTTTCTTATATTTGATAAAGGGGCTAAAAACATGCAATGGAGGAAAGATAGCATCTTCAACAAATGGTGCTGGGAAAATTGGAAATCCATATGCAACATAATGAAACTGAATCCCTTTCTCTCACCATGCACAAAAGTTAACTCAAAATGGATCCAGGAGGTAGATATCAAGTCAGAGACACTGTGTCTAATAGAAGAAAAAGTTGGCTACGATCTACATACTGTGGGGACGGGCTCCACATTCTTTAATAGGATGCCCATAGCCCAAGAGTTAACAACAAGAATAAACAAATGGGACTTACTTAAACTAAATTGTTTTTTTTCTCAGCAAGAGAAACAATAAGAGAGGTAAATAGAGAGCCTACATCCTGGGAACAAATTTTTACCCCTCACACTTCAGATAGAGCCCTAATATCCAAAATATACAAAAAACTCAAAAAATTAAACAATAAGATAACAAATAACCCAATCAACAAATGGGCCAAGGACCTGAACAGACACTTTACAGAGGAGGACATTCAATCAATGAACAAGTACATGAAAAAATGCTCACCATCTCTAGCAGTCAGAGAAATGCAAATCAAAACCACCCTAAGATACCATCTCACTCCAGTAAGATCGGCAGCCATTATGAAGTCAAACAAAATAAGTGTTGGTGAGAATGTGGGGAAAAGGGTACACTTGTACACTGCTGGTGGGACTGCAAATTGGTGAGGCCAATTTGGAAAGTACTATGGTGATACCTAGGAAATCTGGGAATGGATCCACCATTTGACCCAGCTATCACCCTTCTCGGACTATTTCCTGAGGATCTTAAAAGAGCGTACTATAGAGATACTGCCACATCAATGATCATAGCTGCACAATTCACAATAGCTAGACTGTGGAACCAACCTAGATGCCCTTCAATAGATGAATGGATAAAAAAATGTGGCTTTTATACAAAATGGAGTATTACTCTTCATTAAAAAATGACAAAATCATAGAATTTGCAGGGAAATGGATGGCATTAGAGCAGATTATGCTAGGCGAAGCTAGCCAATCCTTAAAAAACAAATGCCAAATGTCTTCTTTGATATTAAAAGAGCAACTAAGAAAAGAACATCGAGGAAGAGCATGAGGAAAAGTTTAACATTAAACAAATATGAGTGGGGGGAGAGAAAGGGAGAGAGAAGGGAAAGCATATGGGAATAGTAGGAGACCCTCAATGTTACACAAAATTACATATAAGAGGATTTGAGGGGAAATGGGGGGGAAACAGTGGAGAGAATTGAACAACAGCAGATGAGGTAGAGAGGGAAGATGGGAGGGGAGGGGAGGGGGGGTATTGGGGGATAGGAAAGGTCGCAGAATACAACAGTCACTAATATGCTATTATATAAAAATATGAATGTGTAACCAATGTGATTCTGCAATTCATATTTGGGGAAAAAATGGGAGTTCATAACCCAATTGAGTCAAATGTATCAAAGATGATATATCATGAGCTTTGTAATGTTTGGAACGACCAATAGAAATAAATAAATAAATAACGGTTTAAAATTGAGTGGGAAGAAATCAGCTAAAAATGGGTTGAGATGCATTCATTTTGCTAAGCAAAACTTTGTTTTGTTTAGTTGTAACTATCACAAATTTATTTTACCAGGAAATTGGCTTTTGAAAATGCACATAAATTGAGATTAAAGGATAATTCACCTACCTTCTTGAAAAATTCATAGCATTTCCTATATTTTTCAAATTTTCTTTTTTTCGTGAATATTTTGTCATGGACCAGGTCTAGTCTTAGGCTATTCTTCCAGAATACTACCTCATCTGACAAATTCGTACAATCTGTTGGATTGTTGTTTTCACCTTTTATTTAATAGTTTCTAGCTGATAATGTGTATTTTCTTTATCTTTATTTGTACGTATATACCCAAGAATATCTTTGCATTTTATGTTTTACTGGGGAAGAGACTGATCAAAAGCTCTTTGTTATATGTATCAACAATCAGACATTTAGAGCACGCAATTATTCTTAATTTTGCATGAATATATCTTTGTACTATTTTCTTATACAGATTTAGAATTATTAATATGTCCCTACTGTAATAAGTAATTACTTACAAGAAGAATTAACAATTGACTTTATATCAATTATGAATATGAAAAGTACTAAAATAAGGATTTGGCAATTAATACACAATTGATAGAAATTGAAATCACAAGAAAGCCATTTAAAATGTCAGTGCATATGGTCCTTAAATAATAGGTAATTCAAAAAACTTTTTTTTAATTCATAAGATTTAATATGCCGTATTACAGCTTAATGTGATATAAAACCTTAAATTATCAGTATTGATAAAAAAGAATGATACCTGTTTATTTAAATATGTTTATTTGATTTTCACTGTAAGATGTTAATTCTGGAAGGCTTGAGAATTAAGAAAGTTTTGGTCTATATTATTTTTAACAGGCTAATCAAAGTACTTTTAAATATATATATATATATATATATATATATATATATATATATATATATATATATATATATATAACATGTAATGCATATGCATGAATATAGATACATATGTATAAAAATGTATTTTAATATATCTATCAGGTGATTATAATTATTAAATTTTCTCAAGAAAAAAACAATGACTATAAAAACAGTCTTAAATTTAAATTTCATATCATACTACTGTTTGTAATGACATGAGAGAAAAACAGATATGAAAGGAAAACGAAAAAGGAAGAGAGAGAAGGGGGAAAATGAGGAAGAAAGTGAGTAAAGATGAGGGAGAGGCGTGTTTGATGTAAAGATAAAAGTGGAGGGGCTGGGTTTGTGGTTCAGTGGTAACATGCTTTTCTAGCATGTGTGGGACACTGGGTTCTATTCTAAGCACCACATACAAATAAACAAAATGAAGGTCAATCACAACTGAAAAAATAAAAAATAAAAAAGTAGAAATATTAGCAAAACTCCAAGCTTTTATGAATGTTAAATTTAAAAAAAATTATGTAACATAGCCTTATGTAATTTCTAGACTATCCAAAAGAGTCATTAAATGTTAGATTATTAGTGCAATAACTAAAAATCCATTGATCTTTCCTCAACATTCTGTGGCATGCTAGTGGTAAAATAAATTCTATTATAACACCAAAAAAAAATCTAATATTTCTATAGTAACTGACCCAGTTTAATATCAAGGCTAGCAGATTCCTATGGGACATGATGTGTATTTTGACATTCATTTTTATTCAACACTGGAACATTACTATTTCTTCAGTTTATGCACATCATAGGATATATATTTCATCCACAAGTTCGCTAATTTATACGCATTTGTTTCACTTTCAGTCACTTCCTGCTTCAGAACACATGTATTTCTTATGTTTCTTGACTGCTCTTTTCATGAGACTTCTTTCCAAACACATTATTGTCGATTTCCATTATCACATTTGAAGCAAAACTCACACACCCGTATGATAAACCAAACCCTAATATTACCATTAGATGTACAACTAGCTGGAATGAATGATTGTATATCAATATAAGATTTCTTACTTAGTTTCAGAAATCAATTAAATCCATTATTTAAAGTGGAACCAGTTATATTATTTATTCACAGTATGGCCTTTTCATGCATTATCTCTATATTCATAGACACAGGGTACACCTCTTTGTACCCCCAATACTAATTTATACGTCTTCAAAATATTGCTCCCAGAAATGGTGGAAGAAATGCACATGTCACCTGATTTACATATACATTTTATCACAGTAATATTCTGGACACAAACAGCAAAGGTGACACTTATGATTTTACCAAACCTAAATGGAAAGTGAAGATTGATTACTAAAAACATCCATGTCCAGGTTGCCTAATGCTCTCAAATGTGAATCCTATTCTTGACTACATATTTGTTTCTTACGAAGATTATATATTCAACCTCAAGCCCCTTGAAAATGTCTAATCTTATCACTCACTTTATCATTTGCCTGATTTCCTAATGTCTCTATTGATATCTGCTTTCCTACATATTTTCCCCAGATTATCACTGTGACTGACTCTTCACATGTGCTCACATTTACATTCAATCTCTACCAGAAGCCCTATTGCTAAAGAACTTTTGGTCCAAATGCTATACTCACTATTCGTTCTAAACCTACCGACTATCTTTCTAATAATACCGACTATCCCTTTTTGTCTAGAAGTTCTCTTTGACATTCCATCATTCAAGGTACAAAGTCCTATGCCATTGAACATCGATTTATCTGAGACATTTCTGCAGAACATAATTCAAAGCTAAGTATCCCAATCATGGGCCCAATGCCCTTCTGGGCTTCAAATCTTACCTAGATTACTGTTTTCATTCTTATATTTCACTTTTACATTCTTGTAAATATTACAGGTTCCCATTACAATTATTCATCCCGCAGAATGATTCAAATCGAACTTTTATTAACCGTAACCATACACTCTTCCCTCAATCAAACTTTACAGAAGAGCAGGGACAGAGTTGCTTTTACAATACAGGAATGTAGGGGTTCTTAAACCTGCTGAGATCCTCAAAGGTCCATGCAGAAATGATCCCTGGAGAAGATGTAGGCAGCTATGAAGGAGTTGAGAGAGCAAAAGTCATCTTGCATGGCAAACCCCCTTGTCAGGATGAAGGGATGTGTCTGAATCAGTCTCTCTATTCTAAATGTAAAGAAGATGGACCAAACCAGGCCTGTGTGGGGAGATGTTCCCAGGCGCCTATGTTTGATATACCATTCTATCTTGTGAAATTGTCACCGAAAGTAGGGGCAGCCTCTATCTCATGGGACCCTTGGAAGCAAATGTTAAATCAAAGTGATTGCCAAGGTAGTGACCTCATGCAGTTCCTGAAGAAAGTGACCTACCTCACTTCCTTGGTGATGTAACTCTCTGAACTTGGAATCCAAGATGCCAGGCTCCCAGAGCCAGTCCCAGTCCCAATCCCAGTGGGCTCACTTGTTTGGATGTACCAAGGACAGAGTCAGTATTTCTTGGTATCTACTGATGTGAGGATTGCCAAATGCCAGGACAGATCTGAAGAGGGGCCTTTCCTGAGAAAGCAGGTAGTGGCTCACCGCTGGCTCCTGAGAACTTCACAGAGTTGGCAAAGGAGACAGATCTGAGACATGACAGGACATTTCATTGGAACATAATATGGCCCAACAGACAGAGGACACTCCAGATAGTCAGAGACATACTTGCAGGAATTAGATGCCTTTGTGAGTGTGAGTGTCAGTTTGTGGTTTGTCTCATATTCTGAGAATAGGTAGGAAAGACAGTTTGTTTGGTTTGGAATAGACTGTTTCTAGTAAGTTTTTTGACAAGGTGAGTGATTCTTTATCTGTGTATCCCACTGTGTCCGTGGTTGTAGACATTAGAAAAGAGAATGCATCAATGGATATGTCCTGTCTAGTAGAAAGCTTCCCAGCATTCATCCTGCCCAATTTATGAATGAACTGCAGCTTGCCTTATGGATGGACAACACCTACTATCTTCCTAAGTTTCTGTTTTCTTCCTGAATTCTGGCCACTCTGCAGAATAGGCTCATGGTTTTTGTGTCCAAGATATGTACCACCTCCAAGCTCTGTGACATGCCCATGTACTGGATAGCAGTAAAGAATGGGAACATCTCAGAAAACTCAGATATCAGTGTGACCAGGAAATTCTCAGTGGAGAAACCCTGCTTTGGGCCATTCTCTTACCTATGTTTCTGTTGCCCTGAATGTCAGGAAGGTCTTTGCCTCAGGCCACCTCTTTGTGAAGCCTGAAAAAAACAGTTTTCAAATGAAAATGAATGGCCATCTCCTGTGGCTCTTTGCTTAATTTCTTTGGAAAGGGATGTGTCTTAATCAGCCTCTTGGACCTGTGTGAGGTTGTGGCTTAGATTCTCAGCACCTGATGGATCTAAAGAAAGATCCCATGTGTGCATCCAAACCAAAATGGCAAAAAGATCCGTTATGGTAGATGAAGTGTCTTGCCTTCCTTTGTTAGGTTCCTGACCTACATCAAGTGAGAATAGGGATCCTTTGGGTCAAATGAAATCTTCAAAGCCCTAAAGAAGTGCTTGGGTTTTCTCATTATTCCAAATCACATAAAGAATCTATACCTGACAGGCAGTAGGCTTCAAAATGGAGAAGCAGAGCAGTATTAACTGCAGTCCTATTTTATCACTCCTGCTTCAAATGCAGGGTGTCCAGGCCCCCATGACTTTAGGCAAATGAGGGGTAAGAGAGCTTATTTTGGACACTAACACATACCCCACTAGACTCTGACTACTAATCCTAACATGATGGAGAATAATAACCAAAACAGAATAGAAATACAAGCAGTTCAGAGGAGTCATGTTGTATAATTGGACTTGCCTTTTGCATTATATAGGGTAGGAATTATAAATCTACTCAATTTTTAATTAAAACAGTTCTCCATGTGTTTTTAAAGTTAACAAATATGTGAATTCCTCTCTCCCTTTCTCTGTGGCCTATTCAGCACATGTGTTTTTATATGCACATATAGAATCCTACCTGGTATCACATGTACATACTTGACAGGTTGCTGACTTGGCAGATGCAAATTGTGAAAAGAGATCACTCCTCTTAATGCTGTTGGAACTGAAAATTCAAACTATTGGTGACCTTCCTAGCTGAACAAAATTATATATAAATCCATGTTCAGTAAAAAGTATATTTTGGGATGTGTGGATTATATATATTTCATGATAAATTTTGATTGGCATATATATTGCTACTTTTTAATGTCTGTGTGAGTGTGTGTGTGTGTGTGTGTGTGTGTATATATATATATATATATATATATATATATATATATATATACACTCTCCAGATTTTTGAAAAAATGAAATATATGTGTCTTATTATACACTCCCTAAATTTATTCATGTTCATTAATGTGGATTTATTATCAACTTTTCACAAGATTATTCTCAGAAATATTCATCCACCTGAAATACATATTTGTTTCCTAGTACTGAAAACTAACTTCAGTGAATGATGCATACAAATCCTAATATTTCTACAGTTACTGACCAAGTTTAAGATCAATGCAAGTAGATTCCTATGGGACATGACATGTATTTTGATGTTCATTTTTTTTCAACACTGGTACATTACTATTTCTTCAGTTTATGCACATCATAGGATATGTATTTCATCCACAAGTTCGCTAATTTATATCAATTTGTTTCACTTTCAATTACTTCCTGCTTCAGAACACATATATTCCTCCATGTTTCCTAACTAGTCTCTTCATGAGACTTCTTTACAAACACATTATTTTCGATTTCCATAATTACTTTTGAAGCAAAACTCACACACCCTTAATGACAAACCATAACCCTAATATTACCATTAGATGTATAACTGATAGGAATGAATGACTGTGTATCAATATAAGATTTCTTATATATTTTAAGATATCAATTTAATCCATTATTTAAAGTGGAATCAGTTATATTATTTATCCACAGTATCATCTATTCATGCATTATCTCTATATTCATAGACACAGGGTACACCTCTTTGTACCCGCAATACTAATTTATACATCTTCAAAATATTGCTCCCTGAAATGGTGGAAAAAATACTTATGTCACCTGATCTACATATACATTTTATCACAGTACTATTTTGGATACAAAATGCAAAGATCACACATATGTTTGTACAAAAGCCTAAATTGAATGGGAGCATGGATTACTAAAAACATTGATGTCTAGGTTGCCTAATTCTCTCAAATGTCCATCCTATTGGTGACTACATATTTGTTTCTTTGAAGATTATATAGTGAATATCAACCCTGTTAAAATGTCTAATCCTATCACTCACTTTATACTTTGCCTGATTTCCTACTGTCTCTATTGATGTTTCCTTTCCTACATATTTTCCCCAGTTTACCTATGTGACTGACTCTTCACATGTGCTGACATTGACATTCATTCTATTACCGAAACCCTATTGATAAAGAACTTTTGGTCCATATCCTGTACTCACACTTCTTGCAAAACCTACTGACTATCTTCCTAATCCTATGGACTATCCCTGTTTGAGTGGATGTTCTTTTCTACAATCTATCATCCAAGGTACAAGGTCCTATGTCATTGATTATCGATTTATCTGAGACATCACTGCAGAACGTAATTCAAAGCTAAGTATCCCAATCAAAGGCCCAATGCCAATATGGACTTTAAATCTTACTAAATTTCTGTTTTCATACATATTTTTCAACTCTATATTCTTATATATATCACAGATTCCCAATACCAATATTCATCCAGCAAAATGGTTCCTAACCCAAAACAAACATGTAATTAACCCTAACCATAAACTGTTCCCTCAATCTACCTTTATAAAAGAGCAGGGACAGAGTTGGTCTTACAATACAGGAAAGTAGGGGATTGTCCACCTGCTGAGAACCTCAAGGGTCCATTCAGAATTGATCCCTGGAGAAGATGTAGGCAGGTATGAAGTTCCTGAGAGATCAAAAGTCATCTTCCATGGCAAACAACCTGGTCAGGATGAAGGCTTTTGTCTGAATCAGCCTCTCTCTTCTTAATGTAGATAAGATGGACCAAATGAGGCCTGTGTGGAGAGCTGTTCCCGGGTGCCTATGGTTGATATACCATTCTAACTTGTGAAAGTGTCACAGAAATACGGTCAGCCTACATGTCATGGGAACCTTGGATGCATGTGTTAGGACAAACTGGTTGCCAAGGCAGTAACCTCATTCAGTTCCTGAAAGAAGTTACCTCACCTCACTTTTTTGGTGATGGCACTTTCTGAACTTGGGATCCAGGAAGCCAGGCATCTAGAGCCTGTCTCAGTCCCAGGCCTAGTGGTCTCACTTGTTTGATTTAACAAGGACAGAGTCAGTCTTTCTTGGTATCTACTGATGTGAGGATGGACAAATGACAGGAAAGCTCTGAAGAGGGGCCTTTCCTGACAAAGAAGGTAGTGGCTCACTGCTGGCTCCTGACAACTTCACAGAATTGCCCATGGACACCAGATGTGAGATAGGAGAGGCTATTTGGGGGAACATAATATGGCCTATCAGTCAGAGAACACTCCGGATAGTCACAAACCTACTTGGAGGAAGGAGGTGCTTATCTGGCTGTGGGTGTGGGTTTGTGGTTTTTTTCTCATGTTCTGAGAATATGTCCGAAAGTCGGTTTGTTTGGTTTGGAGTAAAGTGTTTCCAGAAAGTCGTATGAAAAGGCGAGTGTTTCTATGTCTGTGTATCTCACTGTGTCCATGGTTGTAGACATTAGCAAAGAGAATGCATCAATGGATGAGTCTTGTCTAGTAGAAAGCTTCCCAGCATTCATCCTTCCCAATTTATGAATGGACTGCGTCTTGCCTTATGGATCGGCAACACCTGCTATCTTCCTAAGTTACTGTTTGCTTCCTGAATTCTGGCCACTCTCCAGAATAGGCTCATGGTTTTGTGTCCAAGATATGTACCACCTCCAAGCTCTGTGACACGGCCATGTATTGGTTAAATGAAGGGCATGGCGAGCATCTCAGAAAACTCAGATATCAGTGTGACCAGTAAAGACTCAGTGGAGAAACCATGCTTTGGGCCTTTTCCTTACCTATTGTTCTTTTGCCCCTTGACCTTGTGTAATTCTGTGGCTTAGATTCTCTGAACCTGATTTATCTAAAGAGAGATCCCATGTATGCATCCAAAAGCAAAATGTCCAAAAGAGCAATCATTGTGGATGAAGTCTCTCTCCTTCCTTGGTAAGGTTCCTGACGTCCATCAAGTGAGAATAGGGCTCCTTTGGGTCAAATAAGTTCTTCAAAGCCCTGCAGATTCTAGCCCATAGGTGACTGGGTTTTCTCATGACTCCAATTCACATGAAGAATCTAAATCCCACCATCAGTAGGCCTCAAATTTAAGAAGCAGAGCAAAATAAACGGCAGGCCTATTTGATCACTCTTAGTTCACAGGAAGGGTGTCCAGGCCACCCTGACTTTAGGCAAATGAGGGGCAAGGGAGCTTATTTTGGACACTGTCATGGGCTGCACCCCTCACGGAAACCTCCAGCCAGAGGTTATGATGAGTGTCTGTATGGAAGAAAATGAGGGCCATGTGGGAGTGTTTTGGTTTTAATTATAGTCATTTTTGTGGCGGTTAGTAGAGATGACATGGTCCACCTTGGCTTGAACTTTGGTGGGATTCCGCATAAAGACTGAGTTCTCGTACTGAACTCACAGAAGTATTGCCATGAATAGTGTTTGAATTTTAGGAGGCCACGCACGATAGTCGCCCTTGGAAACTGAGATCTAGGCCCAGGGTAGCTATTCACAGAGCACTGGAAATCTCAGCCAGGATATCACATGATTTTATTCTGAAAAACTTGGCAACCATTGTTGAGAGTCAAAACACACATGGACCTCACATTGTAGACCTCAATTTTCAAGGATTCATGTGACCTTTTGGCCACTCTTTGGGAAGCCTTTCCTGTGAGACATCTCCAGATATTTCATTGAAATGAGCTTCCTCACCATTTAATAGTTCCAGAATGCCTCCAACTTCATCCTTGAAAAATGGCTAGGTCAATATATCATGAAATTTTTAAAATTCCCGTGACAAGTTGGCACTGGAGATTCTTTGAATATCTTGTGGCTGATCATGAGAATAACAGTCAGTTCCTTGATTGACTGGTTTTCATAAAAATTGTGCAGAACAGAGATGCCAGGAAGTTGGAGCCTCCTGAGGAGTGGGCCTAGAGCAGTGGTGGGCAGGTGTGTGATAAAACATCTGCGGTGTGGTCATGTGGATCTGCCTTTGGCTTCCAAATTGCTTGTGACTGATATGGTGGAGCCAGCAGTCCCTTCAATGTAAAGGCATCTTGTTATATGCAGAGGTTTTAGGGAAATATTAAGAATCAGGTTGCTATGGTCAAGGGGCAACTATGAGGGATATAAGCCTGTTTGGTGCATTCTCCTGCAGACCCTGACCCACCACACGTGACAGAACTCCCTCACGCACAGAGTAACAGTTGAATTCTTTGTATTTCGTGAAACAAATACCAAAATCCCAGTGCAGCACCAAGAAACAACACGAAAAGTGGAGAATGACCAAATAGCTTCACAGGCCCATGTGGATACACTTAGCCCCCCGTGTCCACAGTTTACCTACAAAGAGAGTATTCAGCACTGCTGACTCATGTTCAGTGGAAAATAAGAAACCATGTCCTCCAGGTCACATAGATGAAGACCCTGATTTGATGGTCTCACTACAAACGAAGCTGAAGCTCCCGACAACAACATATATTCCAAGTGCCCAACCTCAGAGGCAGTTTCTCAAGAAGTCTTTAGGCCAGCAGAGCTCCATGTTTTTGGAATGATTACACTGTCCCTTACTTTTGGAATCTCCTCTACCTCCTCCAAGATTGTGAACTCCTGAGCATATTCCATTCCAGAAATTTATTCACAGATTTTCTAACTCTTCTCTTCTAATTGTGTCTTACTCTGGGCGATTGTAATGTCAAGGCATTGTTCTGGATGAGAGTGGGAAGATTTTTGTGTATCACATATTTACATACACATTGGATTCATTTTCCAATTTTCCTTTCAAAATACTGAATACCTCACACTAACACCTACCCTACTAGACTCTGACAACTAATCCTAATAAGGTGGAGAAAAATAAACCAAAAAAATAGAAATGCAAGCAGTTCAGAGAAGGCATGGTGTATAGTGTAATTGCCTTTTGCATTATTTAGGGTAGGAGTTATAAATCTAGTCAATTATTTGTTAAAATATTTCTCCATGTGTTTTAAAGTTAACAAATATGTGAATTCCTGTTTCCCTGTCTCTGTAGCCTATTCAGCACATGTATTTTTACATGCAATTATAGAATCTTACCTGATACCACACGTACATTCTTGTGAAGTGGCTGACTTGGCAGATACAAATTTTAAGAGATCACTCCTCCTAAGCGCTTTAGAACTGAAAATTCAACCTATGCGTGAGCTTCCTAGTTGAACAACATTATACATAAATCCATGTTAAATAAAATAAATATTTTTGGATCTCTGGATGATATAAATTTCATGGTGAATTTCCTATAGCATATATTATGCTATTTTTAATGTCCGTGTGTGTTTGTGTGTGTGTATGTGTGTGTGTATATATATATATATATAAATTCTCCAGATTTTTCAAAATATGAAATATGTGTCTTATTATAAACTCCCTTAACTCATTCATATTCAAGTATGTGGATTTATAATCAAATTTTCTCAAGAGTATTCTCAAAATATTCATTCTTCTGATATACATATTTGTTTCTTAGTACTGAAAACTAACTTTAGTGAATGGTGCATACAAATCCTAATATTTCTACAGTAACTGACCTAGTTTAACATCAATGCAAGTAGATTCCTATGGGACATGATGTGTATTTGGATGTTCGTTTTATTCAACACTGGTACATTACTATTTCTTCAATTTATTCACATCATGGGATATATATTTCATCCACAAGTTCGCAAGTTTATAGGCATTTGTTTCACATTCAATCATTTTCTTCTTCAGATCACATGTATTCCTCCATGTTTCTTGACTGGTCTTTTTATGAGACTTCTTTCCAAACACATTATTTTCGATTTCTAGGATCACTTTTGAAGCAATACTCACACACCTTTCATGATAATCCATAACCCTAATATTACATTTAGATGTATTACTGGTTGAAATGAATGATATTATATCAATACAAGATTTCTTATAATATTTTATATATTAATTCAATGCATTATTTAAAGTGGGAACAGTTAAATTATTTATTCAAAATGTGGTCTATTCATGCATTATGTCTATATTCATGGACACAGGGTACACCTCTTTGTACCCCCAATACTAATTTATAGCTCTTGAAAACCTTACTCCCAGAAATGCTTGAAGAAATGCTCATGTCACCTGATCCACATATACATTCTATGACAGTAATATTCTGGACAAAAAATGCAAAGGTCACACTTATGATTGTACCAAAGCCTAAAAGGAAAGTGAACATGGATTACTAAAAGCATCCATGTCCAGGTTTCCTAATGCTCTCAAATGTCAATCCTAATGGTCACTGCATATTTGTTTCTTCTTAAGATTATATATTCAAACTCAACAGTGTACAAAATGTCTAATCCTATCACTCACTTTATACCTTGCCAGATTTTTTAAAGTCTCTATTATTATCTGCTTTTCTACATATTTTTCAAAGTTCATCATTGTGACTGAATTTTCATATGTGCTGACATTTACATTCACTCTCTAACTGAAACCCTATTGCTAAAGAAATTTCCGTCCAAATCCTGTACTCACTCTTCTTCCTAAACCTACCGACTATCTACCTAATCCTACCGACTATCCCTTTTTGACTGGATGTTCTCTTCCTCATTCAATCATCCAATGTACAAGGTCCTATGCCATTGTAAATGGATTTATCTGAGACATCTGTGCAGAACCTAATTCAACACTACGTATCCCAATCATGGGCCCAATGCCCTTCTGGGCTTCAAATCCTAGATTTCTGTTTTCATACATATATTTTACCAATATAATTTAATAAATATCGCAGGTTCCCAATACCATTATTCATCGCTCAGAATGATTCCTAACAAAATCGAACCTGTTATTACCCAAACCATACACTGTTCCCTCAATCTAACTTTGTAGAAAAGCAGGGACAGAGTTGGCCTTACAATACAGGAGTGTAGGGAAACTTCCACCTGCTGAGAACCTCAAAGGTCCATGCAGAAATGATCCATGGAGAAGATGTAGGCAGCTATGAAGGACCTGAGGGAGGAAAAGTCAACTTCCATGGTAAACAACCTGGTCAAGATGAAGGGATGTGTCTGAATCAGCCTCTTTCATCTTAATGTAGAGAAGATGGACCAAACCAGGCCTGTGTGGAGAGCTGTTCCCGGGTGCCTATGGTTGATATACCATTCTAACTTGTGAAAATGTCAGAGCGAGTAGGTGCATCCTCCATCTCATGGGACTCTTAGAAGTAACTTTTAGGACAAAGTTGTTGTCAAGGCAGTGACCTCATTTAGTTCCTGAAGGAAGTGACCTCACCTCACTTCCTTTATGAAGGAACTCTCTGAACTTGGGATACAGGAAGTCAGGCACCCAAAGCTAGTCCCAGTTCATGTCCCAGTGTTCAAACTTGTTTGGATTTTCCAAGGACAGAGACAGTGTTTCTTGGTACCTACTGATGTGAGGATAGCCTAATGCCAGGAAGGTCTGAGGAGGGGCCTTTCCTGAGAAAGAAGGTACTGGCTCACCGCTGGCTCCTAACAGCTTCACAGAGTTGGACACGGAGACCAGATCTGAGACAGGACAGCCCATTATGGGGGAATATATTATGGCCCACCAGTCAAAGGTCACTCCATATTTTCACAGACCTACTTGGGGGTCTGTGTGGGTGTGGGTGTGGGTGTGGGTGTGGGTTTGTCATTTTGTCTCATGTTCTGAGAATAGGTAGGAAAGTCGTTTTGTTTGTTTTGGTGTGAAATGTTTCTAGTAAGTCTTTTGACAAGGCGAGTGTTTCTATGTCTGTGTATCCCACTGTGTCCGTGGTTGTAGACATTAGAATAGAGAGTGCATCAATACATATGTCCTATCTAGTAGAAATCTTACCAGCATTCATCCTGTCCTTTTTATGAATGGTCTGCGGCTTGCCATATGGATCGGCCACTCCTAATATCTTCCTAAGTTCCTATTTTCTTTCTGAATTTTGGCCAAACTCCAGAATAGGCTCATGGTTTTGTGTCCAAGATATGTACCACCTTTAAGCTCTGTGACATGGCCATGTACTGGATAGCTGAAGGCAATGGTGAGCATCTCAGAAAACTCAGATATCAGTGTGACCAGGAAAGTCTCAGTGGAGAAACCCTGCTTTGGGCCTTTTGCTTACCTATTGTGTTATTGCCCTGAATGTCAGGAAGGTCTTTGCCTCAGGCCACCCCTTTGTGAAGACTGAAGAGATTTCAAATGGAAATGAATGGGCATCACCTTTGGCTCTTGGCTTAATTGCTTTGGAAAGGGATGTGTCTGAATCAGCTTCTTGGCCCTGTGTGAGGTTGTGGCTTAGATTCTCAGCACCTAATGGATCTAAAAAAATCCCATGTGTGCATCCAAAACCAAAATAGCCAAAAGAGCAGTCATTGTGGATGAAGTCTCTCACCTTCCTCTGTAAGGTTCCTGACCTCCATCATTGAGAATAGTGATCCTTTGGGTCAAATGAGTTCTTCAAATCACTACAGAGGCTAGGCCATAGGTGCTTGGGTTTTCTCATGACCCCAATTAACATAAGGAATCTAAACCCCACAGTCACTAGGCCACAAAATGGAGAATCAGAGCAGTATTAAGGGCAGGCCTCTTAGATCACTCCTGGTTCGCAGGAAGGGTGTCCCTGCCACACTGACTTTAGGCAAATGGGAGAAAGGGACCTTATTTTGGATACATAGAGTCTTTGGCTTTGGCCCTCATGGAAACCTACAGCCTGAGGTTATGATTAGTGTCTATATGGAAGAAGATGAGGGCCATGTGGGAGTGTTTTGGTTTTAATTGTGGTCATTTTTGTGGCCGTTGGAAGAGATGACTGAGGCCACCTGGGCTTGAACACTGGTGTGATTCCCCTTAGAGACTGAGTTATGGAACTGACCTCAAAGAAGTATTGCCATGTATTGTGATGGGATTTTAGGAGGCCACACATGAGAGTCGCCCTTGGAAACTGAGATCAAGGCCCAGGGTGGCTTTCCACAGAGCACTGGGAATCTCAGGAAGGATATCACATGATTTTATTCTTAAAGAATTGGCAGCCATAGTTGCAAGTCAAAACACAAAAGGATCACACATTGTAGACCTCAAACGCCTGGCTTAATGTGACCTTTTAGCCTGTCGTTGGGAAGCATTGCCTGTTATAATTCTCCAGAGATTTCATTGAAATGAGCTTCCTCTCCATTTAATGGTTCCTGAATGAATTAAACCCCACAGTGCCTCAAACTTCATCCTTGAAAAAAGGCTAGATAAATACCATTAAATTTTTGAAATTCTCATGAACAGGTGTCAGTGGAGAACCTTTGGATGTCTTATAGATGATCATGAGTGTACCAGACAGTGCCTTGATTTACTGGGTTTCATGAAAATCGTGTAGAACAGAGATGCCAGTAATTTGGAGTCCGATGAGTATTCGGCCTAGAGCAGTGGAGTGTAGGTGTTTGTTAAAACATCTGTGATGGCGTCATGTGGATCTGCCATTGGCTTCCAAATGGTTTGTGACTGACATGGTGCAGCCCCCATACCCTTGTATGTAAAGGCATCTTGTTATACGGAGAGGTTTCAGGGCAATGTTTAGAATCAGATTTCTATTGTCAAGGAGGCAAGCTATGTGGGATAGAAGCCTGGTTGGTGCACTCTCCTGCAGACCCTTAACCAACACACGTGACAGAACTCCCTCCAGCACTCTGTCCTAGTTGACCTCCTCGTATTTCATGAAGCAAATACCAAACTCCCAGTGTAGCTGCAAGAAACACCATGAAAAGTAGAGGAAGACCAAATGGCTTCAAAGTCCACACTGGGAGACACTTTGCCCCCAAATGGCAACAAATTACCTACAAAGAGAGAATTCAGCCCTGCTGCCTCATGTTTATTGGAAAAAAAGAAACCATGTGCTCCAGGTTACACAGAAGCAGACCCAGATTTGATGGTCTCACTACAAAGGAAGTTAAAACTCCTGACAACAACATATATTTCAAGGGCCCAACCTCAGAGGCAGTTTCTCAAGAAGTCTTTAGGCCAAGAGAGCTTCATGTTTGTGGAGTTTTTACCATGTACCTTACTTTTTGAAACACCTCTACCACCTCCAAGGTTGTTAACTACTGAGCATTTTCCATTCTAGATGTGTATTCACAGATTTTCTAACTCTTCTCCTCTTATTGTGTCTTACTTGGGGTGAAGGTAATGTCAAGGCATTGTTCTGAATGAGAGTGGGAAGACTTTTGGGTAGCATATATTTGCATACACATTGGATTCATTTTCCAATTTTCTATTTGAAATACTGAATCCCTGACTGTCAGAGGTAGAAGGAATTCTCCTTCAAAGAATAGCCTGACACTTACAAGAAACAGCCACCAGGAGACATCCTGTCTGGGAGACATCCTGTAGCCATCTGTCTCCCTGAGACATCCTGTGCCCATCTGTCTTTCTGAAACTTCCTGAGGTTATCTCACCTTGTGAAGACATCTAGGAAGTGCCGATAAGAGAGATTTCCCACATCCAGCATACAAATACCCCTGTGTGAACAATAAAAGTTTGCAGCTTGATCAGAACTCCTGTCTTGCTGTCATCTCTCGTGTCTCTTGTCCCTTCATTCCTCCCTATCTAGGTTCGCTGCCCACGTTGATGTGTCCTGCCGGCCGGGACATCTGGCGCCCACTGACTGGGGCTCGAGCTTTTGATTGAGGGGGACCCCGTCCTCCTGGAAGATTTGGTCAAGCGGAGCTTACAATAACCGCAGAAGACACCACCGAGAGACAGATCCAGGAGGAGGGTGGGGATGACACACGGTGATTGACCCACCATGGGGCAGGCAGTTTCGTCACATGATTTGTTTTTGTCAGGCTACAAGGAGTCCTTCCAGACATGGGGGCGCGTATTAAGCAAAAAGACTTAAATTTTTTTTCTTTTCACACATAAGAGAGCAGTGTCCATGGTTTCCTCTTGAAAGGACCATTGATGGTAAAAGATGGCTTAGAGTAGGAGACTGTTTAAAAGATTATTATGAATCCTTTGGCCCAGAAAAAGTGCCTGTTCCCACCTTTTCTTACTGGAACTTAATTAATAGAATTCTTAAAAGTTCACCCTTTGACAATGGTACCTTAAAAGTTGTCAAGGTTTGGAAAGAGACTATGGAAATACTTCTCATATCGCCTCGGCATGCCCATCATTTAGTATAGACATAGACCCTTCTCAGGCTCCCCAGGACCGTGGGAACCTTCCTGGTCCCCCTCAAAATACCACCCTAATGAATAAGGCTCCAATGATTACCAACTGCCTTTATCCAGTTTTAAATACCGGAGACTCATTGACCCCTGTAGAGGAGGCTACCTTGGAGAAGGAAGCAGCTCGCTACCATTCAGAAGACCCTCCACCTCTCAAGACCCTGCCACAGCCTATAGGACTTACACATCCACCTCCCTCCTATATCCCTCCTGCCTTTTGTGCTCTGGCCCTTCAGGGAACAAATGCCCCCCCCCGATATTTTCTTCCCACTTCCCTTGCCTAAACTGGCCTCTTTGTGAGCATCCTTTCAACATACACAGGAACAGATCCAACCTTTAAAAGAATTAAGATCCCTTCACTCTGAGCTCTCTTCATTAGCCTTAGGTATGGAGTCAAAGCAACTGGCCTACAGTGGTCTAATACAAAGGCGAAGCCACTCCATTGACCTGTGCTCGCCTTCGCAGTCACCACCAGTCTGATAGATAAGCCTGCCCAGGCTGAGGTCAAAGAATTAGACGAGGATAAAGAGGAGGAAGCGGGGAAATGGATTAAGGAGATCAGGACTCAGAGGATGAAGAGTTCAGCCCTAGGCAGGCAGGAACCCAGAGTCTACAAAAAATTAAGCCTGCATTTTCCTGAAAAACTTAAAAAGGCTTGTGCTCACTATGGCCCCATTGCACCCTACACGTTGGCTTTATTAGAAAGCCACAGCACACAATGACTTACTCCCAATGATTGGAAATTTTTAGACCAAGCTACCCTCAGTGCCAGAGACTTCCTGTTATGGAATGCAGATTTCAAAGAGCATTGTCGGGAAACTGCTCAAAAAATTTTAACTAAGGCCTTCTCTAAATCCAGGACTTATGTTAAACTAGTGGGCAATGAGCCTTTTGACAATAAAACTAAACAGGCACAGTTCCCTGCTGGACTTTTGATGCAGATTCAGATGGCTGGCTTACATGCTTGGAGACACCTCCCTCAAAAGCCTCGGCTACCACTTCCCTGGCAAAAATTTGACAAGGGCCCGACGAGCCTTATAGCGACTTTGTTCCCCGGCTTAACCTAGCTGTGGAATGCTTGCTTGGACTAAGCGAAAGCAAAAGCGCTTTTGTAAAACATCTTGCCTTTGAAAACGCCAACCCGGCATGTCAGGATGTTCTTCAACCACATAAGGATAAAGGGAAACTTTCTGACTTTATTAGACTCTATGCAGGGGTAGGTGCAGCCCATGCCATGGGTCTTGCCCTAGGTGCCACCTTTACCAAGACCTTTCACAATCCTGGCTCACGTACTTGCTTTACTTGTAAACAACCTGGCCATTTTGCAGGCAAGTGTCCGACAGGCAAAAAAAGCCTAGGAATAGCGTCTCCTTCAACTGGGGCTATACCGCCCCAAGCTATCCTTTGCCCTAGATGTGGTAAAGGTCATCACTGGGCCAGTGAGCGTAGATCTAAGACAAATGCCCTCAGACAGCCTATTTTTTCCTGCTTCTTGGGAAACTCCCTGCGGGGCCAGCCCCGGGCCACGACATCCCCCAGGAGAAACCCAGGGGCAATAAGATTTGTTCCCTCCCAAACTCCCAACCTACCTCAAAATTCTTCTCCACAATTGCCTCCCTCCAACTAGCCACTCCAGGCAGCGCAGGATTGGACCTCTGTGCCACCACCAATACTATATTGGACTCAATGCAAGGACCCCAGATAATACCCACTGGAATTATGGGTCCCCCTCAATCTCATATGTGTGCCCTTATTTTTGGGAGAGCCTCTACTAACTTACATGGTGTTCAGGTCTTCCATGGCATTAATAATAATGATTTCACTGGAGAAAAAAATACTGGCCACAGCTATTAATGGAGTTGTGGCCATCCCAGCACGAACAAGTCTTGCACAATTAATACTCCTTCCCTTGAATCCAGGAGGCACTTCCACCGCCCAAACCTACCGCAGGGGACTGCCTCCTTGGGCTGCTCTGATGTAAATTTGGTTCAACCCGTTTCTCACAAAAGACCCACAATTTCCTTACTTATTGAAGGAAAGGAATTCCAAGGAATTCTAGATACTGGAGCTGATGACACAATTATTTCTCAAAAATATTGGCCATCAGCTTGGACCCTCACCTCATCCTTGACTGACCTTAAAGGGATAGGACAGTCAAAAAATCCTCTGGTCAGCTCTACGGCTCTTAGCTGGACTTATAAAGAGGGTAATAAGGGAATTGTCACTCTTTTCGTTGTTCCTGACCTCCCTGTTAACCTATGGGCCCGAGATATTTTGAGTCAAATGGAAGTTATTCATGCCAGTCCCAATTCCATGGTAACTCATCAAATGCTTCATATAAATTTTGTCCCTGGTACAGGCCTTGGGAGACTGAGACAAGGACTGGTTGAGCCAATAAAACCCATACAAAAAACAAATACATATGGACTTGGGTATTCGGATTTTTAGTGTCGGTCTCTGACTCTCCTGTACCCCATGGAGATAAAATTATTTGGGAAACTCAGACTCTTGTGTGGGTGCATCAATGGCCACTTACCCAAGAAAATATGGAGGCTGCCTCCATGTTAGTGCAGGAACAGCTGGCAGCCGGCCATGTAGAGCCCTCAACCTCAACATCGAATACTCCAATTTTTGTTATCAAGTAAAAATCAGGCAAGTGGTGCCTTTTACAATATTTGTGTGCCATTAATAAAGCTATGTGCCCAATAAGAGCACTACAGCCAGGCATTCCCACACCAGTGGCTATTCCCAAAAACTATTGTAAAATGATTATTGAGTTAAAAGATTGTTTTTTTACCATTCCTTTACATCCTGCGGATAGACCCTATTTTGCCTTTAGTCTCCCTCGCATTAATTTTCAGGGCTCTATGCAGAGATTTCAATGGAAGGTTCTTCCCCAAGGTATGGCCAACAGCCCTAGTCTTTGCCAAAAATACGTTGCTCAAGCAGTAGACCCTGTGAGAGAGCTATGGCCACAAATTTATATTTTACATTATATGGATGATTTGTTAATTGCTGCACCTAATAACCATGACCTTAATAATTGTTACTTGGACATTTACAAAATCCTCACTTCCTTGGGACAACAGATAGCTCCTAATAAGGTTAAAACACAGGACTGTTATACCTATTTGGGCCTTAAACTTCAAGATAATCAGATCCAAATTCCTAAGATACCACTGTGGGTGGACCATCTTCAAAACCTTAATGATTTTCAAAAATTCCTGGGGAATATTCAATGGCTAAAAACATATTTAAAATTACCACCTTGTGTACTTTTGTCCCTTAATGATATTTTGAGAGGTGATTCCCACCCCTCCTCCCCTCAAAAACTTACTCCCGAGGCATGACAGGCATTAAACCAAGTCACACAAGCCATTGCCAAACAGTTTTTTACAGAACATTCTTATAACCTTCCTCTGGTTCTGGTTATTTTACACACTCCTCATACACCCACAGGAATATTTTGGCAATGAAATACACATTTTAGAAATAAAGGCTGCCTTTGCTTTGGGTCCATTTACCCACCACATTCTCCAAGGTTATTACTGTTTTTCTTGCTCAGGTAGCTTCTATTATTTTTAAAAGTCGTTTGCTATCTCGACAACATTTTGGCAAAGACCATGATAATATTTTAATTTCATATACTAAAGACCAAATCCAATTTTTACTACAGACGGAGGATGAATGGTGTATTGCCTTATCAGGCTTTTTGGGAACAATTGATAACCACCTACCCAATGAACCCCTTTTACATTTTGTCCAGTTACATCCATTTATTTTTGCCAAAATTACTCTAAAGGCTCCCATTCCTCAAGCCCTTACTGTCTTTACAGACAGTTCCAGTAATGGCCGAGCAGTCTTTGTTGTCAATAACCAGCCTAACACCTTTTATACTGTCTATCATTCAGCACAGTTTGTGGAATTGTTTGCAATAACACAAGTTTTTAAAACATTTTTTGATAATCCTGTTAATATTTATACATACAGTGCCTACATTGCTCATTCTGTGCGCCTGCTTGAGATTTCACCCACCATTAAGGCTTCTTCCAATGTCGCCCATCGGTTTCACCAGCTTCAGCAGCTAATTTAGGCCAGACAACACCCATTTTTCTTAGGACACAGCAGGGCACACTCTGATCTTCCCAGCCCTCTAACACAAGGTAATGCCAAAGCTGATGCAGCAACTCGTCTCATCTTTCCAATTTTTGTTGGCTGCACTCAAAAGGCCACGGAGTTACACAATCTTCACCATCTAAATGCCCAGAACCTTCGATAACTATGTAAAATTACCAGGCAACAGGCACGAGAAATAGTAAAAGCATGCCCTGGTTGCCCTGTCTCCCTCCCCATTCAACACTTGGGAGTTAACCCCAGAAGATTACTGTCCAATTAGTTTTGGCAAATGGATGTTACTCATTTTTCTGAATTTGGAAAAACCAAATATGTACACGTTTCTGTATATACCTTCAGTGGCCTTATTTTCGCATCACCACATTCTGGAGAGGCTATCAAAGATGTCCTTTCTCATCTTGTTTCAGCGTTTTCTGTAATGGGTAAACCAATACATATTAAAAAAAGATAATTGTCCTGCATATACCAGTGCCAAGTTTAAACAGTTTTGTGCTACCTGGCAAATTTGGCATACTACTGGAATTCCATACAAGCCTCAGGCATTGTGGAACGTGCCCACCTTACCTAAAGACTTGGCTAACCCGCATTAATGCTTCTGTACTTGTATTTACCACTCACAGGAATTGCCTTAATCATGCATTATTTGCCCTTATTTTTCTTTCCCTAGACAATGAAGGTCATTTGGCTGCAGACTGACACAGGCAATCCTCCTCCAATTCTGTTCGCCCACCTGTTATGTGGCACAATCCCCTTACAAATAAATGGAAACGCCCAGGTCCTGTCCTCATCTGTGGACGAGGCTCAGCTTGTGTTTTGGACGAAGAGCAAGCAGCCCCAAGATGGTTACCAGAACGCCTGGTTAAACAGGTTAATGGCTTACCTCAACACGGGGATGGAGGTCCTCCCCCTGAGGACAAATTTTCCTCTTTTTCAGATGCAGCCAACAATCTGTGTGAGGATCCTACTTAAGGCACTTATGCTGAACAGGATTGTACACGGAGGCTTTGGCCCTCCACCTTCCAACATCATGGAGTACCTTTTTGGCCCTCCCTGTGAACGCAAGGGAGGATCTTGGACTCAGGCTCCCACTAGTTTGACCCAGACTGCTGACTGCGTGACTAAGGTGGCTTACCTCCGGGCCGAGGTTGACCATAAACTCAGAGGAGTTCATCAGCCTAAATTGGTATGTGTTAACAAGCCAAAGATTATTCCCCCTAGTACAAGTAAAGCTCTCCAAAATTGTTCTGCAACTTGAACACATACCCAAGCGATGCATGCCACTTGTTATGCCTCGGCCTCAATTTGTGTTAACAAGCAGGGAGAACAATTTTTTGAAGCCTCCCTAACTAAAACTCATGCAGCAGGAGGGACCACTATTCATTATACCCCCCCTTCTTTTTGACCGGGGAGGAGAAGGCAAATACACCAAGCTACAGTCAGCTGGGTGCCAAGACCCTGTTGGTAAACCCTCCTGCTGCCCCATTAAGGCACCTACAGGGGTCACTGATGGTGGAGGATTCCCTTATGCTGTCAAACATCCTCAGATAATCAAACTTTTGAAACCCCAAATCCCTGAGCTCACATATCATCCCTTAATATAGCCAAAATGCCAGCTCCCAGGTTTAGATAACAATACATTAGATATTTTGGAAACTACCTTCTCCTTGCTTAATAATTCCAACCCCAACTTTGCTGGTGATTGCTGGCTCTCCATGGCAACAGAGGCAATCATGCCTATGGCAGTTCCTATTAATTCTATCATAGACGATGATAATACATGCCAACCCAGATTTCATTTAAAAGTACAGTCTATAGGCACTTTTACAATATGTCTTTTAGGCGCGATGCAAAATAATACCTATGATATTGATGTTGGAGTTACTTCCTTCGGAAATTGCTCAACAGTACAAAACTATTCCTCATCCACCCCATCTCTTTGTCCCTCCAATGGCACACTTTTTATGTGTGGAGGAAACTCGGCCTTCCCGAGGCTTCCATCGAATTGGACCGTTGGCTGTGTTCTTGCCTTATTACTCCCTGATATAACTATTGTCCCAGGAGACGAAACTCTATGCATTCCTAGTCTAGACACCTCAGTCAAAAGACACAGGCGGGCAATACAGGCCTTACCACTCGTTGCCAGCCTTGGAATAACAGCTACTGTGGCCACAGGTACAGCTGGCTTAGGCATGGCTATACACTCTTAGCGTCGCCTGTCTCAACAACTTATAAATGATGTTCAAACTATATCAGGAACCATTAAAGATTTGCAGGACCTAGTAGACTCCCTGGCAGAAGTGTTCCTTCAAAACAGAGAAGGCTTAGATTTACTGACAGCTAACCAGGGAGGTATTTGCTTGGCCTTAGGGGAACGATGCTGCTTTAATGCCAATAAATCAGCTATAGTACGCACTAAAATTAAGCAGCTTCAAGAAGATCTAGAAAAGAGATGAAGGGAACTTTTTGAAAATCCCCTCTGGACTGGGTTTAATGGATATCTACCCTACCTTCTTCCCCTATTAGGCCCTTTGTTGGGTTTACTTTTAATGGTGTCCATAGGACCCTGCATTATAAACAGGCTTGTACAATTTATTATAGAACAGATTAATATTTTGGCCTCTAAGCCCATACAGGTCCACTATCATCGCCTGGAGATGGAAGACCATGCTGCCAACATTTAAAAGGATGTTCTACCCTTCTCACAGGCTTATTTCTTAAGTTTACATCCCCACAGATCTCTCTTTCTTACATTAAACTATAAGTAACAGCTCTGACCAACCATCTTCTGCCATTGCCATAAGGGTTCGTCCTCCATGGGCCCCTCCACTTGGGGGAGGATGCACCCATGGAGTGAGGACATTAGGCCATAATAACGGAGGGTGCAGGATGGACTGCAGGAGGATGTATCCACGGATCCCAAAACAGAAGACCTCTTAGTGACACGCTCTGGTGTATGGTGGTCAGCCTGCTTCCCCCTCAAAGCCGTCTCCTCCCAAAACATGCCAAGGCCACCACGAAATCTCCTAGTAAACATGCTCTCTCGAATCAGGAGATATTCTAAGGCCTGCTAGAGAAACAGAGCCTCTATCACCCCCTAAAACATTGGCCGGTAAGGTATGGTCAAATATTTTATATAAGAAAGAGAGGTGAGGGGCTAGAAGGAAGTTCTCCTTCAAAGAATAGCCTGACACTGAAAAGAAACAGCCCCCTGGGAGATATCCTGCCTGGGAGACATCCTGCAGCCATCTATCTCCCTGAGACATCCTGCGGCCATCTGTCTTCCTGCAACATCCTGAGGTTATCAAACTTTCTGAAGACATCCAGCAACTGCCGATAAGAGAGCTTTCCCATCCACAACATATAAATTCCCATGTGAGAACAATAAAAGTTTGCAGCATGATCAGAACTCCAGTCTTGCTGTAATCTCTCGTGTCTCTTGTCCCTTCATTCCTCCCCAACTAGGTTCCTTGCCCACATTGATGTGTGCGGCCGGCCGGGACAACTGACACTAACCCATACCCTACTACACTCTGACTACTAATCCTAATATGATGGAGAAAAATAACCCAAACAGAATAGAAATACAAGCAGTTCAGAGGAGGCATGGTGTATATTTGGACTTGCCTTTTGCATGATATAGGGTAGGTGTTATAAATCTAGTTAATTTTTAATTGAAATCGTTCTCCATGTGTTTTTAAAGTTAACAAATATGTGAATTCCTGTCTCCATTTCTCTGTAGCCTATTCAACACATGTATTTTTATCTGCACATATAGAATCCTACTTGGAATCACACGTACATTCTTGTGAGGAGGCTGACTTGGCAGATACAAATTGTGAGAAGAGATCACTCCCCATAAACGCTGTTGGAACTCAAAATTCAATCTATGGGTGAGCTTCCTAGTAGAACAACATTTTACATAAATCCATGTTCAGTAACATAAATATTTTTGCATCTATGGATGATATATATTTCATGATGAATTTTGTTTGGCATATATATTGCTACTTTTTATTGTCTGTGTGTGTGTTTTGTATATATATACACTCTTCAGATTTTTCAAAATATGAAATATATGTGTCTTATATACACTCCCTAAATTCATTTATGTTCATGTATGTGGATTTATAATCAACTTTTCACAAGATTATTCTCAGAAATATTCATCCACCTGAAATACATATTTGTTTTCTAGTACTGAAAACTAACTTAAGTGAATGGTGCATACAATCCTAATATTTCTACAGTGACTGACACAGTTTAACATCAATGCAAGTAGAAATCTATCGGACATGATGTGTATTTTGAAGTTCATTTTGTTCAACACTGGTACATTACAATTTCTTCAGTTTATTCACATCATAGGATATATATTTCATCCACAAGTTCACAAATTTATACGCATTTGATTCATTTTCAATCATTTCCTGCTTCAGAACACATGTATTACTCCTAGTTTCCTGAATGGTCTTTTCATGACACTTATTTCCAAACACATTCATTTTGGTTTTCATAATCATTTTGAAGCAAAACTCACACATTCTTTATGATATACCATAACCCTAATTTTACCATTACATGTGTAACTGATTGGAATGAATGATTGTATATCAATATAAGATTCCCTGTATATTTTCTGATATCAATTCAATCCATTATTTAAAGTTTGAACCACTTTTATTATTTATTCACAGTATGGTCTATTCATGAATTATTTCTATATTTATAGACACAGGGTACATCTATTTGTATCCCCAATACTAATTTATTCATCTTCAAAATGTAGCTCCCAGAAATGTTGGCAGAAATACCCATGTCACCTGATCTACATATACATTTTATCACAGTAATATTCTGGACACATTATGAAAATGTCACACTTATGATTGTACCAAAGCCTAAGTGAAAGTGAGCATGCGTTACTAAAAACATCCATGTCCAGGTTGCCTAATGCTCTCTAATGTCAATAGTATTGGTGAATACATACTTGTTTCTTCCTAAGATTATATATTCAACCTCAATCCTGTTGAAAATGTCTAATCCTACCACACAATTTATACTTTGCCTGATTTCCTAATGTCTCTATTGATTTCTGCTTCCCTACATATTATCCCAGTTCATTATTGTGACTGACTCTTCACATGTGCTGACATTTGCATTCACTGTCTACCCGAAAGCCTATTGCTAAAGAACTTTTGGTCCCACTCTTATACTCACTCTTCTTTCTAAACCTACCGACTTTCGTCTTAATCGTACCGACTATCACTTTTTGACTGGATGTTCTCTTTGACATTCAATCATCCAAGGTACAAGGCAATTGTATATCGATTCATCTGAGACATCTGTGCAGAATATAATTCAAAGCTAAGTATCCCACTCAAAGGCCTAATGCCTTTCTGGGCTTCAAATCTTACCTGGATTTCTGTTTTCAAACTTATATTTCTCCTGTATATTCTTGAAAATATTGCAGGTTCCCAATACCATTAATCATCTTGCACAATGATTCCGAACCCTAATAGAACCTGTTATTAACCGTAACCATACACTCTTTTCTCAATCTCACTTTACAGAAGAGCAGGTACAGAGTTCGTCTTACAATACAGGAATGTAGGGGATCTTCCACCTGCTGAGAACCTAAAATGTCCATGCAGAAATGATCCCTGGATAAGATGTAGGCAGCTATTGAGGAAATAAGAGAGCAAAAGTCATTTTCCAATGCAAAAACCCTGGTCAGAATGAAGGGATGTGTCTGAATCAGCCTCTCTCTTCTTAATGTAGAGAAGATGGACCAAACCAGGCCTGTGTGGAGAGCTGTTCCTGGGTGCCTATGTTTTACATACCATTCTAACTTGTGAAAGTGTCACAGGAAGTAGGGGCAGCCTCCATCTCATGGGACACTTGGAAGCAACTGAAGCAATTGTTAGGACAAAGTGGTTGTCACGGCAGTGACCTCACTCAGTTCCTGAAAGAATTGACCTACTTAACTTCCTTGTTGATGGAACTCTCTGAACTTGGTATCCAGGAAGCCAGGCACCCAGAGCCAGTCCCAGTCCCCGTCCCAGTGGGCTCAATTGTTTGTATTTACCATGGACATAGTCAGTCTTTCTTGGTACCTACTGATGTGAGGATGGTCAAATGACAGAATAGCTATGAAGAGGGTCCTTTCCTGGGAAAGTAGGTAGTTGCTCACCACTGGCTGCTGGCAACTTCACTGAGTTGAAAAAGGAGACAAGATCTGAGACCGTACAGGCCATATCGGGGGAACGAAGTATGGCTCACCAGTCAGAGGACACTCCATATAGTCAGAGACCTACTTGGGGGAAGGAGGTGCCTTTTTGAGTGTGGGTGTGAGTATGTGGTTTTGTCTCATGTTCTGAGAATAGGTAGGAAAGTCGGTTTGTTTGTTTTGGGGTAGACTGTTTCTTGTATGTCGTTTGGCAAGGCGAGTGTTTCTATGTCTGTGTATCTTACTGTGTCAGTGGTTGTAGACAATAGAAAAGAGAATACATCAATGGATGTGTTGTGTCTAGTAGAAAGCTCCCAGCATTCATCCTGCCCAATGTATGAATAGAGAGTGGGCAGCCTTATTGATGTGCAACACCTATTATATTCCTAAGTTTCAGTTTTCTTCCTGAATTCTCTCAACTCTCCAGAATAGGCTCATGGTTTTGTGTCCAAGATATGTACCACCTCCAAGCTCTGTGAAATGGCCATGTACTGAATAGCTGAAGGAAATGTGATCATCTCAGAAAACTCAAATATCAGTGTGAATAGAAAAGTCTCAGTGGAGAAACCCTGCTTTGGGCCTTTTACTTACCTATTTTTCTGTTGCCCTGAATGTCAGAAAGGTCTTTGCCTCAGGTCACACTTTGTGAAGCCTGAAGAAAATAGTTTTCAAATGGAAATGAATGGGCATCACCTGTGGCTCTTTCCTTAATTGCTTTGGAAATGGATGTGTCTGAATCAGTATCTTGGCCCTGTGTCAGGTTGTGGCTTAGATTCTCAAAACCAGATAGATCTAAAAAAGATGCCATGTGTGCATCCAAAACCAAAATGGCAAAAAGATCAGTTATAGTGGATGAAGCTTCTTGCCTTTCTCTATTAGTTTTCTGACATCCATCAAGTGAGAATAGGAATCCTTTGGGTAAAATTAGTACTTCAAAGCCCTGCAGAGGTGCTTGGGTTTCCTCATGACTCCAAATCACATAAAGAATCTATACCTGACTGTCAGTAGGCCTCAAATTGGAGAATCAGAGCAGTATTAAGAGCAGGCCTATTTGATCACTCCTGGTTCACAGGAAAGGTGTCCCGGCCACAATGACTTTAGGCAAATGAGGGGCAAGAGAACGTATTTTGGACACTGTCTTTGGATGTGCCCCTCATGGAAACCTCCAGCCAGAGGTTATGATTAGTATCTTTATGGAAGAATATGAGGGCTATGTGGAAGTGTTTTGGTTTTAATTGTGGTCATTAGTGTGGTGGTTGGAAAAGATGACTGGGTCCATCGGGGTTTAAACTCTGATGTGATTCCCCTTTGAGACTGCATTGTGGAACTGACCTCAGAGAAGAATTGCCATGATTTGTGTTGGCATTTTTGGAGGCCACGCATGAGAGTCGCCCTTGGAATCTGAGATCTAGACCAAGGGCGGCTTTCCACAGAGCACAGGGAATCTCAGCCATGATACCATATGATTTTATTCTGAAAGCCTTGGAATCCATAGTTGAGAGTCAAAACACACATGGACCTCACATTGTAGACCTCTATGTGCCTGGCTTCATGTAACCTTTTGCCCACTCTTTGGGAAGCCTTGCCTGTGAAATTTCTCCAGAGCTTTCATTGAAATGATCTTCCTCAACCTTTAATGGTTCCTGAATGAATGGAAACCCACAGTGCCTCCAACTTCATCCTTGAAAAATGGCTACATAAATACCATGACATTCTTGAAATTCACTTGACCAGGTGGCACTGGAGAACCTTCGATGTCCTGTTGCTAATTCGAGTGTACAAGACAGTGCCTTGATTGACTGGGTTTCATGATAATGGTGTAGAACAGAGATGTCAGTACGTTGGAGCCTCCTGATTAGTGGTCATAGAACAGTTTTGTGCATGTGTGTGATAAAACATCTGTGGTGGGGCCATGTGGATCTGCCATTTACTTCCAAATGGGTTGCGACTGACATGGTGCAGCCAGCAGAACCTTGTATGAAAAGGCATCTTGTTATATGGAGAAATTTCAGGGCAATGTTCAGAATCAGGTTGCTATGGTCAAGGGGGCAACCTATGTGTGATAGAAGCCTATTTGGTGCATTCTCCTGCAGACCCTGACACACGACACATGACAGAACTCCCTCCAGCACTGTGTCCCAGTTGAACTTTTTGTTTTTCGAGAAGCAAATACCAAACTCCCAATGCAGCAGCAAGAAACACCACAAAAATGGAGGATGACCAAATAGCTTCACAGTCCACACGGAGAGACACTTAGCCCCCAGTGGCCACAGATATCTATAAAGAGAGAATTCAGCACTGCTGCCTAATGTTCATTGGAATATAAGAGACCATGTCCTCCAGGTCACATATATGCAGACCCAGCTTTGATGGTCTCACTACAAAGGAAGATAAAGCTCCTGACAACAACATATATTTCAAGTTCCCAACCTCAGAGGAAGTTTCTCAAGAAGTCTTTAGGCCAACAGAGCTCCATGATTGTGGAGTTTTATCCTGTCCCTTACTTTTGGAAACTCCTCTTGCACCTCCAAAGTTGTGAACTCCTGAGCAATTTCCATTCCAGATATGTATTCGCAAATTTTATAACTCTTCTCTTCTAATTGTGTCTTAATTGGGGCGAAGGTAATGTCAAGTAATTGTTCTGGATGAGAGTGGGTGGATTTTTGTGTAGCACATATTTGCATACACATTGGATTCATTTTCCAATTTTCCATTTGAAATACTGAAACACTGACACTACCCCATACCCTACTAAACTCTGTCTACTAATCCTAATATGATGGAGAAAAATAACCCAAACAGAATTGAAATACAAGCAGTACAGAAAAGGCACAGTGTATAGTTGGACTTGCCTTTTGCATTATATAGAGTAGGAGTTATAAATCTACTCATTTTTTTGTTGAAATAGTTCTCAATGTGTTTTTAAAGTTAACAAATATATGAATTCCTGTCTCCCTTTCGCTGTAGCGTATTCAGCACATGTATTTTTATAAGCACATGTATAATCCTACCTGGTACCACATGTACACTATTGTGTGGTACCTGAATAGGCAGATACAAATTGTGAGAAGAGATCACTCCTCCTAAACGGTATTGGAACTGAACATTCACCCTATGGGTGAGCTTCCTAGCTGAACAACATTATATATAAATCCATGTTCAGTAAAATGAATATTTTTGATCTGTGGATAATATATATTTCATGGTGAATTTCAATTGGCATATAGTGCTAATTTTTAATATCTGTGTGTGTTTATATATATATATATATATATATATATATATATACACTCCAGATTTTTCAAAATATGAAATATATGTGTCTTATTATACATTTCCTAAATTCATTCATATTCATGTATGTGGATTTATAATAATCTTTTCACAAGATTATTTTCAGAAATATTCATCCACCTGGAATACCTATTTGTTTCCAACACTGAAAACTAACTTAAGTGAATGGTGTATACAAATCCTAATATTTCTACAGTAACTGACTCAGTTTAACATCAATGCAAGTAGACTCCTATGGGACATGATGTGTATTTTGAAGTTCATTTTTTTCAACACTTGTACATTACTATTTCTTTAGTTCATGCACATCATTGGATATATATTTCATCCATAAGTTTGCAATTTTATTGGCATTTGTTTCACTTTCAATCACTTTCTACTTCAGAACACATATATTTCTCCATGTTTCTTGACTGGTCTTTTCATGAGAATTCTTTCCAAACACATTATTTTTGATTTTCATAATTACTTTTGAAGGAAATCTCACACACCCTAGATAATGAACCATAACCATAATATTACCATTAGATGTATAACTGGTTGGAATGAATGATTGTATATCAATAAATGATTTCTTATATATTTTCAGATATCAATTCAATACATTATTTAAAGTGGAACCTGTTATATTATTTAAACACAGTATTGTCTATTCATGCATTATCTCTATATCCATAGACACAGGGTACACGTCTTTATAACCCCAATACTAATTATTAGGTCTTGAAAATATTCCTCCCAGAAATGGTGGAAGAAATACTCATGTCACCTGACCTACATATACATTTTATCACAGTAATATTCTGGACACAAAAAGCAAAGTTCACACTAATGATTGTACCAATGGAATGGTCGAGTGAGGATTTTAGGAAGAGACCACCAAGAGAATGTCTCATGCAACAGCAAAGTGTGTATTGGGGGTCCAGCATGCTGCAGCTCAGAGCTCACTTGAATTTAGCAGAGAGCCCTGAGAATAGCTTAAGCAGAGCTTATGTACTTTCTTTGGAGAAGGCAGGGTGTGAAGTTTATTGATGGGTCAGGGTGAGTGGGCGGTTTGCTTGCAAATGTGTGAGGGAGTACATTCTGCAGTTTGGCAGTTGGGGACAACACATTCTGGGAACAAGATTAGCAAACAGTTCTCAAGATTTCAACAGTGTTTTGTTAAGCATACAGAAAAACAGGAAGTGACAAGTACCTATTTAATAAACCTTTCATTTCCCACTTCTTGTTCTGGTTACTTTTAATCAAAAAAGTGATCATTGGGGGGTGTCACATTTTATGTCTGCTAGTGAGTTATATTGTTGTCTGATTACCATAAGTTTAACTTGTCCAATTTGAGCTTGGAGAAAGGAAACTACACGGATGAGCAAACAGGGACCTACAGTTTGCAATAATATGAGGATTATTAATGGACTGGCCAAGGCAGATAAAAGCGTAGTTAACCCAAGGGACTGTGTGAACCAAGACTCAAACCACGCTTTTTGGGCCTCTGTCTCTCGTTGACGCTCTTCAAGGCGTTTTCTTAATTTACTCATAGATTCTTTTACAACTCCAGTATTGTCAGCATAAAAAAAAAATCTTCCCTCATTGCAGCACAAAGGCCCCCTCTCTCATGAAGAGGAGGTCCAACCGTCGCCTATTCTGTGAAACTACTTCGGAGAGAGAGGTTAAAGATTCCTGTAAAGCTGGGATTGAGGTTTTTAATATCTTTAAGCTTTGGTCTATTGCTGCTTCTCATTGAGTCATTTGTTGTGTCCCATGGACTAGGTCAGTGGTTCCTGTGCCCACACCTGCAGCAACTCTTATTCCAAATAGGATGGCTAAAGTGAGGGATACAGGTTCCCAGCGGAACCGGGTTTTATGCCCCAGCTATTTGAACTTTAAATGAACCTGTATCATGATAGAGCACTCTGGGAAACATCTGCACCATTACATAATTAATCACATCTATTGACCATTTTATGAACACATAAACAATAATTAAGTATATAGAATTATACTGTTGAAGGAACAGACAAGGAAAGGCACCTAAGATAGCACCGAAGCTAGGGAAGCAGTCCTATTTGGTTGCAAAAGGATGTAGAGAGCATTGCTTCTGTTGTAATCAATTAATCCTCTGAACCCCAAGTTTAGGTTGTTTCAGAATTTTGTAGCCAACATGTAAGGGAATGGGCTCAGAATATCACAGTCTGCAGAAGTTCACAAAAAGCAGTTTTTGTTTCTGTTTTATTTCTTCTATTTTGGCAAGTTAACTTTTTAAGGACACCTGGGAGGGGGAGAGCTTTTGTCTTCTCTTTTTTTTTTCTCCCTGCCAGCTGTTAAAATGGAGCCCAGTTGGTAACTTCTTTATCTTAGAAATGTAGCAATCTCTGTGAAGCTCCAGCTCAAGGCCAGAGGCCTTGTTCACATATTTTGTGAAAAACTAGTAAGGGGTGTCTAGCTTAGGAGTGCTGATTTTTCCAGCCAGTGGCAACTAGAACAGGGCAACAAGAAAAGAGGAAGTTTATCTACATTGAACTCTTTCATAGGGATTATTTTGCTGAAAGTCCTAAAGTCAGTAATGGTGAAGACTTCTGGAGAAGGTCACTTAAGAATTTTCTGTGGTCTTGGTACAGAGGGGGAAGAGTGGAAGGCAGGGGGTGAGAGCAGCTCCATGGATCTGAGAATCAGGAAGGAGAGATTAAAAGACTAATGGGAAAGGGGTTTGGGATTTTGCTAGCAAAAAAAACTTGAGCAGTAGAGCAAGTAGAGCAGAGGGGAAGATGGGAGTGAGTATCTCAAAAAGCCTGTGAGGGATTTTAAATTCTTAGTAACCTGTATTCAGTGTTGACAATGCAACTTTAAAGGTAATTTTTATTACATCTTGGATAGGGGTCTGAGGGCTCTTCTCAGCTGGTTTGAGCTTTGGGTTAGCAGGTAAGAGAACCTGTTGGGACCCATTGTGGGCACTGACAGAAGAATAGAGGAGTGTCTGGGTTTAGGGGTACCTAAGTACCTGCTACCTCAGCAAGGGGGCAATGGTCTGAGAAAGGGTAGAGGTTTGGGTTTTTGATCTAGTAATTGGAGGGGAGAAATCAAATTCCTGAGGTGAAAGTGACAGCAGAGAGTCTGGAGCAGAAATCTGAGGGTGAGGATCTATTAGAGAAGCATAGTTCAGGATGTGAGCAAAGGAGGAAAGAGGCCTGCACATAGCGGAATTTCCTTCAACCCTTTTGAGCACTTGCCGAAGTTAAAAAGTCCATGCAGAATTTGAGGATCTAGAGACCCCTCTGGGGGACATTCTTTTTTTTTTGTCTAATTGGTAATATGGCCAATGCTGTGTATTGAATTTGATGAGGAGTTTGGGTTCCAGCAGGCAGCCCCTGTATGCTCAGATCGCCATGACTTACAGAAGAAGTCGGCTTTTCCCCACACAGCCATGGCTGTTTGTGGATTTGATAGTCCACCGGGCAAACATAGTAATCTAGGCTAGCCAAACTGCATCTGGCTCACGTGTCCCTACATCCATAATGTTGGTTTCCATTACCTATGGTACGAAAGTGATTTAATGGAATTTTAGTGGAATCCTGTTCATCAGGGCTATCCCAATATGAAAGACCTATAGGTAGCTGACAAATGTCTGGGTGGAGGGATGGCCACCAGGTCCCTCAGTGGGCTGTATTCGAGGTAGACCATACTTGTTGTCTAGTAGGATTTTTGATCAGCCATCGCTGCTGAACGGGCTGATGATGCTTAGGAATACTGGTGGCCAAGGGGAGAGTCTATAGCCTTATCCACATGGCGAACACACAGTTTGAAAGGTTTACCAGTCTTTTCCAGCTTCCAGCCAGAGTGGGGACATGGCGCAGGCTTGAGATGAGAGGCATTGATCCAGGAAGTGATTCCGTCTACCTTTACCACTGTAGGTGTTATAAGTAGCACCTGGTATGGTCCTTTACACCGGGGTTTCAGGAATGACACCTGATGTCGTCTTTAGTAGATGAGGTCTCTTACTTGATATTGATGTGGAGTCCCATCATACCCTGGTTGGTAGGAAGGGGCCAGATGTTTCAACAAGTACCACTGAGTTCTTTCAAGAGCTTTAAGTCTGTCAAGCAAGGGGGTGTGGAAGGGATCGTTAGCTCTTAGAGTTGGGGTTAGGTCCCTTACTGGAGCAGGGGCACCATAGAGAATTTCATAGGGGGTGAGGTTAGACAAAGAAACAGAGGGAGTATTTCTTGCATGAAACAGTGCAGAAGGCAGGAGCATAGTCCAATATTTTATGCCAGTTTCTAAGCTTAATTTCGTTAAGGTCACTTTAATGGTTCTTTTTATTTTTTTACCTGTCCTGAGCTCTGGGGTCTATAAGCACAATGTAACTTCCAATAAACCCCTAGAATTCTGGCTAACCCCTGTCTTACCTGGGCCATGAATGCCGGCCCATTATCAGACCCATATTACCTTAGGCAGGCAGAATCTTGGAAAAATATCTTTCAGGATCTTTTTGACCACCATTTGGGCAGGTTTTTTTTTTTTCTTTTCTTTTCTTTTCTTTCTTTTTTCTTTTTTTTTTTTTTTTTTTTTTTTTTTTGTTGGGGATGCTTCAATCCATCCTGAAAATGTATCTACAAAGACTAGGAGATATTTAGGTCCATACATTGCTGGCTTAATTTCAGTAAAGTCAACTTCCCAATTCCCAGAATTGTCCTGGTCTAGTTCCTCATAGGTGCTTTCCTGCAAGAAGCTTGGAAGTGTAAGCATTAACCAATTGACAGACCCGACAGGCTTTTGTTACCCATTCAGTTCTTCCCTTTCTCTTTGAATCGGTTAGTGGAAAACTCTGTTCTTGATCCTTCAGGAATGCCTGCAATTTCTTTGAACCAAGGTGAGTGAGTTGATATACATTTTAACTTAGTGTAGGGCTTTCTGAAATTGCAGGCTAAGCTCAGTGAAGTTGAGGGTTCAGTGTCAGAGTCTTTGGGTGTTATCAAAAGCTTCCTGGTTCTCAGGGGTTCATTGGAAATGGGCATCTCCCTTTAGCACCGGGTATAAAGGAGCAGCTAATGATGCAAACCCAGGTATCCATAACCTGCAAAAGCCAGCAGTCCCAAGAAACTCTCTGAGTTGTCTGCTGTTAGATCTGTGTGGTATCTGCACAACAGTTTGTTTTCTTTGCTCAGTGAGCCATCCTTTACCGCCCCTAAGTGAATAGCCCAGGAAGATTACTTCATGCTGGCAAATTTGGGCCTTTTTGGCAGAAGCTCTACACGCCAGTTTAGCAAGCTCAGATAATAGTGCTTGGGTCCCAGATTCACAGTTTTCCTTAGTGTTGGCTGCCAGTAGCAGGCCATCCACATGTTGAAGCAGGGTGTATAGTTCTGAAGTTGTTGATATCTCTGTGGAGAGCTTCATCAAAGAGAGTGGGGGAGTTTTTGAACCCCTGTTCGAGTCTAGTCCAAGTTAGTTGACCAGACATTCCGGTTTCTGGGTCTACCCACTCGAAAACAAACAGCAACTGACTATCTTTATGCAGAGGCAAGCAAAATAAAGCATCTTTTAAGTACAGAACAGTATACCATTTCTGCTCAGGGTTCAGAGTGCTAGGCAGATTGCACAGATTAGGTACCATGCGGTGAATGTCCTGCACTCTGTTGTTGATCTCTCATAGGTCTTTAACAGGGTGATAGTCCCCGGTTCCTGGCATTTTTTAATGGTAGCAGGGGAGTGTTGCAGGCTGATTAACAGGGCCTTAGGACCCCTAAGATCAGATATTTCTGAATATGGGGCCTTATCCCATCTTTAGATTTTTGCCCAGAGTATATTTTTTGACATTGATTGGAGAGGCTGAGGTTTTTAACTCCACTGTTATTGGAGGTTTTTTAATGGGCAGGCCTAAGCCATCAGTTTTTGTCCAGGCATCTGGGTAATATGTTATCCAATTCTGGGGTAACGTGCCTGTTTGATCAGTCTTGTGTGGTGTGAAGAGTTGATGTTCATCTTCTACTGACAGTTAAAGCTGTGACTATAGGAGTTTTTACTGAAGGATTTATAATTTTCACTTTGGGGCCTTCAGGGATAAAAGTTATTCTGGCCCGGAGCTTGGTGAGCAGATCTCGGCCCATTAATAGGGCCGGGCATCTTGGGATTACTAGGAAGGAGTGATGGATTTTTCCTTTCCCCAGGTCCATGATCCTCTTAGTTGTCTATGCCCGATATTTACTGCCATTAGCCCCTTGAAATAGAGACCTTTTATTTGATGGAGGGCCCAATGGGGCTTTAAGGGCTGAGTATACTGCCCCTGTATCCACTTCAAAGTGTACTGGGGTACCCTCCACTTCAAAAGTTACCCTGAGCTCGGGAAGAGGATCTGAGCCCCGACTTTCTTAGTCATCCTCCAGAGTCAGAATGTCTGGCTGGTGTGGCTGTCTCATTCTCGGGCTCTTTTTGGCCCAGTGTCCTTTTTCTTTTGAGTAGGCATATTGATCTGAGGCCAGGGGTGGCTTTTGGCGTGTGCCCAGGTATCCCTTCCTGTATCCCTGTTTCTTAATTTCTGTCCTATTTTTTGTTGTGACCAGGACCTTAGTCAATGCATTAGTCTATCTTTTGCTTCTCGCATCCTCTCTTTGCTCCCTTTCTTTCTTCCTCCTTTGTTCCTTCTCTTCCTCAGTTTATCTCTTATAGTTTACTTTTTTAGGCTTCTCTGACTAAATCTCTCAAAGCCATATCTTGTAATCCATCTACGCATTGTAACTCTCTTTTAATATCCAGGGCAGCTTGCCCAATGAAGGCCATCATGACAGATGGCTTTTGATCCTCTGCCTGAGGATCGAAAGGAGTATATCTCCTATATGCCTCCATAAATCTCTCTAGAAACATAGAGGGAGATTTATCAGGCCCTTGAATAATCTCTCTAACCTTGGCCCAATTAGTTGGTCACCTTAGCGGCTGCTTGGAGACCCGCTATTAGAGCCCGGCAATAAGTGGACGGATGCTACCTACCTTCAAACGTGTTGGTGTCCCAGTTCGGTTGGTTCAATGGGAAGCCGGCTTTGATGATGTGGGAAGAGGTGTCGGTCACCCATCTTGTCCGAGGATATTTTTTTTTAGCTTCCAGAAGGTTTTTCTCTTGTTCCTCTGTCATGAAGAGAGTCTGTAGAAGTTGTTGGCAGTCATCCCAAGTAGGCAGGTGTGACAACGCCGGCAAGTTCTTTGAGTTCTTTTACCGGGGCCAGCTTTGTCCAGGGAAGGAGTGGCTTTGTGTGCTGCCGGGTAGTAATCTGGAGGGCGCTGGGCCGGCCTAGCTTCCTCCAATGGTGGAGAGGCTGAGTCAGCAGCAAGGGAATCACTTAGAGGGTGTTGGGTATTGGGGGAAGAGGGTAGGGGATAAGGAGGGTGCGGAGAGTCTAGTTGAGTCTTGAGACTTAGGAAGAACAAAGGGTGGAGGAGGAGGAGCAGAGGGTTTGAGAGATAGAATCATGGGGGAAGGTGGAGGAGCGGGGGCAGGGAAAAGGAAAGGCTTCACAAATGGAGGAGGAGATTTGCAGAGGTCCTGCAAAGTTAAGATATATGGCTTTTGATCTGGATGGCTATGTGGCCCCAGTTGAAAGACAATATTTCTGACTTTTTGAATTAGTGGGGAGTAGAAAGTTTCTTTAGGGGCCATCCGACTCCAAAGGTGGGTCATTTTGAGGCACGGAGAGTCTGCCAGTTCCAGCGTTTTACTGAAATAGAAAGATTCTGAGCCCTTAAGTGGACTTTGGTCCACTGAACAAGAGTCAGGGACAGAGGCATTGAAGTGCTCTGTCCCATAATGAAAGATATACAAACAGTGAAAGCAATGACACACAACACAGACAAGACAAGACAATAAAGACAGGCAATGGACGTCCAATACTGAGACCAGGACTGATTAGCCAGCAAAACCTGATGTGCTGGCAAAACCGAATCCGAAACAAAAAAAATCACTGAGTCGAGGATACTATTGTTCCTCTATTTTCCGAATCCTCTGGGGGCATCCCCCAGGAACGTGACCTGTGGCTCGGTGACACGTCTGTCAGCCAGCATCTGAGAGAGCTCACGCTCATCACCGATAGCCATTTTGCAAAGACCTAACCTGAAACCTGAAACACGAAAGTGGTACCTTACTTATCCTGATAGGAGCTCGTTGGGAGTCTTTCGTACACCACTGATGGATCTTGCTGGGGGTTTCAGATGTGAAGTTCTGGCAAGCATTGGAGGAAGAGACCACCAAGAGACTGTCTCATGCAATAGTATAGGGTTAATAGGGAGTACAGCATGCTGGGGCTCAGACCTCACTTGGATAGAGCAGAGAGCCCTGAAAGAGCTTAAGCAGAGCTTATATTCTTTTCATGGAGAGGACAGGGAGGGAAGTTTATTGATGGGTCCGGGTGACTGGTCAGTTTGTGAGCAAATGGGTGAAAGAGTACATTCTGCAGTTTGGCAGTTGGGGACAACACATTCTGGGAACAAGATTGGCAAACAGTTCTCAAGATTTCAACAGCGTTTTGTTAAGAATACAGAAAAATAGGAAGTGACAAGTACATATTTTATTCACCTTTCACCAAAGCCTAAAAGGAAAGTGAGCATGGATTACTAAAAACATCCATGTCCAGGTTGCCTAATGCTCTCAAATATCAATCATATTGGTGACTACATATTTGTTTCTTCCTAAGATTTTCTATTCAACCTCAACCCTGTTCAAAATATCTAATTCTATCACTCACTTTATACTTTGGCTGAATTCCTAATGTCTCTATTGATTTCTGCTTTCCTACATATTTATCCCAGTTCATCATTGTGATTGACTCTTCACATGGGCTGACATATGCATTCACTCTCTACCCGAAACCCTATTGCTAAAAAGCTTTTGGTATCAATCCTATACTAACTCTTCCTTCTAAACCTACCAATTATCTTCCTAATCCTACTGACTATCGCTTTTGGACTGGATGTTCTCTTCGACATTCAATCATCCAAGATACAAGGTCCTATGACGCTGTATGTTGAATTATCTGAGACACCTGTGCAGAACATAATTCAAAGCTAAGTATCCCAATCAAGGGCCAAATGCACTTCTGGGCTTCAAATTTTACCTAGATTTCTGTTTTTATACTTATATTTCACCTCTATATTCTTATTAACAAGGCAGGTTCCCAATACCATTATTCATCCTGCAGAATGATTACTAACATAAATCAAACATGTTATTAACCCTAACCATACACTGTTCACTCAATATAACTTTACAGAAGAGCAGGGACAGAGTTGGTCTTACAATACAGGAATGTAGGGAATCTTCCACCTGCTGGGAACCTCAAAAGTCCATGCAGAAATTATCCCTGGAGAAGATGTAGGCAGCTATGAAGGACCTAAGAGAGCAAGAGTCATCTTCCATGGCAAACAACCTGGGCAGGATGAAGGGTTGTGTCTGAATCAGCCTCTCTGATCTTAATGTAGAGAGGATGGAACAAACCAGGCCTGTGTGGAGAGCTATTGCCAGGTGAGTAGGGTGGATACACTATTTGAACTTGTGAAAGTGTCACAGGAAGTAGGGGCAGCCTCCATCTCATGGGACCTATGGAAGCAACTGTTAGGACAAAGTGGTTGCCAAGGCAGTGACCTCATTCAGTTCCTGGAGGAAGTGACCTACCTCACTTCCTTGGGAAAAAACTCTCTGAACTTGGGGTCCAGTAAGCCAGGCACTCAGAGCCACTCTCAGTCCCAGTTCCAGTAGGCACACTTGTTTGGATTTACCAAGGACAGTGTCAGTCTTTCTTGGTACCTACTGATGTGAGGATGGCCAAATGCCAGCAGAGCTCTGAAGAGGGCCCTTTCCTCAGAAAGCAGGTAGTGGCTCACCACTGGCACCTGACAACGTCACAGAGTTGACCAAGGAGACAAGATCTGAGACAGGACAGGCCATTTCCGGAAAACATACTAAGACCCACCAGTCAGAGGATACTCCGGATAGTCACAGACCTACTTGGGGGAAGGACATGACTTTGTGGGTGTGGGTGGGAGTTTATGGTTTTATCTCATGTTCTGAGAATAGGGAGGAAAGGCGGTTTGTTTGGTTTGGAGGGGACTGTTTCTAGTAAGTCGTTTGACAAGATGAGTGTTTCTATGTCTGTATGTCCCACTGTGTTCGTGGTTGTAGACATTAGAGAAGAGAATGCATCAATGGATGTGTCCTGTCTAGTAGAAAGCTTCACAGCATTCATCCTGCCCAATTAATGAATGGACTTTGGCTTGCCTTATGGATGGGTAACACCTACTATCTTCCTAAGTTCCTGTTTTCTTCCTGAATTTGGGCCACTCTCCAGAATAGGCTCATGGTTTTGTGTCCAATATATGTACCATCTCCAAGCTCTGTGATATGGCCATGTACTGGATAGCTTAAGGGATTGGGGGAATATCAGAAAACTCAGATATCAGTGTGACCAAAAAAGTCTAAGTGGAGAAACCCTGCTTTGGGCCATTTGCTTACCTATTGTTCTGTTGCCCTGAATGTCAGGAAGGTCTTTGCCTCAGGCCACCCCTTTGGGACGCCTGAAGAAAACAGTTTTCAAATGGAAATTAATGGGCATCACCTGTACCTCTTTGCTTAATTGCTTTGGAAAGGGATGTTTGTGAATCAGCCTCTTGGCCATGTGTGAGGCTGTGGCTTATATTCTCAGCACCTGATGGATCTAAAGAAAGATTCCATGTGTGCTTCCAAAACCAAAATGGCCCAAAAAGCAGTCTTTGTGGATGAAGTCTCTCGCCTTTCTCTATAAGGTTCCTGACATCCATCTAGTGAGAATAGGGATTCTTTGTGTCAAATGAGTTCTTCAAAACTCTGCAGTGGCAAGTCTTTAGGTGCTTGGGTTTTTTCATGACACCAATTCAGATAAAAAATCTAAACCCGACAGTCAGTAGGCCTCAAATTGGAGAAGCAGAGCAGTATTTACGTCAGGCCTATGGTCACTCCTGGTTCTCAGGAAGGGTGTCCAGGCAACCCTGACTTTAGGCAAATGAGGGGCTAGGAAGGTTATTTTGTACACTGTCTTGGGATGAGTCCCTCATGGAAAACTCCAGCCACAGGTTATGATGAGTGTCTATATGGAAAAAGATGAGGGCTTTGTGGGAGTGTTTTGGTTTTAATTGTGGGGATTTGTGTGGCGGTTGGAAGTGATGACTGGTTCTACCTGGGTTTGAACTCTGGTGTCATTCCTTTAGAGTCTGAGTTCTGGAACTGATCTCAGAGAAATATTGCCATGAATTGTGTTCGGATTTTAGGAGGCCACGCATGGGATTCGCCCTTGGAAACTGAGATCAAGGACCAGGTTTGTTTTCCACAGAGCCTGAGAATCTCAGCCAGGATATCACAAGATTTTTTTCTGAAAGATTAGGCATCCATAGTTGAGAGTCAAAACACCCATGGACGTCACATTGTAGACCTTAATGGGCCTGGATGCATATGAGCCTTTTTCCACTCAATGGGAAGACTTGCCTGTGAGAGTACTCCACAGCTTTCATTGAAATGACCTTCTTCACCATTTTATGGTTCCTGAATTAACTGAAACCCACAGTGCCTCCAACTTCATCCATGAAAAATTGCTAGTTAAATACCATGAAATTTTTGAAATTCCCTTAACCAGGTGGTACTGGAGAGCCTTTGGATGTCTTGTTGCTGATCATGAGTGTACCATAGAATGCCTAGATTGTCTGGGTTTCATGAAAATGGTGTAGAACAAAGATGCCAGTAAGTTGGAGCCTGCAGAGTAGTGGGCCTATTGCAGTGGTGGGCAGGTGTGTGATAATACATCTGTGGTGTGGCCATGAGGATTTGCCATTGCCTTCCAAATGGCTTGTGAGTGACATGGTGCAGCCAGCAGGCCCTTCTATGTAAAGGCATATTTTTATATGGAGAGGTTTCAGGGCAAATTTCAGAGTCAGATTGCTATGGACAAGGGGGCAAGCTCTGTGGGATAGAAGCCTGGTTGGTGCATTCTCCTGCAGACTCTGACCAACCACAAGTGACAGAACTCCCTCCAGCACTGGGTCCCAGTTGAACTCATTGTATTTCATGAAGCAAATACCAAAATCGCAGTGCAGCAGCAAGAAACACCACTAAAAGTTTAGGATGACAAAATGTCTTCACAGTCCACACTGGGAGACACTTAGGACCCAGTGGCCACAGTTTACCTACAACGAGAAAATTCAGAACTGCTGCCTCATGTTCATTAGAATATAAGAAACCATGTCCTCCAGGTCACACAGATGCAGACCCAGCTTTGATGGTCCCACTAGAAAGGAAGCTAAAGGTCCTTACAACAACATATATTTCAAGTGCCCAACCTCAGAGGAAGTGTCTCAAAAAGTCTTTAGGCCGGCAGAGCTCCATGTTTTGTGAGTGTTTTCCTGTTAGATCTGGACACAAGAGAAGACCACTGACACCAATAAAAATTAAATTAAATTAAGCTGGCCATCCTGCCTCTCCCTCCCAAAATGGCGGGAACAAGACAGCAACCCCAGCTTTCCTACAGCCCAGCTTCATGGACCAGAAATTTACACAAAATGGGCATTACATTTAACAGAACTCTGACAAGCATCACACTAAAGGTAGTATATATATATATATATATATATATATATATATATATATATTTTTTTTTTTTTTTTTGCTGTCCCTACATCAGAATTTATGAGGACCATTAGAGCCTCAGAGAGGGTTGTTGTATGGCCAGGGAGGGCAAATATTTATGATATGTCACTAAAGTTTCAGAGAGGGCTGCTATCAGGTCGGAGAGCCAGACATGGCTCAGTTCAAACACTGGCAGGCATTCCAAGCAGGTTCAGAATTTTCAGTAATTTATGGTAAAGCCAAAATTATCTTTTCATGGCTTTTTGGCAAGATGGCTTCCAATTTTAATAAAAGATCAGGTTGGGTCTATCATTCCCCCCTTTTCTCTGTGTCCATTTCAAATCTTTGATAGATTAGGGGTAGAGCACTGAGGAAATTTTAATCCCTCAGGTAAAAGTCTCCAAATTTTTAGAACTCACCCAAAACCAGTCTCCCTGATTTTACCTGACTTAATTAATTACTTATATTGATTGTCTATTTATATTTGGCTCCATTGTTGTAATAAGAGAGGCGTCACCCATTTTGGCTTCTTCTGAGCTGAGAGAGGATGACGTGAGTAGGCATGGTGTGAGAGACATGAGTTGCCTTTTAGAAGTAGTTGAGGGACATGAGTTGCCTTTTAGAAGTCAGTTCGGTTTGAAGTCTGGTTGGGGAAGAACAGGTTGTAAAGTCATCTGGGGATTGGTTATTACATGAGAGAAACAAAAACCATGAGTACTGAATAAATGTTGCAGCAGCTGGAACATGCCACTGTATAGAAGTTCCCTCTCCAGTCTTTAATATCCCCAGTTATAAAGACTGTCAATTTAATATTTAACTTTTAGTATTAGAGTTGTCCCTCCCCATAAGATATAGTTTAATAATTTAGTGTCATCTGATCTTGCAAAATCCTTTTACCAGTATGACCTCTGTGTCTAATAGAGAAACCTTTAATTTTGATACTCAGGACTGGATAATCGTACTAGCAAACACCAAGCTTACCTGTGTAGGTTAGGAATATATTTAGGCCTTAAACTGAAAATTTCTGACTCTGGCAGCTCTTCTTGATAGTCTCTTTTAATAAGTATCAGGCATTCCTGTCAGAGAATCCTTCTTTGTAGCCTCCAGTCTTACTTATTTTGGGAGGCTAACATAAAGTGTGTACCTTAAAATATTATTATTATTATTATTATTATTATTATTATTATTATTATTATTCAAAATGTCCAGGAATGGCTGTATTTTGGTTTTCACTGTCTTTGCTAAGTGTTTAAGATGAAGCATTCAAACTGACTTTTGTTTCTATCTATTGTTAACAGTCAGGTGAGCTTTTATGGGAGTCATAAACTGGGTAAACTTGAGAGCACTTTCTCAGTTCTGCTAGAGCCATTTGTGCTAGGTGGGTCCAGGTCTCTTTTGACCATGTGGCTTCCCTCGGAAGCATCAGGGATTTCTTTCTTCTCTGATGACTCTTCTCTTCATAGCAAATGCACTGATTGGCTTTCTGTTCTCCAGTGGTCTCATTAATCTCCCTGATGGGGAGTTTTTATAGCCCAGAGTTGCAAAACTCTTTAGAGAAGTCCCCTGTTCCCTGGATTCAGACTGACTCAGAGGGCAAGAGCCAAATATTGGTTTCCTTGGCCCTTTTCAATTAATTTTAATTTAAAATCCTAATCTTAAAAATCTATCAAATAAATTTTAACAGCCTGATATTAAGAGCACCAGGCTTTAATGTCTATAACTTTATAATTATTTATCTTTTTATTAATTGGGATCTGTATTATTCTGTCTGTCTTGTAGGTGATAACTTACTCTCTAAAATTAACCCATGTTTTGTTCTTAAAGCAACACTTCTTTAAAACACTAACAGGGAATCTTTAGATCACATATAAGAAAATTCCAAAATAAAATTTTTTAACAACAGTAAAAATACTTAGTTTGTTTAATAGCTACCCTGAATTTTTTGGCTGAGTCATACATTATATCCCCTGTTTGAGATCCTAGGAATCTTGACATTAAAAAAGAACTTTTAACATAACTTTAAAGAAATAAAATCTGACCTACTGCTTTTGTATTCATTCTCACATGAAATAAGATGGGACACACAGCCTTATCTCAGGTAAGGCAGGGCTCTTTATAAATCTTAAGTGTTTTAGTTCTAAAGCTGATCTTTATTTTTTAAATATTATTTTAAAAAGTTTACATAAATTGTTTGAGGTCACATGAACATTAGCTAACACCATATAAAATCACTTTAAAATATGAATTAAACGAATGCTGAAAGTTTTTAACCTTTACATAGATTAGGCTCTCATTAACATAAAGTACATTTAAATTGTTCCCCAATGTAAAAAGTAAGATTAAACTTTACATATCTTATTGATAACAGGTGAATAAATCCCCATAAAACTTCAGAACACCAGCTTGATATAATGCTCTTTTAAAATTTTTACCTTACAGACTTGCATACCTGTAAGATATGAGCACATTAGTAGCATCACAATTACATTGATGTTTCTACATTAACCAAGTTTAGCTTTTAAAGAAATGGCAGTACAGTGCTCTAAAATAACAGTTCTAATTTAATCAGTTGTTTAATTTCTATGGTTGCTTGCACAAGAAAAAATAAAACTTAATAAACACAATGTTATGGGTAAACTTATGTTTTAAGAAATTTTTGTCTCTTTAACACATGATTGATTTTTACAATCTTTTACAGAATTTAGTCAAACTTATACAGACGTTAGTAAGTCAATCAGATATCTAACAAAAGTACTCGTGAATGAGTAATCCCATATCAAATTTACTTTATTTATTTATCAAAATATTAGACACATGTATTGAAGAGTGTAAACCATTTTTATGTTGAAGGAAAAGTCCTAGAACCAAGGCATATTAGACATTTTGTAGATATTAATATTTTATCAGATTTTTGAATACCTAGAAAAACTTGAAAGCTTAAATTTAAAGACATTTATTTTTATCTGTTTATCAAATTTAATTGAATTATTTAAATCACGTGAATTGAAGATCTTTAGATCCACTTTTTAAAATTTGTTTTTATGAGTGCTTTTTTTTAATGAGTTCTCCTTATATATATTAATTTGTATATCATATATAAAATATACGGACATATGTATATATAGACATACAACACATAACAAAATTGAGCACACATAATAATAGTAAAGGCCTTGTAGCTTTTCGCAGGTGAAATCTCCATTGCAATGTTTCAAAAAGTCCACAGTTGGTCAAAGATAGTACTGATCAGAAAAACATTAACCTAGGTCTGTATGATCAAAATCATGAGCTCAAAAAAAAAAATAAAGTATCTAAGGAAAAAAATAAGAGTCCTAGAAAAAATGACTGGCCAGTAATTAGTAAATACCATACAATTTACCTTTTTTTCTCTTAGGCCTCAGATCAGTCTCCTACTAAGCTTGCAGGCTTCTTTCATTTGCCTTTCAAAATAAGTCATGGCTGATGTCTGGAAGGAGCAGGAAAAAACTGCTTTTCTGAGCAGACACCTCAGGCCTAAGGCATTTTAACCATAATTTTCAGGTTCGGATGTTGAAAATTATGGTACAAGTTTAAGATACAATTCACAAAATTTTATATCTTTACATCTTGTTTTGTCAACAGATATCATACTATGATTTACAATCCTTGTCCAGATTAATGCTCTCGAACACACAGTGATATTTTCACAGGCTACCCAATTCAAAATTGGTGAAAAATAAAGACTGAATGATTGGGAAGTTACTTGCCAATTTGGAAGTAGAGTTCTTAATTTTCCATCCTAAGTATTTAAGTTCTCTGGCATGAATTATCTGAAATCATAAACTAAACCATTACCTAAACCCGACTTTTAACTGCAAGATTTTGCAATGCTTCAAAAACCCATTCAAATACCAGATTGTTACAAGAAAACATCATAATTTAGACACACATTCAGCTAAGATCATTCCCAAGAAACAATTTATAATATCAACACATTATTGCACATGTCTTAAAGGGCCAGAAACAAAGACACAAGACAGACAGAAAGAAGGTCCAGACTATGGCTGTCAGACAGAATCCTTTAAACCTGAGCAGATAAGAAAAAAAATCTCCTACACCAGTGGCACCATAGATGTCCACAAGGGGGGGGCAGATGTTTTAACAGAGGGGCAACCTGAAATGTACAATTAAGGGTCTCCATGGTGACTTTAATGCATTTAGTGTCCCCTTTTTCTTTTTCTCTTTTTTAACAAGACAGTGGTGGCATAATCCTTACAGTGCAGGGAAGGAAGGAGGGAATTCCCTGAAGCAACAGGGCTTCAGCAGCTGCTGGGAGTCCCTCAGTCCCTCCTTTTACTTACAGGATTATCTCCTCTGGTTCGGTTCCACCCCAAGCATGTTCCATCTAGTAACATTTCAGTAGTCAGCTCTAAAAATGTTCCGGGACAGGGGGTGGGGGAGGGATTTATCAAAATTTGTAACTTAAAGTTCGGCTCCTGACCTTGAAGCCAATTAATGCCAATTTAATAATGAGGACAAGGTTTTTAGAAAAAGAAAAAGGGAGGTTTATTGCTTTGGTAACAAAGAAGAAACACAGGGAACCCTGCCCAGAGGTTGTGACTCTCTTGATCTGGAGGGCCAAGGGGTTTTAATGGAGTTTCACTTGTTAACCTGGGAGATACTCAGTTCTTAGGTCCCCAGCAGGCATTGCCCTCTGCAGTGGTTATACTCCAGGCAGCCAGCTAGGAGCTTCTCTCATCCTGCTTAACAAAGGGGGGTAAAGTTCATCGCAGTTCCTTAAAACAGAGTGGGAAAGAATATCAGGCTTACTTTCTTTGTTACCCATTTTCACGTCCAATATACTTATGTTTTTACCACAGAAATCACAGAACAAAACACACAAAACAAACAAGAAAAACATATAGAACACAGAACAAAACACAAAATACAGAAACCCGAACTTGAAACAAAAAACATAGGAGCAATGCAACGTCTTGCTAAAGCTCCGAAGTAGGACCACGTACATGCCAGTCATCACATCTCTACCATTCCAGATGAATTCCCTACAGAACAGAACAGAGGACAGAACGATTCTCATTACTGTACCGAAAACGAGTATATGTGAGCCTCCCCAGGACACCTCTATGTCATCAGAACAGATCTCCGTTAAACGGATATCAGATGTTATAAAGGTGCCACTTAATTTTTGAGGCCTCCTCCACCAGGTGATTGCTAATAGTTTTAGTGCGGTGGTTCACCGCAGTGCTCCTGGGACCTAACGCTCACTCCATGACCTTGGAACAGCTCAAGATGTGCACCCACTAGAGTGGCTCTCCAGCCCGGAGCCCTGAAGGGAAGGCCAGATTCAGATTTTCCAGCAGTCTGGTCTTGTGATCTGGTCGGCAGGGTCATCTTGCTGGGGAACTCAAAAAAATTAGATGAGGACACAAAAAAAGAACACTGACTCCAACTAAAATCAAATTGAGGCAAGCTTGTTATGTCAACCAGCTGGGCTGCCTCTCCATCCCAAAACGGCAGGAACAAGACAGCAACCCTGCCTTTCCTACAGCACAGCTATATAGCCCAGAAAGTTACACAAAATGGGGGTTACAGATAACAGAACTTTGACAAGCATCACAAAAATGGTAGTTCATTTATTTATTTATTTATTTATTTTTTGGTGGCCCCAATATCAGAAATTATGAGGACAAATAGAGCCTCAGAGAGGGTCGTTGTCTGGCCAGGGAAGGCCAAAATTTATGATGTGTCACTAAAGTTTCAGCGAGGGCTGCTATCTGGTCAGAGAGTCAAGCATGGGTGAATTCAAGGCAAGGGCAGGCATTCCAAGCAGGTTCAGAATTTGCAGTTATTTATAGTAAAGCCAAAATTAACTTTTTATGGCTTTGTGGCAAGATGGCTCCCAATTTTAATAAAAGATCAGGTTGGGTCTATCAACCCGTGTCCCTTACTTTTGGAAACTACCCTACCACCTCCAAGGTTGTGAACTCCTGAGCATTTTCCAGTACAGATATGTATTCACAGATTTTCTAACTCTTCTACTCTAATTGTGTCTTACTTGGGGCAAAGATAATTTCAAGGTATTGTGCTGGATGAGAGTGGAAAAATTTTTGTGCAGCACATATTTGCATACACATTGGATTCATTATCTAATTTTCCATTCAAAATACTGAATCCATGACACTAACCAAAACCAGACTAGACTCTGACTACTAATCCTAATATGATCGAGAAAAACAACCCAAAGAGAATAGAAATAGAAGCAGTTCAGAGTAGGCATGGTGTATAGTTAGACTTGCCTTTTGCCTGATAAAGTGTTGGTGTTATAAATCTAGTCAATTTTTAATTGAAATAGTTCTCCATGTGTTTTTAAAGTTAACAAATATGTGAATTCCTGTCTCCCTTTCTCTGAAGCCTATTCAGCACATGTATTTTTTGGGTTCACATATAGAATCCTACATGGTATCACACATACATTCTTATGAGGTGGCTGACTTGGCAGATACAAATCGTAAAAAGAGATCACTCCTCCTAAACACTGTTTTAACAGAAAATCCAATCTATGGGTTTGCTTCCTAGTTGAACAACATTATACATAAATACAAGTTCAGTAAAATAAATACTTTTGTATCTTTGAGAGATATATATTTCATGATGAATTTCGATTGGCATATTTTTGCTAATTTTTAATGTTCCTGTGTGTGTTTTGTGTGTGAGTGTGTGTGTGTATATGTATATATATATATATACATATACACACACTCTCCAGATTTTTCAAAATATGAAATATATATGCCTTATTATACACTCCCCACATTCATTCATGTTCATGTATGTGGATTTATAATAAACTTTTCACAAGATTATTCTCAAAAATATTCATCCACCTGAAATACATATTTGTCTCCTAGTACTGAAAAATAACTTTAGTGAATGGTGCACACAAATCCTAATATTTCTACAGTATCTTACCCAGTTTAACATTAATGCAAGTAGATTCCTAGGTGACAAGTTGTGTATTTTGACGTTCATTTTTATGCAACACTAGTACATTACTATTTCTTCAGTTTATGCACATCATAAGATATATATTTATCCACAAGTTCCTAAATTTATAGACATTTGTTTCACTTTCAATTACTTCCTGCTTCAGAACACATGTATTCCTCCAGGTTTCTTTTTTTTTTAATTTTTATTGTTGGTTGTTCAAAATATTACATAGTTTTTGATATATCATATTTCACACTTTGATTCAAGTGGGTTATAAACTCCCATTTTTACCCCGCATACAGATTGCAGAAAAACATCAGTTACCCATCCATTGATTTACATATTGCCATACTAGTGTCTGTTGTATTCTGCAGCCTTTCCTCTCCTCTACTATCCCCCTCTTCTTCCCTCCCCTCCCCTCTTCTCTCTCTACCCTCTCTACTGTTATTCATTTCTCTCCCTTGTTTTTTTTCCTCTTTCCCCTCACTTCTTCTTGTATGCAATTTTGTATAACCCTGAGGGTCTCCTTCCATTTCCATGCAATTTCCCTTCTCTCTTCCTTTCCCTCCCACCTCTCATTCCTGTTTAATGTTAATCTTCTCAGGCTCTTTGTCCCTACTCTGTTATTAGTTACTCTCCTTATATCAAAGAAGACATTTGGCATTTGTTTTTCAAGGACTGGCTAGCTTCACTTAGCATAACCTGCTATAATGCCATCCATTTCCCTGCAAATTCTATGATTTTGTCATTTTTTAATGAAGAGTAATACTCCATTTTGTATAAAAGCCACATTTTTTTTATCTATTCGTCTATTGAAGGGCATCTAGGCTGGTTCCACAGTCTTGCTATTGTGAATTGTGCTGCTATGAACATCGATGTAGCCGTGTCCCTGTAGCATGCTCTTTTTAGGTCTTTAGGGAATAGACCGAGAAGGTTAACAGCTGGGTCAAACGGTGGTTCCATTCCCAGCTTTCTAAGAAATCTCCATACTGCTTTCCAAATTTGCTGCACTAATTTGCACTCCCACCAGCAATGTACAAGTGGACCCTTTTCCTCATGTCATCACTAGCACTTGTTGTTGTTTGCCTTCATAATGGCTGCCAATCTTACTGGAGCAAGATGATATCTTAGGGTGGTTTTGATTTGTATTTCTCTGACTGCTAGAGATGGTGAGCATTTATTCATGTACATGTTGATTGATTGAATGTCATCCTCTGAGAAGTGTCTGTTCAGGTCCTTGGCCCATTTGTTGATTGGGTTATTTGTTATCTAATTGTCTAATTTTTTGAGTTCTTTGTATACTCTGGATATTAGGGCTCGATCTGAAGTTTGAGGAGTAAAGATTTGTTCCCAAGATGTAGGCTACCTATTTACTTCTCTTATTGTTTCTTTTGCTGAGAAAAAAACTTTTTAGTTTGAGTAAGTCCCATTTGTTGAATCTAGTTATTAACTCTTGTGCTATGGGTGTCATATTAAGAAATTTGAATCCCGACCGCACAGTATGTAGATCATAGCCAACTTTTTCTTGTGTCAGACACTGTGTCTCTGATTTGATATCAAGCTCCTTGATCCATTTTGAGTTAACTTTTGTTCATGGCAAGAGAAAGTGATTCAGTTTCATTTTGTTGCATATGGATTTCCAGGTTTCCCAGCAACATTTGTTGAAGCTGCTATCATTTCTCCATTGTGTGCTTTCAGCCTCTTTATCAAATATAAGATAGTTGTAGTTTAGTGGATTGGTTTCTGTGTCCTCTATTCTGTACCATTTGTCCAACCGCCTGTTTTGGTACAGTACCATGCTGATTTTGTTACTATTGCTCTGTTGTATAGTTTGAAGTCTGGTATCACTATACCGCCTGATTCACAGTCTTTTCATGAGACTTCATTCCAAACGCATTATTTTCTATTTCCATAATCACCTTTGAAGCAAAACTCACATACACGTCATGATCAACCATAACCCTAATATTACCATTAGATGTATAACTGGTTGGAATGAAGGATTGTACATCAATATAGATTTTCTGTATATTTTCAGATATCAATTCAATCCATTATTTAAAGTTGGAAAAAGTTATATTATTTGTTCACAGTATGGTCTATTCATGCATTATGTCTATATTCATAGACACAGGGTACACCTTTTTATACCCCCAATACTTATTTATACATCTTCAAAATATTGCTCCCAGAAATGGTGGAAGAAATACTCATATCACCTGATGTACATATACATTTTATCAAAGTAATATTCTGGACACAATTACAAAGATCACACTTAAGTTTGTACCAAAGCCTAAATGGAAAGTGAGCATGGATCACGAAAAACATCCATGTTCAGGTTGCCTAATGCTCTCAAATGTCAACCCGATTGGTGACTACATATTTGTTTCTTCCTAAGATTATATATTCAACATCAAGCCAGTTGAAAATGTCTAATCCTATCACTCAGTTTATACTTTGCCTGATTTCCTAATGTCTCTATTATTATCTGCTTTCCTTCATATTTTCCCCAGTTCATCATTGTGACTGACTCTTCACATGTGCTCACATTTACACTCACTCTGTACCCAAAACCCTATTGCTAAAGATTTTTTGGACCAAATCCTATATTCACCCTTCCAACTAATTCCTAATCTTACCGACTATCCCTTTTTGAGTGGATGTTCTCTTCGACATTCAATCATCCAAGGTACAAGGAACGCTACCATTGTATATTGATTAATCTGAGACATCTGTGCAGAATATAATTCAAAGCTAAGTATCCCAGTCAAGGGCCCAAAGACCTTCTGGGCTTCAAATTTTACCTAGATTTCTGTATTCATACTTATATTACACTTATATTCCTATGAATATTTCAGGTTCCCAATACCATAATTCATCCCGTAGAATGATTCCTAACCCAAATGGAACATGATATTAACCCTAACCATACACTGTTCCCTCAATCTAACTTTATGAAAGAGCAGGGACAGAGTTGGTCTTACAATACAGGAATTTAGAGGATCCTCCACCTGCTGAGAACCTCAAAGGTCAACAAAGAAATGATCCCTGGAGAAGATATAGGCAGCTATGAAGGACCTGTGAAAGCAAAAGTCATATTCCATGGCAAACAACTTGGTCAGATGAAGGGATGTGTCTGAATCAACATTTCTCTTCTTAATGTATAGAAGATGGACCAAACCAGGCTTGAACTCTGGTGTGATTCCCCTTACAGACTGAGTTCTGGAACTGACATCAGAAAAATATTGCCATTAATTGTGTTAGGATTTTAGGAGGCAACGCATGAGAGTCGCCCTTGGAAAGAAAACTGAGATCTAGGAACAGGGTGGCTTTCCACAGAGCACTGGGAATCTCAGCCAGAATATCACATGATTTTATTTTGAAAGACGTGGCAGCCATAGTTGACAGTCAAAACACACATGGACCTCACATTGTAGACTGCAATAGGCCTGGCTTCATGTGACCTATTGGCCACTTTTTGGGAAGCCTTGACTGTGAGAGTTCTCCAGAGTTTTCATTGAAATGAGCTTCCCCACCATTTAATGGTTCCTGAATGAATTGTAACCCACAGTGCCTTCAACATCTTCCTTGAAAAACGGCTAGATAAATTCCATGAAATTTTTGAAATTCCCAAGACCAGGTGGCACTGGAGAACCTTTGGATGTCCTGTTGCTGATCATGAGTGTACCAGACAGTGCCTTGATTTACTGGGTTTCATGAAAATGGTGTAGAACAGATTTGCCAGTAAGTTGGAGCCTGCTGATTAGTGGGCCTAGAGCAGTGGTGTGCAGGTGTGTGATAATACATCTGTTGTGGGGCCATGTGGATCTGCCATTAGCTTCCAAATGGCTTGTGATTGACATGGTGTAGCCAACAGAAGCTTATTTGTAAATGCATCTTGTTATATGGAGAGATTTCAGGGCAATGTTCAGAATCATGTTGCTATGTATAAGGGGGCAAGCTCTGTGGGATATTAGCCTGGTTGATGCATTCCCCTGCAGACCCTGACCCAACACACGTGACAGAACCCGCTCCAGCACTGTGTCCCAGTTTAACTCCTTGTATTTTGTGGAGCAAATATGAAATTCCCAATGCAGCAGGAAGAAAAACCACGAAAAGTGGAGGACGAAAAAATGGCTTCACTGTCCACACGGGGAGACACTTAGCCCACAGTGGCCACATTTTACCAACAAAGAGCGAATTCAGCACTGCTGCCTCATGTTCATTGGAAAAGAAGAAACCATGTCCTCCAGGTCACATAGATGCAGACGCAGCTTTGATGGTCTCATTAGAAAAGAATCTAAAGCTCCTGACAACAATATATATTTCAAGTGTCAAACCTCAGAGGCAGTTCCTCAAGAAGTCTTTAGGCCGAAAGAGCTCCATGTTTGTGGAATGTTTACCCTGTCCCTTACTTTTGGAAACTATTCTACCACATCCAATGTTGTGAAACCCTGAGCATTTTCCATTCCATATATATATATTAACAGATTTTTTTCCTCTTCTCCTCTATTTGTGTGTTATTTGGGGCAAAAGTAATGTCAAGGCATTATTCTGGATGAGAGTGGGAAGATTGTTTTGTAGCACATATTTGCATACACATTGGATTCATTTTCCTATTTTCCATTCGAAATACTGCATCCCTGACACTAATCCATATGCTACTAGACTCTGACTACTAATCCTAATATGATAAGGAAAACACCAAAACAGAATAGAAATAAAAAATTTCAAAAGAGGCATGGAGTATAGTTGGACTTGCCTTTTGCAGGATAAAAGGCAGCTGTAAAAAATCTAGTAAATTTTTAATTGAAATAGTTCTCCATGTGTTTTAAAGTTAACAAATATGTGAATTTCTGTCTCCCTTTCTCTGTACCCTCTTCAGCACATGTATTTTTATATGCACATATAGAATCCTACCTGGTATAACACGTACATATTTGTGAGGTGGCTGACTTGGCAAATACAAGTTGTGAGAAGAGATCACTCAGCAGAAACACTGTTGGAAGTGAAAATTCACCCTATGTGTGAGCTTCCTAAGAGATCAAGATTATACATAAATCCATGTTCAGTAAAATAAATATTTTTTCATCAGTGGATGATATATATTTCATGATTAATTTCGATTGGAATATATATTGCTAATTGTTAATGTCTCAGTGGTTTTATATATATATATATATATATATATATATATATATATATATATATATATATATATATATATACACACACACTCTCCAAACTATTCAAAATATGAAATATATGATCTACATATACATTTCATCACAGAAATATTCTGGACAAAAAATGCAAAAGACACAATATGATGGTATCAAAGCCTAAATGGAAAGTGAACATGGATTACTAAAAACATCCATGTCCAGGTTCCCTAATGCTCTCAAATGTCAATCATATTGGTGACTACATATTTGTTGCTTCCTAAGATTATATATTCAAACTCAACCCTGTTGAAAATGTCTAGTCCTATGATTGACTTTATACCTTACCTGATTTCCTAATCTCTCTAATGATATCTGCTTTCCTACATATTTTTCCAAGTTCACCATTGTTACTGACACTTCACATGTGCTGACATTGACATTCACTCTCTAAACAAAACCCTATTGTTAAAGAACTTTTATTCCAAATCCTATACACACTCTTCTTCCTAAAACTTCCAACTATCTTCCTATTCCTACCTACTATCCCTTTTTGACTAGATGTTCTCTTCAACATTCAATCGTCCAAGGTACAAGGTCCTATGCCATTGTATATCGATTTATCTGAGATATCTTAGTAGAATGTAATTCAAAGTAAAGTATCCCAATCAAGGGCCCAATGCCCTTCTGGGCTTCAAATCTTACTTAGATTTCTGTTTTCATACATATATTTCACCTCTATATTTTTATAAATCTTAAAGGTTACCAATATTATAATTCATCCAGCAGAATGACTCTTTACCCAAATCAAAAATGTTATTAACCCTAACCATACACAGTTCCCTCAATCTAACTTTACGGAGCAGGGACAGAGTTGGTCTTAAAATACAGGAATGTAGGTGGTCTTCCTCCAGCTGAGAACCTCAAAGGTCCATGAATAAATGATTCCTGAAGAAGATGTAGGCAGATATGAAGGACCTGAGTGAGCAAAAGTCATCATTCATGGCAAAAACCTGGTCAGGATAAAGGGTAGTGTCTGAATAAGCCCCTCTTTTCTTAATGTAGAGAAGATGGACAAAACCAGGCCTGTGTGGAGAGCTGTTCCCGGGTGCCTATGGTTGATATTGCATTCTAACTTGTGAAAGTGTCACAGGAAGTAGGGGCAGCCTCCATCTCATGGGACCATTGGAAGCAACTATTTGGACAAAGTGGTTGCCAAGGTAGTGGCCTCATTCAGTTTCTGAAGAAAGTGACCTCACCACACTTCCTTGTTGATGGAACTCTCTGAACATGGGATCCAGGAAGCCAGGCACCCAGAGCCAGTCCCAGTCCCAGTCCCAGTCCCAGTGGTCTCACTTGTTTGGATTTAGCATGGACAGATTCACTCTTTCTTGGTACCTACTGATGTGAGGATGGCCAAATGTGAGAAAAGCTCTGAAGAGGGGTCTTTTCTGAGAAAGCAGGTAGTGGCTCACCGCTGACTCTTGACAACTTCACAGAGTTGGACAAGGAGATCAGTTCTGAGACAGAACAGGTCATTTCACGGGAACATAGTGTGGCCCACCAGTCAGAGGACACTCCAGATTGTCATAGACCTAGTTGCAGGAAGTAGGTGACTTTGAGGGTGTGGGTGTGAGTTTGCGGATTTTGTCTCATGTTCTGAGAATAGGTAGGAATGGCGGTTTGTTGGGTTTGGAGTGAATAACTTCTGTTCATGTATGTGGATTTATAATCAACTTTTAACAAGATTATACTCAGAAATATTCATTCACCTGAAATACATATTTGTTTCCTAGTACTGAAAACTAACTTCAGTGAATGGTGCATATAACTCCTAATATTTCTACAGTAACTGACCCAGTTTAACATCAATGCAAGTAGATTCTTATGGGACATGATATGTGTTTTGGAGTTCGTTTTAATTCAACACTGGTACTTTACTATTTCTTAAGTTTATGCACATTACAGTATATATATTTCATTCACAAGTTCACAAATTTATAAGCATTTATTTCACTTTCAATCACTTCCTGCTTCAGAAAACATGTATTCCTCCATGTTTCTTGACTGGTCTTTTCATGAGACTTCTTTCAAAACACATTATTTTTGATTTTCATAATCATTTTGAAGCAAAACTCACACATTCTTCATGAAAAGCCATAACCCTAATATTACAATTAGACGTATAACTAGTTGTTATGAATGATTCTATATCAAAATATGATTTCTTATATATTTTCAGTTATCAATTCAATCCATTATTTAAAGTGGAAGCAGTTATATTATTTATTAACTGTATGGTCTATTAATGCATTATCTCTCTATTCATAGACAAGGGGTACACCTATTTTACCTTAGATACTAATTTATACATCTTCAAAATATTCCTAAAAGAAATGGTGGAAGAAATACTCATGTCACCAGATCTACATATACATTTTATCACAGTAATATTCTAGACAAAAAAAAAATCACCCTTAAGATTGTACCAAAGCCTAAATGGAAAGTGAGCATGGATTACATAAACTTCCATGTCCAGGTTGCCTAATGCTCTCAAATATCAATCCTATTGGTGACTACATATTTGTTTCTTCCTAAGATTATATATTCAACCTCATGCCTGTTGAAAATGTCTAATCCTATCACTCATTTTATACTTTACCTGATTTAGTAATGTCTCTATTTATATCTGCTATCCTACATATTTCCCCGGTTCATCATTGTGACTTACACTTCATGTGTGCTGAAATTTACATTCACTCTCTAACCGAAACCCTATTGCTTAAGAAGTTTTGGTCTAAATCCTATACTCACTCTTCTTTCTAAACCTACCGACCATCTTCCTAATTCTACCTACTATCCCATTTTGAGTGGATGTTCTCTTTGACATTCAATCATCAAATGTACAAGGTCCTATGCCATTGTTCATCGATTTATCTGAGACATTTGTGCAGAACATAATTCAAAGCTAAGCATACCAATTAAGGGTGCAATGCCCTTCTGGGCTTCATATCTTCCCTGGATTTCTGTTTTTATACTTATATTTCACCTATATATTCTTGTAAATATTATAGTTTCCCAATACCATTATTCATCGTGCAGAAAGATTCCTAACCCAAATTGAACATGTTATTAACCCTAACCATACACTGTTCCGTCAATCTAACTTTACAGAAGAGCAGCGACAGAGTTGGTCTTACAATACATGAATGTAGGTGATCTTCCACCTGTTGAGAACGTCAAAGGTCCATGCAGAAAGGATGCCTTGAGAAGATGTGGGCAGCTATGAAAACTTGAGAGAGAAAAGTCATATTCTATGGCAAACAACCTGGTCAGCATGAAGGGATGTGTATGCATCCACCTCTCTCTTCTTAATGTAGAGAAGATGGTCCAAACCAGTCCTAGGTGGAGAGCTGTTCCCGGGTGCCCATGGTTTATATACCATTCTAACTTGTGAAAATGTCATAGGAAGTAGGGGCAGCCTCCATATAATGGGACACTTGAAAGCAACTGTTAGGAGAAAGTGGTTGCCAAGGAAGTGACCTCATTCAGTTCCTGAAGCATTGACCTACCTCACTTACTTCGTGATGGAACTCTCTGAACTTGGGATCCAGGATGCCAGGCACCCGGAGCCACTCAAGTCTCAGGCCCAGGGGTTTAACTTGTTTGGATTTACAAAGGAGAGTGTTAGTCTTTCTTGGTACCTTAAGATATGAGGATGGCCAAATACCAGGAGAGCTCTGAATAGGGGCCTTTCCTGAGAAAGCAGGTAGTGGTTGGCCACAGGCTCCTGAAAACTTCACAGAGTTGGGAAAGAAGAGCAGATCTGAGACAAGACAGGCCATTTCGGGGGAACATACTGTTGCCCACCAGTCAGAGGAAACTCTGGATAGTCACAGAGTTTAATGGGGGAAGGATGTGCCTTCGTGGGTGTGGGTGTGTTTTTGTGGTTTTGTCTCATGATCTGAGAATAGGTAGGAAAGGCGTTTTTTTCTTTGATTTGTAGTGGACTGCTTCTAGTAAGACGTTTGACAAGGCGAGTGTTTCTATGTCTGTGTATGCTACTGTGTCCGTGGTTGTAGACATTAGAAAAGAGAATGCAACAATTGATGTGTCCTGTATAGTAGAAAGCTTCCCAGCATTCATCCTGCCCAATTTATGAATGGACTGCCGCTTGCCTTAAAAATGGGAAACACCTGCTAACTTCCTAAGTTCCTGTTTTCTTCCTGAATTCTCGTCACTCTCCAGAATAGACTCATGGTTTTTGTCCAAAATATGTACCACCTCCAAGCTCTGTGACATGTCCATGTACTGGATAGCTGGAGGGAATGGCGAGCATCTCAGAAAACTCAGATATCAGTGTGACCAGGAAAGTCTCAGTGGAGAAACCATGCTTTGGACTTTTTCTTACCTATTGTTCTGTTGCCCTGAATGTCAGGAAGGTCTTTGCCTCAGGCCACCCCTTTGTGAACCCTGAAGAAAACAGTTTTCAAATGTAAATGAATGGGCATCACCTGTGGCTCTTTGCTTAATTGCTTTGGAAAAGGATGTGTCTGAATCAGCCTCTTGGCCCTGTGTGAGGCTGTGGCTTAGATTCTCAGCACCTGATTAATCCAAAGACAGATCCCATGTGTGCATCCAAAACCAAAATTGCCAAAAGAGCAGTTATTGTGAATGAAGTCTCTTGACTTCATTTCTAAGGTTCCTGAGGCCCATCAAGTGAGAATAGGCATCCTTTGGGTAAAATGAGTTCTTCAAAGCCCTGCGGAGGCTAGCCCAGAGGTTTTTGGTTTGTCTCATGACTCCCAATCATATAAAGAATCTATACCTGACATTCAGTAGGCCTCAAATTGGAGATGCAGAGCAGTATTAACAGCAGGCCTATTTGATCACTCCTGGTTCACAAGAAGGGTTTCCAGGCCACCCGGACTTTAGGCAAATGAGCGGCAAGGGAGCTTATTTTTCACACCGTCTTGGGCTGCACCCCTCATGGAAAACTCCAGCCAGAAGTTATGATGAGTGTCTATATGTAAGAAGATGAGGGCCCTGTGGGTGTGTTTTGGTTTTCATTGTGGTCATTTTTGTGGCGGTTGGAAGAGATGACTGGGCCTACCTGGGCTTTAACTCTGGTGTGATCCCTCTTAGAGACTGAGTTCTGGAACTGACCTCAGAGAAGTACTGCCATGAAATGTGTTGGGATTTTAGAAGGCCACGCATCAGAATCGCCCTTGGAAACTGAGATAGAGGTCCAGGGAGGCTTTCCACTGGGCACTGGGAATCTCAGCCAGGATATCACATGATTTTATTCTTAAAGACTTGGCAGCCAAAGTTGAGAGTCTAAACACACATGGACCTCACATTGTAGACCTCAGTGATCCTGGCTTCATGTGAACTTTTGGCCACTCTTTGGGAAGCTTGCCTGTGAGTGTTCTCCAGAGATTTCATTGAAATGAGCTTCCTCACCATATAATGTTTCCTGCATGAATTGAAACCCACAGTAACTCCAACTTCATCCTTCAAAAATGGCTAAATAAATACCATCAAATTTCTGAAATTCCCAGACCAGGTGGCACTGGAGAACCTTTGGATATCCTGTTGCTGATCATGAGTGAAAGAATTCCCCACACAAAGACACTTCGCTAGGAGAATTCCAATTTTATTGCAAAAAGCTGTGTGCTTACATAGAACTAAAGGGGTGATGGTAGGGCTTAGATAAATGGCAGGGCACCAATTTATTGGCAAGTTCTTTCAGATATCAGCTCCGGAGCCAAGGAATTAGTTCTCATTGGGGCTAAGGTTCCCCGCCAGAGAGATTTGAAATTGGCGCCGACGGGAGAGTTCACACGGGCGGGAACTTTTTGCATCACTGCAGAAAAGAGGAAGGTAGGAAGAAAAAGTCCTTAGGCACCATGTTGGGGTTTTTACTCTGGGGAATGGCTGCCGTTTATACTTTTCCCAACATTCCTCCCTTTTTGTTTTCTTAGGAAGTGTGGCGTCGTTGGTCAGATCCGGCTGCTTCTTGCTGTTTGGGGGCGCTGTGGGGCCTAGAATGGGAAGTGGAGGAATTCTCGGGGGGCAGGTCTGGGGATATCATGGCAGCCAGAAAGAAAACCCAGTGGCTACAGACAGCTACTTCCATAGGGGTGAAGTCTATGAAAGTTCCCTGAAGCCTCAAGTTGTCGATGGCATTGAACCAGTCCTGGATGGAGGAGTTTGTTGGTATCAGTCACTGGTCCTGTTTCAGAGACTCTGGGAAATACTGGAAGCGTTGCCTGGACATGGCATCACCAGCACCTGAAGAAGATCAGAGCGAATAAAAACAGAATTAAGATAAAAATTAAAGCAAAGTTCAATTTTTGGCAGAAGTACCATGTTGGGGGACTGACAGAGAAGAGGCCAAGGGCCATGAGGAAACTTAGAAGGACATAAAGACTCATTAATCCAGGATGGCAGATTAAAAGTTTCTCCGAGCTCGTTGTCTCTCGCTGTCTGATGTCCGTTGCATTCCATCGTGCCTGGTAGTTAGCTTCAGCACTGAGTGAACTGTTCTCTTGGAGATGTTGGGGGTTCATCAGTCATCAGAGGCTGCTAGTGCCTAAGCAAAAGCTGGTTGAATGTTTGATTAGAATTTTTTTTTTCAGTTGGGTTTGAAGGCACTTCATTATGCAGGGCAAGAGAGCACAAAAAAGGAGCATCCCAATAAGGGGCCCCAAGATTGGTAGTAAGTACATGGCAAGAAAGGATTGGAAGCAATTGGGTTGATAATTCCTGCAATTTAACAACATTTTTTTCTATTAGGCCAGATTCATTAACATAATGACAACACTCCTCTCTGAGGAACAGGCATGTTCCCCCTTTTTCTGCAATGAGAAGATCAATTGCCCTTCGGTTCTGTAAAGCCAGTTGTGCCAATGAAGTAACCGTCACTGCAAGGAGCCCAGAAACTGAGCAGTGTTATCAAGTGCTTCCTGCAGTTTTTGTTGCAGGTCATTGGATGCCCATAGAGCATGACCTATAGCTTCACCAGAGAGTTCGAGACTCGCCGCTGAGGTTGTTAATGTGAGGCCTACCAGAACCGGCAGAAAGACTGCCCTAAGGGTGCAGGAAGGTAGGGCCACCTGTCGGAATTCGATGGGAGTATACAAAGACAGCTGAGGAACTACCGTAACCAAGAAACAGATGCCAGAGACATTAATCGTTGAGGTACTTATAGACCCGTTACACCAGAGAAAATGTCCAGGTTTCATAAATCAGGGCTCGATGGGGTGCTAAAGCTCAAGGAACAAATGGGTAAAGAATTCATTATTGTCAGATGGAAACAGATGAAAGGAAATAAAGTATTGGTGGAACAACTTTCCCATAGTGGGATACGTGTCACATGTAGGGGTTTTCCTTTCTTAGAGAAATTGTAGGTTTTTGCTGAAATATTTCCTGCCGCTAATGGGACCGCTGCTAGAAATGGACGACTAAGTGAAGCACAGAGAAAGAACTGAGAAGTAGGCACAGAAAGAGGGGTGGAGTTTAATAATCAAAGAGTTTGGTGTAGCAAATTGAGCCATGTGGGAGGGGGACCTGAGGGGGTTGAAGGCTCTGAATCCTCTTTAAATGAGCTATGGATAAGATCTCGAAGTTTTGATTCTGACTCCTTAATGTGTTCGACTACCTGGATGGTTGCCTTAGGTGGCGTAATCAGGGTGCGGCCAACAGTCATCCACATTGTGGTTCTGGCTGAGGTTGTCCGAGCATAGACAGCAAACTCAACATAGTCCCAACGTTTGGCCTTGGGGTCAGGTATATCTAAAGTATACCATCCATTGTTATTGGATGAAGAGCCTTTATGCCACTTTAGGTAACTAGAAGTCCACCCTTCATGGTAACCAAGTGAGTGGTAAGAATAGCTACCACGTTCATGATGGAACCTGCATGACTTATAGGGGCACCCATTATATATCTCAGGCCACCAATGACAATAGTCTTTGGTTTGATGAAAAAGGAAGCAAATGAAAGGCCAGTTCCAGCTACCAGGGACGAAGGTCCTTGAAGGTGACAATTTTAGGGAAATAGATGTGCAGTTGTGGATGAAGCAAGCAGTTGCATCCACTGCGTGGACATTCTGCATGCCATGTTCTGAGTATCATTCCCAAAGAGTGAAAAAATACATTGTAGCAGAGGAGGGTAGATACCAGTCCTGACAGAGCACAGAAAATAAGCAGAGCACAAAAAACAAGCAGTTAGAGAAGACTAGGGTGTTGGGAGAGCTCATTGTGCCTTCTTTAAGAGGAATTGTTCTGCGGGGAACACCGTGTTAGCCGCAACTTAAATGGGTGAGATGGGAGTGGAGAGCAGGAGTAAAGGGGAGGTTCAGGAGGTGATTCTTGGAGTTCCTCTGGGGTGGTCCTGTCGTCATCAGGTGGGCCTCTTGGTGATATGACTTCAACCTAGATATGTGAATCCAAGGGGTGAGACAGTTGTCTGATAAGGAGAGTTAGGTGGAGTTGGGGGTACAGAGAATGACAGGATAGGGGCCTTCCCATTTTGGGGCAAGAGGCCCATTCTCCTCTGGGGTATTATAATAGACTAGACTCCCAGCTGTTAAGGGAGGAGTGTTTGGAGCGGGGACTGGGTCCAGAAGAAGCCAGTCCTGATATTTCCAGAGTTCCGAGCGAAGATAAAACAAGAGAGGCAAAGACAAATCTTGGGTGAGAGGTCCTTGTGAAATGACCAACCCAGGGGGGATAAGAGGTCTTGAATACCTTATCTCAAAGGGAGACAGTAAAGATGGTTTCTTAGGTAGAGCTCTGATTCGAAACAAATCCAAGGGAAGGAGTTTGACCCAGTCTAAGTTTAATTCCATTGTCAATTTGGTAAGGACTTCCTTTAGAGTACGATTTACCCTTTCCACTTTCCCTGAAGCCTGAAGGTGATATGGACAGTGAAAATGTCACTTGAAGGAGAGGGCTTGAGAGACCTTTTGTGTGATCCTAGAAATAATCTCAGGGCCATTGTCAGATTGTAGGAAAGTGGGCATTCCAAACCTGGGGATGATGACTGTCAGAAAGATTGAAGCTACAGTGGAAGCCTTTTATTGGAAATGGGAAATGCCTGAACCCAACCAGAGAAAGTGTCCACAAAGACAAGGAGGTATTTAGTGTGCCATACTTTGGGCATGTTGGTGAAGTGTACCTGCCAGTCAGCAGTGGGAATGTGTCCCCGGGCTTGGTGGGAAGGGAAAGGTTTGGGCCTTAAAAAAGTATGAGGGTTGGTCCGCTGACAGATCTGACAATTAGAGGCTATATTCTGTAGCATGGCTTTGTCAGAGGGGGTGAGGGAGAAGAAGCTCTGTAAAAAGAGGGTCAAAGACTGAGAATCGGAATGGAATAGAGTATAAAGGAACTTGAAAAGATCCTTGTTCTTACTGGAAGAAGTAGGGGCTTCAGATGAGATGTCTAAAGTGGCCATTATATGTCCCCCAATGGGGGCAATAACTGGAAGTGGTGGCAGCCATTCGTGCCGCCTGGTCAGCTTTGGCATTGCTCTCAGTGATAAGAGAGCGGTCCTTCTGATGGGACCTACAATGGACAACTCCCAACTGGGTGGGAAAGTGGGAGGCCTCTATCAGATTGCTTATAAGAGCCGAATTAGTGATCACATTACCTTTGGTGGTAAGTAGTCCTCGCTCCTTTCATATTGCAGCATGGGAAAATAAGATATGGAAGACATATTTTGAGTCAGTATAAAGGGTGAGGGATTTGCCTTGTGCTAGAAGGCAGGCACGAGTGGCTGCTATGAGTTCAGTCTGCTGGTTGGTAGTTCCTGAAGGTAGAGCTTTGGCCTCTATAATCTCAGTGGCTGAAACTACAGTGTATCCAGAGTAATGAGTGCCATTCTGCCTAAAGAAACTGCCGTCAGTGAACCAGATAAGGTCAGGCTTGGTGAGTGGTCCCTCAGAAATTGAAGAATGACAGGGAAGGAAATCATCTAACGTTTCCAAGCAATTATGAATTGTTGTGTTAGACGTGGGAGTCATTGGGAGCAGTGAGGCAGGGTTCAGTGCAGAGCATGGGAGGAAAGTAATATTAGGGTTTTCCAGAAATGAAGTGAGGAGCGACAGAACTCTGGATGGAGGAAGGGTTTGAAGGCCCTTATAAGCTAAAAGATCCTTCAAGTGATGTGGGGAGTGAATAGTTCAAGGGGCCCCAAAAGTCAGCTTAGAGGCTTCTTTGTGTAAAATTTGTTCAGCAGCCAGAGCTTTTAAGCAAGGGGCCTACCCACAGATTGTATGGTCTACTTTATTGGACATATATGCCAGAGGTGCATATGTAGGCCCATAGTTTTGACCTAAGACCCCAAATGCTTGCTCCCCTTTTTCATGGACATATAGATGAAATGGTCTTGAAATATCAGGAAGGTGCAAGGCAGGTGCCTTTAAGAGGAGTTGCTGAAGCCTGCAGAAGTGTTAGTTAGGGGAGGAGGCAAGAGATTCACTAGGGGGTCCCTTTGCTAGGTCATACAGGTTTTTGGCTAGAAGAGAATAATTTGGGATCCAGGCCCTAAAATAAATGCTAGTCCTAGGAATGATAGTATTTCGGCTTTCGTATGGGGCACTGGAAGATCAGAAAGGAGTTGCCTCCTATCCAGTGTTATTTCCTTTTTCCTAGGTGTAAGGCAAAAAACAAGATAGATGAGAAAAAACTGGAAAACATGGGCCTTGTGGGGAGACACCCTATATCCCTTGTATGCTAGGAAATTAAGAAGCTGGGCAGTGTGGGATTGAGAGTGTTCCCAAGAGGGACTACATAGAAGAAGGTCATCGACATATTGAAGGAGAGTAGAGTCAGGACAGGTCGGGTGAAAGGATGTGAGGTCCTGGGCAAGAACTTGGCCAAAGAGATGGGGCCTATCCCTGAATCCCTGTGGGAGGACAGTCCAGGTAAGCTGACGAGAATGGCGGGTGTGAGGGTCAGTCCACGTAAAAGCAAAGATATCCTGAGATTCTGATGACAAGGGTATAGAAAAGAATGCATCTTTGAAATCTAGGATCAAGAAGTGGGTAGTAGTGGCATGGATCTGAGAGAGGCAGGGGTAAGGGTTGGGCACTAGCGGGTGGATGGGGACCACAGAGGAGTTGACAAGGTGAAGGTCTTGAACCAGCCTGTAGGACCCGTTAGGTTTCTTAACTGCCAGAATGGGGGGTGTTGAAAGGAGATTGTGTAGGCCTAAGATACCCCTTTCATAATAAATCCTGGATGATGGGTTCTAATCCGAGGAAGGCTGTGGTTGTGAGTAGATATTGTGGTTGACTAATATATCTTGAAGGGTCGTGTAAGACAATATGAATAGGACTTCATTTAGCCATAGAGGGTGTAGTTGTGTCCCAAACCTCAGGGTTAACTGGTTTAGATAGTCGTGGGAGACTGCATGAAGGAGGTGTATTTGCCCCTAGGAACATCATGAGGAAATGAGAGGTAGAATAATGTGGGGTGATATGTGAATGGTGACTTTTAATAGTGAGAGTATGTCATTAAGACATGACGGCCATCTGGGGTTTCTGGGTCGAGTTTTGTGTACTGTTGAAGGGCCTTGGTTAGTCTATCCTGGAAATCTGAAGGTGTTTCCTCCTTCCTTTGAATGACCTCCTGCACCTTTTGAAAGTTAACAGCCTTGCGGGTGGCCTTTTTCAGCCCCGCCAAGAGACAGGATGTAAAAAGGTCACGAAACTGTAAGCCTTCACGGGTCTTGTAATCCCATAGGCGATCCTGCTCTGGGACAGCATGAGGGCCTGTGGGGTGGGTAGGGTTGGTCCTATGATTTTCATCAGCATGGGCTTGGGCTAGCTCCCAGACTCATTGCCTTTCCTTGGGGAGAAGTGTATTGGCCAAGAGCATGTAGATGTCATGATGAGTGAGGCTACATACTTGCAGGACCCATTGAAACTCCCGAATGTAAGTGGTGGGGTCAGTGGTGAAAGAGCCTAACTTCCTCTCTAGCTGAGTAATGTCCGACATGGAAAACGGAACGTGGACTCTGATGACACCCTCGGGACCAGCTACCTCACGAAGGGGTGCAATTGTCTTGGGGGTGGGAAGGAGTCCCTTAGACCTGGTAACAGGAGGACTGAAAGAGGAAGGCAGTGAACAGGAAGGAGAGGGAGAGGAAGGGAGTGTCTCTGTGGAGGAGGAGGAGGTGGAGCAGGCAGAAGAGGGCGGAGGAAAGAGGGATGAAACGGAAGGCGGAGGATCCATGGAATTAGGCAGAGGAAGAGGAAGGTATAGCGGGAGAGAAGGGGCAGATGGGGCTGGGGGGTAAGGTGGGGGTTCATCTGCTTGGTCGAATGAGGAAGAATCTGTGAAGTCAGGAATAGAAGTAGGGGAAGAGAGGGGTTTTCAAGTAAAGAGGACCTGAGAGGGAGGGCAAAAGGAGCAGAGAGCAGGGTGCTGTGTGTGAAGGCTAAAATCTTAAATGCAGGGAATCTCCCTCCACTTTTTCAGATGCTGGCAGTAGTTAAAAAGGTCCCGGAAGAGGTTTGGATCTAAGGAGCCTTCTGGTGGCCAATGATTGCCATTATCCAGTGGATATGTAGGCCAATCATGGGTACAGATTTTGATTAAAAGTTTGGGCTTGATGTCTGGTGTGAGGGAGAGTGTGGCCAGATTTTTTATTAAACATTTGAGAGGTGAGTCTTCAGGTGCAGACTAAGAGGTGCCCATAGTCACAGGGAGAGATGGGAGAGAGAGAGAGAGAGAGAGAGAGAGAGAGAGAGAGAGAGAGAGAGAGAGAATAGGAGTAAGCAAGAAAGACAAAGAGAAAACCCGGGCTGGAACGGCTTCCAGGAAGCTCAGGGCAAACGGGGGTCAGGTGGGCGTCCCCAAAATGACAAGCCATCACGAGGAAATACAGAGGGCACTACCTGGTCATCACCAGTGAAGTGCGATCTGTGAAACCAAAAGGAATTGGAGCCAAGGGCAACCTGACGTCAGGAAAGTTTTCAACTGCAGCAGAAGAAGTCAGTAATGAAAACAAAACTCTGGCTCTGACAGAATGCAATTCCAGGCCGGGAGTTCAGTTTTCGCAGAGCAGAGAGGCAGCTTCAGCCAGACACAGCAACCCCACAGGATACAGCAACTCTAGCCGGCAGCAGCAGCGGCAGTGGAGCAGGAAAATCCATAAAGCCTCTCTTGTAAACTCAGAAGCCTCATGCCCCAAAAAGAAACGAAACACCAGAGGGTCCACTGCAACTAGTAAAGGTCTTAGTGGGAGGAATTCCCTCTCCCCTACCAGGCATCTGGAGTGTGCCTGACGATCAATGTCACAAAACCAGTGGCAGCCTGAAGGGAGTTGGCGAGCCGGGGTCAGGGGAGGATTACTTACATCAGATCAGTGGTGAGTGCAGAAAGCTGGCGTCTGAAAAGAGCGGACTAGGGCAGAGTGTCTCGGCGGAGTGGGGGACGGGGCTCTTGTTGGAAAGAGCTCACCCATATCCTCTCACGGGGCACCAGAATGAAAGAACTCCCCATGCAAAGACACTTCACCAGAAAATTCCAATTTTATTGCAAAAAGCTGTGTGCTTATATATAACTAAGGGGGAGATGGAAGGGCTTAGATAAATGGCAGGCAACCCATTTATTGGCAAGTTCTTTCAGATATCACCTCCAAAGCCCAGGAATTTGTTCTCATTGGGGCTAAGGTTCTCTGCCAGCGAGATTTGAAATTGGAGGAGGCGGGAGAGTTCACACGGGCGGGAACTTTTCACGCCACTGCAGGAAAGAAGAAGGTAGGAAGAAAAAGTCCTTAGGCGCCATGTTGGGAATTTTCTCTGGGTTATGGCTGCCGTGTATACTCTTCCCAACAATGAATATACCAGACAGTGCCTTGATTGACTGGTTTTCATAAAAATGGTTTTTAACAGAGATGCCAGAAAGTTGCATCCTGCTGAGTAGTGGGCCTAGAGCAATGGTGGGCAGGTGTGTGATAAAACATCTGTGGGGTGGCCATGTGGATCTGCCATTGGCTTCCAAATGGCTTGTCACTGACATGGTGAAGCCAGCAGACCCTTATATGTAAAGGCATCTTGATATATGGAGAAGTTTCAGGACATTGTTCAGAATCAGGTTGCTATAGTCAAGGAGGCAAGCTATGTGGGATAGAAGTCTTGTTCTTTTATTCTCCTGCAGACCCTGACCCACCACACGTTACAGAACTCCCTCCCGCACTGTGTCCCAGTTGAAAACCTTGCATATCATGAAGCAAATACAAAACTCCCAGTGCAACAGCAAGAAACACCATGAAAATGGAGGATGACCATATGGTTTCACAGTCCACATGGTAGACATTTAGCCCCCAGTGGCCACAGTTTACCTAAAAAGAGAGAATTCAGCACTGCTGACTCATGTTCATTGAAAAAGAAGAAACCATGTCCTCCAGGTCTCATAGATTCAGTCAGAGCTTTGATGGTCTCACTAGAAAGAAAGCTAAAGCTCCTGACAACAACATATGTTTCAAGTGCCCAACCTCACAGGCAGATTCTCAAGAATTCTCTAGGCCAGTAGACCTCCATGTTTGTGGAGTGTTTACCCTGTCCTTTACTTTTGGAAACTCCTCTACCACTTCCAAGGTTTTGAACTCCTGAGCATATTCCATTCCAGATATGTATTCACAGATTTTCTAACTCTTCTCTTCTAATTGTGTCTTACTTAGGGCAAAGGTATTCTCAAGGCATTGTTCTGGATGAGAGTGGGAAGATTTTTGTGTAGCACATATTTACATACACATTGGATTCATTTTCAAATTTTCCATTTGAAATACTGAACCCCTGATACTAACCCATACCGTACTAGACTCTGACTACAAATCCTAATATGATGGAGAAAAATAACCCAAATAGAATAGAAATACAAGCAGTTCACAGGAGGCACGGTGTATATTTGGTCTTGCCTTTTGCATGATATAGGTTAGGAGTTATAAATCTTGTCAATTTTTTGTTGAAATAGTTCTCCATGTGTTTGGAAAGTTAAGAAATATGTGAATTTCTGTTTCCCTTTCTCTGTAGGCTATTCAGCACATGTATTTTCATATGCACATATAGAATCTTACCTGGTATCCCACGTACATTCCTGTGAGGTGGCTAACTTGACAGATACAAAGTGTGAGAAGAGATCACTCCTCCTAAACGCTTTTGGAACTGAAAATTCGAACTGTGAGTGAGCTTCCTAGTTGAACAACATTATACATAAATCCATGTTCAGTAAAATTAATATTTTTGGATCTGTAGATGATATATATTTCACGATGAATTTTGATTGGCATATATATTGCTACTTTTTAATGTCTTTGTTTGTGTTTTGTATATATATATATATATATATATATATATATATATATATATATACTCTCCAGATTTTTTAAAATATGAAATATATGCATCTTATTATTTACTCCCTACATTTATTCATGTTCATGTATGTGGATTTATAGTAAACTTTTCACAAGATTATTCTCAGAAGTATTCATTCACCTGAAATACATATTTTTTTTCCTAGTTCTGAAAACTAACTTCAGTGACTGTTGCATACAAATCCTAATATTTCTCCAGTAACTGATCCAGGTTAACATTAATGCAAGTAGATTCCTATGGGACATGATGTATATTTTGATGTTAGTTTTTATTCAACACTGGTTCATTACTATTTCTTCAATTTATGCACATCATAGTATATATATTTCATCCAGAAGTTAGTAAATTTGTACGGATTTGTTTCGCTTTCAATCACTTCCTGCTTCAGAACACATGTATTCCTCCATGTTTCTTGACTGGTCTTTTCATGAGACTTCTTCCCAAACACATTATTTTTGATTTCCATAATCACTTTTGAAGCAAAACTCACACACTATTCATGATAAACCATAACCCTAATATTACTATTAGTTGTATAACTCGTTGGAATGAATGTATGTATATCAATATAAGATTTCCTGTATTTTTTCAGATATCAATTCGATCCATTATTTAAAGTTGGAACTAGTTATATTATTTATTCACAGTATGGTCTACTCATGAATTATCTCTATATTCATAGACACAGAGTACACCTATTTGTACACCCAATACTAATTTTATGTCTTCAAAATATTGCTGCAAGAAATGGTGGAAGAAATACTCATGTCTCCTGATCTATATATTCATTTTATCAAAGTAATATTTTGGACACAAAAAGCAAAGGTCATACTTATGATTGTACCAATGTAAAAGTCATTCTAGCATTGGAGGAAGAGACAACCAAGAGACTGTCTCATGCAACAGCAAAGGGTTTATTCGGGGTCCAGAATGCTGGGGCTCAGACCTAATTTGAATAGAGCCTAGAGCCCTTAGAACATCTTAAGCAGAGCTTACATACTTAACTTGGAGAGGGAAGGGAAGGAAGTTTATTGGTGGTTCAGGGCGAATGGACGGTTTGTGTGCAACTGAGTGAGGGATTACATTCTGCAGTTTGGCATTTGGGGACAGCACATTCTGGGAACAAGATTACCAAACAATTCTCAAGATTTCAATAGTGTTTTGTTAAGAATACAGAAAAACAGGAAGTGACAAATACCTATTTTATTAATCTTTCATTTCCCACTTCTTCTTCTGGTTACGTTTAATCATAAAAGTGATCATTGAGGGGTGTCACATTTTATGTCTGCTAGTGGGGTATATTGTTGTCTGATTACCAAAATTTAACTTCTCCAATTTGAGCTTGAAGAAATGAAACTACACGGTGGAGCAAACAGGGTCTAGAGTTAGCAATAATATGATGATTATTAATGGACCGGCCAAAGCTGATAAAAGCGTAGTTTACCAGGGGGACTGTGTGAACGAAGACTGTAACCACCCTTTTGGGGCCTCTCTCTCTCGTTGATGCGCTTTAAGGTGTCTTCTCAATTTACTCATAGATAATTTTACAACCAGTATGATCGGAATAAAAACAACATTCTTCCCTCAATACAGCACAATGGCCCCCTTTTCTCATGAAGAGGAGGTCCAACCCTCGCCTTTTCTGTAAAACAACTTCAGAGAGAGATTTTAAAGATTCCTGTAAGGCTGTGATGGAGGTTTAATATCTTAAAGCTTTGTTCTACTGCTGCTTCTAATTGGGTCATTTGTTGTGTTTCATGGACTACAGCAGTGGTTCCTGTGCCCAGCCCTGCAGCAACTTCTATTCCTAATAGGATGGCTAAAGTGAGGAATACAGATTCCCGGCAGAACCGGGTTGTATACCCCCCGCTATTTGATCTTAATGAACCTGCATCATGATAGAGCACTCTGGGAAACATCTGCACCATTACATAATTAATTGCACCAGTTGACAATTTTATGAAAACATAAACAATGTTTAAGTATATAGAATAATACTCTTGTTGGTATGGACAGGGCAAGGCACCTAAGATAGCACCAAAAACAGAGAAACAGTCCTATTTGGTTGCAACCGGATATAGAGGGCATTGCTTCTGTTGTAATCAATTAATCCCTTGAACCCCAAGTTTAGGTAGTTTTAGAATTTTGTCCCCAATATGTAATGGAATGGGCTCAGAAGTTCACAGTCTGCAGAAGTCCACAAAAAGCAGTTTTTGTTTCTTTTTTTTTTTTTTTCCTCTGTTCTGGGCAAGTTAAATTTTTAAGGACACCTAGGAGAGGGAGAGCTTTTTTCTTCTCTTTTTTGTTTTCTCCCTGCCAGCTGTTACCATGGGGTCCAGTTGGTAACTTCTTTATCTTACAAATGTAGCCATCCCTGTGAAGCCCCAGCTCAAGGCCAGAGGCCTTGTTCACATATTTTGTGAAAAATTAGTAAGGGGCTGTCTAGCTTAGGAGTGCTGATTTTTTCAGCCAGTTGCCAAGTAGAACAGGCAACACAAAAACAGGAAGTTTGTCTACATTGAACTCTTTTATAGGGACTCTTTTGCTGAAAGTCCTAATGTCAGCCTTGGTGAAGAATTTTGGAGAAGGTCAGTTAAGACTTTTTTGTGGGCCTTTTACAGAGGGGAAGGAGGGGAAGGCGGGGGGGAGAGCAGCTACATGGATCTGTGTATGAGAAAGGAGAGATGTAAAAGAATAATGAGAAAGGGGTTTGGGATTTTCCTAGCAACAAAATCGTGAGCAGTAGAACAGGTAGAGCAGAGGGGAAGACGGGAGTGAGTATCCCAAAAAGTCTCTGAGGGACTTTAAATTCTTAGTAACCTGTTTTCAGTGATGACAAAGCAACTTTAAAAGCCATTTTTATTACATCTTGGATAGGGTTCTGAGGGCTCTCCTCAGCTGGTTTGAGCTTTGGTATAGCTGGTAAGAGGACCTGGTGGGACCCGGTGCGGGCACTGACAGAAGAAGAGAGGAGTGAGTTGGTGGAGGGGTGCCTCACTACCTGCTACCTCAGCAAGGGGGCAATTGTCTGAGAACCGAGGTTTGGGTTTTGATCTAGAAATTGGAGGGGAGAAATCAGGTTGCTGAGGTGGGACTGACAGCAGAGATTCTGGAGCAGAAGGCAGAGGGTGAGGATCTATTGGAGAAGCATAGTTCAGGATGTGAGAGAAGGAGGGAATTGGCCTGCCCATAGGGGAATCTCCTTTCACCCTTTTGAGCACTTGCAGAAGTTAAAAAGGTCACACAGAATTTGAGGATCTAGAGACCCATCTGGGGGCCATCAGTTTTGATTGTCTAATTGGTAATATGGTCAATGCTGTGTACTGAATTTGATGAGGAGTTTGGATTCCACCAGGCAGCCCCTGTATGCTCACATCCCCATGACTTACAGAAGAAGTCGGCTTTTGCCCCACACAGCCATGGCTGTTTGTGGTTTTGATAGTCCGCCGGGAAAACATAGTAATCTAGGCTAGCCAACCTGCATCTGGCTCGTGTGTCCCTACATCCATAATGTTTGTTTCCATTATCTATGGTACAGAAGGCATTTAACGGAATTTTAGTGGGATCCTCTTCTTCAGGGATATCCCAATAGGAACGACCTATAACCAGCTGACAAATATCTGGGTGGAGAGATGGCCACCAGGTCCCTAAGGGGGCTGTATGCGAGATAGATCATACTTCTTGTCTAGTAGGATTTGTGATTAGCCATCGCTGCTGTACGGCCTGATGAGCATTAGGACTACTTGTGGCCAAGCGGAGAATCTATAGCCTTATCCACCTGGTGAATACACCATTTGAAAGGGTTACCACTCTTTTCCAGTATCCAGCCAGAGTCTGGAGAGGGCGCAGGCTTGAGATGAGAGGCATGGATCCAGCAAGTGATTCCGTCTACATATACCACTGTAGGTGTTATAAGTAGCACCTGGTATGGTCCTTTTCAGCCGGGTTCCAGGGATGACACCTGATGTCGTCTTATGTAGACGAAGTCTCTTACTTGATATCCATGTGGAGTCCCCTCGTCCCCAGGGTGGTAGGCAGTGGCCAGCTGTTTCCACAGGTATCGCTGAGTTCTTTCAAGAGCTTTTAGTCTGTCAAGCAAGTATTTCTTGCATGAAACAGTGCATAAGGAAGGAACATATTCTAATCTTTTATGCCGGTCTCTAAGCTTAATTTCGTTTAGGTCTCTTTAATGGTTCTATTTATTTTTTTTTCCTGTCCTGAGCTCTGGGGTCTATATGCACAATGTAACTTCCAATTAATCCCCAGGGTCCTGGCTAAGCTCTGACTCACCTGGGCCATGAACACCGTTCAATTAACAGACCCTATTACCTTAGGCAGGCTGTGTCTTAGAAAAATATCTTTCAGGATGTACTTGACCACCGTTTCAGCGGTTGTTTTTTTTTTTTTTTCTTTTTTTTTGTGAAAAAGGATTCAATCCATCCTGAAATTGTATTTAGAAAGACTAAGAGATATTTAAGTCCATACCTTGCTGGCTTAATTTCAGTGAAGTCCACTTTCCAGAATTGTCCTGGTCTGGTTCCTCGTAGGTGCTTTCCTGCAGGAAGCTTGGAAGTGTAAGCATTAACCAATTGACAGAACCGACAGGCTTTTGTGAGTTATTTCCTTTCACTGTGAGTGAGTTAGTCGAAATCTCTGTTCCTGATCCTTCAGGAATGCCTGCAGTTTCTTTGAACCAAGGTGAGTAAGTTGATGTACATTTTTAATGTAGTGTAGGGCTTTCTGAAATTGCAGGCTGGGCTCAGTGAAGTTGAGGAGTTCAGTGTCAGTGTTTTAAATGTTATAAAAAGCTTGCTGGTGCTAAAGGGTCCATTGGAATTGGGCATCCTCATTTAACAGAGGGTATAAAGGAGCCGCAAAGAACACAAACCCACGTATCCATAACGTGCAAAAGCCAGCAGTCCCAAGAAACTCTCTGTGTTGTCCCCTGTTAGATGGCAGTGGTATCTGCACAACAGTTTGTTTTCTGGGCTCAGTGAGCCATCATTTACCGCCCCTAATGAAATACCCCAGGAAGATTACTTCTTGCTGGCAAATTTGGGCCTTTTTGGCCGAAGCTCTATACCCGAGTTCAGCAATTTCAGATAATTGTGCTTGGGTCCAAGACTCACAGTTTTACTTGGTGTTGGCAGCCAGTAGCAGGACATCCACATATTGAAGCAGAGTGACTTTGGGGTGCGTAGTTCTGAAGTTGTTGAGATTTTTGTGGAGGGCTGAATCAAAGAGAGTGGGGGAATTTTTGAACCCCTGTGGGTGTTTAGTCCAAGTTAGTTGACCAGACGTTCCAGTTTCTGGGTCTACCCAGTCGAAAGCAAACAGAAACTGACTATCTTTATGCAGAGTCAAGCAAAAGAAAGCATCTTTTAATTCCAGAAGAGTATACCATTTTCACTCAGCTACAGCAAACGGTTTATTGGGGGTCCAGCATGCTGGGGCTAAGAGCTCACATGAAAAGAATAGAGAGCCCTGAGAACAGCTTAAAGAGAGCTTATATACTTTTCTTGGAGAGGGCATGGAAGGAAATTTTTGATGGGTCAGGGCGAGTGGGTGGTTTGCATGCAACCAGGTGAGGGAGTACATTCTGCAGTTTGGCAGTTGGGGACAGCACATTCTGGGAACAAAATTAGCAAACAGTTCTCAAGATTTCAACAGTGTTTTGTTAAGCATACAGAAAAACAGGAAGTGACAAGTACCTATTGTATTAACCTTTCACCAAAGCAAAATGCAAAGTGAGCATGGAATACTAAAATCAACCATGTCCAGATTGCCTAATGCTCTGAAATGTCAATCCTATTGGTGTCTACATATTTGTTTCTTCCTAAGATTATACATTCAACTTCAACCATGTTTAAAATGTCTAATCCTATCACTCACCTTATACTTTACCTGAGTTTCTAATGTCTCTATTGATATCTTTTTCCTACATATTTTCTCCAGTTCATCATTATGAATGACTTTTCACATGTGCTAATATTTACATTCACTCTCTAAACGAAACAATATTGCTAATGAACTTTTGGTCCGATTCCTATACTCACCCTTTTTACTAAACCTACCGACTATCTTTCTAATCCTATGGACTATTCATTTTTGACTGGATGTTCTCTTCTACATTCAATCATCCAAGGTACAAGGTCCTATGCCATTGCATATCGATTTATCTGAGACATCTGTGCAGAACATAATTCAAAGCTAAGTATCCCACTAAAGGGCCCAATGCCCTTCAGGGCTTCAAATCGTACCTAGATTTTCTGGTTTCATACTTATATTTCACCGATATATTCTTGTGAATATTGCAGGTTCCCAATACCATTATTCATTCCGCAGAATGATGCCTAACCCAAATAGAATATGTTATTAACACTAACCATACACTGTTCTCTCAATCTAACTTTACAGAAGAGCATAGACAGAGTTGGGCTTACAATACAGGCATGTAGGTGATCTTCCAATTGCTGAGAACCTCAAAGGTTGATGCAGAAATGATCCCAGGAGAAGATGTAGGCAGATATAAAGGACCTGAGAGAGCAAAAGTCATCTTCCATTGCAAACAACCTGGTCAGGATGAAACGATGTGTCTGAATCAGCCTCTCTCTTCTTAATATAAAGAAGATGGACCAAACCAGCCCTGTGTGGATAGCTTCTCCTCGGTCCCTATGGTTTATATACCATTCTAACTTGTGAAAGTGCCACAGGAAGTAGGGGCAGCCACTATCTCAAGGAACCCTTGGAAGCCACTGTTAGGACAAAGTGGTTGCCAAGGCAGTGACCTCATTCCGTTCCTGAAGGAATTGACCTAAGTCCCATCTTTGGTGATGGAACTCCCTGAACTTGTTATCCAGGAAGCCAGGCACACAGAGCCAGTCCCAGTCCCAGTTGGCTCACTTGTTTGGATTTACCAAGGACAGAGTCTGTCTTTCTTGATACGTAATGATTTGAGGATGGCCAAATGCAAGTAGAGCTCTGAAGACGGGCCTTTCCGGAGAAAGCAGGTAGTGGTCAGCCCAGGCTCCTGACAACTTCACAGAGTTGGACAAGGAGACCGGATCTGAGACAGGACAGGCCATTTCGGGGGAACATAGTATGGTCCACCAGTCAGAGGACACTCTGGAAAGTCACAGACTCACTTGGGGGAAGGAGGGGCCTTTGTGAATGTGGGTGTGAGTTTGTGGATTTGTCTCATGTTCTCAGAATAGGTAGGAAAGTCAGTATGTTTGGTTAGGAGTGGACTGTTTCTAGAAAGTCGTTTGACAAGGTGAGTGTTTCTATGTCTGTGTATCTCACTGTGTCCGTGGTTGAAAACATTAGAAATAAGAATTCATCAATGGATGTGTCCTGTCTAGTAGAAAGCTTCCCAGCATTCATCCTGCCCATTTTAGGAATGGATTGCAGGTTTCATTATTGATGGGCAACACCTACTATCTTCCCAAGATCCTGTTTTCTTCCTGAATTCTGGCCACTCTCCAGAATAGGCTCATGGTTTTGTGTCCAAGATATGTACGACCTCCAAGCTCTGTGACATGGCCATGTACTGGATAGCTGAAGGGAATGCGAGCATCTCAGAAAACTCAGATATCAGTGTGACCAGGAAAGTCTCAGTGGAGAAACCCTGCTTTGGGCCTTTTGCTAACCTATTTGCCTGTTGCCATGAATATCAGGAAGGTCTTTGCCTCAGGCCAGCCCTTTGTGAATCCTGAAGAAAACTGTTTTCAAATGGTAATGAATGGGCATCACCTGTGGCTCTTTGCTTAAATGCTTTGTAAAGGGATGTGTCTGAATCTGCCTCTTTGCCCTGTGTGAGGTAGTGGCTTAGATTCTCAGCACCAGTTGGATCTAAAGAAAAATCCAATGTGTGCATCCAAAACCAAAATGCAAAAAAGATCAGTCATGGTGTATGAAGTCTCTCACCTTCCTCTTTTAGGTTCCTGACCTCCATCAAGTGAGAATAGGGATCCTTTGGGACAAATGAGTTCTTTCAAGCCCTGCAGAGATGATTGGGTTTTCTCATGACTCCAAATCACATGAAGAAACTATACCTGACAGTCAGTAGGCCTCAAATTGGAGAAGCAGAGCAGTATTAACGGCAGACCTATGTGATCAATCCTGGTTCAAAGAAAGGGTGTCCAGGCTACCCTGTGGTTAGGCAAATGAAGGGAAAGAGACCTTATTTTGGAAACTCTCTTAGGCTGTGACATTCATGGAAACATCCAGCCAGAGGTTATGATGAATGTATATATGGAAGAAGATGAGGGCCTTGGGGGAGTGTTTTGGTTTTAATTGTGGTCATTTGTGTGGAGTTTGGAAGAGATGACTGGGTCCACCTGGGCTTGAACTCTGATGTGATTCCCCTCAGAGACTGAGTTCTGTAACTGACCTCAAAGAAGTAATTGCTTTGGAATGGGATATGTCTTAATCAGCCTCTTGGCCCTGTGTGAGGCTGTGGCTTTGATTACCAGCACCGTAAGGATCTAAAAAAAGATCCCATGTCTGCTTCCAAAACCAAAATGACCAAAATTGCAGTCATTGTTGATGAAGTCTCTCGCCTTCCTTTGTAAGGTTCTGAAATAATAAAAGAAATTGAAATTGAAACGTAAAGAACCAGGTTCTGTAAAGTATCCAGGCTGCACTCAGAGCCTGAAATTCCTGTGGCAGTTAAGACAATTCCTGGAACTGCCCTTTAGATGTGTGTTGAAATCTTCCCTGACCACCTAGTTACTTAACAACCTCTTCTCAAAAACCGTGCAGCTCAGCACATATACATCTCAGGGCTTCAACCAATCATTTTAAATGTATACCCCTTCTCAGGGCTAACGAATAGCACCCTGCCTGAACTATTCCCACCAATGAATGTGCAAATCATGTTTTAGAGTTGTTATTTGATTTTCCCACGGTATACGGTGATTTGCTAAAGGAAGCTATGATGTATGTTAAGTCCCTGCCCTCTCTAAAGAATGTATATAAAATCTGCTCATGTTGTTCTCGGGGCTCTTTGTTCCTTGCTCCTCTGAAGTGAGCTCTGAGCCCCAGCATGCCGGACCCCCAATAAACCCTTTGCTGTTTCATGAGAAATTCTCTTGGTGGTCTTTTCCTCCGACGTTCGGCCCACCTTTTCATCTGGAGGCCCTAGCTGAGAAATCCAGCAGTGACGAAAAAAAGACCCCAACGGACTCCTTTCAGAGTAAGTAAGGTGCCTCTTTCTGGTTTCAGGTTTCAGGTTAGGGCTTGGCAAAATGGCTGTCGGTGAAGAACATTAGCTCTCTGCGACAGTGGCTGACAGATGTGTCACAGAGCCACAGGCCACGTCCCTGGGGGACACTCCAGAGGACTCGGGAAATAGAGGATTAGTAGTTTCCTCAACTCGGTTATTTTTTGCTTCACGATTCGGTTTTCCAGCCCATCAGGTTTTGCTGGCTACTCAGTTTTGTTCATTGTCAGGAACTCATGTTGAGTTTACTGTCTGTCTTTATTGTCTAACCCATCATGTTTTGCCAGTTACTCAGTTCTAATCTTTGTCTTGGACTCATGTTAAACGTTTACTGTTTGTCTTTGTCTGTGTCATGTTTGTGTATTCACTGTCCCTGTTTGAGTAACTCCCATTATGGGACATTATGGGACAAAGCACTTCCATGCCTCTGTCCCTTAACCTTGATCATTGGACTGATGTCCGCTCAAGTACCAAGAATCTTTCTTTTTCAGTAAAATGCCGGACCTGGCAGACTCTCTGTGCTTCAGAATTGCCCATCCTAGGAGTCGGATGGCCCCCAGAAGAATCCTTCCACTTCCCTCTAATCCGAAAAGTCAGAGATATTGTCTTTCACCGGGGCCACGTGGCCACCCAGATCAACAGCCATATACCCCTTGCCCCACGATCCTATCATTCCAACATTCTGCTCCTCCACCTCTTCCCTCCATTCTGAGTCATAAGACTGGACACTCCTCTCTCTCCTTATCCTCTACCCTCGCTCCCCAACGCACAACATGTTTCAGATGATCCTCCCGCCGCTGACTCAGCCTCTCCGCCGCTAGAGGCAATTGGGCCAGACCCAAGCCCTCCAGGGGACTTCCCCGCAGCAGCAGCAGCCCCTGCTCCCCTGAAGGAAGCTGGGCCACCTAAAAAAACCCGCAGGAGATGGATAATAGAAAACTCGGAAGCCCCTGTGATGCTCCCTCTCCATCCCTACAGGCCCATGAACCAACCCAACTGGGACCCCAACACCTTTAAATGTAGGTAGCATCTGTCCACTTATCGCTGTTCTCTAATAGTGGGTCTCTGAGCGGCCGCCAGAGGGCCGACTAATTTGTCCAAGGTAAGAGAGATTATCCAAGGGCCTAATGAGTCTCCTTCTATGTTTCTGGAGAGAATTATGGAAGCCTATAGGAAATATACTCCTTTTGATCCTCAGGCAGAAGACCAAAAGGCATCTGTTGCAATGGCCTTTATCGAGCAGACTGCCCTAGATATTAAGAGAAAGTTACAACGTCTAGATGGATTATAAAATATGACCTTAAGAGATTTAGTCAGAGAAGCTGAGAAAGCATATTATAAGAGAGAAACTGAGGAGGAAAGGGAATAGAGGAGAGAGAGAAGGAAAGGGAACAAAAGAAGGAGGAAAGAAGCAAATGGCAGAGTAAAGCATTGCCTAAGGTTCGGGTCACAGCAGCAAATAGGCCAGAAGTTAAAAAGCAGGGATACATAAAGGGTTACCTGGGCCCACGCCAAAGGCTGCCCCTGGCCTCAAATCAATGTGCCCACTGTAATAAAAAAGAACACTGGGCCAAAGAGTGCCCCCAAAAGAAGCAGCCATGCCAGCCCGCCGTGCTGACTCTAGAAGAGGACTAGAAAATTCGGGGCTCAGATCCCCTTCCCCAGCTCATAGTAACATTTGAAGTTGAGGGGAACACAGTGAACTTTGAAGTGATTACAGGAGCAGTATACTCAGCCCTTAAGACTTCACTGGCCCCCCTATCAATTAAATGGTCCCTAGTTCAAGGGGCTAATGGCAGTAGATATCGGGCTTGGACAACTAAGATGAACATGGACCTCGGAAAGGGAAAAGTCCACCACTGTTTCCTAGTAATTCCAGAATGCCCGGCCCCATTGATGGGCAGGAATCTGCTTACCAAACTCCGGACTAGAATAACCTTTAAACCTAATGGTCCCCAAGTGGAGGTTCTATAGCGTTCAGTATAAACTCCCATAGTCACATCTTTGACTATGTCCGTAGAAGATGAACATCAACTCTTTGAGCCCCATAGGACTAATCAAACAGGCAAACTACCCCATAAATGGATAAAAGATTATCCTAATGCCTGGGCAGAAACTGCTGGGTTAGTTCTAGTCATCAACAACCTCCAATAGTAGTAGAATTAAAAGCCTCTTCGTCTCCAATTAGTGTTAAACAATATCCTCTAAGCAAAGAAGCTAAGGATGGGATAAGGCCCCATATTCATAAATACCTGGCTCTTGGGGTCCTAAGGCCCTGTCAATCAGCCTGGAACACCCCCCGGTACCAGTAAGAAAGCCAGGAACTGGGGACTACCGTCCTGTTCAAGACCTAAGAGAGATCAACAACAGAGTGCAGGACATTCACCCCACAGTACCCAATCCATATAATTTGCTTAGCACTCTGAATCCGTAGCGGAAATGGTACACTGTGCTGGACTTAAAAGATGCTTACTTCTGCTCGCCTCTACATAAGAACTGTCAGTTGCTGTTAGCTTTAGAGTGGATAGACCCAGAACCTGGAACATCTGGCCAACTAACCTGGACTAGACTCCCATAGGGGTTCAAAAAATCCCCCACTCTCTTTGATGAAGCCCTCCACAGAGACATCAATGACTTCAAAACTGCACACCCCGAAAGTCACCCTACTCCAATAGTGGATGATCTTCTACTGGCAGCTGACACCAAGGAGACCTATGAGTCTGGGACCCAAGCACTATTATTCGAGCTTGCTCGGCTTGGATATAAGGCTTCTGCCAAAAGGCCCAAATTTGTCAGCAAGAAGTAATCTCCCTGGGTTATTCTCTCAGGGGTGGCAAACGATGGCTCCCTGAGCCCAGAAAAAAAAAACTGTTGTGCAGATACTGCCCCAATCTAATAAGAGAAAACTCAGAGAGTTTCTTGGGACTGCCAGCTTTTGCAGGTTATGGACTCCTGGGTTAACATCTTTGGCTGCCCCTTTATACCCACTGATAAAGGGGGATGCCCACTTCCAATGGACCCCTGAGCACCAACAAGCTATTGATAATGTCAAAAAAAGATGCTGCTATCTGCTCCGGCCTTAGCACTCCCAGATGTAGAAAACCCTTCACTCTCTACATCGAGGAAAAGAAAGGAATAGCACGTGGAGTGCTCACTCAGTCTTTTGGACCTTGGAAAAAGCCGGTAGCGTATTTATCCAAAAAACTGGACCCAGTGGCTAGCGGGTGGCCCCATTGCTTAAGTGCTATAGCAGCGGCAGCCCTTCTAATAAAAGATGCTCATTAATTAACGTTGGGACAGAAGCTAACCATTATATCCCCCCATGCCCTGGAGAGCATGATCTGTTAGCCTCCAGAGAGGTGGCTATCAAACTCCAGAATAAACCACTACCAGAGCCTCTTGCTTGACAAAGACAGAATAACTCTGGGACCCCCTGCTCCACTCAACCCACCTACACTGCTGCCAGAAGAATCATCAGGACCCGTCACTCATGAGTGTCAACACATACTGGCAAGGAAACCAGTATACAACAAGACTTGAAGGATCAGCCACTGCCTCGACCTGAAGTCGTATGGTTTACGGATGGCGGCAGCTTCCTCCAAGATGGTAAGCAGCGGGCTGGAGCAGCAGCAGTTAGCAAAACTAATTTCATCTGATACTCGGGTCTCCCAGAAGGGACATCAGTCCAAAAAGCAGAACTGATTGCCCTTATGAAAGCATTGGAACTAGCAACAGGCAAAAGGGCCACCATATAAACTGTTAGCCACTATGCATTTGCCACTGTTCATATGCACGGGACTATTTACCAACAATGGGGGCTATTAACCTCTGCGGGAAAGAAATAAAGAATAAAGATGAGATCCTCCACCTTCGCTCAGCAGTGCAGGGCCATAAGGAACTAGCTATAGTGCACTGTCCAGGGCACCAGAAGAGAAACAATCCCGTGGCAGTTGGAAACAGAAGGGCAGATGAGGAAGCTTAATTGGCAGCCCTAAACGGAGTGACTCTGTTAACTTTTTTCACACCGGGGGGAACAAAAATCAGGAGACTTGGCCGCCCCGGAACATTCAGGCAACTTATCATCTGAGGAGACAGATACAGAACTCTGGGACCCTACAGAGCCAAGTTTACAATTTCAAAAAGCCCACCTTTATGTCAAAGATGTACACCAGCTCAACCACTTAGGCTCAAAAAAGTTATAAGCACTCTTAAAGGACCGAATAAAGGACTTATTATTGACTGACTCACAGAGGACAAAAATATCTGAGCTGGTGACTAGAGCTTTTCAAGTCTTCCAATTAGTTAATACTTTCCCATCCAAGAGTCCTGCAGGGATGCGCATATGAGGAACCAGACCAGGACAATTCTGGGAAGTGGACTTTACTCAAATTAAGCCAGCAATGTATGGACTTAAATATCTCCTAGTCTTTGTAGATACTTTTTCAGGATGGGTCGAAGCCTTCCCCATGAAGAAAGAAACAGCTCAGATGGTGGTCAAAAAGATCCTAGAAGACAGTTTTCCAAGGTTCGGCCTGCCTAAGGTAATAGGGTCTGATAACGGACCGGCATCCATGGCCAAGGTAAGTCAGGGATTTTCCAGGACCCTGGGGATTAATTGGAAGTTATTTTGTGCTTATAGACCCCAGAGCTCAGGACATAGAGAAACGACGAATAGAACCATCAAAGAGACTTAACGAAAATAATCTTGGAGACCGGCATAAAAAATTGGACTATGCTCCTACCTCATGCACTTTTTCGTGCAAGAAATACCCCTCCGCCTCTTTGTGTAACCTCACCCCTTATGAAATTCTCTACGGTGCCCCTCCTCCATTAAGGGACCTAACCCCAACTCTGAGATTAATGATTCCTTCAACAGCCCCTTGCTAGACAGACTTAAAGCCCTTGAACAAACCCAGCACCCAGCGATACCTGTGAAAACAGTTGGCCACTGCTTATCATCCTGGAGACGAGGGAACTCCACATTGATATCAAGTGGGAGACTTCGTCTACATGAGACAGTGTCAGGTGTCATCCCTGGAACCCTGCTGGAAAGGACCATACCAGGTGCTGCTTATAACACCTACAGTGGTGAAAGTGGATGGGATCACTTCCTGGATCCATACCTCCCATCTCAATCCTGCGCCCTCTCCAGACTCTGGCTGGAAACTGAAACAGACTGGTAACCCTCTCAAGTTGCATGTCCGTGGTGTGGGTAGGGCTATGGATTCTTCCCCTGACCACCAGCAGTCCTAATCCCCATCAGCCTGTTCAGCAACAATGGCAAGTTTTATAAATCCTACTGGGCAAGTAGTGTGGTCTATTTCACATACAGCCCCCTTATGGACTTGGTGGCCATCTCTCCACCCGGATATTTGTCAGCTTGCCATAGGCCTCTCTGACTGGGATCTCCCTGACATAGTGGACCCCACACAAATGCCACTCAAACCCAAACCAGGGCAACATAGACCAACTTACCCCATGAATTATTGATGTCATCTCCCCCAGCTCAGGTGTAAACTAGCCAGTCTTGTGTATTAAGTGTGCCCAGCTGATTTCTGAAGTCACAAACAGGCCCAAACCTGTGGAGGACCCAGTGACTTTTATTGTAGATCTTGGGGTTGTGAACACACGGGACCTACATTGTGAAACGCAAACTCCCCAGACAGTATGATTTGGGTAGGATGAAATGACATCTGGATTGATCCCAATAAATGTGCCGCTATCCAAGTGGTGTCAAAAACTTGCTGTGGAAAAAATAGTCTATGTTACCCCCTCAATATAACTTTCACTTCCAAAGGAAGGGGCTACCTCAGAACAACATGGCCTATGGGAAATACTTGGGGAATGCGATTCTATATTAATGGCCCTGGTTATGACTTTGGTCTCTGGTTCACCATCCGGCTTAAAAAGGAAGAAAATCCCACAGCAATAGGGCCCAATCCCCTCAAGTCAGGAATTAAGCCTCCTCAACCTCCCATGCCTAGATCTACCAAAACCCCTCTACCATATCATACTTCGCAGTTTCCATCTTTGCCTACTTCCCCAGTCCAGAGTACAGCTGACTCCTCCCCCTGGGAACTAATTAAAGGAACCTTTATGGTACTGAACTCCACACAGTCAGAACTCCTTGCATTTCAGCCCAGGTATTTGACAGCTCTGTACATTATTGTATAATGGTGCAGATACTCCCCAGGGTGCTCTATCATGATGCAGAATCCTTTGAAGGTCTACTAGGGGGACAACCAACCCGATTTTGCCGGGAGCCAGTGTCCCTTACTCTAGCCATCCTATTGGGGCTAGGAGCTGCTGCAGGAGTGGGTACAGGAACAGCTGATATGATCCATGGGTCACCACAAATGGCCTGATTAGAAACAGCAATAAATCAAGACTTGAAGACGTTAGAGACCTCCATCACACTTTTGCAGGAATCCTTAACCTCTCTCTCTAAAGTTGTTTTACAGAACAGTCGAGGATTAGACCTCCATTTTTTGAGGGAGGGGGACCTCTGTGCTGTACTGAGAGAAAAATGCTGTTTTTATGCTGACCATACTGGAGTTGTAAAATAATCCATGAGTAAATTGAGAAAATTCCTTGTAGAGCACCAGAGAGAAAGGGAGATTCAACAAGTGTGGTTTGAGTCATGATATACCCAGTCCCCCTGGTTAACTACACTCCTATCAGCCTTAGCTGGACCCCTGATCATGCTTATGGTGTTGATAACTGTGGGACCTCGTTTGCTTAACTACATAGTTTTCTTTCTCCAGGCTCAGATTGGGCAGGTAAAACTCATGGTAATCAGACAGAAATACACTTCACTGGCAGAAATAGAATGTGAGACCCCTCAATAATTATGATTCATTACTTTTAAGATTAAAAGTAGGCAGAAAAAGGAGTGAGAAATGAAAGAATTAATGAAATTGAAATTGAAACGTAAAGAAACAGGTTTTGTAAAGTTTACAAGCTGTGCTCAGAACCTGAAATTCCTGTGTCAGTGAAGACAATTCCCGGAACTGCCCGTTAGATGTGTTGAAATCTTCCCTGACCACCTAGTTACTTAACAACCCCTTCCCAGAAACGGTGCATGTCAGCACGTATACATCTCAGGGCTTCAACCAATCAGTTTAAATGTATACCCCTTCTCAGGGCTGACCAATCACCCCCTGCCGGAACTGTTCCCGCACATGAATGTGCTAATCATGTTTTACAGTTGTTATTTGATTTTCCCACAGTATGTGATTGTCGCGACCCCTTGCCCGCAAGGAAGACGCAACTCAGAAATCTTCTTTCAGCAGTTTATTCAGGCCTTGATTAAAGTATCTTCTAGTGACCCCCCTCCTCCCGAGCGCCCAAGCACAGTCTAATAAAGCCTCCCACGTACCAATCTTAAGCCGCCACATGGATCTTTCTCATAGGGTAGCAAGGGATAGCGTGCCAACTCTCCATAAAAGGAGTTGCTTACTACAGGCCACAATGGAAGCCGGCGCCATCTTCTAATGGCGGCCACAATCTACAACAATGGCTTACCACAGTTCCCCCTTCTATTTTATAAAACAATGCAGGCGAAAGTAGAGGTCCTATCCCACTGTGCAGAAGCGGCTGCAATGTATGGTTCAGTCCTAAGGAGGCGCCTTCCCCAGACCTGACCCCATATCAGCCGACGCCTTTTTTCGTAGGGCGGGGGCGTGGACGTCAAACCCGCATGCAATAGGACATGCTTTCCTTGAGGTCCGTTGAGGGATCACTCAAGTGCAGTGCTTTGCCTCGCATCCTGCATCTTGACGACGGCGAGAAGTAGGGCAACACAGGTAGCCTGGTAACAAAAACAAATTTTTAGTTGGCAACACAATCCCTAAGGCCCAGAGGAAAGTAAAGAGTCTGTAGCCGAGAAGAAAGACCAGTCCTAAAACCCATCTGCGTGCAATGGTAACAAGACCTGCAGAGTGCAAGGGCTATTCAGTACTGGGGGAGAATAAGAAAGAGGACATGCCAATCCCAGTGCACTGTGAAATTAACTTGGGGTGCAATGGCCATGCCCAGAAAATCACTGTTTAAGATGCACAAGCCAGATTTGCGGAGACATGCCATTTTCCAAGGCCGCAAGAGCCTATACAATCATAGCCTTCTCCTGTGTATGGCGAGTTTTAAGGCGACAGAGAAGCCACAAACAAAGTATAATACCGAAGCAACACATTGCCCCCAAAATGCCCACTCCCACCCACTCCTTAAAGAAGGAAAAGGCAGAAGATAGCCAACTGGTGAATTGACCCAAAGTCACTGGTTCGACACGGGTACTATTCAAAACAGCAATTTGAGTTAGTTGAGATTGGAGTAAGTTTTCTGCTTCCATGGACCAGGTTCCAGATAAATATTTCCCGATGATGTGGGAGGCATTCCTGGAATCATTAAATCTGACAGAGGTTATACATAAATGTGCACGTTGATCAACACAACCTAAATATACTAGATCAGACAATTTCTCAACTTGATCTTGAAGCAGATTTATCCTTTGATTAGCAGCCAGAATCCCAGATAAAATGTGTTGATTAATTCTACTTTGAGATGTACGTATGGTGGATGTTTGTTGAATAACCTCATTAAGAGTGGCAGCAGTTTGTACTTGGCTGGCCATGGCTACTCCAGCTGTAACTGCTGCAGCAGCAGATACCGCCACAGCTGTCACTAACTGCCATAATACCAAAATCTTTACGGGCTCTAATCAGTTCAACAATAGGAAAAGATTCCGGATCCACAGTAACTGGGATCGGGACAAAGGTTGGAATTTTCATAATCACTGCCACAGTCCAAGAGCCATTCCAACACTCAGTTAAATAACAGGTAACATTAGAACAATTAAGCATCCCCTGTGATGTATCATTAGCCAAAAGAAACAGGAACGGAGATTGGAGACAGACTGCTGCAGAGGATAACGTAGCATTACTTAATTGTGAGTTATGTGAAATATTTCCAAGTCTCCTACCTCGATCCGAGTCTTGGATACTACCAGAAACATTAAACAACCAGCTTTTGACTCCTCGTAATTGAGCCAAAGTGGAGATATCAGCTGTGGCTCCCTTTTCATTGGAAATTAACCATTGAAACCAAGACCAACCTGTTCCTATAGAGGAATTACAGTTGGAAGAATTATATAAGTATCTTTTATGAGAGGGGGAAAGAGAGAAACCCTTAGAGACCTGATGTTTCTCCCAAGAGTGATCTTGACAAGGCGTGAATGTTTGGGGGGGTATCCTGTTTGTTGATTAGCAAACTTGCCTTGTCCCAAAAGCATATCCTTATCCTAGGCAGGGCGTCTCGCTGCATGATTTTGAGCAGCTTGCTCTACTGCACCCTCTAGCATAAATGCTCTCCAATCCAAAATTTCCCTGGGGAGACACAAGCGCAGACTAGATTAGCCCAATCTGAAGGAGTCATACAAAATCTAGCAAGTCCCTCCACCTGAGTAAGAGTGAAAGCGGCATCCACGCCATAAGTGCGGACAGATTCCGCCAAGGTTTTAATTATCTTAAAGTCTAAAGGCTCATGATATCTTCCCCTGTTATTGTCCTGAAATACAGGGTATGCAAGTCTCATATCTGTATTAACTGTCCTCCAAACTTGCGCATGATAAGATCTCCCGGAATTTTGGCTCCCCCCCACATACGGGGGTGGGGCAACCGGCACCATATCTTTTTCGAGATATTCTACCTCCTCCTCCTCAGAGTGTTGTTGACCAATATTGGATCCCGTCCCCTTTTTACAGTAGGCCTGCGTGCCCTGTAACCCTTGTTTCTTTTTCTTCATTTTTATCTTGCGTAGTTGTTGTAGGAATATATCAAGGTCCTCAGAACTCTCTGAGCCGCTTGTGTTCGCAGGCGTTTTTAATTCATCCAAGTCTGGGTAGAGCCTTCTCCTATTTTTAGTTTCAGGCTCTTTTGCCTTCTCACTACTCTTACTCCCAATGCTCTCTGCCACTTCACTATGTGATCCTTCAGACTTTTCCTCATGTAGTTGCTCAAGAACAGCTTGACCCTCACTCACAGCTTTCTGGCATTTACTATCTACTATACATCCTCTAACTAACTTACAAAGTGGTATAACACCACCCTCTAAGGTACCTTGTTCACGAGCGAAATCTAGATCTTTCCCTAATTTGTCCCAGCTAGGTATAGTAAGGCTGCCCGAAAACGCAAACCACGGTGCAGCAATATCTGTCTTCTGTAAAAATCTCTGTAAAGTACTACGTTTCACTTCTAGTCCCTTGGAACGTAACAGGCCATGTAGGACCAGGAGAAGCAGACTTGAAGATGTGGCACCCATGACACAACAAAAGACACACAAAAAACAAAAGTGAAAGTACACAGTGCAGCTGCAATAAAATGTAACGCTCTCTCTTGCTTTACAGAGGAGCTGCCCTGCTTTGATCGCGGATCCCACTTACCTGGGACTAATCCCCGCTTTGATCGTGGATCCCACTTACCTGGGACTAACCGGTGCACCACACCTGACTACTGAAAGTTCTGGTTCCCGGGTCTCGGCACCACTTGTCGCGACCCCTTGCCCGCAAGGAAGACGCAACTCAGAAATCTTCTTTCAGCAGTTTATTCAGGCCTTGATTAAAGTATCTTCTAGTGACCCCCCTCCTCCCGAGCGCCCAAGCACAGTATAATAAAGCCTCCCACATACCAATCTTAAGCCGCCACGTGGATCTTTCTCATAGGGTAGCAAGGGATAGCGTGCCATCTCTCCATAAAAGGAGTTGTTTACTACAGGCCACAGTGGAAGCCGGCGCCATCTTCTAATGGCAGCCACAATCTACAACAATGGCTTACCATATATGTTGATTTGCTAAAGGAGGCTATGATGTATATAAAGTCCCTGCACTCTCTAAAGATTGTATATAATATCTTCTCAAGTTGTTCTTGGGGCTCTTTGTTCTTTGCTCCTCTGAAGTGAGCTTTGAGCCCCAGCGTGCTGGACCCCAATAAACCATTTGCTGTGGCATGAGACAATAGGTGCTTGGGTTTTCTCATGTCTCCAAATCATATAAAGAATCTATACCTGACAGTCAGTAAGCCTCAAATTGGAGAAGCAGTGCAGTATTAGCGGCAGGGCTATTTGATCACTCCTGAATCAAAGGAAGGGTGTTCAGGCCACCCAATGCCCTTCTGGACTTCAAATATTACCTAGATTTCTGTTTTCATACTTATATTTCACCAGTATATTCTTGTAAATATCGCAGGTTCCCAATACCTTAATTCATCCCACAGAATGATTCCTAAACCAAATCGAACCTGTTATTACCCTTAAACATGCAATATTTCCTCAATCTAACTTAACAGAAGAACAAGGATATTGTTGGTCTTACAATACAGGAATATAGGGGATCTTCCACCTGCTGAGAACCTCAAAGTTCCATGCAGAAATGATCCCTGAAGAAGATGTAGACACCTATGAAAGACCTGAGAGAGCAAAAGTCAACTTCCATGTAAAACAACCTGGTCAAAATGAAGGGATGTGTCTAAAAGCCTCTCTCTTCTTAATGTAGATTAAATCGACCAAACCAGGCCTGTGTGGAGAGCTGTTCCCGGGTGCCTATGGTTGATATACCATTCTATCTTGTGAAAGTGTCACAGGAAGTATGGGCAGCCTCCATCTCATGGAACCCTTGGAAGCAACTGTTAGGACAAAGTGGTTGCCAACGCAGTGACCTCATTCAGTTCGTGAAGGAAGTGACCTATCACACTTCCTTGGTGATGGAACTCTCTGAACTCGGGATCCAGGAAGCCAGGCACCCAGAGCCAGTCCCAGTCCCAGTTCCAGTGGTCTCACTTGTTTGGATTTACCAAGGACAGAGTCAGTCTTTCTTAGTACCTACTGAAGTGAGAATGGCCAAATGCCAGGAGAGCTCTGAAGAGGGGCCTTTTCTGAGAAAGCAGATAGTGGCTCAACCATGGCTCCTGACAACTTCACAGAGTTGGCAAAGAAGACCAGTTCTGAGATAGGACAGGCCATTTTGGTGGAACATAGTATGGCCCAAAAATCAGAGGAAACTCAGGATACTCACAGACATACTTGGGGGAAGGAGGTTCCATTGTGGGTGTCGGTGTGAGTTTGTGGTTTTGTCTCATGTTCTGAGAATAGGTAGGAAAGGCGGTTTGTTTGTTTGGACTGGAATGTTTCTAGAAAGTCGTTTGACAATGCGAGTGTTTCTATGTCTGTGTATCCCACTGAATCTGTTTTTGTAGACATTTGAAAAGCGAATGCATCAATGGTTGTGTCCTGTCTAGTAGAAAGCTTCCCCGCATTCATCTTGCCAAATTAAAGAATCAAGAGCTGCTTGCCTTATGGATGGGCAACACCTATTATCTTCCTAAGTTCCTCTTTTCTTCCTGAATACTGGCCACTCTCCAGAATAGCCTCATGGTATTATTTCCAAGATATGTACCACCTCCAAGCTCTGTGACATGATCATGTACTGGAAAGCTGAAGGGAATGAGAGCATCTCAGAAAACTCAGATATCAGTGCAACCACTAAAGTCTCAGTGGAGAAACACTACTTTGGACTTTTGTTCTGTTGTCCTGAATGTCAGGAAGGTGTTTGCCTCAGGCCACCCCTGTGTGAAACCTGAAGAAATCAATGTTCAAATGGAAAAGGATGGGCGTCACCTGTGGCTCTTTGCTTAATTGCTTTGGAAATGGATGTGGCTGAATCAGCCTCTTTGCCCTGTGTGAGGCAGTGGCTTAGATTCTCAGCACCTGATGGATCTAAAGAAAGTTTCCAAGTGTGCATCCAAAACCAAAATGGCCAAAAGAGCAGTCATTGTGGATGAAGTCTCTCGCCTTCCTCTGTAAGCTTCCTGACCTCCATCAAGTGAGAATAGGGATCCGTTGGGTCAAACCAGTTCTTCAAAGCTCGGCAGAGGCTAGCCAATAGGTGCTTGGGTTTTCTCAGGACACCAATTCACATAAAGAATCTATACCAGACAGTCAGTTGGCCTCAAACTGGAGAAGCAGAGCAGTATTAAAGAAGGGCTATTTGATCACTCTTGGTTCACAGGAAGGGTGTCCAGGCCACCCTGACTTTAGGCAAATGAGGGGCAAGGGAGCTTATTTTGTACACGGTCTTGGGCTGCGCCCGTCATGGAAACCTCTAGCCAGAGGTTATTCAGAGTGTCTATGTTGAAGAAGATGAGGGCCATGTGGGAGTGTTTTGGTTTTAATTGTGGTCATTTGTTGGTGGTTGGAAGAGAATCCTGGGTCCACCTGGGCTGGAATTCTGGTGTGATGCCCCTTAAAGACTGAGTTCTGGAACTGACCTCAGAGAAGTATTGCCATGAATTGTGTTGGGATTTTAGGTGGCCATGCATGAGAGTCGCCATTGGAAACTGAGATCTAAGCCTGGGGTGGCTATTCACCAAGCACTGTCAATCTCAGCCAGGACATCACATGATTTTATTATGAAAGACTTGGCAGCCATTGTTGACAGTCAAAACACACATGGACCTCACATTGTAGACCTCAATGGGCCTGGCTTCATGTGGCCTTTTGGCCACACTTTGGGAAGCCTTGCCTCTGAGAATTCTCCAGAGGTTTCCTTGAAATGTGCTTCCTAAAAATTTAATGGTTCCTGAATGAATTGAAACCCAGTTTCTCCAACTTCATCCTTGAAAAATTTCTAGATAAATACCATGAAATTTTTGAAATTTCCATGACCAGGTGGCACTGGAGAAACTTTGGATGTCCTGTTGCTGATCAAGAGTGTACCAGACAGTGCCTTCCTTGACTGGGTTTCATGAAAATGGTGTAGAACAGAGCTGCCAGTATGGTGGAGCCTGCTGAGTAGTGGGCCCAGAGCTGTGGTGTGCAGTTGTGTGATAAAACATCTGTGGTGGGGTCATGTGGATCTTACTTCGGCTTCCAAATGCTTGTGATTGACATGGTGCAGCCAGCAGACTTTTGTATATTAAGCCATCTTGTTAGATGGAGAGTTTTCAGGGCAATGTTCAGAATCAAGTTGCTATGGTCAAGGGGGCAAGCAATGTGGCATAGAAGCCTGATTGGTGCATTCTCCATCAGACCCTTACCCACCACACGTGACAGAACTCCCTCCAGCACTGTGTTCCAGTTGAACTCCTTGTATTTTGTGAAGCAAATACCAAACTCCCAGTGCAGCAACAAGAAACACAATAAAATTGGAGAATGACCAAATGGCTTCACAGTCTACACGGAAAGATTCTTAGACCCCAGTGGCCACAGCTTACCCACAAAGAGAGAATTCAGCACTGCTGCCTCATGTTCATTGGAAAATAAGAAACCATGTCCTCCATGTAACATAGATGCATACACAGCTTTGATGATCTCACTACAAAGGAAGCTAAAGCTCCTGAAAACAACATATATTTCAAGTGTACAATCTCAAAGACAGTTTCCCAGATGTCTTGAGGCCTGCACACTTCCATATTTGTGGAGTGTTTACAGTCTCCATTACTTTTGGAAACTCCTCTACCACCTCCAGTGTTGTGAACTCCCGAGCATTTTCCATTCCAGATATGTATTCATAGATTTTCTAACTCTTCTCCTCTAATTGTATCTTACTTGGGGCGAAGGTAATGTCAAGGCATTGTTCTGGATGAGAGTGGGAAGATTTTTTTGTAGCACATATTTGCATACACATTGGATTCATTTTCCAATTATTCATTCAAAATACTTAATCCCTCATAGTAACCCACTCCCTACTAGACTCTGACTACAAATCCTAATATGATGGATAAAAATAGACCAAACCAAATTGAAATACAAGCAGTTCAGAGGATGCCAGGTGTACATTTGGACGTTCCTTTTGCATTATATATGGTAGGAGTTTTAAATCTAGTGAATTTTTGTTGAAACACTTCTCCATGTGTTTTTAAAGTTAACAAATATGTGAATTCATGTCTCCATTTCTCTGTAGCCTAATCAGCACATATATTTTTATATGCACATATAGAATCCTACCTGGTACCACACGTACATTCTTGTGAGGTGGCTGACTTGGCAGATACAAATTGTAAGAAGAGATCACTCCTGTTAAACACTGTTGGAACTGAAAATTCAACCTATGCGTGAGTATCCTAGCTGAACAACATTATACATAAATTCATGTTCAGTGAAATGAATATTTTTAGATCTGTGGATGATATATATTTCATGGTGAATTTCATTTGGCTTGTATATTAATACTTTTTAATTTCTGTGTGTGTATTTTAATGTCTGTATATATGTATATATATATATATATATATATATATATATATATATATATATATATATATATATATATATTCCAGAGTTTTCAAAATATGAAATAAATGTATCTTATTATGTACTCCCTAAATTCATTAATATTTAAGTGCGTATTTATAATCAACTTTTCATAAAATTATTCTAAGACATATTCATCCTCCTGAAATACGTATTTGTTTCCTAGTACTGAAAACTAAGTTCAGTGAATTGTGCATACATATCCTAATATTTTTACACTAATTGACCCAGGTTAATATAAATGCAAGTAGATTCCTATGGGACATGATGTGTATTTTGACGTTCATTTTTTTTCAACACTTGTACATTACTATTTCCTCAGTTTATGCACATCATAAGATATATATTTCATCCACAAGTTCACAAATTTAAAGGCTTTTGTTTCACTTTCAATCACTTCCTGCTTCAGAACACTTGTATTCCTCCAGGTTACATGACTGGTTTTTCATGAGACTTCTTTCCAAACACATTATTTTCGATTTCCACAATTATCTTTGAAGCAAAACTCACACATTCTTCATGATAAACCATAACCCTAATATTACCATTAGATGTATAACTGGTTTGAATGAATGGATATATATCAATATAAGGTTTCCTGTATATTTTCAGATATCAACTCGAACCATTATTTAAGTTGGAACCAGTTATATTATTTATTTACATTATGGTCTATTCATGCATTATTTCTATATTCATAGACACAGTGTACACCTATTTGTATTCAAAATACTAATTTACACGTCTTCAAAATACTGTTCCTAGAAATGGTGAAAGAAATACTCATGTCACCTGATCTACATATACATTTTATCACAGTAATACTCTGGAAACAAAAAGCAAATGTCACACTTATGATTGTACTAAAGCCTAAATGGAAATTGAACATGGATTACTAAAATCATCGATGTTCAGGTTGCCTATTGCTCTCAAATGTCGATCCTATTGGTGACTACATATTTGTTTCTTTCTAAGATTATATATTCAACCTCAAACCTGTTGAAAATGTCTAATCCTATTACTCACCTTATACTTTGCCTGATTTCCTAATGTCTCTATTGATATATATTTTCCCCAGTTCATCATTGTGACTGCCTCTTAACATGTGCTGATATTTACATTCACTCTCTACATAAAACCCTATTGCTAAAGACCATTTTGTCCAAATCCTATACTCACTCATCTTTCTAAAACTACCGACTATCTTTCTAATCCTAACAACTATCCCTTTTTGACTGCATGTTCTCTTCGACATTCAATCATCCAAGGTACAATGTCCTATACCATTGTATATTGATTTATCTGAGACATCTGTGCAGAAATTAATTCAAAGCTAAGTATCCCAATCAAGGGCACAATGCCCTTCTGGGCATCAAATCTTACCTAGATTTCTGTTTTCATATTTATATTTCAACTGTATATTTTGTAAATATCGCATGTTCCCATAACCATTATTCATCCTGCAGAATTATTCCTAACCCAATCGAACATGTTGTTAACCCTAACCATACACTGTTCGCTCAATCTAACTTTACAGAAGAGCAGGGAAAGAGTTGATCTTTCAATACTGGATTGTAGGGTATCTTCCATCTGATGAGAACCTCAAAGGTCCATGCAGAAATGATACGTGGAGAAGAAGAAGGCAGCTATAAAGGACCTGAGAGAGCAAAAGTCATTTTCAATGTTAAACAACCGGGTCAGGATGAAGAGATGTATCTGAATCAGCCTTTCTCTTCTTAATGTAGAGAAGATGGACAAAACCAGGCCTGTGAGAAGAGCTGTTCCCGGGTGCCTATTGTTGATATACCATTCTAACTTGTGAAACTGTCTCAGGAAGTACGGGCAGTCTCCATCTACTGGGACCCTTAGAAGCAAATATCAGTACACACTTCCTTGGTGATGGAACACTCTGAACTTGGGATCCAGGAAGCCAGGCACCCAGAGTCAGTCCCAGTCCCAGTCCCAGTGGTCTCAAATGTTTGGATTTACCAAGGACAGAGTCAGTCTTTGTTGGTACCTACTGAAGTGAGAATGGCCAAATGCCAGGAGACCTCTGAAGAGGAGCCTTTTCTGAGAAAGCAGGTAGTGGCTCAACCATGGCTCCTGACAACTTCACAGAGTTGGTGAAGAAGACCAGATCTGAGACAGAACAGGCCATTTTTGGGGAACATAGTATGAACCACCAGTCAGAAGACACTCAAGATATTCACCAACATACTTGGGGGAAGGAGGTGCCGTTGTGGGTGTTGGTGTGAGTTTGTGGTTTTGTCTCTTTTCTGAGAATAGGTAGGAAAGACTGTTTGTTTGTTTGGACTGGAATGTTTCTAGAAAGTCGTTTGACAACGTGAGTGTTTCTATGTCTGTGCATTCCACTGTATCTGTGGTTGTAGACATTTGAAAAGCGAATGCATCAATGGTTGTGTCCTGTCTAGTAGAAAGCTTGCCAGCATTCATCCTGCACAATTAAAGAATGGAGAGAGGCTTGCCTTATGGATGGGCAACACCTACTATCTTCCTAAGTTCTTGTTTTCTTCCTGAATACTGGCCACTCTCCAGAATAGCCTCATGGTTTGGTTTCCAAGATATGTACCACCTTCAAGATCTGTTACATGGCCATGTACTGGATAGCTGAAGAGAATAGAAGCATCTCAGAAAACTCACATATCAGTGTGACCATTAAAGTCTCAGTGGAAAAACACTGCATTGGGCCTTTCGCTTACCTATTGTTCTGTTGTCCTGAATGTCAGGAAGATCTTTGCCCCAGGCCACCACTTTGTGAAGCCAGAAGAAAAGAGTTTTCAAATGGAAATGAATGGGCATCACCTGTGGCTCTTTGCTTAATTGCTTTGGAAAGAGATGTGGCTGAATAAGCCTCTTTGCCCTATGTGAGGCAGTGGCTTAGATTCTCAGCACCTGATGGATCTAAAGAAAGTTTCCCAGTTTGCATGCAAAATGAAAATGGCCAAAAAAGCAGTCATTGTGGACGAAGTCTCTCGCCTTCCTCTGTAAGCTTCTTGACCTCCATCAAGTGAGAATAGGGATCCTTTGTGTCAAATCAGTTCTTCAAAGCCCTACAGAGGCTAGCACATAAGGGCTTGGGTTTTCTCATGACACCAATTCACATAAAGAATCTATACCAGACAGTCAGTAGGCCTCAAATTAGAGAAGCAGAGCAGTATTAAGAGCAGGACTATTTGATCACTATTGGTTCACAGGAAGGGAGTCCAGGCCACCCTGACTTTAGGCAAATGAGGGGCAAGGGAGTTTATTTGGAAAACTGTCTTGGGCTGTGCCCGTCATGGAAACCTCCAGCCAGAGGCTATGAAGAGTGTCTATGTGGAAGAAGATGAGGGCCATTTGGGAGTGTTTTGGTTTTAATTGTGGTCATTTGTGTGGTGGTTGGAAGAGATGACTAGGTCCACGTGGCTTGAACTCTGGTGTGATTCCCCTTACAGACTGAGTTCAGGAACTGACCTCAGAGAAGTATTGCCATGAATTGTGTTGGGATTTTAGGAGACCACGCATGAGAGTTGCCTTTGGAAACTGAGATCAATGCCCAGGGTGGCTTTCCGCAGAGCATTGTCAATCTCTGCCAGGGCATCACATTATTTTATTCTGAAAGACTTGGCAGCCATTGTTGACAGTCAAAACACACATGGGCCTCACATTGTAGACCTCAATGGGCCTGGCTTCATGTGTCCTTTTGGCCACTCTTTGGGAAGCCTTGCCTCTGAGAGTTGTCCAGAGTTTCCTTGAAATGTGCTTCCTCAAACATTAATGGTTTCTGAATGAATTGAAACCCACAATTTCTCCAACTTTATCCTTGAAAAATGGCTAGATAAATACAATGAAATTTTTGAAATTTTCATGACCAGGTGGCACTGGAGAACCTTTCAATGTCCTCTTACTGATGAAGTGTGTACCAGACAGTGCCTTGATTGACTGGGTTTCATGAAAATGATGTAGAACAGAGATGCCAGTATGTTGGAGCCTGCTGAGTAGTGGGCCCAGAGCTGTGGTGTGCACGTGTGTGATAAAACATCTGTGGTCGGGCCATGTGTATCTGACATTGACTTCCAAATGGCTTGTGGCTGACATTGTGCAGCCAGGAATCACTTATATGTCTGATAACTCTCCATATAAGGCATCTTGTTATATGGAGATGTTTCAGGACAATGTTCAGAATCAGGTGCTATGGTCAAGGGGACAAGCTATGTGGGATAGAAGCCTGGTTGATGCATTCTCCTGCAGACCCTGATCTATTTCATGTGACAGAACTCTCTCCAGCACTGTGTCCCAGCTGAATTCCTTGTATTTTGTGAAGCAAATAACAAACTCCCAGTGCAGCAGCAAGAAACACCATGAAAAGTGGAGGATGACCAAATGGCTTCACAGTCCACACGGGGAGTCACTTAGCCTTCAGTGGCCACAGTTTACCTACAAAGAGTGAATTCAGCACTGCTGCCTCATGTCCTTTGGAAAATAAGAAACCATGTCCTCCACGTCACATAGATGCAGATCCAGCTTTAATGGTCTCATTAGAAAGAAAGCTAAAGCTCCTGACAACAACATATATGTCAAGTGCCCATCCTCAGAGGCAGTTTCTAAGGAAGTCTTTAGGCCGGCAGAGCTGCATGTTTGATAGCGTTTACATATTAGACCAGGATGCAAGAAAAGACCACTGACTCCAATTAAAATCAAGTTAAAGCAAGCTTATAATTTCCACTGCCCAGGTGGCCTCTCCCTCCCAAAACAGTGGGAACAAGACAGCCACCCAAATTTCCTACAGCCCAGGTTTATAACCCAGAATTTTACACTACAGGGGGGTTACGCATGGGTGAGTTCAAGGCCACGGGCAGGCATTCCAAGCACGTTCAGAATTTGGTGTAATTTATAGTTAAGCCAAAATTTTCTTTTCATGGCTTTGTGGCAAGATGGATCCAAATTTTAATAAAAGATCAGGTTGGGTCTATCATTCCCCCCTTTTCTAATGTGTCCCTTTCAAATCTTTGATAGGGTAGGGGAAGAGCACTGAGGGAATTTTAATACCTCACGTAACAGTCTCCATATTTTTTGAACTCACACAAAACCAGTCTCCCTGATTTTACCTGACTTAATTAATTACTTAAAATGAAAGTCTATCTATTTTTGGCTCCATTGTTGTAAGAAGAGAGTCGTCACTCATTTTGGCTTCTTCTGAGCTGAGAGAGGGTGACATGAGGGGGCACAGCATGAGGGATATGAGTTGCCTTTTAGAAGTCAATTCGGTTTGAAGTCTGGTTGTGGTAGAACAGTTTGTAAAGTCATCTGGGGATGGGTTCTTCTATGAGAGAAACAAAAACCATGAGTACTGAATAAATGTTGCAGCAGCTGAAACATGTCACTGTATAGATGTCCCCTCATCTGTCTTCAATATCCCCAGTTATCAGGACTTTCAACTTAACTTTTAGTGTCATAGTTGTTTCACCCCATAAGATACAGTTTAATAATTTAATGTCATCTGATCTTGCAAATTCCTTTTACTAGTATGACCTCTGTGTGTAATAGAGAAACCTTTAATTCTGTTATTCAGGGCTGGATAGTTGTTTCACCCCATAAGATACAGTTTAATAATTTAATGTCATCTGATCTTGCAAATTCCTTTTACTAGTATGACCTCTGTGTGTAATAGAGAAACCTTTAATTCTGTTATTCAGGGCTGGATAATCGTACTAGCAAATACCAAGCCTACCTGTGTAGGTTAGGAATATCTGTAGGCCTTAAACAAAAAACTTCTGCCTCTGGTACCTCCTCTTGATAGTCTCTTTTTATACTCATCAGGCATTACTGTCTGAGAATCCTTCTTTGTAGCCTCCAGTCTTACTTATTTTGGGAGGCTACCATAAAGTGTATACGTTAAAATATTATTATAACTATTATTTTTTAAAATGCCCAGGAATGGCTGTATTTTGGGTTTATCTGTCTTTGCTAAGAGTTTAAGATGAAGCAGTAAAACTGACTTTTGTTTCTATCTATTGTTAACAGTCAGTTGAGATTTTATGGGAGTCATTCCTGGGGAAACTTGAGAGCAGCTTCTCAGTTCTGCTAGTGCCATTTGCGCTAGGTGAGTCCAGGTCTTGCTTGACCATGTGGCTTCTCTGGGAAGCATCAGGAATATCTCCCTTCTCTGATGACTCTCTTCTTCGTAGAAAATGCACTGATTGGCTTTCTGTTCTCCAGTGGTCTCATTAATCTTCCTGATCAGGAGGTTATGTGGCTCAGAGTTGCAAAGTTCTTTAGAGAAGTCTCTTGTTGCCTGGATACAGACTGACTCAGAGGGCAAGAGCCAAATATTTGTTTTATTGTCCCTTTTCATTTAAATTAAATTTTAAATCCTAATCTTAAACATCCAGCAAATAAATTTTAACAGCCTTATATTAAGAGTACTGTGCTTTAATGTCTATAATTTAAAATTATTTATCTTTTTATTATTTGGGATCTGTATTTTTCTGTCTGCTTGTAGGTGATGACTTATTATCTTAAATTAACCAATATTGTGTTCTAAAAGCAACTCTTTTGTAAAACACTAACAGGGAATCTTTAGTTAACTTATAAGGAAATTCAAAATAAAATTAACAAGAGTAAAAATACTTAGTTCGTGTAATAACTACCCTGAATTTTAGGCTGAGTTATACATTATATCCCCTTTTTGAGATCCTAGTAATCTTGACAGAAAAACATAACTTTAAATTAAATAACATCTGACCTACTGCTTTCGTAGTTATTCTCACATGTTGTAAGATGAGACACAGAGCCTTATCTCAGGTAAGGCAGGGCTCTATATAAATCTTAAGTGTTTTAGTTCTAAAGCTGATCTTTGTTTTCTAAATATCATTTTACACAGTTTACATAAATTGTTTGAGGTCACATGAATATTAGCTAACACCATATGATATCACATTTAAAACATGAATTAAAGAAAGGCTGAAAGTTTTTAACCTTTACATAGATTAGGCGCTCATTAACTTAAAAATATATTTAAATTTTTTCCCAATGTAAAAAGTAACATAAAAATTTATATATCTTATTGATAACAAGTAAATAAATCCCCAATATATATATATATATATATATATTTACCATACAACTTCAGAACACCAGCTTGATGAAATGCTCTTTTAAAGTTTCTACCTTACAGAATTGTATACCTGGAAGATATGAGCACATTAATAGCATCACAATGACATTGATGTTTTTACATTAACCAAGTTTAGCTTTTAAAGAAATGGCAGTAGAGTACTCTAAAATAACAGTACTTATTTAATCAGTTGTTTAATTTTTATGGTTGCCTGTTCTAGAAAAATAAAACTTTATAAACACAATGTTATGGGTAAACTTTTGTTTTAAGAAATTTGTGTCGCTTTATCACATGACTGATTTTTACAATCTTATACAGACTTTAGAACAAACTTATACAGACCTTACTAAATCAATCAGATATCTAACAAAAGTACTCAAGAATGAGTAATCCCATATCAAATTTACTTCACTTATTTATCAATATATTAGAGAAATGTATTGAACAGTGTAAACCATTTCTTTGTTAAAGGAAAAGTCCTAGAACCAAGGCATATTAGACATTTTATAGACATTAATATTTTATTAGATTTTTGAGCAGCTAGAAAAACTTGTAAGCTTAAATTTAAAGACATTTATTGTTATTTGCTTATCCAAATTTAAAGTGAATCATTTAAATCACGTGAATTAAAGATCTTTGAATCCACTTTTTAAAATTTGTTTTTATGAGTGCTTTTTTTAATGATCTCTCCTTATATATGTTAATTTGTATATCACATATATGATATATGAACATATGGATATATAGACATACAACACATAACAAAAGTGTGCACAAATAATAATAGTAAGGCCTTGTAGCTTTTCGCAGGTGAAATCTCCATTGCAATGTTTCAAAACTCCACTGTTGGTCAAATATAGAACTGATCAGAAAAATATTAACCTAGTTCTGTAGGATCAAAATAATGAGCTCAAAAAAAATACAGAATCTAAGGAAAAAAATGAGAGTCCTAGAAAAAATGACTGGCCAGTAATTAGTAAATACCATACGATATACCTTTTTTTTCCCACTTAGACATCAGATCAGTCTCCTGCTGAGTTTGCAGGCTTCTTTCATTTACATTTCAACATAAGTCCTGGTTGAGTTCTGGAAGGAGCTGGACAAAACTGCTATTCTAAGCAGACACCTCAGGCCTAAGGCACTTTAACCATAATTTTCAGGTGAGGATGTTGAAAATTATGATACAATTTTAAGATACAATTCACAAAATTTTATACCTTAACATCTTTTTTTGTCAACAGATACCATACTATGATTTACTATCCTTGTCCAAATTAATGCACTGATACACACTGTGACATTTTCCCAGGCTACCCAATTAAAAATTGGTTAAAAAAAAGACTGAATGATTGGGAAGTTACTTGCCAACTTGGAAGTAGAATTCTTTAGTTTTCCATTTTAAGTATTTAAGTTCTCTGGCATGAATTATCTGAAATCATAAACTAAAATATTACCTAAACCCGACTTTTAACTTCAAGATTGTGCAATGCTTCAAAAACCCATTCAGATACCATATTGTTACAATAAAACATCATCCTTTAGACACACATTCAGCTAAGATCATTCCCAAGAAACAATTTATAATATCAACACATTATTGCACGTGTCTTAAATGGCCAGAAACAAAGACAAAAGACAGACAGAAAGGAGCTCCAGACTATGGCTGACAGGACAGAAGCCTTTAAAACAGCAGAAAAGAGAAAAATCTCCTACACCAGTGGCACGATATATGTCCCCACAAGGGCATCAGATGTTTTCACAGAGGGGGAACCTGAAATGCAATATCAAAGGTCTCCATGGTGACTTTACTGCATTTAGTGTCTCCTTTTTCTTTTTCTCTTTTTTAAGAAGACAGAGGTGACATAATACTTAGAGTGCAGGGAAGGAAGGAGGAAATTCACTGAAGCAACAGGACTTCGGCAGCTCCTGGGAGTCCCTCAGTCCCGTCTTTTACTTACAAGATTAGCTCCTCTGGTTCGGTTCCACCCCAAGCACGCTGAATCTCCTAACATTTCAGTAGTCAGCTCTCAAAAATTCCAGGGTCAGGGGCGGTATCAAAATTTGTAACTTAAATTTCGGTTCCGGACCTTGAAGCCAATTAATACTAATTTAATATAAGGACAGGGTTTGAGAAAAAGTAAAAGGGAGGTTTACTGCTTTGCTAACAAAGGAGAAAAACAGGGGACTTTGTCCAAAGTTGTGACTCTCTTGATCTGGAGGGACAAGGGGTTTTAAAGGAGTTTCACTTGTTAACCTGGGAGATACTCAGTTATTAGGTCCCCAGCAGGCATTGCCCTCTGCCGTGGGTGTGCTCCAGACAGCCAGCTAGGGGCTTCTCTCATCCTCCTTAACAAAGGCGGGTATAGTGCATCACATTTCTTTAAAACACAGTCCAAAGGGGTGTCAGGCTTACATGATTTATTACCCATTTTCAAGTCCAATATCCTTAAGTTTTTACCACAGAAATCACACAACAAAACGCACAAAACAAACAAATATAAAACATTTAGAACACAGAACAAAACACACACACAAAAAAAACAGAAACTCAGCAAATAAACAGAAAACCAGAGGAGCAATGCAGCGTCTTGCTAAAGCTCCGGGGTAGGAGCTCCTGCATGCCAGTCGTCACCTCTCTACACTTTCAGAGGTATTCCCTACAGAACAGAACAGAGGAAAGAAGGATTCCTATTACTGTCCCAGACAGGAGTATATGTGAGCCTTCCCAGGCCACCTCTCTGTCATCAGAAGAGTACTCCCTTAACCGGATATCAGATGTTATAAAGGCGCCTCTTACCTATGAAGGCCTCCTCCACCAGGTGCTTGATAATAGTTTTAGTGCGATGGTTCACTGCAGTGATCCACGGACTGAAGGCTCATTCCAAGGTTTTGGAACTTGGCTCTCCAGCCCGGAGTCCTGGAGGATAGGCCAGCTTCAGAATTTCCAGCAGTCTGGCTTTGTGATCTGGTCGGGTCATGTTGCTGGGGAACTCCAAAATGTTAGTCCAGGACACAAGAAAAGACCACTGACTCCAATTAAATCAAATTAAGGCAAGCTTAATATTTCAAGCAGCCGGGCTGCCTCTCCCTCTCAAACTGGAGGGAACAAGACAGCAACCCCACCTTTCCTACAGCCCAGCTTTATAGCCCAGAAAGTTACACAAAAGGAGGGTTACAGAAAACAGAACTTTGACAAGCATCACACTAATTGTAGTTTACATTTTTTTTTTCTGGCCCCAGCATCAGAAATTATGAGGACCATTAGAGCCTCTGAGAGGGTCGTTGTCTGGCCAGGGAAGGCGAATATTTATGAGGTGTCATTAAAGTTTCAGAATGGGCTGTTATCTGGTCAGAGAGCCAGGCATGGGTGAGTTCAAAACATGGTCAGGCATTCTAAGCAGGTTCAGAATTTGCAGTAATTTATACTAAAGCAAAAATTATCTTTTCATGGCTTTGTGGCAAGATGGCTCACAATTTTAATGAAAGATCATGTTGGGTGATCAACCCTGTCCCTTACTTTTGGAAAATCCTCTACCACCTCCAAGGTTGTGAACTCCTGAGCATTTTCCATTCCAGATATGTATTCACAGAATTTCTAACTCTTCTTCTCTAATTGTGTCTTACTTGGGGCGAAGGTAATGTCAAGCCATTGTTCTGGATGAGAGTGGGAAGAATATTGTGCAGCACATAATTGCATACACATTGGATTCACTTTCCAATTTTCCAATTGAAATACTGAATTCCTGACAATAACCCATACCCTTCTAGACGCTAACTACAAATACTAATATGATGGAGAAAAATAACCCAAACGGAATTGAAATATAAGCAGTTCAGTGGAGGCATGGTGTATATTGGACTTGCCTTTTGCAAGATAAATGGTAGGTGTTATAAATCTAGTCATTTTTTAATTGAAATTGTTTTATATGTGTATTAAAGTTAACAAATATGTGAATTCCTATCTCCCTTTCGCTGTAACCTATTCAGCACATTAATTTTTATATGCACATATAGAATCCTACCTGATATCACACGTACATTTTTGTGAGGTGCCTGACATTGCAGATACAAATTGTGAGAAGAGATCACTCCACCTAAACGCTGTTGGAACTGAAAATTCAAGCTAATGGTGAGCTTCCTAGTTTAATAACATTATACATAAATCCATGTTCAGTAAAATGAATATTTTTGGATCTGTGGATGATATATATTTCATGGTGAAATTCGATTTGCATATATAATTCTACTTTTGAATGTCTTTGTGTGTGTTTGTGTGTGTGTGTGTATATATATATACACACACACACACACAAACACACAATATATAAATCTCTAGATTTTTCAAAATATGAAATATATGTGTCTTATATACACTCCCTAAATTCATTCATGTTCATGTATGTGGATTAATATTCAACTTTTCACAAGATTATTCTCAGAAATATTCATCCACCTGAAATACATATTTGTTTTCTAGTACTGAAAACTAACTTCAGTGAAAGGTGCAAACAAATCCTAGTATTTCTACATTAACTGACCTAGTTTAACATCAATGCAAGTAGATTCCTATGGGACATGATGTGTATTTTGACATTAATTATTATTCAACACTGGTACATTACTATTTCTTCAGTTTATACACATCATAGGATATATATTTCATCCACTACTTAGCAAATTTATAGGCATTTGTTTCACTTTCAATCACTTCTTGCTCCAGAACACATGTATTTCCCTATGTTTCTTGACTGGTCTTTTCATGAGACTTTTTTTCAAATATATTATTTTCGATTTCCATGATCAATTTTTAAGCAAAACTCACACACCCTTCATGATAAAACATAACCCTAAGATGACCATTAGATATATAACTGGTTGGAATGATTGATTGTGTATCATTATAACATTTCTTATATATTTTCAGATATCCATTCAATCCATTATTTAAAGTGGATCCAGTTATATTATTTATTCCCAGTATGGTCTATTCATGCGTTATTGCTATATTCATAGACAGAGGGTATACCTATTTGTACCCCAATACAAATTTATATGTTCTCAAAATATTGCTCCTGGAAATGGTGGAAGAAATACTCATGTCACGTGATATACATATACATTTTATCACAGAAATATTCTGGACACAAAAAGCAAAGGTCACACTTTCAATTGTACCAAAGCCTAAATGCAAAGTGAGCATGGATTACTAAAAACATACATGTCCAGGTTGCCTAATGCTCTCAAATGTCAATCCTATTGGTGACTACATATTTGTTTCTTCCTAAGATTATATGTTCAACCTCAAGCCTGTTGAAAATGTCTAATCCTATCACTCACTTTGTACTTTGCTTGATTTCCTAATGTCTTTATTGATATCTGCTTTCCCTCATATTTTTCCCAGTTCATCATTATGACTGACTCTTCACATGTGCTGACATTTACACTCACTCTCTAACCGAAACCCTATTGCTAAAAAACTTTTTGTCCAAATTCTATACTCACTCTTCATTCTAAACCTAACGAGTACCTTCCTCATCGTACTGAATATCGCTTTTTGACTGGATGTTCTCTTCAACATTCAATCATCCAAGGTACAAGGTCCTATGCCATTGTATATTGATTTATCTGAGACAACTGTGCAGCACATAACTCAAAGCTAAGAATACCACTTAAGGGTCCAATTCCCTTCTGGGCTTCAAATCTTTCCTAATTTTCTGCTTTCATACTTATATTTCACCTATATACTCTTGTAAATATCGAAGGTTGCCAATACCATTATTCATCTCGCAAAATGATTCGTAACCCAAATCAAACATGTTATTAACCCTAAACATACACTGTTCCCTCAATATAACTTACAGAAAAGCAGGGCAGAGTTGGTCTTACAATATAGGAATGTAGGTGATCTTCCACCTTCTGAGAACCTCAAAGATCCATGGAGAAATGATCCTTGGAGAAGATTTATGCAGCTATGTAGGACCTGAGAGAGCAATAGAAATCTTCCATGGCAAACAACCTGGTCAGGATGAATTGATGGGTCTAAATCAGCCTCTCTCTTCTTATTGTAGAGAAGTTGGAAGAAACCAGGCCTGTGTGGAGAGCTGTTCCCGGGTGCCTAAGGTTGATATTCCATTCTAACTTCTGAATGTGTCACAGGATGTTGGGGCAGCCTTCATCTCATGGGAACCTTGGAAGCAACTGTTAGGACAAAGTGGTTTTCAAGGCAGTGACCTCATTCAGTTCCTGAAGGAAGTGACCTCTTCTCACTACCTTGGTGATGGAATTCTCTGAACTTGGGATACAGGAAGCCAGGCACCCAGAGCCAGACCCAGTCCTAGTCCCATTGGGTAACTTGTTTGCTTTTCCAAAGAACAGAGTCAGTCTTTCTTGGTACCTACTGATGTGAGGATGGCCAAATGCCAGCAGATCTCTGAAGAGGTACCTTCCCTCAGAAAGCAGGTAGTGGCTCACCGCTGTCTCCTAACAACTTCACAGATTTGGCCAAGGAGACCAGATCTGAGACAGGACAGGCCATTTCGGGGGAACATAATATGGCCCACCAGTCAGAAGACACTCTGGATAGTCACAGACCTACTTGGGGGAAGGAGGTGGCTTTGCCGTTGTGGGTGTGAGTTTGTGGTTTTTTTCTCATGTTCTGAGAATAGGTAGGAAAGGCGTTTTTTTTTTGGTGTGGAGTGGACTGTTTCTAGTAAGTCCTTTGACATTGTGAGGGTTTCTATGTCTGTGTATCCCACTGTATCTGTGGTTGTAGACATTAGAAAAGAGAATGCATCAATGGACTTGTTTTCTCTAGTAGAAAGCTTCCCCATATTAATACTGCCCAATTGATTAATGGACTTCACTTTGCCTTATGGATGGGCAACACCTACTGTCTTCTTAAGTTACTCTTTTCTTCGTGAATTCTGGCCACTCTACAGAATACGCTCATGGTTTTGTGTCCCAGATATGTAACACCACAAGGCTCTGTGACATGGCCATGTACTGGATAGCTGAAGAGAATGAGAGCATCTCAGAAAACTCAGATATCAGTGTGACCAGTAAAGTCTCAGTGAAGAAACCCTTCTTGGGCCATTTGCTTACTTCTGATTCAATTACCCTGAATGTCAGGAAGGTCTTTGCCTCATGCCAACCCTTTGTGAAGCCTGAAGAAAACTGTTTTCATATGGAAATGAATGGGCTTCACCTGTGGCTCTTTGCTTAATTGCTTTGGAATGGGATGTGTCTGAATCAGTCTCTGGTCCTTGTGTGAGGCTGTGACTTAGATTCTCAGCACCCAATGGATCTGAGTAAAAATCCCATGTGCTTCCCAAACCGAAATGGCCAAAAGAGAAGTCACTGTGGATGAATTTTTTTGCCTTCTTGTTTTAGGTTCCTGACCTCCATCAAGTGAGAATAGGGATCCTTTGGATTAAATGAGTTCTTCAAATCCATGCAGAGGCTAGCCCATATTTGCTTGGGTTTTCTCATGACTCCAAATCACTTAAAGAATCCATACCTCACAGCCAGTAGGCCTCAAATTGGAGAAGCAGAACACTTTAACAGCAGGAATATTTAATCACTCCTGGTTCACAGGAGGAGTGTCCAGGCCACCATGATTTTAGGCAAATGAGGGGCAAGTGAGCTTATTTTGGACACTTTCTTAGGCTGTGCCCCTCATAGAAATCTCCAGCCAGAGGTTATGATGAGTGTCTTTATGGAAGAAGATGAGGGCCCTGTGGGAGTGTTTTGATTTTAATTGTGGTCATTTTTGTGGTGGTTGGAAAGAATGACTGGGTCCACCTGAGCTTGAACTCTGGTGTGATTCCCCTTAGAGACTGAGTTCTAGAACTGAACTCAGAGAAGTATTGCCATGAATCGTGTTTAGATTTTAGAAGGCCATGCATGAGACTCACCCATGAAAACTGAGATCTAGGCCCAGGGTGTCTTTCCACAAAACAATGGGAATCTCAGGCAGGATATCACATGATTTTATTCTGAAAGATTGGCAGGTATAGTTGAGAGTCAAAACACACATGGACCTCACATTGTAGACCTCAATTTGCCTGGCTTCATGTGACCTTTTGGCAACTCTTTGAGAAGCCTTGCCTGTGAGTGTTCTCCAAAGCTTTCATTGAAATGAGCTTTCTCAACACTTAATGGTTCCTGAATGATTTGAAACCCACAGTGCCTCCAACTTAATCTTTGAAAAATGGCTAGATAAATACCATGAAATTTTTGAAATTCCCATGACCAGGTGGCACTGGAGAAACTTTGGAAGTCCTGTGGTTGATCATGTGTATACCAGAGAATGCCTTGTTTTACTGGGTTTTATGTAAATTGTGTAGAACAGAGATGCCAGTAATTAGTATCCTGCTGAGTAGTGGGCCTAGAGCAGTGGTGGGCAGGTGTGTGATAAAACACCATGGTGGGGCCATGTGGATCGGCCATTGGCTTCCAAATGGATTATGACTGACATAGTGCAGAAATCAGACACTTATATGTAAAGGCATTTTTTATATGGAGAGGTTTCAGGGCAATGTTCAGAATCAGTTAACTATGGTTATTGGGGCAAGCTATGTTGGATAGAAGTATGGTTGGTGCATTGTCCTGCAGACCCTGACCCACCACACGTGACAGAACTCCCTCCAGCACTGTATTCTAGTAGAACTCCTTGTATTTGGTGAAGCAAATACCAAATTCCCAGTGCAGCAGCAAGAAACACCACGAAAAGTGGAGGATGACCAAATGTCTTCAGAGTCCACACGAGGAGACACTTAGCCTCCAGTGGCCACAGTTTACCTACAAAGAGAGAATTCAGCACTGCTGCCTCATGGTCGTTGGAATATAAGAAACCATGTCTTCCAAGTCACATAGATGCAGACCCATCTTTGATGGTATCACTACAAAGGAAGTTAAAGCTCATGACAACAACATATATTTCAAGTGCCCAACCTCAGAGGCAGTTTCCCAAGAACTCTTAGGCCAGCAGAGCTCCATGTTTGTGGAGTGTTTACCCTGTTCTTTACTTTTGGAAACTCCTCTACCACCTCCAAGGTTGTGAACTCCCGAGCATATTCCATTCCAGATATGTATTCACAGATTTTCACACTTTTCTACTCTAATTGTGTCTTACTTGGGGCCAAGCTAATATCAAGGCATTGTTCTGAATGTGAGTGGAAAGATTTTTGTGTAACACATATTTACATACACATTCGATTCATTTTTCAATTTTCTATTTGAAATACTGAAGCCCTGAAACTAACACATACCCTACTATACTCTGACTTATAATTCTAATATGATGGTGAAAAATAACCCAAACAGAATAGAAATACAAGCAGTTCCGAGGAGGCATGGTGTATTGTTACAATTGGTTTTTGCATTATATAGTGTAGGAGTTATAAATGTAGTCAATTTTTTTGTTGAAATAGTTCTACATGTGTTTTTAAAATTAAAAAATATGTGAATTCCTGTCTCCCTTTCTCTGTAGCCTATTCAGCACATGTATTTTTATATGCACATATAGAATTCTACCTGGTACCACACGTACATACTTGTGAGGTAACTGAATTGGCAGATGCAAATTGTCCTAAAGGATCACTCCTCCTAAATGCTGTTGGAACTAAAAATTCAACCTATGGGTGAGCTTCCTAGTTGAATATCATTATACATTAATCCATGTTCAGTAAAATGAATATTTTTCGATCTGTGGATTATATATATTTCATGATGAATTTCGATTGGCATATATATTGCTACTTTTTTTTCTTTTATTGGTTGCTCAAAACATTACAAATCTCTTGACATATAATATTTCTTACATTAGATTCAAGTGGCTTATGAACTCCCATTTTTAGCCCAAATAGAGATTACAGAATCACATCGGTTACACATCCACATTTTTACATAATGCCCTATTAGTTACTGTTGTATTCTGCTACCTTTCCTATACTCTACTATCTCCCCTCCCCTCCCTTCCTATCTTCTCTTTTTCCCCCATCTACTGTAATTCATTTCACTCCATGTTTATTTTCCCATTCCACTCACAACGATATGTAATTTTGTGTAACAATGAGGGTCTCCCTCCATTACCATGCAATTACCCTTTTCTCTTACTTACCCTCCCACCTCATGTCTCTGTTTAAAGTTAATCTTTTCTTCCTGCTATTGCTCCCTGCTCTGTTCTTAGTTGCTCTCATTATATCAAAGAAGACATTTGGTATTTATTTTTTAGGGATTGGCTATTTTCACTAAGCATAATCTTCTCCAGTGCCATCCGTTTTTCTGCAAATTTTATGATTTTGTCATTTGTTAGTGCTGCGTAATACTTCATAGTGTATAAATGCCACATGTTTTTTATCCATTCATCTATTGAAGGGCATCTGGGTTGGATCCACAGTGTTTCAGTTGTGAATTGTACTGCTATGAAAATCGATGTGGTAGTATCCCTGTATTACTCTCTTTTAAGGTCTTCAGGGAATAGTCCGAGAAGGGCAATAGCTGAGTCAAATTGTGGTTCCATTCACAGCTTTCCCAGGAATCTCCATACTGCTTTCCAAATTGGCCACACCAGTTTACAGTCCCACCAGCAATGTACAAGAGTATCTTTTACCCCACATCCTTGCCAGCACTTGTTGTTTGACTTCATAATGGCTGCCAATTTACTGGAGTGAGATGGTATCTTAGGGTGATTTCGATTTGAATTTCTCTGACTGCTAGAAATGGTGAGCATTTTTTATGTACTTGTTGATTGATTCTATGTCCTCCTCTGAGAAGTGTCTGTTCAAGTCCTTGACCCATTTTTTTAATTGGGTTATTTGTTATCTTATTGTCTATTTTTTTGAGTTCTTTGTATATTCTGGATATTAGGGCTCTATCTGAAGTGTGAGGAGTAAAAATTTGTTCCCATAATGTATGCTCCTTATTTACCTCTCTTATTCTTTCTCTTGCTGAGAAAAAACTTTTCAGTTTAAGTAGTCCCATTTGTTGATTCTTGTTATTAACTCTTGTGCTATGTGTGTTCTATAAAGGAATTTGGAGCCCAACCCCATAATATGTAGATCAGAGCCAACTTTTTCTTCTATCAGACACAGAGTCTCTGATTTGATATCTAGCACCTTGATCCACTATGAGTTAACTTTTGTGCATGGCGACAGAAAGGAATTCAGTATCATTTTGTTGCATATGGATTTCCATTTTTCCCAACACCATTTGTTGAAGATACTATATTTCCTCCATTGCATGCTTTTAGCTCCTTTTTCAAATATAAGATAGTTGTAGCTTTTTGGATTAGTCTCTGTGTCCTCCATTCTGTACCATTGGTCCACCCGCCTGTTTTGGTACCAGTACCATGCTGTTTTTTTTTTTGTTGTTGTTTTATTTTGTTTTTTTTAATTAATTTTATTGTAGGTTGTTCAAATCATTACATAGTTCTTGATATATCATATTTCACACTTTGATTCAAATGGGATATGAGCTCCCATTTTTACCCCATATACAGATTGCAGAATCACATCAATTGCACAACCATTGTTATTCATATTGCCATTCTGGTGACTGTTGTATTCTTCTGCCTTTCCTATCCTCTACTATCCCCCCTCCCCCTCCCCTCCCCTCTTCTCTCTCTACCCCCTCTACTGTAATTCATTTCTCCCCCTTATATTTTTCCTCCTTTCCCCTCACTTCCTCTTGTATGTAATTTTCTATACCCCTGAGGGTCTCCTTCCATTTACATGCAATTTCCCTTCTCTCTCCCTTTCCCTCCCACCTCTCATCCCTGTTTAATGTTAATCTTCTTCTCATGCTCTTCGTCCCCACTCTGTTCTTAGTTACTCTCCTTATATCAAAGAAGACATTTGGCATTTGTTTTTAAGGGATTGGCTAGCTTCACTTAGCATAACCTGTTCTTATGCCATCCATTTCCCTCCAAATTCTATGATTTTGTCATTTCTTAATGCAGAGTAATACTCCATTGTGTATAAATGCCACATTTTTTTTTATCCATTCTTCTATTGAAGGGCATCTAGGTTGGTTCCACAGTCTTGCTATTGTGAATTGTGCTGCTATGAACATGGATGTAGCAGTGTCCCTATAGTGTGCTCTTTTTAGGTCTTTAAGGCATAGACCGAGTAGGGGAATAGCTGGATCAAATGGTGGTTCCATTCCAAGCTTTCCAAGAAATCTCCATACTGCTTTCCAAATTGGGCGCACCAATTTGCAGTCCCACCAGTAATGTACAAGAGTACCCTTTTCCCGACATCCTCGCCAGCACTTGCTGTTGTTTGACTTCCTAATGGCTTCCAATCTTACTGGAGTGAGATGGTATCTTAGGGTGGTTTTGATTTGCATTTCTCTGACTGCTAGAGATGGTGAGCATTTTTTCATATACTTGTTGATTGATTGTATGTCCTCCTCTGAGAAATTTCTGTTCAGGTCCTTGGCCCATTTGTTGATTGGGTTATTTGTTATCTCATTGTCTAATTTTTTTAGTTCTTTGTATACTCTGAATATTAGGGCTTTGTCTGAAGTGTGAGGAGTAAAGATTTGTTCCCAGGACGTAGGCTCAATATTTACCTCTCTTATTGTTTCTTTTGCAGAGAAAATCTTTTTAGTTTGAGTAAGTCCCATTTGTTGATTCTAGTTATTAACTCTTGTGCTATGGGTGTCCTATTGAGGAATTTGGAGCCCGACCCCACAGTATGTAGATCAGAGCCAACTTTTTCTTCTATCAGACGCCATGTCTCTGATTTGATATCAAGTTCCTTGATCCACTTTGAGTTATCTTTTGTGCATGGCGAGAGAAAGGGATTCAGTTTCAATTTGTTGCATATGGATTTCCAGTTTTCGCAACACCATTTGTTGAAGATGCTAGCCTTCTTCCATTGCATGCTTTTAGCCCCTCTATCGAATATAAGATAGTTGTAGTTTTGTGGATTGGTTTCTGTGTCCTCTATTCTGTACCATTGGTCCACCCGCCTGTTTTGGTACCAGTACCATGCTGTTTTTGTTACTATTGCTCTGTAGTATAGTTTGAAGTCTGGTATAGCTATACCGCCTGATTCACACTTCCTGCTTAGCAATGTTTTTGCTATTCTGGGCCTTTTATTTTTCCATATGAATTTCATGATTGCTTTCTCTATTTCTACAAGAAATGCCATTGGGATTTTGATTGGCATTGCATTAAACCTATTGAGAACTTTTGGTAATATGGCCATTTTGATGATGTTAGTTCTACCTATCCATGAACAGGGTATATTTTTCCATCTTCTAAGATCTTCTTCAATTCTCTGTTTAGGGTTCTGTAGTTTTGAATGTATAAGTCTTACACCTCTTTTGTTAGGTTGATTCCCATGTATTTTATTTTTTCTGAGGATATTGTGAATGGGGTGCTTGTCCTCATTTCCATTTCAGAGGATTTGTCGCTGATATACAGGAATGCCTTTGATTTATGCATGTTGATTTTATATCCTGCCACTTTGCTGAATTCATTTATTAGCTCTAATAGTTTCTTTGTAGACCCTTTTGGCTCTGCTAGGTATAGAATCATGTCATCTGCAAATAGTGATAATTTGAGTTCTTCTTTTCCTATTTTTATGACTTTAATTTCTTTCGTCTAATTGCTCTGGCCAGTGATTCGAGAACTATGTTGAACAGAAGTGGTGAGAGAGGGCATCCCTGTCTTGTTCCAGATTTTAGAGGGAATGCCTTCAGTTTTTCTCCATTCAGAATGATGCTAGCCTGAGGCTTAGCATAGATTGCTTTTACAATATTGACGTATGTTCCTGTTATCCCTAGTTTTTCTAGAGTTTTGAACATAAAGGGATGCTGTACTTTGTCGAATGCTTTTTCCGCATCTATCGAGATGATCATATGGTTCTTATTTTTAAGCCTATTGATGTGGTGAATAACATTAATTGATTTCCGTATATTGAACCAACCTTGCATCCCATGGATAAATCCTACCTGATGATGGTGCACAATTTTTTTGATATGTTTTTGTATCCGGTTCGCCAGAAGTTTATTGAGGATTTTTGCATCTAGGTTCATTAGAGATATTGGTCTGTAGTTTTCTTTCTTTGGAGTGTCTTTGTCTGGTTTAGGAATCAGGGCGATGTTGGCCTCTTAGAATGAATTTGGAAGTTCTCCCGATTTTTCATTTTCCTGAAATAGCTTGAAAAGTATTGGTATTAGTTCCTCTTTAAAGGTTTTGTAAAACTCTGCTGTATACCCATCCAGTCCTGGGCTTTTCTTAGTTGGTAGTCTTTTGATGGTTTCTTCTATTTCCTCAATTGATATTGGTCTGTTTAGGTTGTCAATATCCTTCTGACTCAATCTGGGCAAATCATATGACTTAAGAAATTTATCAATGCCTTCACTATCTTCTATTTTATTGGAGTATAAGGATTCAAAATAATTTCTGATAATCTTCTGTATTTCTAAAGTGTCTGTTGTAATATTGCCTTTTTCATCCCGTATGCTAGTAATTTGAGTTCTCTCTCTTCTTCTCTTCGTTAGCGTGGCTGAGGGTCTGTCAATTTTATTTATTTTTTCAAACAACCAACTTTCAGTTTTGTCAATTTTTTCAATTGTTTCTTTTGTTTCGATTTCATTAATTTCAGCTCTGATTTTAATTATTTCTTGTCTTCTACTTTTTTGCCTTTGTTTTGCTCTTCTTTTTCTAGGACTTTGAGTTGAAGTATTAGATCATTTATTTGTTGTTTTTTTTTCTTTTTTTAAGGATTGAACTCCAAGCAATAAATTTTCCTTTTAGAACTGCTTTCAATGTGTCCCATAGATTCCGACATGTTGTGTCTGTGTTTTCATTTATCTCTAAGAATTTTTCAATTTCCTCCTTGATGTCTTCTATAACCCATTGATCATTCAGTAACCTATTTTTCATTCTACAAGTTATGCATGATTGTCTGATTTTGCTGTCTAATGTCTTCCTTGAGACTCCAGATTATCTGAAGCATGTATATCCTGAATTCTTTATCTGACATTCCATCTGCTGCAGATATTACCTCTTCTAAAGTTGAGTTGACCTGCATTGCTTGTGGTCCTTTCTTTCCTTTTCTTTTCATACTGATCGCGTTTCTTTCTGCTTGGTGAAACTGTTGTGTTATTGATTTTTCCCCCTATATATTTATATTGCTCTTGTATAGTTGCAAAGTTTCCCTCGCAGGCTTTGGCGGTGGTTCTGCCCCTCCTCCAATTGGGGCAATGTGCCTACCACGCCGGCAGGTCGCTGTGCCTGTACTTTCGGTCTGCCTGTTCTTTCGGTGGTCACAGGTCCGCCTATCTTGCAGGCGTGAGCAGCGGCTCTGCCCCTCCGCTGGCCGCTAGGCCTGTTCTGTCTGTCGTTTGCAGGTCTGTCTACCTAACAAGCGCTGGTGGTGGCCCTGCCCCTCCTCCAACCGGGGTGATGTGTCAGACGGGCCACTGGGCCTGTTTTGTCAGTGGTCACGGTACCGCCTACCTTGCAGGTGCGTGGGGCAACAGTGCCCCTCCGCAGGTTTCTGGGCCTGACCTGCCGGTGGGTAGCATATCATTCATTTTTTAGTTCTAGTAGTTTTTGTAGACCCTTTTGTGTCTTCTATGTTTAGAATAATGTCACCCGAAAATAGTGATAATTTACGTTGTTATTTTCCTATTTTTATGCCTTTTATTTCTTTAGTCTGTCTAATTGCTCTGGCCAGTGTTTTGAGAACTATATGGAATAGAAGTGGTGAGAGAGGGTATCCCTGCCTTGTTCCAGATTTTAGAGGAAATGCCTTCAATTTTTCTGCATTCATAATGATGCTAGCTGAGGCTTTGCATAGATAGCTTTTACAATGTCGAGGTAATTTCCTGTTATCCCTAGTTTTTCTAATGTTTTGAACATAAAGGGATGCTGTACTTTGTCAAGTGCTTTTTTTGCTTCTAACGAGATGATCATATGGTTCTTATCTTTAAGTCTATTGATGTGGTGAATAACATTTATTGATTTCCGTATATTGAACCATCGTTGCATCCCAGGGATGAATCCTACTTGATCATGTTGCATAATTTTTTTGATGTGCCTTTGTATTCGATTCGCCAGAATTTTATTGAGGATTTTTGCATGTAGGTTCATCAGATATATTGGTCTGTAGTTTTCTTTCTTTGAGGTGTCTTTTTCTGATTTCGGAATCAGCGTGATGTTGGCCTCATAGAATGAATTTGGCAGAGCTCCCTCTTTTTCTCTATCCTGAAATAACTTGAAAAGTATTGTTATTAAATCTTCTTTAAATGTTTTGTAAAACTCCGCTGTATAGCCATCCGTTCCTGGGCTTTTCTTGGTTGGTAGTCTTTTGATTGCTTCTTCTGTTTCATCCATTGACATTGGTCTGTTTAAATTGTGTGTATCCTCCTGACTCAGTCTGGGCGAATCATATGACTTAAGAAATTTGTTGATGTCTTCACTCTATTCTATTTTATTGGAATATAGGTTTTCCAAATAATTTCTAATTGTCTTCTGTATTTCGGAAGCATCTGTTGTAATATAGCCTTTTTCATCCCATATGTTAGTAATTTGAGTTCTCTCTCTTCTTCTCTTCATTAGCATGGCTAAGGGTCTGTCGAACATATATATTTTTTCGAAGAACCACCTTTTAGTTTTGTTAATTTTTTCAATAGTTTCTTTTGTTTCAATTTCGTTGATTTCTGCTCTGATTTTAATTATTTCTTGCCTTCTGCTACATTTTCTGTTGTTTTGCTCTTCCTTTTCTAGGGCTTTGAGTTAAAGTGTGAGCTCATTTATTTGTTCGGTTTTACTTTTTTTCAGGAATGACCTCCAGGCAATGAATTTCCCTCTTAAAACTGCTTTCATTGTGTCCCATAGATTCCGATATGTTGTGTCTGTATTTTCATGTATCTCTAAGAATTTTTTGATTTCCTCCTTTATATCTTCTGTAACCCACTGATCATTCAGTAACATATTGTTAATTTTCCATGTGATGTAGGATTTTTCCTTCCTTCTTTTATCATTGATTTCCAGTTTCATTCCATTATGATCAGATAAAATGCATGGTATTATCTCCACACCTTTATATTTACTGAGGGTTGCCCTATGGCATAATATATGGTCTATTTTTGAGAAGGATCCACGTGCTACTGAGAAAAAAGTATATCCACTTGATGATGGTTGATATATTCTATATATGTCAGTTACATGTAGGTTATTGATTGTGATATTGAGTTCTATACTTTCTTTATTCAACTTTTGTTTGGAGGATCTGTCCAATGGTGAGAGAGGTGTGTTGAAGTCTCCCATAATTATTGTGTTGTGTTCTATTTCATTCTGGAACTTGAGGAGAATTTGTTTTTTGAACGTTGCAGCACCATTATTTGGTGCATAAATATTGATAATTTTTATGTTTTGTTGGTGAATGGTTCCTTTTAACAGTATATAATGTCCTTTCTTATCACTTTTGATTAAATTAGTCTTGAAGTCGATTTTATTCGATATGAGGATGGCCACCCCTGGTTGCTTACGAGGAACATTGGATGGTATATTTTTTCCAAAACTGCACCTTCAGCCTGTATGTCTTTTCCATTCAGATGTGTCTCCTGTAGGCAACATATTGTTGGTTTCGTTTTTAATCCAAGTTACCAGCAAATGTCGCGTTATTGGAGAGTTTAAGCCATTAACATTTAGAGTCACTATTAATATATTGTTTGTACTGCCACCCATAATTGATGATTCATCTTTTTTTTTTAATTTAGTTTGTTTCTCCATGATTAGCTTTTCCCCCACCCTCTGTCATTACTGAGGCACTTCCCATTGATGGTTTTGGTTGTTGATTTTCATTTCTTCTTCGTGTATTGTTTTGCTCAAGATGCTTTGCAATGCTGCTTTTCTGGCTACAAATTCTTTTAGCTTTTGTTTATCATGAAATATTTTTATTTCATTGTCATACCTGAAGCTTAATTTTGCTGGATACAGAATTTTTGGTTAGCATTCATTGTCTTTCAGTGTTTGAAATACGTTGTTCAAGGATCTTCTCGCTTTCAGCGACTGTGATGTAAAATCCCTTCTCAACCTTATTGGTTTACCCCTTAATGTAATCTGCCTCCTTTCTCTTAGAGCTTTTAATATTTTCTCTTTGTTTTGTATATTGGATATCTTCAAAACGATGTGTCTTGGTGATGATCTACTGTGATTTTGTGTGCTCGGTGTCCTGTAAGCATGCCCAATTTGTATATCCGTTTACTTTGTATTTCTGGAAATATTTCTGTAATTATTTCATTCAATAGATTACTCATTTCATTGGTTTGAATCTGTGTACCTATTCAGATGACTCATAAATTTGTTTTTTTATGTTATCCCATATCTCTTGGATGTTTTACTCATGATTTTTTACCAGCCTTTCTGTGTTGGCTAGATTCATTTCAAGATGATATATTTTGTCTTCATTATCGAACATTCTGTCTTCTACTTGCTCCACAGTGTTAGTGATACTCTCAATTGACTTTTTAATTTGGTTTATCGTTTCCTTCATTTCTAGAATTATTGTTTGATTTTTTTATAATCTCTATCTCCTGATAAAGATTCATAACTTCTTCTTTTATCTGTTTATGTAATTCATTTTCAATGTGTTCTTTCACTGTTTGGATTTGCTGTCTCGTATCCTCTTTAAGTTTCCATTCCATCTGTCTAAGGTATTCCTTGAGTTCTTTATATGACCATTTTTCTGATGACTATAGGTCCTCCTGAATATTTAGGCTGTCCTTCATTGTTTGTACTTATTTTCTTCCTTGATTTTTTGTGCTGTTCATGTTACTTCTTGCTCTGTTTCACTGCTGAGTTACTGTTTACTCTTATAAATTTATTTGATGCTTGGGAGGAAAGATATTAGAAGGAAAGGGAAGAAGTCACTAAAGAGAATGAGAGTAGGCAGGTAGAATTAAAGGAAGGGGAAATAAGAAAATTGAAAAGAAACGATAAGACAAAAGAAAAAAAATAGAAAAGAAAGAAAGAAAGAAAAAAATTTAAAAATAATGATCATTTAAAAAATGAATATTAAAATTTAAAATAATAATAATAATAGTAAAATAAAAATATTTTAAAAATGAAAACATTTTAAAACGTTAAAGTACAACAACAACACAAAAAATGAATTCACATAAAGAATCTAAATGCCACACTCAGTAGGCCTCAAGTTGGAGAAGCAGAGCAGTATTAAGGGCAGGCCTATTTTTTCACTTCTGTTTCACAGGAAGGGAGTCCAGGCCACCCTGATTTTAGGCAAATGAGGGGCAAGGGAGCTTATTTTGGACACGGACGTGCGCTGTGTACCTCATGGAAACCTCCAGTCGGAGGTTATGATGAGTGTCTACATGGAAGAAGATGAGGGCCATGTTGGGGTGTTTTGGTTTTAGCTGTGAATATTTGTATGGCAGTAGGAAGAGAAGACGGGGTCCACCTGGGCTTGAACTCTTGTGTGATTCAACATAGAGACTGAGATCTGGAATTGACCTCAGAGAAGTATTGCCATGAATTGTGTTGGGATTTTAGAAGGCCATGCATGAGAGTCGCCCTTGGAAAGTGAGATCTAGGCCCAAGGTGGCTTTCCACAGAGCAAAGGGAATCTCAGCCAGGATATCACATGATTTTATTCTGAAAGACTTGGCAGCCATAGTTGAGAGTCAAAGGCTCATGGACCTCACATTGTAGACCTCAATGGGCCTGGCTTCATGTGACCTTTTGGCCACCCTTTGGGAAGCCTTGCCTCCGAGAGTTCTCCAAAGCTTTCATTGAAATGAGCTTACTCAACATTTAATGGTTAATGAATGAATTGAAACCCACAGTGCCTCCAACTTCATCCTTGAAAATTGGCCAGATAAAAACCATGAAATTTTTGAAATTCCCAAGACTAGGTGTCACAGGAGAACCTTTGGATGTCCTCTAGCTGATCATGAGAATACAAGACAATGCCTTTATTGACTGGTTTACATGAAAATGGTGTATACCAGAGATGCCAGTAAGTTGGAGCCTGCTGAGTAGTGATCCTAGAGCCGTGGTGGGCAGGTGTGTGATAAAAAATCTCTGGTGTTGCCATGTTTATCTGCCATTGGTGTCCAAATATCTTGTGACTGACATTTTGCAGCCAGTAGACCCTTATATGTAAAAGCATCTTGTTATATGGAGAGGTTTTAGGGCAATGTTCAGAATCAGGTTGCTATGGTCAATGGAGCAAGCTATGTGGGATAGAAGCCTGGTTGGTGCATTCTCCAACAGAACCCGACCCACCACAACTGACAGAATTCCCTACAGCACTGTGTCCCAGGTGAACGCTTTTTATTTCATGAAGCAAATACCACACTCCTAGTGCAACAGCAAGAAACACGATGAAGAGTGGAGGATGAACAAATGGCTTCACAGTCCACATGAGGAGACACTTGCCCTCAGTGGCCACAGTTTACCTACATAGAGAAAATTCAGCAGTGCTGCCTCATGTTCATTGGAAAATAAGAAACCATGTCATCCATGTCACATAGATGCAGACCCAGCTTTGATGGTCTCACTACAAAGGAAGCTAATGCTCCTGACAACAAAATATATTTCAAGTGCCCAACCTCAGAGGTAGTTTCTCCAGATGTTGGGCCGGCAGAGCTTCATGTTTGTGGAGTGTTTACCCTGTCCCTTACTTTTGGAAACTCCTCTACCACCTCCAAATTTGTGAACTCCTGAGCATTTTCTCTTCCAGATATGTATTCACAGATTTTCTAACTCTTCACCTCTAATTGTGTCTTACATGGGGCGAAGGTAATGCCAAGGCATTGTTGTGAATGAGAGTGGGAAGATTTTTATGTAGCACATATTTGCATACACATTGGATACATTTTCCAATTTTCCATTCGAAATACTGAATCCCTGACACTAACAAATTCCCTTCTAGACTTTTACTTATAATCTTAATATGATGCAGAAAAATAACCCAGACAAAATAGAAATACAAGAGGTTCACAGGAGGCATGGTGTATAGTTGGATTTGCCTTTCGTATGATAAATGGTAGGTGTTATAAATCAAGCCAATTTTAATTGAAATAGTTCTCCATGTGTTTTAAAAGTTAACAAATATGTGAATAACTGTCTCCCATTCTCTGTAGCCTATTCAGCACATGTATTTTTTATGCACATATTGAATTATACCTGGTATCACACGTACATTTTGTGAGGTGGCTGACTTGGCAGACACAAATTGTAAGAAAAGATCACTCCTACTAAACGCTGTTGGAACTGAAAATTCAACATATTGGTCAGTTTTCTAGTTGTACAACATAAATTGATGTTCAGGAAAATGAAAGGAAAATGAATATTTTTGGATCTCTGGATGATATATTTTTCATGGTGAATTTCAATTGGCATACGTAATGCTACTTTTTAATGTCTGTGTGTGTGTGTGTGTGTATATATATATATGTATTCACTCTCCAGATTTTTCAAAATATGAAATGTATTTGTCTGATTATACACTCCCTAAATTCATTCATATTTATCTATGTGGATGTATAATCAACTTTTCACAAGTTTATTCTCAGAAATATTCATCCACCTGAAATACATATTTGTTTCCTAGTACTGAAAACTAACTTCAGGGGATCATATGATGACAGCGAAAGGAGTGCATCAACCCCATGTACAGCATCACTGTGCAGGAGAATGACGAGTTTCCAGCAAAATTTGGGTGGTCCTAAACCTAGTGGAAGTATTTCCATCTCACGAGGATCAGCTACAGGGCTCAAACGTGAGTGATTTGTCTGCATGGAGCATCATGCTGCTTATTCAGCAAATCGCCCTGCGGGTAGAGTCTGTGGCACTTGCTGGGAAGCAATGAGATAGCAACACAAATATTCAGTGGTGCAGATTCTGTGGGCTCCTGCCATCTGTACAATCACTGTGCTCATTGCTGAATTCTGGGTTTGAGACCAGGGAAATACACGTTCCAATTCGGTTTTCCACACCAGTCAGACCACAGAGGAAGCCAGGGGCCACCATCTTGGAGAGCTGACGTCACCATTCCTGTTTTCAACTGATAGCAGCTCATTCAGCTATAGAACAGGTAATCTCAGGCTGTCATTCGCCTGTGTCTCGGAGACAAATTACTCAGGCCTGCTCCTATCAGAACATACACCAAGCCCAGAGCGGCCGAATTCTGGCTCCTGGAACTGATCAGGCCCAGGGCTAAAGAACCTGCGGAATCTGCTTCTCGGTCTAGGTCTTGCTGAATACTGTGGAGGTAAATACCTACCGAGCCTTCATAGGCAGTGGCAACAGGATTGAGACGGGGCTTGTGAGGGCCGGTCAGGACTCACCCATTGCTTTGTTCATCCGGCAAAGGGAACGAAATGCTGCCATTCGCATGGGATACCAACATGTTAGAGATCTGAAGTCATCACAAAGTTGCGGAGGAGATAACTTCATCGATACCAGTGGTGAGAGAAACAGTTGGTCTCCTGGTAAAAAAAGTGAGTCACAAACACCCGAGTCTCTCTCACTTTGTCTTCAAGCTAGAGGGACAGAGCAGAGACACCGCTCACGCCCGGCACTGGCCCAGCGACCCGCAGGCGTGGTAGTCACGTCATCCCAATTGGAGTAGGGACAGAGCAGAGCCGCCGCCCGTGCCCGGAACAGGCCCATCAACCAGCAGGCTTGGTAGTCACGTCACCCCAATTGGAGTAGGGGCAGAGCAGAGCCACAGCCTATGCCCAGAACAGGCCCAACGTCCCGCCGGTGTGGTAGACACGGCACCCCTATTGGAGTAGTGGCAGAGCAGAGCCTTCTCCCGTGCCCATTACAAGCCCATCGGCCCACCAGCATGGTTGTTAGGTCACCCCAATAGGAATAGGGGCAGAGCAGAGCCACCACCCATGCCCAGAACAGGCCCAGCAACCCGCCGGCGAGGTAGTCACATCACCCCAATTGGAGTAGGGGCAGAGCAGAGTGACCAACCTCGCCCACAACGTAGGCAACCGAACAGCGAAACAGGCCAAGTGGCCTGCGGGCACGGCAGACACATAACCCCATTTGGAGTAGGGGCAGAGCAGATCCACTGCCTGTGCCCACAAAATAGACAGACCTGCGACCGACCAGCAAAGAGGCTCAGCGTCCTGCCGGCATGGTAGACACATCATCCCAATTTGAGTAAGGGCAGAGTAGAGCTGCCGCCCGCACCTGCAAGGTAGGAAGACCTGCAATGGATCAGCAGAACAGGCCGAGGGGTCCGTGGGCGTTGTAGACACGTCACACCAAATGGAGGAGGGGCAGAGCAGAGCCACTGCCCACGCCCGCATTGTAGACAGACCTGCGACCAACCAGCACAACAGGCCCAGCAGCCCGTCAGCGTGGTAGATAGATCACCCCAATTGGAGGAGCAGAACAGCCGCCCCCCGCTACTTCAAGGGAGACTTTTCAACTATACAAGAGCAATATAAGTATATAGGGGGAAAATTTCAAAAACACAACAGTTTCAACAAGCAGAGAGAAACGGGAGCAGTATGAAAAAACAAGGAAAGAAAGGACCACAAGCAATGCAGGTAAACACAATTTTAGAAGAGGTAATAGCTGCATCAGATGGAATGTCAGATAAAGAATTCAGGATACTCAGGCTTTAGATGATCTGGAGTCTCAAGGAAGACATTAGACAACAAAATCAGACAATTAAAGATCACTTCGACAATGAATTACATAAACAAATCCAAGAAGCAAAAGATCAACTATATAGGGAGATAGAGGTTGTAAAAACAAACAAACAGAAATCCTAGAATTGCAGGAAGCAATAAACCAACTTAAAAACTCAATTGAGAATACTACCAGCAGAGTAGAACACTTAGAACATAGAACATCAGACAATGAAGACAAAGTATTTCAACTTGAAAAGAACATAGACAGCTCAGCAAGACTGTTAAGAAACCACGAGCAGAACATCCAAGAAATATGGGATAACATAAAGAGGCCAAACTTAAGAGACATTGGGATACAGGAAGGTATAGAGGTCCAAACAAAAGGAATGAGCAACCTATTCAATGAAATAATACGAGATAACTTCCCAGACTTGAGAAATAAAAAAGAATCCCAAGTCCTAGATGTCTACAGAACGCCGAATGTGCAAAATCATAAGAGAGCCACAACTAGACACATTATAATGAAGATGCCCAACAAACAGAAAAAGGAGAGAATTTTAAAAGCTACAAGAGAAAGGAAGCAGATTACATTTAGGGGTAAACCAATCAGGATAACAGCTGATCTTTCAAAACAGACTCTGAAAGCTAGAAGATCCAGGAATAACATATTTCAAACACTGAAAGAAAATGGGTTCCAACCAAGAATTGTGTATCCAGCGAAAGTAAGCTTCAGGATGGAAGATGAAATTAAAACCTTCCACGATAAACAAAAGTGAAAAGAATTTGCAGCTAGAAAACCATCTCTTCAAAACATCCTCGGCAAAATATTACAGGAAGAGGAAATGGAAAATATCAATGAAAACCAACAGCGGGAGGGAGTACAGTAAAGGCTGGGGATAATCAAAGAGGAAAACAAACCATGTTTAGGAACATAAATAAACAAATATCGCTGGAAGAACAACTCATATCTCAATAATAACCATAAATGTTAATGGCTTAAACTCACCAATGAAGACACACTGGCTAGTAGAATTGAACGAAAAACAAGACCCAACAATATACTGCCTACAGGGGACGCATTTGATAGGAAAATGCATACATAGACTGACGGTGAAAGTTTGGGAAAAATCATATCACTCATATGGACTTCGGAAACAAGCAGGAGAGTCCATACTCATATCAAATAAAATAGATTTTAAGCCAAAGTTAATCAAAAGGGATAAAGAGAGACACTACATACTGCTCAAGGGAACCATACACCAACAAGACACAGCAATCGTTAATATATATGCCCCGTACAATGGTGAAGCTATGTTCATCAAAGAAACTCTTCTCAATTTCAATAGTCTAATAGACCACAATACAGTAATCATGGGAGCCATGAACACACCTCTCTCACCACTGGACAGATCTTGCAAACAAAAGTTGAATAAGGAAACTATAGAACTCAATAACACAATTAATAACCTAGACTTATTTGAGATATGTAGAATATAACACCCAACATCAAGCAGTTACCTTTTTTCTCAGCAGCACATGTATCCTTGTAAAAAATAGATCATATATTATGTCACAGGGCAACTCTTAGACAATATAAAGGAGTACAGTTAATACCATGCATATTATCTGATCATAATGGAATGAAACTAAAAATCAATGATAAAAGAAGGAAGGAAAAATCATGCATCACTTGGAGAATGAACAATAGGTTACTGAGTGATCAATGGGTTATAGAAGACATCAAGGAGGAAATTTAAAAATTCTTAGAAATAAATGAAAATGCAGACACAACATATCGGAATCTATGGGACACATTGAAAGCAGTTCTAAGAGGAAAATTCATTGCTTGGAGTTCATTCCTTAAAAAAAGAAACAACCAACAAATAAATGATCTCATACTTCATCTCAAAATCCTAGAAAAAGAAGACGAAAGCAACAGCAAATGAAGTAGAAGGCAAGAAATAATTAAGATCAAAGCTGAAATTAATGAAATTGAAACAAAAGAAACAATTGAAAAAACTTGACAAAAGTAGAAGTTGGTTCTTTGAAAAAATAAATAAAATTGACAGACCCTTAGAAATGATAACAAAGAGAAGAAGACAGAGAACTCAAATTACTAGAATAAGGGATTAAAAAGGAAATATCACAACAGATATTTCAGAAATACAGAAGATAATCAGAAATTATTTTGAATCCTTATACTCCAATCAAATAGAAGATAGTGAAGGCATCGATAAATTTCTTAAGTCATATGATCTGCCCATATTGAGTCAGGAGGATATAGCAACATAAACAGACCAATATCAATTGAGGAAATGGAAGAAACCATCAAAACACTACCAACTTAGAAAAGCCCAGGACCGTATAGGTATACAGCAGAGTTTAACAAAACCTTTAAAGAGGAACGAATACCAATATTTTTCAAGGTATTTCAAGAAAGTGAAAAAGAGGGAGATCTTCCAAATTCATTCTACGAGGCCAACATCACCCTAATTATTACAGCAGACAAAGACACTTCAAAGAAAGAAAACTACAGACCAATATCTCTAATGAACCTACATGAAAAAATCCTCAATAAAATTCTGGCGAATTGGATACAAAAAAAATATCAAAAAAATTGTGAATCCTGATCAAGTAGAATTCATCCATGTGATGCAAGGCTTTTTCAATATACGGAAATCAATAAATGTTATTCACCACATCAATACACTTAAAAATAAGAACCATATGATCATCTCGATAGATGCAAAAAAAGCATTCAATAAAGTACAGCATTCTGTTATGTTCAACACTCTAGAAAAACTAGTGATAAGAGGAACATACCTCAATATTGTAAAAGCAATCTATGCTAAGCCTCAGGCTAGCATCATTCTGAATGGAGAAAAATTGAAGGCATTCTCTCTAAAATCTGGAACAAGACAGGGATGCCCTCTCTCACCACTTCTGTTCAACATAGTTCTCGAAACACTGGCCAGAGCAATTATACAGACGAAAGAAATAAAAGGCATAAAAATTGGAAAAGAAGTACTTAAATTATCACTTTTGCAGATCACATGATTCTATATCTAGCAGTCCCAAAAGGGTCTACAAAGAAACTAATGGAGCTAATAAATGAATTCAGAAAAGTGGCAGGATATAAAATCAACATGCATAAATCAAAGGCATTCCTGCATATCGGCGACAAATCTTCTGAAATGGAAATGAGGACAACCACTCCATACATAATATCCTAAAAAAATAATAATAATAATTAGGAATCAACCTAACAAAAGATGTGAAAGTCTTATACAATGAAAACCACAGAACCCTAAAGAGAGAAATAGAAGAATATCTTAGAAGATGTAAATATATATCCTGTTCATGGATAGTCAGAACTAACATCATCAAAATGGTGATATTACCAAAAGTTCTCAATAGGTTTAATGCAACAATGCCAATCAAAATCCAAACGGCATTTCTTCTAGAAATAGAGAAAGCAATCATGGAATTCATATGGAAAAATAAAAGACACAGAATAAAAAAAACAATACTAAGCAGGAAGTGTGAATCAGGCGGCCTAGTGATACCAGACTTCAAAGTATACTACAGAGCAATAGTAACAAAAATAGCATGGTACTGGTACCAAAACAGGAGGGTGGACCAATTGTTCAGAATAGAGGACACAGAAACCAAGCCAGGAAACTACAACTATCTTATATTTGATGGAGGGGCTAAAAGCATGCAATGAAGGAATATAGCATCTGCAAAAAATGGTGCTGGGAAAACTTGGAATCCATATGTAACAAAATGAAACTGAATCCCTTTCTCTCGCCATGCACAAAAGATAACTCAAAATGGATCAAGGAGCTTGATATCAAATCAGAGACATGGCGTCTGATAGAAGAAAAAGTTGGCTACGATCTACATACTGTGGGGTCGGGCTCCAAATTCCTCAATAGGACACCCATAGCACAAGAGTTAATAACTACAATCAACAAATGGGACTTACTCAAACTAAAAAATTTTTCTCAGCAAAAGGAACAATAAGAGAGGTAAATAGGGAGCCTATATCCTGGGAACAAATCTTTACTCCTCACACTTCAGATAGAGCCCTAATATTCAGAGTATACAAAGAACTGAAAAAAATAGACAATAAGATAACAAATAACCCAATAAACAAATGGGCCAAGAACCAGAACAGACACTTCTCAGAGAAGGACATACAATCAAAAAACAAGTACATGAAAAAATGCTCACCATCCCCAGCAGTCAGAGAAATGCAAATCAAAACCACCCTAAGATACCATCTCATTCCAGTAAGATTGGCAGCCATTATGAAGTCAAACAACAACAAGTGCTGCTGAGGATGTGGAGAAACAGGTACACTTGTACATTATTGGAGGCACTGCTAATTGGTGCAGCCAATTTGTAAAGCATTATGGAGATTTCTTGGAAAGCGGGGAATGGAACTACCATTTGACCCAGCTATTCCTCTTCTCGGTCTATTCCCTAAAGACCTTAAAAGATCATGCTACAGGGACACTGCTACATTGATGTTCATAGCAGCACAATTCACAATAGCAAGACTGTGGAACCAACCTAGATGCCGTTCAATAGAAGAATGGATAAAAAAATGTGGCATTTATACACAATGGAGTATTACTCTGCTTTAAAAAATGACAAAATCATAGAATTTGCAGGAAAATAGATGGCATTAGAGCAGATTATGCTAAGTGAAGCTAGCCAATCCCTAAAAAACAAATGCCAAATGCCTTCTTTGATAAAAGGAGAGTAACTACGAACAGAGTAGGGATGAAGAGCATGAGAAGAAGATTAGTATTAAATAGGGATGAGAGGTGGGAGAGAAAGGGATAGAGAAGAGAAATTGCATGGAAATGGAAGGAGACCCACAGGGTTATATAAAATTACATAAAAGAGGATGTGAGGGGAAAGGGAAAAATAATACAAAAAGGGAGAAATTTATTACAGTAGAGGGGGTAGAAAGAGAAGAGGGGAAGAGAGGGGAGAGGCGGAGGGATAGTAGAGGATAGGAAAGGCAGCAGAATACAATAGACACTAGTATGGCAATGTGTAAATCAATTGATGTGTAACTGATGTGATTCTGCAATCTGTATACGGGGTAAAAATGGGAGTTCATAACCCACTTGAATCAAAGTGTGAAATATGATATATCAAGAAATATGTAATGTTTAGAACAACCATAAAAAAATTAAAAAAAAAAAGGAAACTAACTTCGGTGAATGAGGCACGCGAATCCTAATATTTCTACAGTAACTTACCAAGTTTAACATCAATGCAAGTAGATTCCAATGGGACATGATGTGTATTTTTACGTTAATTTTTATTCAAAACTGGTACGTTACAATTTCATCAGTTTATGCACATCATAGGATATATATTTCATAATCAATTTAGCAAATTTATAGGCATTTGTTTCACTTTCAATCTCTTCCTGCTTCAGAACACATGTATTCCTCCATATTTCTTGACTGGTCTTTGCATGAGAATTCTTTCCGAACACATTATTTTCGATTTCCATAATCACTTTTGAAGCAAACTTCACACACTCTTCATGATAAACCAAAACACTAATATTACCATTAGATGTATAACTGGTTGGAATGAATGAATGTATATCAATATAAGATTTATTGTATATTTTCAGATCTCAATTCAATCCATTATTTAAAGTTGGAACCAGTTATATTATTTATTCACAGTATGGTGTATTCATGCTTAATCTCTATATTCATGGACACAGGGTACACCTCTTTGTATCCCCAATAATAATTTTATGTCTTCAATATATTGCTCCCAGAAATGGTGGTAGAAATACTCATGTCACCTGATCTACATATACATTTTATCACAGTAATATTCTGGACAAAAAATGTAAAGGTCACACTTATGATTGTACCAAAGACTAAATGAAAAGAGATCATGGATTACTAAAAACATCCATGTCCAGGTTGCCTAATGCTCTCAAATGTCAATCCTATTAGTTACTAGATATTTGTTTCTTCCTAAGTTTATATATTCAAACTCAACCCTGGTGAAAATATCTACTCCTATCACTCACTTAATACTTTGCCTGATTTCATAATGTCTCTATTGATATCTGCTTTTCTACATATTTTCCCAATTTCATCATAGTGACTGACTCTTCATATGTGCTGACATTTACATTCACTCTCTAACCGAAACCCTATAGCTAAAGAATTTTTAGTCCCAATCCTACACTCATTCTTCTTCCTAAACCTACCGACTATCTTCCTAATCCTACCGACTATCCCTTTGGATTGGATGTTCTCTTCCACATTCAAACATCCAAGGTAAAAGGTTCTATGCCATTGTATATCAAATTGTATGAGACATCTTTGCAGAATATAATTAAAAACTAAGTATCCCAATTAAGGGCCCAATGCCCTTCTGGGTTTCAAATCATACCTAGATTTCTGTTTTCATACTTATATTTCACCTCGATATTCTTGTAAATATCGCAGGTTCCCAATACCATTATTTATCGCACAGAATGATTGCTAACCCAAATCGAACCTGTTATTAACCCTAAACATACACTGTTCCCTCAATCTCATTTTACAGAAGAGCAGGGAGAGAGTCGTTCTTACAATACAGGAAAGTAGGGGACATTCCACCTGCTGAGAACCTCAAAGGTCCATTCAAAATGATACCTGGAGAAGATGTAGGCAGCTATGAAGGACCTGAGAGAGCAAAAGTCATCTTCCATGGCAAACAACCTGGTCAGGATGAAGGGATGTGTCTGAATCAGCCTCTCTCTTTTTATTGTAGAGAAGATGGACCAAACCAGGCCTCTGTCGAGAGCTGCTGCTGGGTGCCTATGGTTGACATACCATTCTACCTTGTGAAAGTGTCACAGGAAGTAGGGGCAGCCTCCATCTCATGGGACACTTGGAAGCAACTGTTAGGACAAAGTGGTCCCCAAGGCAGTGACCTCATTCAGTTCCAAAGAAAGTGACATACCTCATTTCCTTGGTGATGGAACTCTCTGAACTTTTGTATCCAAGAATCCAGGCACCCCGAGGCAGCCCCAGTTCCAGTGGGCTCACTTGTTTGGATTTACCAAGGACAGAGTCAGTCTTTCTTGGTACCTACTGATGTGAGGATGGCCAAATGCCAGGAGAGCTCTGAAGAGGGACCTTTCCAGAAGAAGCAGGTAGTGGCTCACCCCTTTTTCTTGACAACTTCACAGAGTTGGCCAAGGAAACCAGATCTGAGAGAGGTCAGGCCATGTCCTGAGAATAGGTAGGAAAGTTGGTTTGTTTGGTTTGGAGTGGATTGTTTTTTGTAAGTCGTTTGACCAGGCGAGTGTTTCTATGTCTGTGTATCCCACTGTGTCCGTTGTTGTAGACATTAGAAAAGAGAATGCATTAATGAATGCCTCCAGTCTAGTATAAATCTTCCCATAATTCATCCTGCCCAATTTATGAATGGACTGCAGCTTGTCTTATCGAGAGGCAATACCTTCTATCTTCCTAAGTTCCTGTTTTCTTCCTGAATTCTGGCCACTCTCCAGAATAGGCTCATGGTTTTGTGTCCAAGATATGTACCACTCCAAGCTCTGTGACATGGCCATGTACTGGATAGCTGAAGAGAATGGCCAGCCTTTCAGAGAACTCAGATATCAGTGTGAACAGGAACGTCTCAGTGGAAAAACCCTGCTTTGGGCCTTTTGCTTACCTATTGTTCTGTTGCACTGAATGTCAGGAAAGACTTTGTCTCAGGTCACCCTTTTGTGAAGCCTGAAGAAAACAATTTTCAAATGGAAATGAATGGGCATCACCTGTGGCTCTTTGTTTAATTGCTTTGGAAAGGGATGTGGCTGAATTAGCCTCTTAGCCTTGTGTGTGGCTGTGACTTACATTCTCAGCACCTGATGGATCTAAAGAATAATCCCATGTGTGCATCAAAAACCATAATGGCAAAAAGATCAGTCATTGTGGATGAAGTCTCTTGCCTTCCTCTGTTAGGTTCCTGACCTCCGTCAAGTGAGAAAATGGATTCTTTGGGTCAAATGAGTTCCTCAAAGCCCTGCAGAGGTGCTTGGGGTTTCGCATGACTCCAAATCACAAAGAATCTATACCTGAAAATCAGTAGGCCTCACATTGGAGAAACAGAGCATTATTAATGACAGGCTTATTTGATCACTCCTGGTTCACAGGAAGGGTGTCCAGGCCACCCTGACTTTAGGCAAATGAGGGCCAAGTGAGCTTATTTTGGACACTTTCTTGGGCTTCGCCCCTCATGAAAATCTTCAGCCAGACATTACGATGAATGACAATATGTAAGAAGATGAGGGCCATGTGGGAGTGTTTTCGTTTTAATTTTGGTCATTTGTGTGGCGGTTGGAAGAAATGACTGGGTCCAAATGGGCTTGAACTCTGGTGTGATTCCCCTTAGAGACTGATTTGTGGAACTGACCTTAGAGAAGTATTGCATTGAATTTTGTTGGAATTTTAGGAGGCCACGCATAAGAGTCACTCTTGGAACTGAGATCTAGGCCCAGGGTTGCTTTCCACAGATTTTTCAGTTCCTGAAAGAAGTGACCTCACCTCACTTCCTTGGTGATGGAACTCTCTGATCTTGGGATCCAGGAATTCAGGCACAAAAGCCAGGGCCAGTTCCAGTCCGAGTGGTCTCATTTGTTTGGATTTACCAAGGACAGAGTCAGTCTCTCTTGGTACCTACTAATGTGAGGATGGCCAAACGGCAGGAAATCTCTGAAGAGGGGCCTTTCCTGAGAAAGCAGGTAGTGGCTCACAGCTGGCTCCTGACAATTTCATAGAGTTGGCCATGGAGTCCAAATCTGAGACAGGAGTGGCCATTTCGGGGGAACATAGTATGGCCCAAAAGTCAGAGGACACTCCAGATAGTCAAAGACCTACTTGGCATAAGGAGGTGCCTTTGTAGGTTTGGTTGTAGATTTGTGGTTTTGTCTCATGTTCTGAGAATAGGCAAGGAAGGCAGTTTGTTTGGTTTGGAGTGAACTGTTTCTAGTAAGTCGTTTGGCAAGGCTAGTGTTTCTATGTCTGTGTATCCCACTGTTATCCATGGTTGTAGACATTAGAAAAGATATTGGATCAATGGATGTGTCCTGTTTAGTAGAAAGCTTCCCAGAATTCATCCTGCACAATTTATGAATGGACTGCGGCTTGCCTTATCAATTGGCTACACCTGCTATCTTCCTAAGTTCCACTTTTCTTCCTGAATTCTGGCCACTCTCCAGAATAGGCTCATGGTTTTTGTGCAAGATATATACCACCTCCAAGCTCTGTGACATGGCCATGTACTGGATAGCTGAAGGGAATGGCGAGAATCGCAGAAAACTCAGAAATCACTGTGACCATTAAAGTCTCAGTGGAGAAACCCTGCTTTGGGCCTTTTGGTTACCTATTGTTCTGTTGCCCTGAATGTCAGGAAGGTCTTTGCCTTTGGCCACCCCTTTGTGAAGCCTGAAGAAAACAGTTTTCAAATGGAAATGAATGGATCACCTGTGGCTCTTTGCTTAATTGCTTTGAAAAAGATGTGTCTTATTCAGACCATTGGCCCTGTGTGAGGCTGTTGCTTAGTTTCTCATCACCTGATGGATCTAAAGAAAGATTCCATGTGTACATCCAAAACCAAAGTGGCAAAAAGAGCAGTCATTGTGGATGAAGTCTCTCGTCTTCCTCTGTAAGGTTTGTGACCTCCATCAAGTGAGAATAGGGATCCTTTGTGTCAAATGAGTTCCTCAACGCCCTGCAGATTCTATCCCATAGGTGCTTCGGTTTTATCATGACTCCAGTTCACATAAAGAATCTAAAACCCACAGTCAGTAGTCCTCAAATTGGAGAAGCGGAGCAGTATTAATGGCAGGCCTATTTGATCACATCTGGTTCACAGGAAGGGTGTACAGGCCACCCTGAGTTTAGTCAAATTAAGCGGCAAGGGAGCTTATTTTTGACACTGGCTTGGGTGGAGCCCCTTATGGAAACCTCCAGCCAGAAGTTATGATGAGTGTCTATATGGAAGAAGATGTGGGTCATGTGGGAGTGTTTTGGTTTTAATTGTGGTCATTTGGGTGGCGGTTGGAAGTGACGACTGGGTCCACCTGGGCTGGAACTCTGGTGTGATTCCCCTTAGATACTGAGTTGTGGTACTGACCTCAGAGAAGTGTTGCCATGAATTGTGTTGGGATTTTAGGAGGCCACGGATGAGATTTGCCCTTGGAAACTGAGATCTATGCCCAGGTTGGCTTTGCACAGAGCACTGGGAATCTCAGCCAGGGTATCACATAATTTTATTCTGAAAGGCTTGCAGCCATAGTTGAGAGTCAAAACACACATGGACCTCACATTGTAGACCTCAATGCGCCTAGCTTCATGTGATCATTGGCCACTCTTTGGGAAGCCTTGCTTATGAGAGTTCTCCAGAGCTTTCATTGAAATGAGCATCCTCACCATTTAATGGTTCCTGAATGAAGTGAAACCCACAGTGCCTTCAACTTCATCCTTGAAAAATGGCTAGATAAATACGGTGAAATTTTTTTAAATTTCCATGACCAGGTGGCACTGGAGAAACTTTGGATATCCTGTTGCTGACTATGAGTATACTAGACAGTGCCTGATGGACTGGGTTTCAAAAAAATGGTGTAGAGCAGAGATGCCAGTAATTTGGAGACTGCTGAGTAGTGGGCATAGAGCTGCAGTCGGCAGGTGTGTGATAAATCATCTGTGGTGGGGCCATGTGGATCTTCCTTTGGCTTCCAAATTGCTTGTGACTGACATGGTGCAGCAAGCAGACCCTTATATGTAAAGGCGTATTTTTATTTGGAGAGGTTTCAGGGCAATGTTCAGAATCACGTTGCTATGGTCAAGAGGCAAGCTATTTGGAATAGAACCTTGGTGGGTGCATTCTCCTGCGGACCCTGACCCACCACACTTGAGAAACTCCCTCCAAAACTTTGTCCTACTTGGACTCCTTGTATTTTGTGAAGAAAATACCAAACTACCAGTGCAGCAGCAATAAACACCACAAAATGTGGAGGATGACCAAATGGCTTCACAGTCCACACGGGGAGACACTTAGCCCCCAGTGACCACAGTTTACCTACAAAGATTGAATTCAGCACTGCTGACTCATGTTCATTGGAACATAAGAAACCATGTCCTCCAGGTCACATAGATGCAGACCCAGCTTTGATGCTCTCATTACAAAGGAATCTAAACCTCCTGACAACAACATATATTTCAAGTGCCCACCCTCAGAGGCAGTTTCTGAAGAAGTCTTTAGGCCAGCAGAGCTCCATATTTGTGGAGTGTTTACCCTGTCCCTTACTTTAGTAAACTACTCTACCACCTCCAAGGTTGTGAACTTTTGAGCATATTAAATTCCAGCTATGTATTCCCAGATTTTCGAACTCTTCTCCTCTAATGATGAATTACTTGGGGCGAGGGTAATGTCAAGGCATTGTTCTGGATGACAGTGAAATATTTCTCCATGTGTTTTTTTTTAAATTATTTTATTTCATATTATTATTTTATTTTTTTAATTGGGTGTTCAAAACATTACAAAGCTCTTGACATATTATATTTCATACATTAGATTCAAGTGGGTTATGAACTCCCATTTTTATCCCAAGTACGGATTGCAGAATCATATCTGGTACACATCCGCATTTTTATAATGCCCTATTAGTAACTGTTGTATTCTGCTACATTTTCTATCCTCTACTATCCCTGCTCCCCTCCCATCTTCCCTCTCTACCCCATCTACTGTAATACATTTATATCTTTGTTTATTTTCCCATTCCCCTCACAACCTCTTATATGTAATTTTGTGTAACAATGAGGGTCTCCCTCCATTACCATGCAATTTCCTTTATCTCTCTCTTTCCGCCCCCCACCTCATATCTCTGTTTAATGTTGATCTTTTCTTCCTGCTCTTCCTCCCTGCTCTGTTGTTAGTTGCTCTCATTATATCAAAGATGACATTTTTATTTGTTTTTTAGGGTTTGGCTAGCTTCACTAAGCATAATCTGCTCTAGTGCCATCCATTTCCCTGCAAATTCAATGATTTTGTCATTTTTTAAGGATGCATAATACTCAATGGTGTATAAATACCACATTTTTTTATCCATTCATCTACTGAAGGGCATCTGGGTTGGTTCCACAGTCTAGCAATTTTGAATTGTGCTGCTATGAACATCGATGTGGCAGTATCCCTGTAATATGCTCTTTTAAGGTCTTCAGGGAATAGTCTGAGAAGGGCAATAGCTGGGTCAAATGGTGGTTCCATTCCCAGCTTTCCCAGGAATCTCCATACTGCTTTTCAAATTTGCCACAACAGTTTGCAGTCCCACCAGCAATGTATAAGAGTACCCTATTCTCCACATCCTCGCCAGCACTTGTTGTTGTTTGACCTCATAATGGCTGCCAATCTTACTAGAGTAGGTTGGTATCTTAGGGTGGTTTTAATTTGCATTTCTCTGACTGCTAGAGATGGTGAGCATTTTTTCATGTACTTACTGATTGATTGTATGTCCTCCTCTGAGAAGTGTTGGTTCAGGTCCATGGCCCATTTTTTTGATTGGGTTATTTATCATCTTATTGTCTAATTTTTTGAGTTCTTGGTATACTCTGGATATTAGGGCTCTATCTGAAGTGTGAGGAGTAAAAATTTGTTCCCATGATTTAGGCTCCCTATTTACCTCTCTCATTTTTTATCCTGCTGAGAAAAAAAACTTTTCAGTTTAAGTAAGTCCCATTTGATGATTGTTGTTATTAACTCTTCTGCTATGGGTGTCCTGTTAAGGAATTTGGAGCCCGACCCCACATTATGTAGATCAGAGCCAACTTTTTCTTCTATCAGATGCAGAGTCTCTTATTTGATATCTAGCTCCTTGATCCACTTTGAGTTAACTTTTGTGCATGGCAAGAGGAGGGGATTCGGTTTCATTTTGTTGCATATGGATTTCCATTTTATACAAAACCATTTGTTGAAGTTGCTATATTTCCTCTATTGCATGCTTTTAGCTCCTTTATAAAATATAGCATAGTTGTAGCTTTGTGAATTAGTCTTTGTGTCCTCTATTCTGTACCCATTGGTCAACCCGCCTGTTTTGGTACCAGTGCCATGCTGTTTTTGTTACTATTGCTCTGTAGTATAGTTTTAAGTCTGGTATCTCTATATCGCCTGATTCACACTTCCTGCTAGAATTGCTTTTGCTATTCTGGGTCTTATATTTTTCCATATGAATTCCATGATTGCTTTATCTATTTCTACAAGAAATGCCTTTGGGATTTTGATTGGCATTGCATTAAACCTATAGAAAACTTTTGGTAATTTCGCCATTTTGATGATGTTAGTTCTGCCTATCCAGGAACAGGGTATATTTTTCCATCTTCTAAGATCTTCTTCTACTTCCCTTTTTAGGGTTCTGTAGTTTTCATTGTATAAGTCTTTCACCTTTTTTGTTAGGTTGATTTTCAAGTATTTAATTTTTTTGACGATATTGTGAATGGAGTGTTTTTCCTCATTTCTGTTTCAGAAGTTTTGTCGCTGATATACAGAAATGCCTTTGATTTATGCGTTTTGATTGTATATCCTGCCACTTTGCTGAATTCATTTATTAGTTCTAGTAGTTTTTTTTGTAGACCCCTTTGGGTTTTCTATGTATAGAATCATGTCACCAGGAAATAGTGATAATTTACGTTCTTATTTTCCTATTTTTATGCCTTTGATTTCTTTCGTCTGTCTAATTGCTCTGGCCAGTGTTTCGAGAACTATATAGAATAGAACTGGTGACAGAGGGCATCCCTGTCTTGTTCCAGATTTTAGAGGGAATGCCTTCAATTTTTCTCCATTCATAATGATGCTAGCCTGAGACTTAGCATAGATAGCTTTTACAATGTCGAGGTTAGTTCCTGTTATCCCTATTTTTCTAATGTTTTAAACATAAAGAGATGCTGTACTTGGTCAAATGCTTTCTGCGTCTATCGAGATGATCATATGGTTCTTATCTTTAAGTCTATTGATGTGATGAATAACATTTATTGATTTTTGTATATTGAACCATCGTTGCATCCCAGGGATGAATCCTACTTGATGCTGGTGAAAAATTTTTTTGATGTGCCTTTGTATTCGATTAGGCAGATATTTATTGAGGATTTTTGCATCTAGGTTAATCAGATATATTGGTCTGTAGTTCTCTTTCTTTGAGTTGTCTTTTTCTGGTTTTGGAATTAGGGTGATGTTGGCCTCATAAAATGAATTTGGCAGAGCTCCCTCTTTTTCTATTTCCTGAAATAACTTGAAAAGTATTGGTATAAATTCTTCTTCAAAGGTTTTGTAAAACTCCGCTGTATAGCCATCCGTTCCTGGGCTTTTCTTGGTTGGTAGTCTTTTGATTGCTTCTTCTATTTCATCCATTGATATTGGTCGGTTTAAATTGTGTGTATCCTCCTGACTCAGTTTGGGCAAATCATATGACTTAAGAAATTTATCGATGTCTTCACTATTTTCTATTTTATTGGAATAATGATTTTCAAAATAATTTCTAATTATTTGATGTGCCTTTGTATTCGATTCGCCAGAATTTTATTGAGGATTTTTGCATGTAGGTTCATCAGATATATTGGTCTGTAGTTTTCTTTCTTTGAGGTGTCTTTTTCTGATTTCGGAATCAGCGTGATGTTGGCCTCATAGAATGAATTTGGCAGAGCTCCCTCTTTTTCTCTATCCTGAAATAACTTGAAAAGTATTGGTATTAAATCTTCTTTAAATGTTTTGTAAAACTCCGCTGTATAGCCATCCGTTCCTGGGCTTTTCTTGGTTGGTAGTCTTTTGATTGCTTTTTCTGTTTCATCCATTGACATTGGTCTGTTTAAATTGTGTGTATCCTCCTGACTCATTCTGGGCAAATCATATGACTTAAGAAATTTGTTGATGTCTTCACTCTATTCTATTTTATTGGAATATAGGTTTTCCAAATAATTTCTAATTGTCTTCTGTATTTCGGAAGCATCTGTTGTAATATAGCCTTTTTCATCCCATATGTTAGTAATTTGAGTTCTCTCTCTTCTTCTCTTCATTAGCATGGCTAAGGGTCTGTCGAACATATATATTTTTTCGAAGAACCACCTTTTAGTTTTGTTAATTTTTTCAATAGTTTCTTTTGTTTCAATTTCGTTGATTTCTGCTCTGATTTTAATTATTTCTTGCCTTCTGCTACATTTTCTGTTGTTTTGCTCTTCCTTTTCTAGGGCTTTGAGTTAAAGTGTGAGCTCATTTATTTGTTCGGTTTTACTTTTTTTCAGGAATGACCTCCAGGCAATGAATTTCCCTCTTAAAACTGCTTTCATTGTGTCCCAAAGATTCCGATATATTGCGTCTGTATTTTCATGTATCTCTAAGAATTTTTTGATTTCCTCCTTTATATCTTCTGTAACCCACTGATCATTCAGTAACATATTGTTCATTTTCCATGTGATGTAGGATTTTTCCTTCCTTCTTTTATCATTGATTTCCAGTTTCATTCCATTATGATCAGATAAAATGCATGGTATTATCTCCACACCTTTATATTTACTGAGGGTTGCCCTATGGCATCATATATTGTCTATTTTTGAGAAGGATCCATGTGCTGCTGAGAAAAAAAGTATATCCACTTGATGATGGTTGATATATTCTATATATGTTAGTTACATGTAGGTTATTGATTGTGATATTGAGTTCTATACTTTCTTTATTCAACTTTTGTTTGGAGGATCTGTCCAATGATGATAGATGTGTGTTGAAGTCACCCATAATTATTGTGTTGTGGTCTATTTCATTCTGGAGCTTGAGGAGAATTTGTTTCATGAACAACGTAGCACCATTATTTAGTGCATAAATATTGAAAATTGCTATTTCTTGTTAGTGAATGGTTCCTTTTAACAGTATATAATGTCCTTCCTTATCCCTTTTGATTAACTTAGTCTTGAAGTCGATTTTATTCGATATGAGGATGTCCACCCCTGCTTGTTTATGAGGATAAGTGTGCATGGTGTATTTTCTCCCAACCTTTCACCTTCAGCCTGTGTGTCTTTGCATTTCAGATGTGTCTCCTGGAGGCAACATATTTTTGGATTTGTTTATTTAATCCAAGTTACCAGCCTATGTCGCTTTATTGGAGACTTTAAGCCATTTACATTCAGAGTTACTATTGATGTATGGTTTGTATGCCAGCCATGTTTGATTATTTATATTTTTTTTAATTTAGTTTGTTTCTCCATGACAAGCTTTCACCCTGCCTCTGTCATTACCAAGGTACTTCCCACTGATGGTTTTGGTTGTTGTTTTTCATTTCTTTCTTGTGTAGTGTTTTGCTCAAGACGCTTTGCAATGCTTGTTTTCTGGCTTCAAATACTTTTAGCTTTTGTTTATCATGAAAGATTCTTCTTTCGTTGTTGGACCTGATGGTTAATTATCCTGGATACATAATTCTTGGTTGGCATCCATTGTCTTTCAGTGTTTGATATACAGTTTTCCAGGATCTTCTCGCTTTCAGCGTCTGTGATGAAATATCCATTGTTAACCTTATTTGTTTACCACTGAATGTATTCTGCCTCCATTCTCTTGTAGATTTATTATTTTCTCTTTGTTCTGTATATTGGATATCTTCATAACAATGTGTCTTGGCATTGGTCTACTGTGATTTTGTGTGCTCTTGTCCTGTATGCATCTACAATTTGTATATCCATTTCCTTTTTTATTTCTGGAAAGTTTTCTGTAATTATTTCATTCAGCAGTTTTCTCATTCCCTTGGTTTGAGTCTCTGTACCTTCCTCTATCCTGATGACTCGTAAGTGTGTTTTTTTTTTTATGTTATCCCAAATCTCTTGGATGTTTTTCTTGTGATTTTTTTGCCAGCCTTTCTGAGTTGGCTGGACTCGTTTCAAGATGATATATTTTGTCTTCATTATCTGACCTTTTGGCTTTTACTTGCTCCACTCTGTTATTGATACTCTAAATGGAGTTCTTAATTTGGTTTATCATTTCTTTCATTTCTAGAATTATTGTTTGATTTTTTTATAATCTCTATCCTCTGATAAAGATGCTTAACTTTTTCTTTTATCTGTTTATGTAATTCATTTTCAATGTTTTCTTTTACTGTTTGGATTTTCTGTCTCGTATCCTCTTTAAGTTTCCATTCCATCTGTCTAAGGTATTCCTTGAGTTCTTTATATGACCATTTTTCTGATGACTCTAGGTCCTCCTGAATATTTAGGGTGTCCTTCGTGGTTTGTACTCCTTTTCTTCCTTGCTTGTTTATGCTGCTCATGTTACTTCTTGTTCTGTTTGACTGCTTAGTTACTGTTTACTCTTATAAATTTATTTGATGCTTGGGAGGAAAGATTTTAGAAGGGAAGGAAAAAAGTCACTAAAGAGAATGAGAGTAGGCAGGTAGAATGCAAGGAATGGGAAATAAGAAAATTGAAAAGAAATGAAAAGACAATAGAAAAAATAGAAAATAAAGAAAGAAAATGATTTTTTAAAAAAATGATTATGATAATATAAAATTAAAATTAAAATTTTAAAAAATAATAATAACAAAAGAAAAAATTAAAAAAAAATTAAAAACATTTTAAAAAAGTTAAAGAACAGCAACAAAAAATGAAAATAAAAGAAAACAAAAAAAACAAAAACAAAAAAAACAAACTAATATAATAATAATAATAATAATAATAAATGCAGTCATAGATTGCAATAAACTTTTTTTCCATTAGGCAGCGCTGTGCCCACTGGGCCAAGCTTCTCCTTTCAATAGGTGGGAACCAATCACTGTGCAGCAGCTATTCCTCCCACACTGGGTGGGTGTCCAATCCTGAGTGCCTAGGGCCTTCTTTTGTGTTTCCTCAAGCCAGGCCCCACTCACCTGTGACACTCACCACAATACTGGCTACATGCCAGGTCTGCTGCTCCTAGGAGCCCTGTTTTCATGAACGCCTGGGCACAATCTCCCTGTTTGTCTCCCTCAGACCCTAAGTTTGTAGAGCTTAGGCCTGAGAACCCCCAGCGAATTTGCTTGCACTCCGGAAGCCATGCCCCCGGAAGCTAGAGCAAGCGACTTCAGTTTTCAGCACTGGTGGGAGCGGTGGCCTGGAGGTCTGCACCACGAGTCCCGTGCCACTCCTAATTCCCTCGGTCTGGATATCGCGCTCAAGGGAGAGCTGGGAGGGGCTCTTAAGATTTCCCCACAAGTTCGCAAATTTATAGGAATTTGCTTCACTTTCAATCACTTCCTGCTTCAGGACACATGTATTCTTCCATGTTTCTTGACAGGTCTTTTCATGAGACTTCTTTCAAGACACATGACTTTCAATTTCCATAATCACTTTTGAAGCAAAACTCACATAAACTTTATGATAAATTATAACTCTGATATTACCATTAGATGTATAACTGGTTGGAATTAATGATTGCATACCAATATAGGATTTCTTATATATTTTCAGATAAAAATTTAATCCATTATTTAAAGTGAAAAGAGTTATATAATTTATTCACAGTATGGTCTATTCATGCATTATCTCTATATTCATAGACGCAGTGTACACTTCTTTATACCCCCAATACTAATTTATACGTCTTCAAAATATTGCTCCCTGAAATGGTGGAAGAAATACTCATGTCACCTGATCTACTTATACATTTAATCACAGAAATATTCGGAACACAAAATGCAAAGGTCACACTTATGTTTGTACCAAAGCCTAAAAGGAAAGTAAACATGGATTACTAAAAACATCCATGTCCATGTTGCCTAATGCTGTCAAATGTCAATCCTATTGGTGACTACATATTTGTTTCTGCTTAAGATTATATATTCAAACTCAACCCTACTGAAAATGTCTAATCCTATCCCTCACTTTATACATTGCCTGATTTCATTATGGCTCTATTTCTATCTGTTTCCTACATATTTTCCCCAGTTCATCATTGTGACTGACTCTTCACATGTGCTGACATTTACATTCACACTCTAATCGATAACCTATTGCTAATAAACTTTTGTTCCTAATCCTATACTCATTCTTTTGGTAAACCTACGGACTATCTTCCTAATCCGACCGACTATCCTTTTTTGACTGGTTGTTCTCTTCTACATTCAATCAAGCAAGGTACAAGGTCTTATGCCATTGTATATTGATCTATCTGAGACCTCTGTGCAGAATGCAATTCAATGCTAAGTATCACAATCAAGGGTCCAATGCCCTTCTGGGCTTCAAATGTTACCTAGATTTCTGGTTTCACACTTATATTTCACATATATATTCTGGTAAATATCGCAGTTTCAAATACCATTATTCATTCTGCAGGATGATTCCTAAACTAAATCCAACATGTTATTGACCCTAAACATACACTGTTCCCTCAATCTAACTTTACAGAAGAGCAGGGACAGAGTTGGTCTTACAATACAGGAATGTAGGGGATCTTCCACCTGCTGAGAACCTCAAAGGTCCATGCAGACATGATCCCTGGAAAAGAGGTAGGCAGCTATGAAAGACCTGAGAGAGCAGAAGTCATCTTCCATGGCAAACAACCTTGTCAGGATGAAGGGGTGTGTCTGAATCAGCCACTTTCTTCTTAATGTAGAGAAGATGGACCAAACAAGGTCTGTGTGGAGAGCTGTTCCTGTGTGCCTATGGTTGATATGCCATTCTAACTTGTGACAGTGTCACAGGAAGTAGGGGCAGCCTCCATCTCATGGGACCCTTGGAAGCAACTATTAGGACAAAGTGTTTGCCAAGGCATTGACCTATTCAGTTCCTGAAGGAAGTGACCTACCTTACTTCTTTGGTGATGGAACTCTCTGAACTTGGGATCCAGGAAGCCAGGCATCCAGAGCCAGTCCCAGTCCCAGTCCCAGTGGGCTCATTTGTTTAGTTTTACTAATGACAGATTCTGTCTTTTTTGGTACCTACTGATGTGAGGATGTCCAAATGCCAGGAGAGCTCTGAAGACGGGCCTTTCCTTAGTAACTAGGTAGTGGCTCACCGCTGGCTCCTAACAACTTCACAGAGTTGGCCAAAGAGACCAGATCTGACACAGTACAGGCCATTTCGGGGGAATATAGTAGGGCCCGCCAGTCAGAGGACACTCTGGATATTCACAGACTTACTTGGGGAAGGAGGTGCCTTTGTGTTTGTGGGTGTGAGTTTGTGGTTTTGTCTCATTTTCTTAGAATAGGTAGAAAAGCTGGTATGTCTGGTTTGCAGTGGACTGTTTCTAGATAGTCGTTTGACAAGGCAAGTGTTTCTATGTCTGTGTATAACACTGTGTCCGTGGTTGTAGACATTAGAAAAGAGAATGCATCAATGAATGTGTCCTGTCTAGTAGAAAGCTTCCCAGCATTCATCCTGCCCAATTTATGACTGCACTGCAGGTTGCCTTATCGATGGGCAACACCTAATATCTTCCTAAGTTTCAGATTTCTTCCTGAATTCTGACCAATCTGCAGAATAGTCTCATGGTTTTGTGTCCAAGATAGGTACCACCCCAAGCTCTGTCACATGGCCATGTACTGAATAGCTGAAGGTAATGGCGAGCATCTTAGAAAACTCAAATATCAGTGTGACCAGGTAAGTCTCAGTGGAGAAACCATGTTTTGTGCCTTTTGCTTACCTATTTTTCTGTTTCACTGAATGACAGGAAGGTCTTTGCCTCAGGCCACCCATTTGTGAAGCATGAAAAAAACAGTTTTCATATGGAAATGATTGGGCATCACCTGTGGCTCTTTGCTTAATTGCTTTGAAAGGGATGTGTCTGAATCAGCCTCTTGGCCCTCTGTGAGGCTGTGGCTTAGATTCTCAGCACCTGATGGATATAAAGAAAGATCCCATGTGTGCATCCAAAACCAAAATGTCAAAATTCAGTCATTGTGGATGATGTCTCTCTCCTTCCTCTATTAGGTTGCAGACAATCATCAAGTGAGTATAGGGATCCTTTGGGTCAAATGAGTTTTTCAAAGCCATGCAGAGGTGCGTGGGTTTTCTCATGATTCCACTTCACATAAAGAATCTAAACCCCACAGTCAGTAGGCCTCAAATTGGAGAAGCAGAGCAGTTGTAATGGCAGGCCTATTTGATCACTCCTGGTTCACAGGTATGGTGTCCAGGCCACCCTGACTTTAGGCAAATGAGGGCCAAGGGAGCTTATTTTGGACACTCTCTTGCGCTGTACCCCTCATGGAAATCTCCAGCCAGAGCTTATAATGAGGGTCTATGTGGAAGAAGATGAGGGCCATGTGGGAATGTTTTGGTTTTAATTTTGGTCATTTGTGTGGCAGTTGGAAGGGATGACTGGGTCCACCTCGGCTTGTACTCTGGTGTAATACTCCTTAGAGACTGAGTTGTAGAACTGACCTCAGAGAAGTATTGCCATGGATTGTGTGGGGATGTTAAGAGGCCACTCATGAGAGTCGCCCTTTGAAACTGAGATCTAGGCCAAGGGTGGCTTTCCACAGAACACTGAGAATCTCAGCCAGGATATCACATGATTTTATTCTGAAAAACTTGGCAGCCATAGTTGAGAGTCAAAACACACATGGACCTCACATTGTAGACCTCAATGATCCTGGCTTCATGTGACCTTTTGGCAACTATTTGGGATGCCTTGCCTGTGATTGTTCTCCAGAGCTTTTATTGAAATGAGCTTCCTTAACATTTAATGGTTCCTGAATGAATTGAAATCCACAGTGACTACAACTTCTTCCTTGAATAATGGCTAGATAAATACCATGAAATTTTTGAAATTTCCATGATGAGGTGGCACTGGAAAACCTTTGGATGTCCTGATGCTGATCATAGTATACCAGACAGTGCCTTGATTGACAGGGTTTCATAAGAATGGTGAAGAACAGAGATGCCAGTTAGTTGTCGCCTACTGATTAGTGGGCCTAGAGCAGTGGTGGACAGATGTGTGACAAAACATCTGTGGTGGGGCCACGTGGATCTGCCATTGGCTTCCAAATGGCTTGTGACTGATATGGTTACAGCCAACAGACCCAATAGGTAAAGGCATCTTGTTATATGGAGAGGTTTCAGGGAAATGTTCAGAATCAGGTTGCTATGATCAAGGGGGCAAGCTATGTGGGATAGAAGCCTGGTTATTGCATTCTCCTGCAAACCCTCACCCACCACACGTGACTAAACTCCCTCCAGCAATGTGTCCCAATTGAACTCCTTTATTTCGTGAAGCAAATACCAAACTCCCAATGCAACAGCAAGAAACACCACTAAAAGTGGAGGATGAACAAATGTCTTCCCAGTTAACACAGGGAGAAACTTAGCCCCAGTGTCCACAGTTTAGCTACAAAAAAAGAATTCAGCACTGCTGCCACATGTTCAATGAAAAATAAGAAACCATGTCTTACAGGTCACATATATGCAGAACCAGCTTTGATGGTCTCTCTACAAAAGAACTAAATCTCCTGAAAACAACATATATTTCAAGTGACCAACCTCAGAGGTAGTTTCTCAAGAATTCTTTCGGCCAGCAGAGCTCCATGTTTGAGGAGTGTTTACCTTTTGCCTTACTTTTTTGAACTCTGCTACCACCTCCAAGGTTGTGAACTCCTGAGCATATTCCATTCCAGATATGTATTCACAGATTTTCTAACTCTTCTCCTCTAACTGTGTCTTACTTTGGTAAAAGATAATGTCAAGGCATTGTTCTGGATGAGAGTGGGAAGATTTTGGGTAGCACATATTTGCATAGGCATTGGATACATTTTTCAATTTCCCTTCAAAATACTGAATCTCTGACCCTAACCAATTCCCAACTAGACTCTGACTACTAATCCTAATATGATGGAGAAAAATAACAAAAAGCAGAAAAGAAGTACAAGCAGTTCAGAGGAGGCAAGGTGCATACTAGGACTGGCCTTTTGCATAATATAGGGTAGGAGTTATAAATCTTGCAAATTTTTCTTGAAATAGTTCTCCATGAGTTTTTAAAGTTAACAAATATGTGAATTCCTTTCTCCCTTTCTCTGTAGCCTATTAAGAACATGTATTTTTATATGCAAATATAGATTTCTACCTGGTACCACACGTACATTCTTGTGAGGTGATTGACTTGGCAGATACAAATTGTGAGAAGAGATCACTCCTCGTAAATGCTGTTGGAACTGAAATTTCAAACTATGGGTGAACTTTCTAGTTGAACAACATTATACATAAATCCATGTTCAGTATAATGAATATTTTTGGATCTGTGTATGATATATATTTCATGATGAATTTTGATTGGCATATATATATTGCTAGTTTTTAATGTCTCTCTCTCTCTCTGTATATATATATATATATATATATATATATATATATATATATATATATATATACATACTCTCCAGATTTTTCAAAATATGTAATATATGTGACTTATTATAGACTCCCTAAATTCATTCATATTCATTTATGTGGATTTATAATCAACTTTTCACAAGATTATTTTCTAAAATATTCATCCACCTGAAATTCATATTTGTTTCCTATTACTGACAACTAACTTCAGTGAATGGTGTATACAAATCCTAATATTTCTACAGTAACTGACCCAGTTTAACATCAACGCAAGCAGATTCCTATGGGACATGATATATATTTTGACATTCATATTTATTCAACAATGGGTCATTATTATTTCTTCAGTTTATGCACATCATAGTATATATATTTCATCCAAAATTTCAAAAATATATAGGAATTTGTTTCACTTTCAATCACTTCCTGCTTCTGAACACATGTATTCCTCCATGTTGCTTTACTGGTATTTTCATGAGACTTCTTTCCAAACACATTATTTTCGATTTCCAAAATCAATTTTGAAGCGAAACTCACACACTCTTCATGAAAATCCTAATACTAATATTATCATTGATGTATAACTGGTTGTAATGAATGTCTGTATATCAATATTTGATTTCCTGTATATTTTCAGATATCAATTCAATTCATTATTTATAGTGGAATGAGTATATGTTTTATTCAGAGTATGTTCTATTCATGCATTATCTGTATATTCATAGAAACAGGGTACAACTCTTTGTACCCCCAATACTAATTTATACGTCTTCAAAATATTGCTCCCAGAAATGGTGGAAGATATACTCATGTCACCTGATCTACATATATATTTTATCACAGTAATATTATCGACACAAAATGCAAAGGTCACACTTATGATTGTACCAAAGCCTAAATGGAAAGTGAGCATGGATTAGTAATAACATCCATGTCCAGGTTGCCTAATGCTCTCAAATGTCAATCCAATTTGTGACTACATATTTGTTTCTTGCTAAGATTATATATTCAACCTCAACCCTGTTGAAAATGTCTAATCCTATAACTCACATTATACTTTGCCTGATTTTCTTTTGTCTCAATTGATATTTACTTTCATACATATTTTCCCCAGTTCATCATTGTGAATGACTCTTCACATGTGCTGACATTTACATTCACTCTCTACCCGAAACCCTATTGCTAAAAAACTTTTGGTCCAAATCCTATACTCACTCTTCTTTCTAAACCTTCTGACTATCTTCCTAATCCTGCCGATTATCCCTTTTTGACTGCATGTTCTCTTCAACATTCAATCATCCAAGGTAAAGGTCCTATGCCATTGTATAGCGATTAATCAGAGACATCTGTGCAGAACATAATTCAAAGCTAAGTATCCTACCCAAGGGCCCAATACACTTCTGGGCTTCAAAACTTACTTAGATTTGGGTTTTCAAACTTATATTTCACCTTTATATTCTTTTAAATATCGCAGGTTCCCAACAACATTATTCATCCCGCAGAATGATTCCTAACCAAAATCAAACCTGTTATTAACCCTAACCATACGCTGTTCCCTCAATCTAACTTTACAGAGGAGCAGGGACAGAGTTGGTCTTACAATACAGGAATGTAGGGGATCTTCCACCTGCTGAGAACCTCAAAGGTCAATGCAGAAATGATCCTTGGAGAAGTTGTAGGCAGCTATGTAGTACCAAAGAGAGCAAAAGTCTTCTGACATGGTAAAGAACCTGGACAGGATGAAAGGATGTGTCTGAATCAGCCTCTCTCTTCTTAATGTAGAGAAGATGGACCAAAGCATGCCTGTATGGAGAGAAGTTCCCCGGTGCATATGGTTGATATACCATTCTAACTTGTGACAGTGTCACAGAAAGTAGGAACAGCCTCCATCTCATGGGACCCTTGGCAGCAACTGCTAGGACAAAGTGGTTGCCAAGGCAGTGACCTCATTCATTTCATGAAGAAAGTGACTTCACCTAACTTACTTGGTGATGGAACTCTCTGAACTTGGGATCAAGGAAGCCAGGCATCCAGAGCCAGTCCCAGTCACAGTCCCAGTGGGATCACATGTTTGGTTTTACCAAGGGCAGAGAGTCTTTTTTTGGTACCTACTGATGTGAGAACGGCCAAATGCCAGGACAGCTCTGAAGAGGGTCCTTTCCTAAGAAAGCAGGTAGTTGGTCATCGCTGGTTCCTGACAACTTCACAGATTTGGCCACGGAGACCAGATCTGAGACATGGCAGGCCAGTTCGGGGTAACAATATGGTCCACAGACAGAGGACACTCCGGATAATCACAGACATATTGGGGAAGGAAGTGCCTTTGTGGGTGTGGGTGTGAGTTTGTGGTTTTGTCTCATGTTCTGAGAATACGTAGGAAAGGCGGTTTGTTTGGTTTGGAGTGGACTGTTTCTAAAAAGTCGTTTGAAAAGGTGAGTGTTTCTATATCTGTGTATCTCACTGTGTCCGTGGTTGTAGACATGAGAAAAGAGAATGCATCAATGGATATGTCCTGTCTAGAAGAAAGTTTTCCAGCATTCATCCTACCCAATTTATGACTGGACTGCAGGTTGCCTTATGGATGGGCCACCCCTACTATTGTCCTAAGTTTCTGTTTTCTTCCTAAATTTTGGCCACTACCCAGAATAGGCTCATGGTTTTGTGTCCAAGATATGTAACACCTCCAAGCTCTGTGACATGGCCATGTACTGGATAGCTGAATGGAATGGCGAGCATCTCAGGAAACTCAGATATCAGTGTGACCAGGAAAGTCTCAGTGGAGAAACACTGTTTTGGGTCTTCTGCTTACCTATTTTTCTGTTGCCCTGAATGTCAGGAAGGTCCTTACCTCAGGCCACTCCTTTTTGAAGCCTGAAGTAAACAGTTTTTAAATGCAAATGAATGGGCATCACCTGTGGTGCTTTGCTTAATTGCTTTCGAAAAGGATGTGTCTGAATCAGCCGCTTGGCTCTGGGTCAGGCTATGGATTAGATTCTCAGCACCTGATGGATATAAAGAAAGTTCCCATGTGTGTATTGAAAACAAAAATGGTAAAAATATCAGTCATTGTGCATGAATTTTCCTGCCTTCCTCTGTTAGGTTCCTGACCTCCATCAAGTGAGAATAGGATCCTCTGGGTCAAATGAGTTCTTTGAACTCCTGCACAAGTGCTTGGGTTCTCCCATGATGCCAAATCACATAAAGAATCTATACCTGACAGTCAGTAGGCCTCAAATTGGAGAAGCAGAGCAGTATTAAAGGCAGGCCTATTTGATCACTCCTGGTTTACAGAAAGGGTGTCAAGGCCACGCTCACTTTAGGCAAATGACGGGCAAGGGTGCATATTTTGGACATTGTCTTGGGCTGCGCTCCTAATGGAAACCTCCAGCAAGAGTTTATGATGAGTGTCTATATGGAAGAAGATGAGGGTCATGTGGGAAAGTTTTGGTTTCAATTGTTGTCATTTGTGTGGCGGTTGGAAGAGATGACTGGGTCCACATGGGCTTGAACTCTGGTGTGATTCTCCTTCGAGACTGAGTTCTGGAACTGACCTCAGAGAAGTATTGCCATTAATTGTGTTGGGATTGTAGGAGGACACGCATGAGAGTCACCCTTGAAACCTGAGATTGGGCCCTGGGTGGCTTTCCACAGAGCACTGAGAATCTCAGCCAGGATATCACATGATTTTATTCTGAAAGACTTGGCAGCTATAGTTAAGAGTCAAAACACACATGGACCTCACATTTTAGACCTCAATGGGCCTGTCTGCATGTGACATTTTGACCACTCTTTGGGAAGCCTTGCCTGTGAAAGATCTCCAGAGCTTTCATTGAAACGAGCTTCCTCACCATTTCATGGTTCTTGGATGAATGGAAACCCCAAAGTGCCTCCAACTTCATTCTTGAACAATGGATAGATAAATACCATGAAATTTTTGAAATTCCCAATGACCAGGTGGCATTGGAGAACCATTGGATGTCCTATTGCTGCTCATGAGTGTACAAGACAGTGCCTTGATTGACTGGATTTCTTGACAATGGTGTAGAACAGAGATGCCAGTAAGTTGGAGCCTGCTGAGTAGTGAGCCTAGAGCAGTGGTGTGCAGTTGTCTGATAATATATTTGTGGTGTGGCCATGTGGGTGTGTCATTGGCTTCCAAATGGCTTGTGACTGATTTGGTGCAGCCAGCAGAAAATTATATGAAAAGGCATCTGGTTATATGGACAGGTTTCAGGGCAATGTTCAGAATCAGGTTGCTATGGTCAAGGGAGCAAGCAATGTGGGATAGAAGCCTGGTTGGTGCATTCTCCTGAAGACCCTGACCCACCACACCTTACAGGACTCCCACCAGCACTGTGACCCATTTGAAATCCTTGTATGTTGTGAAGCAAATACAAAACACCCAGTGCAGCTGCAAGAAACACCACGAAAATTGGAGGATGACCAAATGGCTTCAAAGTCCACACAGGGAGACACTTAGCCCCCAGTGGCCACAGTTTATCTACAAAGAGAGAATTCATCACTGCTTCCTCATGTTCATTAGAAAATAAGAAACCATATCCTCCAGGTCACATAGATGCAGACCCAGGTTTGATGGTCTCCGTACACAGGGAGCTAAAGCTCCTGACAACAACATATACTTCAAGTGCCCAACCTCAGAGGCAGTTTCTCAAGAAGTCTTAATGCCAGCATAGCTCCATGTTTGTGGAGTGTTTACACTGTCCCTTACATTTGGAAACTCCTCTACCACCTCCTGAACATTTTCCATTCCAGGTATGTATTCACAGATTTTCTAACTCTTCTTCTCTAATTGTGTCTTACTAGGGGCGAAGATATTGTCAAGGCATTGTTCTGGATGAAAGTGGAAATTTTTTGTAGCACATATTTGCATACACATTGGATTCATTTTCCTATTTTCCATTTGAAATACTTAATAACTGACACTAACACATACCCTAATAGACTCTTACTACTAATCCTAATATGATGGAGTAAAATAACCCAAACAGAATAGAAATACAAACATTTCAGAGGAGGCATGGTGTATAGTTAGACTTGGCTTTTGCATGATAAAGTGTAGGTGTTATAAATCTAGTTAATTTTTAATTGAAATAGTTCCATGTGTACTTAAAGTTAACAAATATGTGAATTCCTGTCACCCTTTCTCTGTAGCCTATTCAGCACATGTATTTTTATATGCACATATAGAATTCTACCTGGTACCACAGGTACATTCTTGTGAGGTGGCTGACTTGGCAGATAGAAATTGTGAGAATAGATCACTCCGCCTAAACGCTGTTGAAACTGAAATTTCAAACTATGGGTGAGCTTCCTAGTTGAACAACATTATACATAAATCCATGTTCAGTAAAATGAATATTTTTGGATCTGTGGATGATATATATTTCATGGTGAATTTCGATTGGCATATGTATTGCTAATTTTTAATGTCTGTGTGTGTGTGTGTGTGTGTTAATATATATATATATATATATATATATATATATATATATATATATATATATATATATATATACATATATATATATATATATATATATATATACTCTAAATTTTTTAAAATATAAAATATATGTGTCTTATTACAAACTCCCTAAATTCTTTCATATTCATGTATGTGGATTTAGAGTTAACATTTCACAAGATTATTCACGGAAATATTCATCCACCTGAAATACATATTTTTTTCCTAGAAATGAAAACTAACTTCAGTGAATGGTGGATACAAATCCTAATATTTCTACAATAATTGATCCAGTTTCTCATCAATGCAAGTAGATTCCTATGGGACATGATGTGTATTTTGATGTTCATTCTTATTCACCACTGGTATGTTACAATTTCTTCAGTTTATGCACATTATAGGATATATATTTCATCCATACGTTAGCAAAATTATAGGCATTTGTTTCACTTTCAATCATTTTCTGCTTTAGAACACATGTAATCCTCCATGTTTCTTGACTGGTTTGTTTATGAGACTTCATTCCAAACATATTATTTTCGATTTCCATAATCATATTTGAAGCAAAACTCACACACCCTTCATGATAAACTATAACCCTAATATTACTATTAGATGTATTACTGGTTGGAATGAATGATTGTATATCAATATAAGATTTCTTATATATTTTCAGATATCAAATAAATCCAATTTTTTAAAGTGGAACCAGTTATATTATTTATTCACACTATTGTCTATTCATGCATTGTCTCTATATTCATAGACACAGGGTACACCTCTTTGTAAACCCAATACTAATTTATACGTCTTCAAAATTTTGCTCCCAGTAATGGTGGAAGAAATACTCATGTCATCTGATCTACATATACATTTTATCACAGTAATATTCTGGACACAAAAAGAAAATGTCACACTTATGTTTGCACCAAAGCCTAAATGTAAAGTGAACATGGATTACTAAAACCATCCATGTCAAGTTTGGCTAATGCTCTCAAAAGTCAATCCTATTTGTGACAACATATTTGTTTCTTGCTAAGTTTATATATTCAAACTCAACCCTGTTGAAAATATCTAATCCTATCTCTCACTTTATACTTTTCCTGGTTTCATAATGTCTCTATTTATATCAGCTTTCCTACATACTTTCCACAGTTCATCATTGTGACTGACTCTTCAATTGTGCTGACATTTACATTCACACTCTAATCCAAACCCTATTGCTAAGGAACTTTTTTTCCAAATCCTATACTCACTCTTCTTCTTAAACCTACTGACTATCTTCCTAATCCTACCCATTATCTCTTTTTGAATGGATGTTCTCTTATACATTCAATAATACAAGGTACAGTGTCTAATGCCATTGTATATCGATCTATCTCAGACATCTGTGCAGAACATAATTCAACGCTAAGTATCACACTCAAGGGCCCATCCCCATTCTGCGCTTCAAATCTTATTTAGATTTCTGTTTTCATACATATATTTCACCTATATATACTTATAAATGTCGCAGGTTCCCAGTACCATTATTCATCCAGCAGAATGATTCCTAATTCAAATTGAACATATTATTAACCCTAACCATACACTGTTCCCTCAATCTAACTTTACAGAAGAGCAGGGACAGAGTTGGTCTTACAATACAGGAATATAGGGGATCTTCCACCTCCTGAGAACCTCAAGGTCCATGCAGAAATGATCCCTGGAGAAGATGTAAACAACTATGAAGGACCTGAGAGAGCAAAAGTCAGCATCCATGGCAAACAACCTGGTCAGGATGAAAGTTTGTTTATGAATAAGCCTCTCTCTTCTTATTGTAGAGAAGATGGACCAAACCAGGTTGGTGTGGAGAGCTATTCCTAGGTGCCTATGGTTGATATACCATTCTACCTTGTGAAAGTGTCACAGAAAGTAGGGGCAGCCTCCATCTCATGGTCGTCTTGGAAGCAACTGTTAGGACAAAGTGGTTACCAAGGCAGTGATCTGATTCAGTTCCTTAAGGAAGTGACCTCACCTCACTTCTTTGTTGATGGAACTCTCTGAACTTGGTATCCAAGAAGCCAGGCACCAAGAGGCAGTCCCAATCCCAGTGGTCTCACTTGTATGGATTTACAAAGGACAGAGTCAGTCATTCTTGGTACCTACTGATGTGAGCACAGCCAAAACCAGGAAAGCTCTGAAGAGGGACTTTTCCTGAGAAAGTAGGTAGTGGCTCACTGCTGGCTCCTGACAACTTCACAGAGTTGGCCAAGGAGACCAGATCTGAGACAGGACAGGCCATTTCATTGGAACATAGTATGGCCCACCAGTCAGAGGACACTCCGGATAGTCACAGACCTACTTGGGGGAAGGATGTGTCTTTGTGGGAGTGGGTGTGGGTTTGTGGTTTTGTCTCATATTCTGAGAATAGGTAGGAATGGCGGTTTGTTTGGTTTGGAGGGAACTGTTTCTAGTAAGTCATTTGACAAGGCGAGTGTTTCTATGTCTGTTTATACCACTGTGTCCCTGGTTGTAGACATTAGAAAAGAAAATGCATCAATGGGTGAGTCCTGTCTAGTAGAAAGCTTCTCAGCTTTCATCCTGCCCAATTCATGAATGGACTGCGGCTTGACTTATCAATGGGGAACACCTGCTAACTTCTTAAGTTCCTCTTTTCTTCCTGAATTGTGTGCACTCTCCAGAATAGGCTCATGGTTTTGTGTCCATGATATGTACCTCCTCAAATCTCTGTGACATGGCCATGTCCTGGATAGCTGAAGGGAATGGCGAGCATCTCAGAAAGCTCAGATATCAGTGTGACCAGGAATGCCTCAGTGGAAAAATCCTGCTTTGGACATTTTGCTTACCTATTCTTCTGTTGCCCTGAAAGTCAGGAAGGTCTTTGCATCAGGTGTGTCATGTGGGAGTGTTTTGGTTTTAATTGTGGTCATTTTTGTGGCCGTTGGAAGAAATGACTATGTCCACCTGGGCTTGAACACTTATGTGATTCCCCTTAGAGACTGAGTTCTGGAACTGACCTCAAAGAAGGATTGCCATGTATTGTGTTGGGATTTTAGGATGCCACGCATGAGAGTCGCACTTGGAAACTGAGATCTAGGCCCAGGGAGGCTTTCGGAAGAGCACTGGAAATTTCAGGAAGGACATCACATGATTTTATTCTTAAAGACTTGGCAGCCATCATTGCAAGTCAAAACACACATGGACCTCACATTGTAGACCTCAAATGCCTGGCTTAATGTGACCTTTTAGCCTGTCTTTGGGAAGCCTTGCCTGTTAGAATTCTCCAGAGCTTTCATTGAAATGAGCTTCTTCTCCATTTTATGGTTCCTGAATGAATTGAAACCCACAGTGCCTTCAACTTCATCCATGAAAAATGCCTAGATAAATATCATTAAAGTCTGGAAATTCCCATCACCTGGTGGCACTGGAGAACCTTTGGGTGTCCTATTGCTGATCATGAGTGTACCAGACAGTGCCTTGATTGACTGGGTTTCATGAAAATGGTATAGAACAGAGATGCCAGTAACTTGGAGCCTGATGAGTAGTCGGCCTAGAGCAGTGGTGTGCAGGTGTGTGTTAAAACATCTGTGGTGGGGTGATGTGGATATGCCATTGGCTTCCAAATGCCTTGTGACTGATATGGTGCAGCCCCATACCCTTGTATGTAAAGGCATCTTGTTATATGGAGAGGTTGCAGGGCAATGTTTAGAATCAGATTGCTATGGTCAAGGGGGCAAGCTATGTGGGATATAAGCCAGGTTGGTGCATTCTCCTGCAGACCCTTACCCACCACACGTGACAGAACTCCCTCCATCACTGTGTCCCAGTTGAACTTCTCGTATTTTGTGAAGCAAATACCAAACTCCCAGTGCAGCTGCAAGAAACACCACGAAAATTGGAGGATGACCAAATGGCTTCACAGTCCACACTGGAAGACACTTAGCCCCCAGTGGCAACAGTTTACCTATAAAGAGAGAATTCAGCCCTGCTGCCTCATGTTCATAGGAAAAAAAGAAACCATGTCCTCCAGGTCATATAGATGCAGACCCAGCTTTGATGGTCTCACTACAAAGGAAGCTAAAGCTCCTGTCATCAACATATATTTCAGGTGCCCAACCTCAGAGGCAGTTTTTCAAAAAGTCTTTAGGCCAGCAGAGCTCCATGTTTTTGGAGTTTTTACCCTGTCCCTTACTTTTTGAAACTTCTCTACAACCTCGAAGGTTGTGAACTCCTGAGCATTTTCCATTACCAATATGTATTCACAGATTTTCTAACTCTTCTCCTCTAATTGTGTCTTACTTGGGGTGAAGGAAATGTCAAGGCATTGTTCTGAATGAGAGTTGGAAGATTTTTGGGTAGCACATATTTGCCTACACATTGGATTCATTTTCCAATTTTCCATTCGAAATACTGAATCCCTGACTGTCAAGGGTACAAGGAATTCTTTTTCAAAGAACAGCCTGACACTTACAAGAAACAGCCACCAGGAGACATCCTGTCTGGAAGACATCCTGTAGCCATATGTGTCCCTGAGACATCCTGTGGCCATCTTTCTTCCAGAAACATCCTGAAGTTATCTCACCTTGTGAAGACATCCAGGAACTGCCGATAAGAGAGTTTTCCCAAATCCAGCATTTTAATACCCATGTGTGAACAATAAAATTTTGCAGCTTGATCAGAACTCCTGTGTTGCTCTCATCTCTCGTGTCTCTTGTCCCTTCATTCCTCCCCATCTAGGTTCGCTGCCCATGTTTATGTGTCCTGCCTTCCGGGACATCTGGCGCCCACCGACTGGGGCTCAAGCCATTGACTGAGGGGGAACCCCTTCCTCCTGGAAGACTTGGTCAAGAGGAGCCCGCGATCGTCTCAGCAGACACCACCCGAAGACATATCCAGGAGGAGGGTGGGAATGATGCACGGTGAGTGACCCACCATGTGACAAGCAGTATCGTCACATGATTTGTTTATTTCAGGCCTCAAGGAGTTCTTCAAGACATGGGGGGCACATGTTAAGAAAAAGGACTTAAAATTTTTCTTTTCACACATAGGAGCATTGTGTCCATGGTTTCCTCTTGAAGGGACCATTGATGGCAAAAATGGCTTAGAGTAGGAGACTGTTTAAAAGATTATTATGAATCCTTTGGCCCAGAAAAAATGCCAGTTCCCACCTTTTCTTACTGGAACTTAATTAATAAAATTCTTAAAAGTTTTCGCTTTGACAATGGTACCTTACAACTTGTCAGGATTGGGGAAGAGATTATGCAAAAGACCTCTCGTACCTCCTCTGCATGCCCATCATTAGTATAGACATAGACCCTTCTCAGTCTTCCCAGGACTCTGAGAACCTTCCTGGTCCCCCTAAAAATACGACCCTAATTAATAAGGCTCCAATGATTAAAAACCACCTTTATCCAGTTTTAAATCCCAGAGACACATTGACCCCTGGGAAGGACGCTATCTTGGAGAAGGAAGCAGCTCTCTACCATTCAGAAGACCCGCAACCTCTCAGGACCCTGCCACAGACTACAGGATTTACACATCCACCTCCCTCCTATATCCCTCCTGCCTTTTGTGCTCTGGCCCTTCAGGGGCCAAGTGCCCCCCCAGATATTTTTTCCCTACTTCCCCTACCTAACCTCGCTCCCTTGCCAGCATCCTTCCAACATAGACGGGAAGAGATGCAACTTTTAAAATAATTAAATTCCCTTGACTCTGAGCTCTCTTCATTAGCCTTAGCTATGGAGTCAATGCAAGCTGGCCCACAGCGGTCTAATACAAAGTCGAAGCCACTCCATCGGCCTGTTCTCACCTTCCCAGTCACCACCAGTCAGATAGATAAGCCTGCCCAGGCTGCGGTCAAAGACTTCAATGAGGAACAAGAGGAGGAAGCGGGGGAAATGGATCAAGGAGATCAGGACTCAGAGGATGAGGAGTTCACCCCTGGGCAGGAAGGAACCCAGAGTCTACAAAAAATTAAGCCTATGTTTTCTTGAAAAACTTAATAAGGCTTGTGCTCACTATGGCCCCACTGTGCCCTACACGTTGGCTTTATTAGAAATCCACAGCGCACAATGGCTTACTCCCAATGATTGGAAATTTTTAGACCAAGCTACCTTCAGTGCCGGAGACTTCCTGTTATGGAATGCAGATTTCGAAGACAATGTCGGGAAACTGCTCAAATAATTTTAACTAAGGCCTCCTCTGAATCTGGGACTTAAGTTTAGCTAGTGGGCAATGCGCCTTTTGACACTAAAAATAACAGGCACGTTTCCCTCCTGGACTCTTGGCGCAGACTCAGATGGCTGGTTTTCCTGCTTGGTGACACCTCCCTCAAAAGGCCTCGGCTACCAATTCCCTGGCAAAAATTTGACAAGTGCCCCATGAGCCTTATAGGTAGTTTGTTCCCCGGCTTAACCTAGCTGCGGAATGCTTGCATGAACCAAGCGAAGGTGAAAGCACCTATGTAAAACATCTTGCCTTTGAAAATGCCAACCCAGCATGTCAGGATGTTCTTCAACCACATAAGGATAAAGGGAAACTTTCTGAATTTATTAGACTCTGTGCAGGCGTGGGTGCAGCCCATGCCATGGGTCTCGCTTTAGGGGCCGCCTTTACCAAGGCGTTTCACAATCCTGGCTCACGTACTTGCTTTACTTGTAAACAACCTGGCCATTTTGCATGTGGGTGTCCGACAGGCAAACAAAGCCTAGGAATAGCGTCTCCTCAAACTGGGGCTTAACCGCCCCCAGCTACCCTTTTCCATAGAAGTGGTAAAGGTCATCACTGGGGCAGTGAGTGTAGATCTAAGACAAATGCCCTCAGACAGCCTATTTCTTCCTGCTTCTCGGGAAACTCCCTGCGGGGCCAGCCCCTGGCCACAACATCCCCCAGGACAAACACAGGAGCAATAAGGTTTGTTCCCTCCCAAACTCCCAACCTACCACAAAATCCTTCTCCACAATTGCCTCCCTCCAACTAGCCACCCAGGCAGCGCAAAATTGGACCTCTGTGCAACCACAGTTACAATATTAGACTCAATGCAAGGGCCCCAGATAATACCCACTGGAATTATGGGTCCCCCTCCATCTCATACATGTGCCCTTATTCTTGGAAGAGCCTCCACTACCATACAAGGTGTTCAGGTCTTCGCTGGCATTAATGATAATGATTTCACTGAAGAAATAAAAATACTGGCCACTGCTATTAATGGAGTTGCCGCCATCCCAGCAGGAACAAGACTTGCACAATTAATTCTCCTTCCCTTGGATTCAGGAGGCATTTCCACCACCCAAACCTACCTCGGGGGGCTGCCTTCTTAGGCTTCTCTGATGTGTATTGGGTTCAACCTATTTCTCACAATAGACCCACCCTTACCTTACTTACTGAAGGAAAGGAATTCCAAGGAGTTCTAGATATTGGAGCTGATGCCACAATTATTTCTCAACAATACTAGCCATCAGGTTGGCCCCTCACTCCATCCTTGACTGACCTTAAAGGGATAGGAAAATAAAAAAATCCTCTGGTCAGCTCAAGGTCTATTAGCTGCACTGATAAAGATGGTAATAAGTCAACTGTCACTCCTTTCGTTGATTCTGACCTCCCTGTTAACGTATAGGGTGGAGATATTTTGAGTCATTGGAAGTTATTCTCGCCAGTCCCAATTCCATGGTGACTCATCAAATGCTTCCTATGAATTTTGTTCCTGGTACAGGCCTGGGGATACTGAAACAAGGACTGGTGGAGCCTATACAACCCATAAAAAAAAACAAATACATGTGGACTTGTGTATTCAGATTTTTAGTGTCGGTTCCTGACCCTCCTGTACCCCATGCAGATAAAATTATTTGGGAGACTCAGACTCCTGTGTTGGTGGATCAGTGGCCCCTTACCCAAGAAAAATTGGAGGCTGCCTCCACGTTAGTGCTGGAACAGCTGGCAGCCGGCCATGTAAAGCCCTCAACCTCACCATGGATTACTCCTATTTTTATTATCGAGAAAAAATCAGGCAAGTGGCGCCTTTTACAATATTTGTGTGCCATTAATAAAGTTATGTGACAGATGGGAGCACTACAGCCAGGCATTCCCACACCAGTGGCGATTCCAAAAACCTATTGTAAAATGGTTATTGACTTAAAAGATTGCTTTTTTACCATTCCTTTACATCCTGAGGATAGACCCTATTTTGCCTTTAGTCTCCCTCGCATTAATTTTCTGGGCCCTATGCAGAGATTTCAATGGAAGGTTCTTCCCCAAGGTATGGCCAACAGCCCTAGTCTTTGCCAAAAATACGTTGCTCAAGCAGTAGACCCTGTGAGAGAGCGATGACCACAAAATTATATTTTACATTATATGGATGATTTGTTAATTGCTGCACCTAATACCCATGACCTTAATAATTGTTACTTGGACTTTTACAAAACCTCACTACCTTGGGACTACAGATAGCTCCAGATAAGTTTCAAACACAGGACCCTTATACCTATTTGGGCCTTAAACTTCAAGATAATCAGATCCAAATTCCTTAAATACAACTATGTGTGGACCATATTCACACACTTAATGATTTTCAAATATTACTGGGGGATATTCAATTGCTAGGAACATATTTAAAATTACCCACTTGTGTACTTTTGCCCCTTAATGATATTTTGATAGGTGATTCCCACCCCTCCTCCCCTCAAAAGCTTACTCCCGAGGCATGACATGCATTAAACCAAGCCACAGAAGCCATTGCCCAAAAGTTTGTTACACAAATTTCTTATAACCTTCCTCTGGTTCTGGTTATTTTCCACACTCCTCATACACCCACAGGAATATTTTGGCAGCGAGATCCACATTTTATAAATAAAGGCTGCCCCTTGCTTTTGGTCCTTGTACCCACCACATCCTCCAAGGTTATTACTGTTTATCTTGCTCAGGTAGCTTCTCTTATTTTTAAAGGTCGTTTCCTTTCTCGACAACATTTTGGCAAAGACCCTGATAATATTTTAATTCCATATACTAAGGACCAAACCCTTACTACAATTTTTACTACAGACATGGATGAATGGGATATTGCCCTATCAGGCTTTTTGGGAACAATTCATAACCACATCCCCAATGACCCCCTTTTAAATTTTGTCCAGTTACATCTATTTATTTTTCCCAAAATTACTCAAAAGGCTCCCATTCCTCAAGCCCTTACCTTTTTTACAGACGGTTCCAGTAATGGCCGTGCAGTCTTTGTTGTCAATAACAAGCCTACCACCTTTGATACTGTCTATCAGTCAGCTCAGTTTGTGGAATTGTTCGCCATAACACAAGTTTTTATAAAGTTTTTTGATAATCTTGTTAATATTTATACAGACAGTGCCTACAGTGCTCATTCTGTGCCCCTTCTGGAGATTTCACCCACCATAAAGGCTTCTTCCAATTCCCCCTTTCTGTTTCACCAGCTTCAGCAGCTAATTCAGGCCAGAAAACATCCATTTTCCTTAGGACACATCATGACACACTCTGAACTTCTGAGCCCTCTAACACAAGGTAATGCCCAAGCTGATGCAGCAACACATTCCATCTTTCCAATTTTTCTTGGCTCCATTCAAAAGGCCATGGAGTTACACAATCTTCACCATCTAAATTCCCAGAGCCATTGATTACTTTGGAAAATTACCAGGCAACATGCATGAGAAATAGTAAAAGCATGCCCTGCTTGCACTGTCTCCCTCCCCATTCAACACTTGGGAGTTAACCCCCGAGGATTACTTCCCAATCAGATATAGCAAATGGATGTTATTCATTTTCCTGAATTTTGAAAAACCAAATATATATACGTTTCTATAGATACCTTCAGCGGCTTTATTTTTGCATCACCACATTCTTGAGATGCTACCAAAGATGTCCTTTCTCATCTTGTTTCAGCCTTTTTCGTAATGTGTAAACCAATACATATTAAAACAGATAAATGTCCTGCATATACCAGTGCCAAGTTTAAACAGTTTTGTGCTACCTTGCAATTTTGTCATACTACTGAAATTCCATACAACACTCAGGGCCAAGGCATGTGGAACTTACCCAGCTTACCTTAAAGACTTGGCTATCCCGTCTTAAGGCTTCCGCCCTTGTATTTACCACTCCCAGGGATCGCCTTAACCATGCATTATTTGCCCTTATTTTTCTTACCCTAGACAGTGAAGGCCATTTGGCCACAGACAGACACTGGCATCCTTCATCCAATTCTGTTCGCACACCTGTTATGTGGTGCAATCCCATTACAAATAAATGAAAACGCCCACATCCTATCCTCATCAGGGGATGAGGCTCAGCTTGTGTTTTGGACCAAGAGCAAGCATCCCCAAGATGGTTACCAGAATGCATGGTTAAACAGGTAAATTACTTACCTCAACCCAGGGACGGAGGCTCTCCCCCTGAGGACAAATTTTCCTCCATTTCAGATACAGCCAACAATCTGTGCGAGGATCCTGCTTAAGGCACTGCTGCTGAACAGGTTTGAACACAGAGGCCTTGGACCTCTAATTTCCAACATCATGGGGTACCTTTTTGCCCCCCCCCCATGAATGCAAAGGAGGATTTTGGACTGAGGCTCCCACTAGTTGGACCCAGACTGCTGACTGCATGACTAAGGTGACTTACCTCCGTGCCAAGGTTGACCATAATCTCGGAGGAGTTCATCAGCCTAAATGGGTATGTGTTAACAAGCCAAAGATTATTCCCCCTAGTACAAGTAAAGCTCTCCAAAATTGTTCTGCAACTTGTACGCATACCCAGGCGATGCATGTCTCTTGTAATGCGTCGGCTTCACTTTGTGTTAATAAACAGGGAGAACAATTTTTTGAAGCCTCCCTAACTAAAACTCATGCAGCAGGGGGACCACTATTCATTATACCCCCATTCTCTTTGACCATGGAGGAGATGGCAAATACACCAAGCTACAGTCAGCTGGGTGCCAAGGCACTGTCGGAAAACCTTCCTACTGGCCCATTAAGGCCCCTACAGGGGTCTCTGATGGTGGAGGACCCACTTATTCTGTCAAGCATCCTCAGATAATCAAACTTTTGAAACCCCAAATCCCTGAGCTCACATATCATCCCTTAATGTAGCCTAAATCCCAGTTCCCAGGTTTAGATACCAATACATTAGATATTTTGCAAACTACATTCTCCTAGCTTAATAATTCGAACCCCACCCTTGCTGGTGATTGCTGGCTCTGCATGACAACAGGGGCAATCATGCCTATGGCAGTTCCTATTAATTCTATCATGGACAATGATAATACATGCCAACCCGGATTTCCCTTTAAAGTACAGCCTATAGGCACTTTTACATTATTTCTTTTAGGCGCGATGCAGAATAATACCTATGATATTGATGTTCGACTTACTTCCTTTGGAAATTGCTCAACAGTATAAAATTATTCCTCACCCACCCCATCTCATTGTCCCTCCAATGGCACAGTTTTTATGTGTGGAGGAAACTCGGCCTTCCCACGCTTCCAGCGAATTGGACCATTGGTTGTGTTCTTGCTTTATTACTCCCTGATATAACTATTGTCCCAGGAGATGAACCTCTACCAATTTCTAGCCTAGACACTTTAGTCAAAAGACATAGGTGGGCAATACAGGGTTTACCACTCATTGCCAGCCTTGGAATAACAGCTGCTGTGGGCACAGGTACAGTGGCTTAGGCACGGCTATTCACTCTTACCATCGCCTGTCTCAACAACTTATAAATTATGTACAAACTTTATCAGGAACCATTAAAGATTTGCAGGACCAAATAAATTCCCTGGCAGAAGTGTTCCTTCAAAACAGACGAGGCTTAGATTTGCTGACAGCTAACCAGGGAGGTATTTGCTTAGCCTTAGGGGAACGATGCTGCTTTTATGCAAATAAATCAGGCATAGTACGCATTAAAATTAAGCAGCTTCAAGAAGATCCAGAAAAGAGACAAAGGGAACTATTTGAAAATCCCCTCTGGATTGGGCATAATGGATTTCTACCCTACCTTCTTCCCCTATTAGTCCCTTTGTTGGGTTTACTTTTAATGGTGTCCATAGGCCGCTGCATTATAAAGAGGCTGGTACAATTTATTAAAGAACAGATTAATATTTTGGTTTCTAAGCCCATACAGGTCCACTATCATGGTCTGGAGATGGAAGACAGCACTGCCAACATTTAAAAGAATGTTCAACCCTTCTCACAGGCTTATTAAGTTTACATCCCCACAGATCTCTCTTTCTTACAGAAAACTATAAGTAACAGCTCTGAGCAACCATCTTCTACCCTTGCAATAAGGGTTCGTTCTCCATGGGCCCCTCCGCTTGGGGGAGGACACACCCTTGGAATGAGCACGTTAGGCCATAATAACGGAGGGTCCAGGAAGGACTGCAGGAGGATGGATCCACGGATCCCCAAACACAAGACCTCTGAATGACACGCTCTGGTGCATGGCGGTTGGCATGCTATCCCCTCAAAGACGTCTCCTCCAAAAACATGCCAAAGCCAACACGAAATCTCCTAGGAAGGATGCTCGCTCAAATCAGGAGATATTCTAAGGCATCCTAGGGAAACAGAGCCACTATCACCCCCTAAATCCATGGCCTGTAAGGTATGGTAGAATATTTTATATAACAAAAGGGGAGATGTCAGGGGCTAGAAGGAAGTTCTCCTTCAAAAAATAGATTGACACAAGAAACAGCCCCCTGGGACACAACCTGTCTGGGAGACATCCCACAGCCATCTATCTCCTTTTGACATCCGGCTACCATCTGTCTACCTGAAACATCCTGAGGTTATCTCACCCTGTGAAGACATCCAGCAACTGCCGATAAGAGAGCTTTCCCATCCGCAGCATATAAATACCCTCTGAGAATAATAAAAGTTTGCAGCATGATCAGAACTCCTGTCTTGCTGTCATCTCTCGTGTCTCTTGTCCCTTCATTCCTCCCCAACTAGGATCGACACCCAAGTTGATGTGTCCTGCCAGCCGGGCCATCTGACACTAACCCATACCCTCCTAGACTCTGATGACAAATCCTAATATGATGGAGAAAAATAACCCAAACAGAATAGAAATACAAGCAGTTCAGAGGAGGCATGGTGTATAGTTGCACTTGCCTTTTGCATGATATAGGGTAGGTGTTATAAATCTAGTTAATTTTTAATTGAAATAGTTCTCCATGTGTTTTTAAAGTTAACAAATATGTGAATTCCTGTCTCCCTTTCTCTGTAGCCGATTCACCACATGTATTTTTATATGCACATATAGAATCCTACCTGGTATCAGATGTACATTCTTGTGAGGTTGCTGACTTGGAAGATACAAATTGTGAGAAGAGATCACTCCTCCTAAACGCTGTTGGAACAGAAAATTCAACCTATGGGTGAGCCTCCTAGTAGAACAACATTATACATAAATCCATGTTCAGTAAATTAAATATTTTTGCATCTGTGGATGATATATACTTTATGATGAATTTCGATTGGCATATATATTGCTACATTTTATTGTCTGGGTGTGTGTGTTGTGTGTGTGTGTGTGTGTGTGTGTGTGTGTAATATATATATATATATATATATATATATATATATATATATACTCTCCAAATATTTCAAAATATGAAATATATGTGTCTTACATATACTACCTAAATTCATTCATGTTCATGTATGTGGATTTATAATCAACTTTTCACAATATTATTCTCAGAAATATTCATCCACCTGAATTACATATTTGTTTTCTAGTACTGAAAACTAACTTCTGTGAGTGGTGCATACAATCCTAATATTTCTACAGTAACTGACCCAGTTTAACATCAATGCAACTAGATTCCTCTTGGATATGATGTCTATGTTGAAGTTCATTTTATTCAACACTGGTACATTACTATTTGTTCAGTTTATACACATCATAGGATATATATTTCATCAACAACTTCAATAATTTATAGGATTTTGATTCACTTTCAATCATTTCCTGATTCAGAACACATGTATTCCTCCAGGTTACTTGATTGTTTTTTCATGAGACTTCTTTCCAAACGCTTTTTTTTTTCGATTTTCATAATCATTTTGAAGAAAAACTGACACACTCTTCATGATAAACCATAACCCTAATATTACCATTAGATGTATTTCTGGTTGGAATGAATGATTGCATATAAATATACGATTTTCTGTTTATTTTCAGATATCAATTCAATCGAATATTTAAAGTTGGAACAAGTTATAATATTTAATCACAGTATCGTCTATTCATAAATTATCTCTATGTTCATAGACACAGAGTAAATCTATTTGTAACCCCAATACTAATTTTTTCATCTTCAAAATGTTGCTCCCAGAAATGGTGGAAGAAATACTCATGTCACCTAATCTACATATACATTTTATCACAGTAATATTCTGGACACAAAAAGAAGAGGTCACACTTATGATTGTATCAAAGCCTAAATGAAAAGTGAGCATAGATTACTGAAAACATTCATGTCCAGTGTGCCTAATGCTCTCAAATGTCAATCCTATTGGTGACTACATATTTGTTTCTTCTTAAGACTATATTTTGAACCTCAACCCTGTTGCAAATGTCTAATCCTATCACTCAATTTATACTTTGCCTGATTTCCTAATGTCTCTATTGATGTCTGCTTACCTAAATATTTTCCCCAGTTCACCATTGTGACTGACCCTTCACGTGTGCTGACATTTACATTCACTCTCTACCCGATACACTATTGCTAAAGAACTTTTGGTCCAAATTCTGTACTCAGTCTTCTTCTGAAACTTATCGAATATCTTCCTAATCCTACCGACTATCCCTGTTCTAGTGGATGTTCACTTCTACATTCAATCATCCAAGGTACAAGGTCCTATGCCATTGATTATCGTTTTATCTGAAACACCTGTGCAGAACGTATATCAAAGCTAAGTATCCCAATCAATAGCGCAATGCCCTTCTGGGCTTCAAATCTTACCTAGATTTTTGTTTTCATACTTATATTTCACCTATATATTCTTATAAATATCACAGGTTCCCAATACCATTATTCATCAATTAGAATAATTCCTAACCCAAATCAAACCTGTTATTAACCCTAACCATACACTGTTCCCTCAATCTAACTTTACAGAAGAGGAGGGACCAAGTTGGTCTTACAATATAGGAATGTAGAAAATCTTCCACCTGTTGTAAAACTCAAAGGTCCATGAAGAAGTGATCCCTGGAGAACATGTAGGCAGCCATGAAGGACCTGAGAGAGCAAACGTCATCTTCCATTGCAAACAACCTGGTCAGGATGAAGGGTTGTGTCTGAATCAGCCTCTCTGTTCATAATGTAGAGAAGATGGACACAAACAGTCCTGTTTGGAGAGCTGTTCCTGGGTGCCTATGGTTCATATACCATTCTAACTTGTGAAAGTGTCACAGGAAGTAGGAGAAGCCTCGATCTCATGGGACCCTTGGAAGCAACTGTTAGGACAAAGTGGTTGCCAAAGCAGTGACCTCATTCAGTTCCTGAAGGAAGTGACCTCACCTCACTTCCTTGGTCATGGAACTCTCGGTACTTGGGATCCAGGAAGCAAGGTACCAAGAGCCTGTCCCAGTCCCAGTCCCAGTGGGCTCACTTGTTTGGATTTACCAAGGACAGAGTCAGTCTTTCATGGTACCTACAGATATGAGGATGGCCAACTGCCAGGAAAACTCAGAAGAGGGGCCTTTCCTGAGAAAGCAGATAGTGGCTCACCGCTGGCTCCTGACAAGTTCACAGAGTTGGTGATTTCCAGGGATCATAAGTTGGCCCACCAGTCAGAAGACACTCTGGATAGTCACAGACATACTTTGTAGAAGGTGGTGCCTCTGTGGTTGTCGGTGTGGGTTTGTGGTTTTGTCTCATGTTCTGAGAATAGGTAGAAAAGGCGGTTTGTTTGATTTGGAGTGAACTGTTTATAGTAAGTCGTTTGGAAAGCAAGAGTTCCTATGTCTGTGTATCCCACTGTGTCCATGGTTTTAGACATTAGAAAACAGAATGCATCAATTGTTGTGTCCTGTCTAGTAGAAAGCTTCCCAGCATTCATCCTGCCGAATTTATGAATGGATTTCAGCTTGCCTTATTGATGAGCAACATGTGGTATCTTCCAAAATTCCTGCATTCTTTATGAATTCTGGCTACTCTCCAGAATAGGCTCATGGTTTTGTGTCCAAGATATGTAGCAGTTCCAAGCCCTGTGACATGGCCATGTAATGGATAGCTGAAGGGAATGTCGAGCATCTCAAAAAACTCAGATATAAGTGTGACCATGATAGTCTAAGTGGAGAAACCCTGCTTTGGGCCTTTTGCTTACCTATTGTTCTGTTGCCCTGAATGTCAGGAAGGTCTTTGCCTCAAGACATTCGTTTGTGAAGCCTGAAGAAAACAGGTTCAAATGGAAATGAATGGACATCACCTGTGGATCTTTGCTTAATTCCTTTGGAAATGGAAGTGTCTGAATCAGCCTCTTGGCCCTGTGTGAGGCCGTGGCTTAGATTCTCAACCCCTGAAGAATCTAAAGAAACATCACATGTGTGCATCCAAAACAAAAATGGCCAAAAGTGCAGTTATTGTGGATGAAGTCTCTCCCCATTCTCTGTGAGGTTCCTGACCTCCATCAAGTTAGAATAGGGATCCTTTGGGCCAAATCATTTCTTCAAAGCCCTAAAGAGGCTTGCCCATAATTGCTTGAATTTTCCCGTGACTACAATTCACATAAAGAATCCAAACTGCACAGTCAATACGCCTCAAATTTTAGAAACAGAGAAGTATTAACAGCAGGCCTATATGAACACTCCTGGTTCACAGGAGTGGTGTCCAGGCCACCCTGAATTTAGGCAAATTAGGGGCAAGAGAGATTATTTAGGAGACTGTCTTGAGCTTCGCCCCTCGTGGAAAATTCCAGCGATAGGTTATGATGAGTGTCTATATAAAAGAACATGAGGGCCATGTGGGAGTGTTTTGGTTTTAATTGTGGTTGTTAGTGTGGTGGTTGGAAGAGATGACTGGGTCCACCTTGACATGAACTCTGGTTTTTTTCCCCTTAGAGACTGAGTTCTGGAACTGACCTCAGAAAAGTATTGCCATTAATTGTGTTGGGATTTTAGGAGGCCATGCATGAGAGTCGCCCTTGGAAACTGAGATCAAGGCCCAGGGTGGCTTTCAACAGAGCACTGGGAATCACAGCCAAGATATCACATAATTTTCTTCTGAAAGACTTGGCAGCCATAGTTGAGAGTCAAAAGACACATGGACCTCACATTGTAGAACTCAATGGGCCTGGCTTCATTTGACCTTTTGGCCATTCTTTGGGAAGCAATACCTGTGAGATTTCTCCAGAGCTTTCATTGAAATGAGCTTCGTCAAGATTAATGGTTCTGGAATGAACTGAAACTCACAGTGCCTCCAACGTCATTGTTGAAATATGGCTAGAAAAATACCATGAAATTTTTGAAATTTCCATGACCAGCTGGCACAGGAGAACCTTTGGATGTCCTGTTGCTGATCATGAGTATAACAGACAGTGCCTTGATTGACTGGTTTTAATAAAAATTGTGTAAAACAGAGATGCCAATAAGTTGGAGCCTGATGATTAGTGGGCCTAGAGCATTAGTAGGCAGGTGTGTGATAAAACATCTGTAGTGGGGCCATGTGGATCTGCCATTGGCTTCCAAATGGCGTGTGACTGACATGATGCAGCCAGCAGTCCCTTCTAAGTAAAGGCATGTTGTTATATGGAGAGGTTTCAGGGCAATGTTCAGAATCGATTTGCTATGGTCAATGGGGCAAGCTATGTGATATAGAAGCATGGTTGGTGCATTCTCCTGCAGAAATTGAAATACCACATGTGAAAGAACTCCCTCCTGCACTGTGTCCCAGTTGAACTCCGTGTATTTCATGAAGCAAATACCAAACTCCCATTGTAGCAGCAAGAAACACCATGAAAATTGGAGGATGAACAAATGGCTTCACAGTACACACAGGGAGACACTTAGAACCCAGTGGCCACAGTTTACCTACAAAGATCAAATTCAGGACTGGTGTCTCATGTTAATTGGAAAATAAGAAACTATGTTTTACAGGTCACATAGGTGCAGACCCAGCTTTGATGATCTCAGTACAAAGGAAGCTAAAGCTCCTGATAACAACATATGTTTCAAGTGCCCAACCTCAGAGGCAATTTCTCAAGAAGTCTTTAGGCCAGCAGAGCTCCATGTTTATGGAGTGTTCACCCTGTAGCTTACTTTTGGAAACTCCTGTACCACCTTCAAGGTAGTGAACTCCTTAGCATATTCCATTCCAGATAAGTATTCACTGATTTTCTAATTCTTCTCCTCTAATTATGTCTTACTTGGGGCGAAGATAATGTCAAGCCATTGTTCTGGAGGAGTGGGAAGATTTTGTGTGGCACATATTTGCATACACATTGGATACATTTTCCAATTTTCCATTCGAAATACTGAATCCCTGACTCTAACCCCTACCATACTAGACTCTGACTACTAATCGTAATATGATAGAGAATAATAACCAAAACAGAATAGAAATACAAGCAGTTCAGAGGAGGCATGGTGTATAGTTGGAATTGCCTTTTGCATTATATAGGGTAGGAGTTATAAATCTAGTCATTTTTTTGTTGAAATAGTTCTCCATGTGTTTTGAAAGTTAACAAATATGTGAATTCCTGTCTCCTTTTCTCTGTAGCCTATTCAGCACATGTAATTTTATATGCACATATAGAATTGTACCTGGTATCACACGTACATTTTTGTGAGGTGACTGACTTGGCAAATACAAATTGTGAGAAGAGATCACTCCTCCTAAATGCTGTTGGAACTGAAAATTCAACCTATGGGTAAGCCTCCTAGTTGAACAACATTATACATAAATCCATGTTCAGTATATGAATATTTTTGGGTCTGTGGATGATATGTATTTCATGATGAATTTCGATTGGCATATATATTGCTAGTTTTTAATGTCTGTGTGTGTGTGTGTGTGTGTGTATATATATATATATATATATATATATATATATATATATATATATATACTCTCCAGATTTTTCAAAATATGAAATATTTGTGTCTTATTTTGCACTCCCTAAATTCATTCATATTCATGTATGTGGATTTATAATCCACTTTTTAAAAAATTATTCTCAGAAATATTCATCCACCTGAAATACATATTTTTTTCTAGTACTGAAACAGTTTTCAGTAAATGGTGCATCCAAATCCTAATATTTCGGCATTGCAAGATGGCTGTGAAGACAGTGTATCACACCCAGTGTACGCTGCCACTGCGCAAGTGAATAACGAGTTAGAGGGATGAAAAGCTATCTTGTTAGGATCTTACAGGAAAATGGGTGTTTACCGAAACCTAGAAGAATGATTTCCACCACCGAGGTCAGGTAATTGAGTCTCAAACACAAGCCACTTGTGCAACTGGAGATCCATTCTGATTGATCCGCGTGACCTGCCCTGTGTCTACAAATGGTGAGGCACCACCGAGAAGCGACCAGCAAGCAGGGAGAAACGTTGCTGCGGATTCTGTGGAATCCTGCTGGCTGAGCATCCACTGAGCCCCCAGCTGAATTCGGGATTTCAGACGGGGAAGTTAGCAGTACATTTCTATGCCCCAAAGCGGAAACTCCACAAAGGAAACCAACAGCCACCATCTTGGAGAGCTGAAGTAACCACCACCACTCCCTGACAGATTGCAAGAATAAAACAGGTGTGTGTTTCTCAGCTCATCTCACATAAAGAGGGGAATTTGCATAAAATATCTCCTAGGATTTTGGGGGAGGGATAATCAGAGCAAGTCTGCATAAAGACTGGGGGAAAACTAGAGGCACCTGACCTTCATCTCCCCTTCCCATCAGCGGCAAAAATGAAACTTGTCTAGCCAGTGCGGGGAGATGGGCAAGCGAAAAAAATTAAAACAATAGAGTTCCAGGGTTCCCAATAGACACCCTCCCCACCCAACAAACGGCAGACCCAGAGAACAGTTTGAGCTGCCGAGAAGCATCACTCAGGAGAAATCTGGTCTAGCAGGAGAAATCAGGACTAGCAGGATAAACCAGGGGACTAGAGGCCAGGCCCTCCTGACTGGTTGGCTGGAGAACGCCGGCCCACTGCCAGTGTGACTGGGTAACTGGAGACCACCTTCTTGCTGGCGCCAGCCCACCTGCTGACGCTATGTCTTGACGGCTGGAGAACGCGCGCCTGCCGGCGACCGAACTCGCAACTGTGTGGCTAGAGATCACCCACCAGCCGAAGACAGACCACAAGCTGCCCGCGCTACTGGGTGGCTGGAGACTGCCGGCCTGCCAGCGACCGGGAGCTGAAACCAACCAGAGACAATCCAGTCCACCCACCCAATTCGGACACTCCGGCAAGGAGCCTGGGGCCCACCACAGCAGAGAGGTGACATCACTGGAGCTCGGCCGTCAGAATTCCTTAACAGCGGAATCCACTTAAGCAGGCATAGTCTACCAACACAAAGGAGAGAAAACAGAGATATATAAACCCATAACAAATCTATAGAAGAGAGCAGAAACACAGCAATCAAATAGAGCTGGAAAATGTCGTGAACATCATGAAAAAACAAGGGAAAACAAGGTGTACAAACAATGAAGGACAACTTAATACTACAGGAGAACCTAGAAGCATCAGAAACAGGGATAGGGAAAAAACTTAAGTCATACCTAACTCAGATGGAAAGGAATAAGAGAGAAGACATGAGGCAGCAAGTCTAAGCAATAAAAGTATATTTTGAAAATGAATTAAACAAACAAATTTAAATGGCAAAGAACAAGCTTTACAAGGAGATAGAGATCTTTTAAAAAATCATACAGTAATTCTAGAAATGCAGGAAACTATAAACCAAATTTAAAACTCAAACAAGAATATTACAAATAGACTAGATCAAGTAGAAGTCAGAACATCAGATAATGAAGACAAAGTTTGTCAACTTGAAAAGAATATAGTCAACACAGAAAACATGCTTAAATCCCATGAGCAACTATTCAAGAGATGTGGGATGTCATAAAAAAAACAAAATTGGGAGTCATCGGGATAGAAGAAGGCATAGAAATTCAAACCGAATGAATGAACAACATATTAAATGAAATAATTCTAGAAAACTTCCCAGAGATGAAAGATGGAATGGATTGCCATATCCTGGAAGCCTACAGGACCTCAAACATTCAAAACCATAATAGACAAACTCCAAGACATATAATTATGAAGATAGCCAACATACAGAACAAGGAGAGAATATTAAAAGCTACGAAAGAAAGTAGGCAGATAACATTCAGGGGTAAACCAATAAGGTTAACAATTGATTTTTCATCAGAGACTTTGAAAGCGAGAAGATCTTTGAACAATGTATTTCAAACACTGAAAAATAATGGATTCCAACCAAGAATACTGTATCCAACAAAATTAAGCTTCAGATTTGACAATGAAATTAAGTCCTTCCTGATAAATAAAAGCTAAAGAATTCGCAGACAGAACACCAGCACTGCAAAGCATTTTGAGCAAAATACTACAAGAAGAGGAATTGAAAAATAGTGCCCAAAACTAAGAGCGGGAGGTATCTCAGTAAAGGGGTAAGAAAAAAACCAAAAAGTAAAAACTACCCAAATTAAAATAAATAAATAAATAAACATGACTGGAAGTACAAATCATATTTCAATTGTAACCTTAAATGTTAAAAATCTAAACTCACCAATCAAGAGACATAGGCTAGTAACCTGGATCAAAAAAATAAATCCAACAATATGCTGCCTTCGGGAGACTCATATGAAAGGTAAAGACATACACAGGCTGAAAGTGAAAGGTTGGGAAAAATCATACCACTCATATGGCCCTCGGAAGCAAGCAGGAGTGGCCATACTCATATCATATAAAATCAACTTCAAACCTACGTTAATCAAAAGGGATAAAGTAGGACACTATATATTGTTAAAAGGAACCATCCACCAACAAGACATAACAATTATCAATTGGTATGCACCAAACAATTGAGTTGCAACGCTCATAAAACAAACTCGCCTCAAGTTCAAGAGTCAAATAGACTACAACACAATAATTATGGGTGACTTCAACACACCGCTCTCGCTATTAGACAGATCCTCTATAAAAAACTGAATAAAGAAACTATAGAATTCAACAGCACAATCAATAACCTTGACGTAACCGACATATATAGAATACATCAACCATCATCAAGTGGATACACTTTATTCTCAGCAGCACATGGATCCTACTCCAAGTTAGACCATATATTATGCCATTGGGCAACTCTTAGTAAATATAAAGGCGTGGAGAAAATACAATGCACTATATCTGATCTTAATGGAATGAAACTGGAAATCAATGATAAAAGAAGGAAGGAAAAATCCTACATCACATGGAAAATGAACAATATTCTACTGAATGATCAATGGGTTACAGAAGACATAAAGGAGGAGATAAAAATATTTTTAGAATCAAATGACAATACAGACACATCATACTGGAATCTATGGGACACAAAGAAGGCAGTTTTAAGAGGGAAATTCATTTCTTGGAGTTCTTTCCTCAAAAAAAGAATAAAACAACAAATAAATAAACTCACATTACACATCAAAAACCTAGAAAAGGAAGAGCAAAACAACAGCAAATGTAGTAGAAGACAAGAAATAATTAAAATTAGAGCAGAAATCAACAAAATTGAAACAAAAAAAACATTGAAAAAATTGATAAAACTAAAAGTTGGTTCTTTGAAAAAATAAATAAGATTTACAGGCCCTTAGCCATGCTAAGGATGAGAAGAAGAGAGGGAACTCAAATTACTAACATACGGAATGAAAAAGACAATATCACAACAGACAGTACACAAATACAGAAGATAATTAGAAAGTATTTTGAAACCCTATATTGCAATAAAATAGAAGATAGTTAAAATATCGATAAATTTCTTAAGTCATATGATCTGCCCAGATTCAGTCAGGAAGACACACACAATTTAAACTGACCAAAAACAAAGGAAGAAATAGAAGAAGCCATCAAAATACTACCAACCAAAAAAAGCCCTGGACCTGATGGGTATAGAGCAGAGTTCAAAAAAACCTTCAAAGAAGAATTAATACCAATACTTTTCAAGCTATATCAAGAAATAGAAAAATAAGGAGCTCTTCGAAATTCATTCTCGGAGTCCAAAATCACCCTGATCCCAAAACCAGACAAAGACACTTCAAAAAAGAAAACTACAACCAATATCTCTAATGAACTTGGATGCAAAAATTCTCAATGAAATCCGTGTGAATTGAATCCAAAAGCATATCAAAATAGTTGTGCACCATGATCAAGTAGGATTCTTCCCTGGAATGCAAGGCTGGTTCAATATACGGAAATCAATAAATGCTATTCACCACATCAATAGACTTAAGGACAAGAACCATATGATCATCTCGATAGATGTAGTAAAAACATTCGACACAGTTCAGCATCCCTTTATGTTCAAAACACTAGAAAAACTAGAAATAACAGGAACTTACCTCAACATTGTAAAAGCTATATATGCTAAACCTCAGGCTAGGATCATCCTAAATGGAGAAAACTGAAGGCATTCCCTGTGAAATCTGGAACAAGACAGGGATGCCCTCTATCACCACTTCTATTCAATTTAGTTCTTGAAATACTAGCCAGAGAAATTAGACAGACAAAAGAAATTAAAGGCATAAAAATAGGAAAAGAAGAACTTGAATTATCGCTATTTGTGGATGACATGGTAATATATTTAACAGACCCAAAAGGGTCTACAAAGAAACTGCTAGAGTTAATAAATGAAGGATATAAAACCAACACGCATAAATCAAAGGCATTCCTGTATATCAGAAACAAAACTTCTGAAATGGAAATGAGGAAAACCACTCCATTCACAATATCCTCAAAGAAAATAAGATACTTGGAAATCAACCTAACAAAAGAGGTGAAAACCACAGAACCCTAAAGAGAGAGATAGAAAAAGATCTTAGAAGATGGAAAAATGTACCCTGTTCATGGATAGGCAGAACTAAATTCATCAAAATGGCAAAATTACCCAAAGTTCTATACAGGTTTAACGCAATGCCAATCAAAATCCCAATGGCATTTCTTGTAGAAATGATAAAGCAATCATGAAATTCATATAGAAAAACAAAAGACACAGAATAGCAAAAGAAATTCTAAGCAGGAAGCGTGAATCGGGAGGTATAGCGATACCAGAGTTCAAACTTTACTACAAAGAAATAGTAACAAAAACAGTGTGGTACTGGTACGAAAACAGGCAGGTGGACCAATGGTATAGAATGGAGGACAGAGAAACCAATCCACAAAATTACAACTTTCTTATATTTGATAAAGTGGCTATAAACATGCAATGGATGAAGGATAGCATCTTCAACAAATGGTCCAGGGAAAATAAGAAATCCATATGCAACAAAATGAAACTGAATCCCGTTCTCTCACCATGCACAAAAGTTAAATCAAAATAGATCAAGGAGCTAGATATCAAATCAGAGACACTGCGTCTCATAGAAGAAAAAGTTGGCTACGATCTATATACTGTGGGGTCAGGCTCCAAATTCTTTAATAAGACATCAATAGCCCAAGAGTTAATAACAAGAAAAAAACAAATGGGACTTACTTAAACTAAAAAGTTTTTTTTCTCAAGAAAAGAAACAATAAGAGAGGTAAATAGAGAGCCTACATCCTGGGAACAAATTTTTACCCCTCACACTTCAGATAGAGCCCTAATATGCAGAATATACAAAGAACTCAAAATATTAAACAATAAGATAACAAATAACCCAATCAACAAATGGGCCGAGGACCTAATCAGACACTTCACAGAGGAGGACATACAATCAATCAACAAGTACATGAAAAAATGCTCACCATCTCTAGCAGTCTGAGAAATGCAAATCAAAACCACCTTAAGATACCATCTTACTCCAGTAAGATGAGCAGCCATTATGAAGTCAAACAACAATAAGTGTTGGCGAGGATGTGGGGAAAAGTGTACACTTGTACACTGCTGGTGGGACTGCAAATTGGTGAGGCCAACTTTGAAAGAAGTATGGATATTCCTGGGAAAGCTGGAAATGGATCCACCATTTGACCCAGCTATCACCCTTCTTGGACTGTTCCCTGAGGATCTTAAAAGAGCGTACTATAGGGATACTGCCACATCAATGATCATAGCGGCACAATTCACAATAGCTAGACTGTGGAACCAACTTAGATGCCCTTCAATAGATTAATGGATAAAAAAAAATGTGGCATCTATACACAATGGAGTATTACACAGCACAAAAATGACAAAATCATAGAATTTGCAGGGAAATGGATGGCATTAGAGCATATTATGTTAAGCGAAGCTAACCAGTCCTTAAAAAACAAATGCCAAATGTCTTCTCTGATATAAAGAGAGCAAATAAGAGCAGAACAGGGAGGAAGAGCATGAGGAAAATATTAACATTAAACAAAGACGAATGGGGGGAGAGAAAGTGAGAGAGAAGGGAAATCTTATGAAAATTGTAGGAGACCCTCAATGTTACACAAAATCGCATATAAAATGTTGTGAGGGGAAGTGGGGGGGAAACAATGGAGAGAATTGAACAATAGCAGATGAGGTAGAGAGGGAAGATGGGAGGGGAGGAGAGGGTGGATAGTAGGAGATAGGAAAGGTAGCAGAATACAACAGTCACTAATATGCCATTATGTAAAAGTGTGAATGTGTAACCGATGTGATTCTACAATTCGTATTTGGGGAAAAAATGGGAGTTCATAACCCAATTGAGTCAAATGTATGAAAGATAATATATCTTGAGCTTTGTAATGTTTTGAACAACCAATAAAAATAAATAAATAAATAAAGGTTTAAAATTTAGTGGGAAGAAATCAGCTAAAAATGGGTTCAGATGTATTCATTTTGCTATGCAGAAACTTTGTTTTGTGTAGTTGTAAATATCACAAATTTATTTTACCAGAAAATGCACATAAATTGAGATGAAAGGATAATTCACCTATCTTCATGAAAAATTCATAGCATTTTCTACACTTTTCATACTTCATTTTTTTCGTGAATATTTTGACATGGACAAGGTCTAGTCTTAGGCTATTCTTCTAGAATACTACCTCATCTGACAAGTTCGTACAATGTGTTGGATTGTTCTTTTCATCTTTTATTTAATAGTTTCTAGCTGATAATGTGTATTTTTCTTATCTTTATTTGGACATTATCTTTGCATTTTATGTTTTACTGGGGAAGAGACTCATCAAAAGCTCTTTATTATATGTATCAACAATCAAACATTTAGAGCATTCAATTATTCTTAATTTTGCATCAAAATAAATTTGTACCATTTTTCTTATAAAGATGTAGTATTATTAATAATGTCCCTACTGTAATAAGTAACTACTTACAAGAAGAATTAAACAATTGACTTTATATCAATTATGAACATGAAAAGTACTAAAATAAGTATTTGGCAATTAATACACAATTGATAGAAATAGAAATCACAAGAACGCCGTTTAAAATGTCAGTGCATATGGTCCTTAAATAATAGGTTGTTCAAATAAAATTTCTCTAATTCATAAGAGTTAATATGCCATATTACAGCTTAATGTGATATAAAACCTTAAATTATCAGTATTGATAAATAAGAATGATACCTTTTTACTTAAATATGTTTATTTGATTTTCACTGTAAGATGTTAATTATGGAAGAATTGAGAATTAAGAAAGACTTGGTCTATATTATTTCTAACAGGAAAATCAAAGTACTTTTAAATATATATGTATATATATATAATATATGTAATGCATATGCGTGAATATAGATACATATGTGTAATAAATGTATTGTAATATATCTATCAGGTGATTATAATTTTTAGATTTTCTCAAGAAAAAGAATGACTATAAAAAACAGTCTTAAACTTAAATTTCATAGCATACTACTGTTTGTAATGACATGAGAGAAAAATAGATATGGAGGGGAAACGAAAAAGGAAGGGAGAGAAGGGGGAAAATGGGGAAGAAAGTGAGTAAAGAAGAGGGACATGAGTGTATGATGTTAAGACAAAAGTGGAGGGGCTGGGTTTGTGGCTCAGTGGTAACATGCTTTTCTAGCATGTGTAAGGCACATGGTTCTATTCTCAGCACCACATACAAATAAACAAAATGAAGGTCAATCAACAACTGAAAAAATAAAAAAGAAAAAAAGAAGAAATATTACGAAAATTCCAAGCTTTGATGAATGTTAAATAAAAAAAATTATGTTACATAGCCTTATGTAATTTTAGACTATCCAAAATAGTCACTAAATGTTAGATTATTAGTGCTATAACTAAAAATCCATTGATCTTTCCTCTACATTCTGTGGCATGCTAGTGCTAAAATAAATTGTATTATTAATCGCCCCCAAAATCCTAATATTTCTACAGTAACTGACCCAGTTGAACATCAATGCAAGTATACATGATGTGCATTTTGACGTTCATTTTTTATTCAACACTGGTACATTACTATTTCTTCAGTTTATGCACATCATAGCATATATGTCTCATCAAAATTTCGCAAATTTATAGGCATTTGTTTCACTTTCAATCACTTCCTGCTTGAGAACACATGTATTCCTCCATGTTTCTTGACTGCTCTTTTCATGAGACTTCTTTCCAAACACATTATTTTCGATTTCCATTATCAGATTTGAAGCAAAACTCACAAACCCGTCACAATAAACCATAACACTAATATTACCATTAGATGTGTAACTGGTTGGAATGAATGGTTCTATATCAATATAAGATTTCTTACTTAGTTTCAGATATCAATTCAATCCATTATTTAAAGTGGAACCAGTTATATTATTTATACACAGTACAGTCTATTCACGAATTATCTCTATATTCATAGACACAGGTACACCTCTTTGTACCCCCAATACTAATTTATACGTCCTCAAAATATAGCTCCTAGAAATGGTGGAAGAAATACTCATGTCACCTGATCTACATATACATTTTATCACAGTAATATTCTGGACACAAAAAGCAAAGGTCACACTTATGATTGTACAAAACCTAAATGGAAAGTGAACATGGATTACTAAAAACATCCATGTCCAGGTTGCCTAATGCTCTCAAATGAAAATCCTATTGGTGACTACATATTTGTTTCTTCCAAAGATTATATATTCAAACTCAACCATGTTGAAAATGTCTAATCCTGTCACTCACTTTATACTTTGCCTGATTTTGTAATGTCTCTATTGATATCTGCTTTCCTACATATTTTCCCCAGTTAATCATTGTGACTTCCTCGTCACATGTGCTGATATTTACATTCACTCTCTTAGCGATACCCTACTTCTAAAGAACTTTTGTTCCAAATCCTACACTCATTCTTCTTCCTAAATTTACCGAATATCTTCCTAATCCTACTGACTATCACTTTTTGACTGGATGTTCTCTTCTATATTCAATCATCCAAGGTGAAAGGTCCTATGCCATTGTATATCGATTTATCTGAAACATCTGTGCAGAATGTAATTCAACGCTAAGTATCCCAATCAAGGGACAAATGACCTTCTGGGCTTCAAATCTTACTTAGATTTCTGTTTTCGTACATATATTTCACCTCTATATTCTTGTAAATATCACAGGTTCCCAACACCATTATTCATGCAGCAGAATGGTTCCTAACCCATATCGAACATGTTAATAACACTAATCATACACTGTTCCCTCAATCTAACTTTGCTGAAGAGCAGCGACAGTGTTGGTCTTACAATACAAGAATGTATGGGATCTTACACCTGCTGAGAACATCAAAGGTACGTGCAGAAATGATCTCTGGAGAAGTTGTAGGCAGCTATGAAGGACCTGAGAGAGCAAAAGACATCTCCATGGCAAACAACCTGGAAGGATGAAGGAATGTGTCCTAATCAGCCTCACTCTTCTTAATGTAGAGTAGACCAAACCAGGCCTGTGTGGAAAGCTCTTCCCAGGTGAGTATGGTTGATATACCATTCTAACATATGAAATTGTCACAGGAAGTAGGGGCAGCCTCCATCTCATGGAACCCTTGGAAGCAACTGTTAGGACAAAGTGGTAGCCAAGGCAGTGACCTCATTCAGTTCCTGAAAGAAGTGACCACACCTCACTTCCTTGGTGATGAAAGTCTCTGAACTTGGGATCCAGGAAGCCAGGCACCCAGAGCCATTACCAATCCCAGTCCCAGTGGTCTCACTTGTTTGAATTTACCAAAGACAGAGTCAGTCTTTCTTCTTACCTGTTAAGGTCTGTAAACAAGTCAGATTGGCACCTGTTATTTCGCTGGAGAAATGTTAGAGTCTGTAAACAAGTCTGGATGGCGCCTGGCAAAATGCCAGAGGGAGTGGTTTGTGAAGTAAAAAAAGCGAGCCATTAAGTGTGAAGATTCCTTATTGGTTGACTGCTGTATCTATTTTATGCTAATGAGATAGGCTGTGTAAAATGTATAAATATCGCTCAGATCTTACAATAAACGGCTCTCATTCCTGCTGCATCAACATACACAAGTTATTCGTCACCCCCCAGGTTATTCTGCTGCAGCGTGACTGCGGCAGATGGTGGCCCATTACGGGGAGCCCTGGGACACTCACGGGTAAGGGTCGAAAAAAGCTTTCTGTCCATAGATAGGACGGGAGCAATCTGCTCGTCCCTAGGCAGATAGGGCGATAGGAAAAATGACCATTTCGAGAAAATGGAGAAGATTGATGCAGTATGTTTGTGTCTTGTTTTGTCTTGAAATGTTGTATTGTCTTTGTGATGAAAATATGGAAGGGGTGAGAAGTAAATTGATAAGAGAAAAAGGTACCGCAGTGGAACCAAGAATAGTTAGGGCATGTGTTGATAAAAGCCCAGAAACTCTAGTCAGAAAGAAAAAGAAAGTTCAGAAGAAGAAGGATTATCAGGAAAAAAGTTGCAGCAAAAGGCTATTACTGAATACTTTTCGATACTGGAGGGTGCGTGAAATGACAAGGCGGCTGCCACCTGCCCAAGCCGATCATGGCGCAGTAAGAATTTTCCAAGAGGCAGTTGAGGGCTCTTCCCCGCCCCCCTGCCCGGGGGAGCGGATCACCACTGTGAGCCCAAATCTAGACCTGACCTGGAGGCACAGTTTTGCAGGCTTTTGCTCCCTGTGCCCGGAAGAAGTTTGAGCCCAGGACTCTCCCTGGGGCCATCTGGGGCTGCCCAGGATGCTACAGCTGGCAGAAGATGCCACTGGCATCCCTGAAGTTTGATCATTTCCAAGGCCAGTAACTACAATGGGGCTCCCACACCTGCAGGCTGATGAGTAATGAGTACTATTAAGGCTTATTTCAAATGTAAAAAACCTTGAGATAATGTACTAAAATTGTTCAGAAGGTTGTTTTCTTAGTGAAATGCTACAGGATTTTCTTTAGCCATCCGGAGTTCCTGCCTTCGTCCAAGTGCCGGTGAAAACAAAGGTGGAAGAATTTACAATGTTGCTGAGAACTGGAGGAAACTTCGGCTGAGAACCCGAGGAGACTTTGGAGCTATTGCTGTTTCTGCTACTACAACTTAAGCTAGCTGCCTGGAGAACTTACCTGGACTGTGATTTACCTGAACTCTGAGTTAATCTATTGAGACACTGCTTTATCTGGACTGAGACAACAGACTGTAATCTACAACAACTTGTAACTCGGTATCTTTGCTAACGGTGTCATTGCTGGTATAAGTTTTCCAAGGGCTTCTTGCATGGAGCCATCAATTGGATTGGTATTGTAACATTTTGTATCCTCCCTTTCTGTTTCTAGCAGGTTATTTATGGTGTTTCTGTAAAAAACACTATGGTCCTTATTTAAATTAAACAAAAGGGGGAAATGTTAACGTCTGTAAACAAGTCAGATTGGCACCTGTTATTTTGCCAGAGAAATGTTAGAGCCTGTAAAGAAGTCTGGATGGCGCCTGGCAAAATGCCAGAGGGAGTGGTTTGTGAAGTAACAAAAGCGAGCCATTAAGTGTGGAGATTCCTTATTGTTTGACTGCTGTATCTATTTCATGCTAATTAGATAGGCTGTGTAAAATGTATAAATACTGCTCTTATTCAACAATAAACGGCTTCCAGTCCTGCTGCATCAGTCTACACAAGTTGTTCGTCACCCCCCCGGTTATTTTGCCCAGCCAGCCGGGCTACGGCACTTACCTACTGATGTGAGGATGGCCAAATGCCAGGGAAGCTCTGAAGATGGTTCTTTCCTGATAAAGCAGGTATTGGCTCACCGCTGACTCCTGACTACTTCAAGAGTTGCCTAAGGAAAGCAGATTTGAGACAGAACAAGCAATTTTGGGGAACATAGTATGGCCCACCAGTCAGAGGACACTCTGGATAGTCACAGACCAACTTGGAGGAAAGAGTTGCCTTTGTGGGTGTGGTTGTGGGTTTGTGTATCCCACTGTGTCTGTGGTTATAGACATTAGAAAAGAGAATGCATCAATGGATGTGTTCTGTCTAGTAGAAAGCTTCTCAGCATTCATCCTGCCAAATTTATGAATGGACTACGACTTTCCTTATGAATGGGCAATACCTGCTATCTTCCTAAGTTCCTGTTTTCTTCCTGAATTCTGGCCACTCTCAAGAATAGGCTCATGGTTATGTGTAAAAGATATGTACCACCTCCAAACTCTGTAACATGGCCTTGTACTGGATAGATGAAGGGAATGAAGAGGAACTCAGTAAACTCAGATATCAGTGTGACCAGTAAAGTGTCAGTGGAGAAACACTGATTTGGGCCTTTTGTTTACCTATTGTTCCGTTGCCCTGAATGTCTGGAAGGTCTTTGCCTCAGTCCACCCCTTTGTGAAGCCTGAAGAAAACAGTTTTCTAATGGAAAATAATGAGCATCACCTGTGGCTCTTTGCTTAATTGCCATGGAAAGGGATGTGTCTGAATCAGCCTCTTGGCCCTGTGTGAGGCTGTGACTTAGATTCTCACCACCTGATGAATCTAAGGAAAGATCTCATGTGTGCATCCAAAACCAAAATGGAAAAAGAGCAGTCTTGTGAATGAAGTCTCTCGCCTTCCTCTGTAAGGTTCCTGATTTCCATCAAGTGAGAATAGGTATCCTTTGGTTCAAAAAGTTTTTCAAAGCCCTGCAGAGGCAAGCCCATAGGTGCTTGGATTTTCTCATGATTCCAATTCACATAAAGAATCTAAACCCCACAGACATTAGGCTCAAATTGGAGAAGCAGAGCAGTATTAATGGCAGGCCTATTTGATCACTCCTTGTTCACAGATAGGTTGTCAAGCCACCCTGACTTTAGACAAATGAGGGTAGGGAGCATATTTTGGATACTGTCTTCAGCTGCGCCCCTCATGGAAACTTCCAGCCAGAGGTAATGATGAGTGTCTATGTGGAAGTAGTTGAGAGCCATGTGGGAGTATTTTGGTTTTAATTGTGGTCATTTGTTTGGCTGATGGAAGAGATGACTGGGTCCACCTTGGCTTGAACTCTGGTGTGAGTCTTCTTAGAGACTGAGTTTGGAAATTACTGCAGAGATGTATTGCCATGAATTGTGTTGGGATTTTTGGAGGCCACACATGGTAGTGGCCTTTGGAAACTGAGATCTAGGTCCAGGGGGCTTCCCACAGAGCACTGGGAATCTGAGCCAGAATATCACATGATTTTATTCTTTAAGACTTGACAGCCAGAGTTGAGAGTAAAAACACACATGGACCTCACATTGTAGACCTCAATGGGCCTGGCTTCATTTGATCTTTTGGCCACTCTTTGGGAAGTCTTGCCTGTGAGAGTTCTCCAGATGTTTCATTGAAATGGGCTTTCTCACCATTTGATGTTTCCAGAATGAATTAAATCCCACAGTGCCTCCAACCTCATCCTTGAAAAATGGCTAGATAAACATCATAAAAATTTGAAATTCCCATCACCAGGTGACACTGGATACACTTTGGATTTCCTGTTGCTGATCATGAGTGTACCAGACAGTGCCTTGATTGACTGGGTTTCATGAAAATGGTGTAGAACAGTGATGCAAATAAGTTAAAGTCTGTTGAGTAGTGGGCCTAGAGGAGTGTTTTGCAGGTCTGTGATAAAACTTCTCTGTTGGGATTATGTGGATCTGCCAAAAGGCTTGCAACTGACATGGTGCAGCCAGCAGACCCTTGTATGTAAAGGCATCTTGTTCAATGGAGAGGTTTCAGGTCAATGTTCAGAATCAGGTTGCTATGGTCAAGGGGGCAAGCTATGTGGGATAGAAGCCTGGTTGGTGCATTCTCCTGCAGACCCTGACGCACAACACGTGACAGATCTCCCTCCAGCACTGTGACCCAGTTGAATTTCTTGTATTTCCTGAAGCCAATACCAAACTCCCAGTGCAGCAGCAAGAACACCATGAAAAGTGGAGGATGACCAAATGGCTTCACAGTCCACACGGGGCCACACTTAGCCTTCAGTGGCAAGAGTTTACTTACAAAGAGAGAATTCAGCCTTGCTGCCTCACTTTCTTTGGAAAATAAGAAACCATGTTCTGCAGGTCACATAGATGGAGACCCAGCTTTGGTGGTCTCACTAGAAAGGAAGCCATAGGTCCTGACAACAACATATACTTCAAGTGGCCAACCTCAGAGGCAGGTTCTCCAGAAGTCTTTAGGCTGGCACATCTCCATATTTGTGCAATATTTACCCTGTCCCTTACTTTTGGAAACTCCTCTACCACCTCCAAGATTGTGAACTCGTAATCATGTTCCATTCCTGATATGTATTCACAGATTTTCTAACTCTTCTTCTTTTATTTTGTCTTACTTGGGGCAAAGATAGTGTCAAGGTATTGTTGTGAGTGAGAGTAGGAAGATTTTGTGTAGCACATATTTGCATACACATTTGATTCATTTTCCTATTTTACATTCAAAATACTGAATCCCTGACACTAACCCATACCCTACTAGACTCTGACCACTAATCCTAATATGGTGGAGAGAAATAATGCAAACAGAATTGAAATACAAACAGTTCAGAGGAGGCATGGTGTATAGTTGGATTTGCCTTTTGCATGATAAAGTGTAGGTGTTATAAATCTAGTCAATTTTTAATTAAAATAGTTCACCATGGGTTTTTGTAGTTAACAAATACGTGAATTCCTGTCTCCCTTTCTCTGTAGCCTATTCAGCACATGTATTTTTATATGCACATATAGAATCCTACCTGGTATCACACGTACATTTTTGTGACCTGGCTGACTTGGAGATACAAATTGTGAGAAAAGATCACTCCTCCTAAACGCTGTTGGAACTGAAAATTCAACCTATGTGTGAGCTTCCTAGGAGAACAACATTGTACATAAATCCATGCTCAGTACAATAAATAATTTTGCATCTGTGGATGTTATATATTTCATGATGAATATTGATTGGCTTATATATTGGTACTTTTTAATATCTCTGTGTGTGTTTTGGGTATATATATATATATATATATACACTCTCAAGATTTTTCAAAATATGAAATATATGTGTCTTATATACACTACCGAAATTCATTCATGTTCATGTATGTGGATTTATAATAAAAATTTCACAAGATTATTCTCAGAAATATTCATTCACCTGAACTACATATTTGTTTCCTAGTACTTAAAACTAACTTCAGTGAATGGTGCATACAAATCCTAATATTTCTACAGTAATTGACCCAGTTTAACATCAATGCAATTAGATTCCTATGGGACATAGTGTGTATTTTGATGTTCATTTTTATTCAACACTGGTTCGTTAATATTTCTTCAGTTTATGCACATCATAGGATATATATTTCATCCACAAATTCACAAATTTATAGGCATTTGTTTCACTTTCAATCACTTCCTGCTTCAGAACACATGTATTCCTCCAGGTTTCTTGACTGGTCTTTTAATGAGACTTCTTTCCAAACACATTATTTTCGATTTCCATAATCACGTTTGAAGCAAATCTCACACAGTCTTTATAATAAAACATAACGCAATTATACAATTAGATGTTAACTGGTTGGAATGAATGATTGTATATCAATATAAGTTTTTGTGTATATTTTCACATATCAATTCAATCCATTATTTAAAGTGGAAACAGTTATATTATTTATTCACAGTATTGTCAATTCATGCATTAATTCTATATTCATAGACACAGGGTACAAATCTTTGTACCGCCAATAATAATTTATACATCTTCAAAATATTGCTCCCAGAAATGGTATAAGAAATACTTATGTCACCCGATCTACATATACATTTTATCATAGTAATATTCGAGACACAAAATGCAAAGGTCAAACTTATGATTGTACCAAAGCCTAAATTGAAAGTGAGCATGGATTAGTAAAAACATCCATGTCCATGTTGCCTAATGTTCTCAAATGTCAATCCTATTTGTGACAACATATTTTTTTCTTCCTAAGATTATATATTCAAACTCAACCCTGTTGAAAATATCTAATCCTATCACTCACTTTATACTTTTCCTGATTTCTTAATGTCTCTATTGATATCGGCCTTCCGACATATTTTCCCCAGTTCATCATTGTGACTGACTCTTCACATGTGCTCACATTTAAATTCACTCTCTATCCAAAACCCTGTGCTAGAGAACTTTTTGTCCAAAACCTATACTCACTCTTCTTTCTGAAACTGAATATCTTTCTAATAATTCCAACTATCCTTTTTTGACTAGAAGTTCTCTTAAACATTCCATCATCCAACGTACAAGGTCCTATGCCATTGTACATCGATTTATCTGAGACATCTCTGCAGAAAATAATTCAAATCTACGTATCCCAATCAAGGGCCCAATGCCCTTCTGGGCTTCAAATCTTACCTACATTTCTGTTTTCATACTAATATTTCACGTATATTTTCTTGTAAATATTGCAGGTTCCCAAACATTCCTGCAGAATGATTCCTAACTCATATTGAACATGTTATTAATCCTAACCATACACTGTTCCCTCAATCTAACTTTACAGAAGATTAGGGACAGAGTTGGTCTTTCAATACAGGAATGTAGCAGATCTTTCACCTGCTAAGATCCTCAAAGGTCCATACAGAAATGATCCCTGGAGAAGATGTAGGCAGCAATGAAGGACCTGAGAGAGAAAAAGTCATCTCCATGTAATGGCTCACCGCTGGCTCCTAATAACCTCACAGAGTTGGCCAAGGAGTCCAGATCTGAGACAGGACAGGCCATTTCTGGGAACATAGTATGGCCCACCAGTCAGAGGACACTCCGGATAGTCACAGACCTACTTGGGGGAAGGAGGTGCCTTTGTGGGTTGGGTGTGAGTTTGTGGTCTTTTCTCATTTTCTGAGAATAGGTAGAAAAGGCAGTTTGTTCATTTTGGAGTGGATGGTTTCTAGAAAGTCGTTTGACAAAGAGTGTGTTTCTATGTCTGGGTAACCCAATGTGTTCGTGGATGAAGACATTAGAAAGAGCATGCATCAATGGATGTTTTCTGTCTAGTAGAAAGCTTCCCAGCATTCATCCTTCCCAATTTATAGATGGACTTGGCTTGCCTTCTGGATGGGCAACACCTACTGTCTTCCTAAGTTCCTGTTTTCTGCCTGAATTCTGGCCACTATCCATAATAGGCTCATGGTTATATGTCCAAGATATGTACCACCTCCAAGCTCTGGGACATGGCCATGTACAGGATAGCTGAAGGGAATTGGAGCATCTCAGAAAACTCAGATATCAATGTGACCAGTAAAGTCTCTGTGGAGAAACCCTGCTTTTTGCCTTTTGCATACCTATTCTTCTGTTGCACTGAATAACAGGAAGGTCTTTGATTAGGCCACGCCTTTGTGAAGCCTGAAGAAAACAGTTTTCAAATGGAAATGAATGGGCATTACCTGGGGCTCTTTGCTTAATTGTTTGGAAAGGGATGTGTCTGAATTGGCCACTTGGCCCTGTGTGAGGCTGTGGCTTAGATACTTAGCACCTAATGGACCTAAAGAAACATCCCATGTGTGCACCCAAATCCAAATTGTCCAAAAAGCATTCATTGTGGACTATGCCTCTCGCCTTCCTCTGTAAGGTTCCTGATCTCCATCAAGTGAGAATAGGGATCCTTTGCATCAAATGAGTACTTCAAAGCCCTGCAGAGTCTAGCCCATTGGTGCTTGTGATTATGCATGACTCCAGTTCACATAAAGAATCTAAATCCCACAGTCAGTAAGCCTGAAATTGGAATTGTGGAGCAGTATTAAAGGCAGGGCTCTATGATCATTCCGTGTTCAAAGGAAGGGTGTCCAGGAAACCCTGACTTGTGACAAATGAGGTGCGAGGGTGCTTATTTTGAACACTGTGTTGGTCTGTGCCCCTCATGGAAACCTCCAGCCAGAGGTTATTATTAGTGTCTATATGGAAGAAGATGAGTGCCATGTGGGAGTCTTTTGTTTTTAATTGTGGTCATTTGTGTGGCGGTTGGAAGAGATATCTGGTTCCTCCTGGGCTTGAACTCTGGTGTGATTTCCCTTAGAGACTGAGTTGTGGAACTGTTTTCAGAGAAGTATTGCCATGAACTGTGTTGGGATTTTAGGAGGCCACACATGAGATTCGCCCTTGGAAACTGAGATCTAGGCCCAGGGTGGCTTTCCACAGAGCACAAGTAATCTCAGCCAGGATATCACAAGATTTTATTATTAAAGACTTGGCAGCCATAGTTGAGAGTCAAAACACACATGGAGCTCACATTGTAGACCTCAATGAGCCTGGCTTCATCTGACCTTTTGGCCACACTTTGGGAAGCTTTGCCTGTGATAGTTCTCCATTTCTTTTGTTCAAATTAGTTTCCTCGCCATTTAATGGTTCCTGAATGATTGGAAACCCACAGTGCCTCCAACTTCATCCTTAAAAAATAGCTAGATAAATACCACCAAATTTTTGAAATTCCCTTGACCAGGTGGCACTGGAGAACCTTTGGATTCCTGTTGCTGATCATGAGTATACCAGACAGTGCCTTGATTGACTTGGTTTCATGAAAATGGTGTAGAACAGAGATGCCAGTAAGTTGGAGCCTGCAGAGTAGTTGGCCTAGAGCAGTGGTGGGGAGGTGTCTGATATAACATCTGTGGTGAGGCCATGTTTATCTGCCATTGGCTTCCAAATGGCTTGTGACTGACATTGTGCATCCAGCAGACCCTTGTATGTAAAAGCATCTTGTTATATGGAGAGGTTTCAGGGCAATGTTCAGAATCAGGTTGCTATGGTCAATGGGGCAAGCTCTGTGGGAAAGAAGCTTGCTTGGTGCATTCTCCTGCAGACCCTGACCCACCACATGTGACAGAATTCCCTCCAGCACTTTGTCCCAGTGGAACTCCTTGTATTCCAAGAAACAAATACCAAACTTCCAGTGCAGCAGCAAGAAACACCACAAAAAGTGGAGGATGAAAAAACGGCTTTACAGTAAACACGAGGAGACACTTAGCGCGCAGTGGCTACAGTTTACCTACAAAGAGAAAATTCAGCACTGCTGCCTCATGTTCATTGGGAAATAAGAAACAATGTCCTCCAGGTCACATAGATGCAGACCCAGTTATGATGGTCTAACTAGACGGAAGCTAAATCTCCTGACAACAACATATATTTCAAGTGCCCAAACTCAGAGGCAGTTTATCAAAAGTCTTTAGGCCAGCAGAGCTCCATGTTTGTGCAGTGTTTACCCTGTCCCTTACTTTTGGAAACTCCTATACCACCTCCAAGGATATGAACTCCTGAGCATATTCCATTCCAGATATGTATTCACAGATTTTTGTAACTCATCTCCTCTAATTGTGTCTTACTTTAAGCGAAGGTGATGTCAAGGCATTGTTCTGGATGAGAGTGGGAAGATTTTTTTGTAGCACATATTTGCATAAATATTGAATTTATTTTTCTATTTTCAATTCGAAATACTGAATCCCTGAAACTAACCCATAACCTACTAGACTCTGACTACTAATCCTAATATGATGGAGTAAAATAACCCACACAGAATAGAAATACAACCAGTTCAGAAGAGGCATGGTGTATAGTTGTACTTTCCTTTTGCATGATAAAGGGTTGGTGTTATAAATCTTGTCAATTTGTAGTTAAAATAGTCCTCTATGTGTTTTTAAAGTTAACAAATATGTGAATTCCTGTCTCCCTTTCTCTGTAGCCTATTCAGCACATGCATTTTCATATGCACATATAGAATACTACATGGTATCACACGTACATATTTGTGAGGTAACTGACTTTGCAAATACAAATTGTTAGAAGAAAACACTTCTTCTAAATGCTGTTGGAACTGAAAATTCAACCTATAAGTGAGCTTCCTAGTTGAACAACATAAATCCATATTTAGTAAAATCAATATTTTGGGATCTGTGGATGATATATATTTCATGGTGAATTTCGATTGGCATACATAATGCTACTTTGTAATGTCTGTATTTAGGTGTGTATGTGTGTGTGTGTGTGTGTGTGTGTGTGTGTGTATTATATATATATATTATATATATATTAATATATATATATATATATATTCACTCTGCTGATTATTCAAAATATAAAATATATGTGTCTTATTATACACTAACTAAATTCATTCATATTCATGTATTTGGATTTATAATCAACGTTTGAGAAGATTATTCTCAGAAATATTCATCCACCTGAAATACATGTTTGTTTCCTAGTACTGAAAACTAACTTCAGGGGATCATATTATGGCGGTGATGGGAGTTCATTACCCCCGTGTACCGCCTCACATTGCAGGAGAAGGACAAGTTAGAACGGCTAAAATCTATCTTGTTAGAAATTTCCAGGAAAATTGGTGTGCTCCAAAACCTACAGGAAGGATTTCCATTGCACAAGGACCAGCTACGGGGGCTCAAACGCCAGCGATTTGTCCTCACGGAGGGTCACGCTGCTTATTCAGCAAATCACCCCACAGCTAGTGTCTGCAATGCGCGCTGGGAAACGACGAGAGAGCAACCCCAAAGATATAGCCCTGTGGATTATGCGGGCTCCTGCCAGCTGTGCAATCACTGTGCTCAGTGTTGAGTTCTGGGTTTGAAACGGGGGAAGGAAGTGGTCCAATTCGGTTTTCCACACCGGTGAGAACACAGAGGAAGATAGCGGTCACCATCTTGGAGAGCGGACGTCACCATCCCTGTTTTCGACTCATCACAGCTCATTCAGATACAGAATAGGTAATTTCAGGCTGCCATTCGCCTTCATCTTGCAGACAAATTACTCAGGGTCAGTGCTGAAGAACCCACGAAAATTGCTTCTTGGATTCTGCTCCTATCAGAACATACACCGAGCCCGGAGCGGCTGAATTCCGGGTCCCGGAACTGCTCTGGCCCAGGGCTAAAGAACCTGCAGAAACTGTTTCTTGGTCTGGGTCCTGCTGAATACTGTAAAGGTAAATGCCAACTGAGCCTTCATAGACAGTGGCAACAGGATTGAGACGGGGCTTGTGAGGGCCGGTCAGGACTCACTCGTTGCTTTGGTCACCCGGAAAAGGGAAAGAAATGCTGCCATTCACATGGGATACCAACATGGCAGAGATCTGATGTGATCACAAAGCGGTGGAGGAGATAACTTCATCTATACCAGCGGCGAGAGAAATAGTTGGTCTCCTGGTAAAGAAAGTGAGTCACAAACATCCGAGTCTCTCTCACTTAGTCATCAAGCCAGAGGTGCAGAGCAGAGCTGCCACCTGTGCCTGGAACAGGCCCAGCGACCCACCGGCATGGTAGTCACGTCACCCCAATTGGAGTAGGGGCAGAGCACACCCATGCCTGCAAGGTAGGCAGACGTACGACCGACCGGCAGAACAGGCCCAGGGGCCGGTCAGAATGGTAGACAGATCACCCCAATTGGAGGAGCATCACAGCCGCCAACCACACCTGCAATGGAGACTTTTCCACTATACAAGAGCAATATAAATATATAGGGGGAAAATTTCAAAAACACAACAGTTTCACCAAGCAGAAAGAAACGCAAGCTGTATGAAAAGACAAGAAAAGAAAGGACCACAAGCAATGCAGGTCAACTCAACTTTAGAAGAGGTAATAGATGCAGCATATGGAATGTCAGATAAAGAATTCAGGATATACATGCTTCATGTGATCTGGAATCTCAAGGAAGACATTAGACAGCGAAAATCAGACAATGAAAGATCACTTCAACAATGAATTACATAAAAAAATCCAAGTAGCAAAGATCAACTATACAGTGAGATAGAGGTTATAAAAAACAAACAAACCGAAATCTTAGAAATGCAGGAAGTAATGGACCATCTTAAAAACTCAATTGAGAATACTACCATTAGAGCAGAATACTTAGAAGATAGAACATCAGACAATGAAGACAAAGTATTTCAACTCCAAAAGAACATATACAGCTCAGCAAGACTGTTAAGAAACCATGAGCAAAAGTGCAAGAAATATGGGATAACATAAAGAGACCAAACATAAGAGTCATTGGGATACAGGAAAGTATAGAGGTCCAAACCAAAGGAGTGAGCAATCTATTCAATGAAATAATAGGAGAAAAATTCCTAGACTTGAAGAATGAGACAAAATCCCAAATCCTAAAAGTCTACAGGACGCCGAACATGCAATATCATAAGAGATCCACACCTAGACACATGATAATGAAGATACCCAACATACACAATAAGGAGAGAATTTTAAAAGCTACAAGAGAAAGGAAGCAGATTATAGTTAGTGGTAAACCAACCAGGATAACAGCTGATCCTTCAACACAGACTCTGAAAGCTAGAAGATCCTTTAATAACATATTTCAAACACTGAAAGAAAATGGGTTCCAACCAATAATCATGTATCCAGTGAAATTAAGCTTCAGATGGAAGATGAAATTAAAACCTTCCACAATAAACAAAAGTGAAAAGAATTTGCAGCTAGAAAACCATCTCTTCAAAACATCCTCGGCAAAACATTACAGGAAGTGGAAATGGAAAATATCAATGAAAACCAACAGTGGAAGGTAGGACATTAAAGGGGGGAAAATAATCAAAGAGGAAAACAAACTATGTTTAGTAACATAAATAAACAAATATGGCTGGAAGAACAACCCATATCTAAATAATAACCAAAAATCTTAATGGCTTAAACTCACCAATTAAGAGACACAGGCTAGTAGAATGGAACACAAAACAAGAACCAACGAAATGCTGCCTACAGGAGACGCATTTTACAGGAAAAGACATACATAGACTCAAGGTGATACTTGGAAAAATCATATCACTCTTATGAACGTTGGAAACAAGCAGGAGTTTCCATACTCATATCAAATAAAATAGATTTCAAGCCAAAGTTAATCAAAAGGGATAAAGAAGGACACTACATACAACTCAAGAAAACCATACGCCAACAAGACGTAACAATCATAAATATATATGCCCCAAACAATGGTGCAGCTTTGTTCATCAAACAAACTCTTCTCAATTTCAAGAGTCTAATAGACCACAATACAGTAATCATGAGAGACATGTACACACCTCTCTCACCACTGGACAGATCTTCCAAACAAAAGTTGAATAAGAAAACTATAGAACTCAATAACACAATTAATAACCTAGACTTAATTGACATATATAGAATGTACAACCCATCATCAAGAAGTTACACTTTTTTCTCAGCAGAACATGGATCCTTCTCAAAAATACATCATATATTATGTCACAGGGCAACTCTTAGACAATAAAAAGGAGTAGAGATAATACCATGCATTTTATCTGATCATAATGGAATGAAACTAAAAATCAATGATATAAGAAGGAAGGAAAAATCATTCATCACTTGGAGAATGAACAATAGGTTTCTGAATGATCAATGGGTTATTGAAGACATCAAAGAGGAAATTAAAAAAATTCTTAGAGGTAAATGAAAACACAGACACAATATATCAGAATCTATGAGACACATTGAAAGCAGTTCTAAGAGGAAAATTCATTGCTTGGAGTTCATTCCTTAGAAAAAGAAAAAACCAACAAATAAATGATCTCATACGTCATCTCAAAATCTTAGAAAAACAAGAGCAAACAACAGCAAAAGAAGTAGAAGGCAAGAAATAATTAAAATCATAGCAGAAATTAATGAAATCGAAACAAAAGAAACAATTGAAAAAATTGACAAAACAATACATTGGTTTTTTGAAAAAATAAATAAAATCGACAGACCCTTAGCCATGCTAACAAAGAGAAGAAGAGAGAGAACTCAAATTACTACCATATGAAATGAAAAAGGAAATATAACAAGAGACACTTCAGAAATACAGAAGAAAATCAGAAATTATTTTGAATTAATATACTCCAATAAAATAGAATATAGTGAAGGCATTGATAAATTTCTTAAGTCATATGATATGCCCAGATTGAGTCAGGAGGATATAGACAACCTAAACAGTCTAATATCAATTGAGGAAATAGAAGAAACCATCAAAATACTACCAACTAAGAAAAGCCCAGGACCGGATGGGTATAGAGCATAGTTTTAAAAAACCTTTAAAGAAAAACAAAAACCAATACTTTTCAAGCTATTTCAGGAAAAATGCAAAAATCCTCAAAAAAATTCTGGCGAATCAGACACAAAATCATATATATAAAAAAAAATGTGCACCATGATCAAGTAGGATTCATTCCTGGGATGCAAGGCTGGTACAATATACAGAAATCAATAAATGTTATTCAACACATCAATAGACTTAAAAATAAGAACCATATGATCATCTCGAGAGATGCGGAAAAAGCATTCGACAAGGTACAGCATCACTTTACGTTCAAAACTCTAGAAAAACTAGGGATAACAGGATCATACCTCAATATTGTAAAAGCAATCTATGCTAAGCCTCAGGCTAGCATCATTCTGAATGGAGAACAATTGAAGGCATTCCCCCTAAAATCTGGAGGAAAACAATGATGCCTTCTCTCACCCCTTCTGTTCAACATAGTTCTCGAAACACTGGCCAGAGCAATTAGAAAGGCTAAAGAAATTAAAGGCATAAAAATAGGAAGAGAAGAACTCAAATTATCGCTATTTGCAAATAACATGATTCTATACCTAGCAGACCCAAAAGGGTCTACAAAGAAACTATTAGAGGTAATAAATGAATTCAGCAAAGTGGCAGGATATTAAATCACCACGCATAAATCAAAGGCATTTTTGTATATCAGCGACAAATCCTCTGAAATGGAAATGAGGACAATCACTCCATTCACAATATCCTCAAAAAAATAAATAAAATACTTGGGAGTCAACCTAACAAAAGAGGTGAAAGACTTATACAATTAAAACTACAGAACCCTAAAGAGAGAAATAGAAGAAAATCTTAGAAGATGGAAAAATATACCCTGTTCATGGATAAGCATAACTAACATCATCAAAATGACAATATTACCAAAAGTTCTCTATAGGTTTAATGCAATGCCAATTAAAATCCCAAGGTCATTTCTTGTAGAAATAGATAAAACAATTATGAAATTCATATGGAAAAATAAAAGACCCAGAATAGCAAAAACAGCTCTAAGCAGGAAGTGTGAATCAGGCAGTATACCGATACCAGACCTCAAACTATACTACAGATCAATAGTAACAAAAATAGCATGGTACTGGTGCCAAAACAGGTGGGTGGACCAGTGGTACAGAATAGAGGACACAGAAACCAATCCACAAAACTACAACTATCTTATATTTGATAAAGGGGCTAAAAGCATGCAGTGGAGGAAGGATAGCATCTTCAACAAATGGTGCTGGGAAAACTGGAATTCCATATGTAACAAAATGAAACTGAATCCCCTCCTCTCGCCATGCACAAGAGTTAACTCAAAATAGATCTAGGAGGTTGATATCAAATCAGAGACACTGCATTTGGTAGAAGAAAACTTTTGCCACAATCTACATACTGTGGGGTCGGGCTCCAAATTTCTCAATAGGACACCCATAGCACCAGAGTTAATCACTAGAATCAACAAATGGGACTTACGCAAACTAAATAGATTTTTCTCAGCAAAAGAAACAATAAGAGAGGTAAATAGGGAGCCTACATCCTTGGAACAAATCTTTACTCCTCACACTTCAGATAGAGCCCTAATATCAAGAGTATACAAAGAACTCAAAAAAATTAAACAATAAGAAAATGAATAACCCAATCAACAAATGGGCCAATGACCTGAACAGACACTTCTCAGAGGAGGACATACAATCAATCAATAAGTACATGAAAAAATGCTCACCATCTCTAGCAGTCAGAGAAAAGCAAAACAAACCCACCCTAAGATACCATCTCACTGCAGTAAGATTGGCAGCCATTATGACGTCAAATGACAACATGTGCTCTCGAGGATGTGGGGAAAAGGGCACACCTTTACATTGCTGGTGGGACTGCAAATTAGTGCAGCCAATTTGGAAAGCAGTATGGAGATTTCTTGGAAAGCTGGGAATGGAACCACCATTTGACCTATTCCCCTTCTCGGTCTATTCCCTAAACACCTAAAAAGAGCATGCTACAGAGATACTGATAAATCGATGTTCATAGCAGCACAATTCACAATGGCAAGACTGTGGAACCAACCTAGATTCCCTTCAATAGATGAATGGATTAAAAATGTGGCATTTATATAGAATGGCTTTTGACTCACAAGGTGCAGCCAGCAGACCCTTATATGTAAAGGCAAATTGTTATATGGTTTGGTTTCAGGTAAATGTTCAGAATCAGGTTGCTATGGACACGGGGGCAAACTATGAGAGATAGAAGATTGGATGGTGCATTCTCCTGCAGACCCTGACCATACACACGTGACAGAACTCTCTCCAGCACTGTGTCCCACTTGAACTCCTTGTATTTCGTGATGCAAATACCAAACTCCCAGTGCAGCAGCAAGAAACCCACGAAAAGTGGAGGATGACCAAATGGCTTGACAGTTCAAACGGGGAGACACTTAGGTTCCAGTGTCCACAGTTTACTTAGGAAGAGAGAATTCAGCACTGTGGTCTCATGTTCATTGGAAAATAAGAAACCATGTCCTCCAGGTCACATAGATGCAGACCCATCTTTGAAGGTCTCACTACAAATGAAGCTAAAGCTCCTTACAACAAAATATATTTCAAGTGCCCAACCTCAGAGAGACTTTCTCAAGAAGTCTTTAGGCCAGCAGAGCTCCATGTGTGTGGACTGTTTAACCTTTCCCTTACTTTTGGAAACTCCTTTAACACCTCCAATTTTTTGAACTACTGAGCATATTTAATTCCACATATGAATTCACAGATTTTCTAACTCTTCTCCTCTAATTGTGTTTTACTAGGGTCGAAGGTAATGACAAGGCATTGTTCTTGATGACAGTTGGAAGAATTTTACGTAGCATATGTTTGCGTACACATTGGATTCATTTTCCTATTTTCCATTCAAAATACTGAATCCCTGACACTAACCCATACCCTACTAGACTTTGACGATTAATCCTAATATGGTGAAGAAAAATAACCCAAAGAGTATAGAAATACAAGCAGTTCAGAGGAGGCATGGTGTATACTAGGTCTTGCCTTTTGCATGATAAAGGGTAGGTATTATAAAAATAGTCAATTTTTAATTGAAATAGTTCTACATGTATTTTTAAAGGTAACAAATATGTGACTTCCTGTCTCCTTTTCTCTGTAGCCTATTCAGCACATGTATTTTTATACGCACATATAGAATCCTACCTGGTATCACACATAATTTCTTTTGAGGATACTGACTTGGAAGATAAAAATTGTGAGAAGAGATCATTCCTCCTAAACGCTGTTGGAACTGAAAATTCAACCTATGTCAGCTTCCTAGTAGAACAACATTATACATGAATCCATGTTAAGCAAAATGAATATTTTTCGATATGTGGATTATATATATTTCATGATGAAATGCGATTGGCATATATATTGCTACTTTTTAATGTCTGTGCGTCTGTGTGTGTGTGTGTGTGACTCTCCAAGTTTTTTAAAATATGAAATATATCTGTATTATATACACTCCCTAAATTCATTCATGTTCATGTATGTGGATTTCTAATCAACTTTTCAGAAGATTATTCTCAGAAATATTCCTCCACCTGGAATACATATTTGTTTCCCATTACTGAAATCTGACTTCAGTTAATGGTTCATACAAATCCTAACATTTCTACATTAACTGACCCAGTTTAACATCAATGCAAGTAGATTACTATGGGACAAGATGTCAATTTTGAACTTCATTTCTATTCAACACTGCTACATTACTATTTCTTCACGTTTAGCCCATCATAGCATATATATTTCATCCACAAGTTCACAAATTTAGAGGCATTTGGTTCACTTTAAATCCCTTCCTGCTTTAGAACACATGTATTCATCCAGGTTGCTTGACTGGAATTTTTTGAGACTTCTTTCCAAACACATTATTTTCGATTTCCATAATCCTTTTGAAGAAAATCTCACACACCCTTCATGATAAACCATAACCTAATATTACCATTAGATGTATAACTGGTTGGAATGAATGATTGTATATCAATATTAGATTTCCTGTATATTTTCAGATATCAATTAAATGAATTATTTAAAGTGGAACCAGTTATATTATTTATTCACAGTATGGTCTACTCATGCATTATCTCTATATTCACAGACACAGCGTACACCTCTTTGTACCCCCAATACTAATTTATACGTCTTCTCAATATTACTCCCGGAAATGGTTGAAGAAATACTTATGTCACCTGATCTACATATACATTTTATCACAGTAATATTCTGGACAAAACTGCAAAGGTCACACTTATGATTTTACAAAGCCTAAATGGAAAGTGAACACGGATTACTAAAAACATCCATGTCCAGGTTGCCTAATGCTCTCAAATGTCATTCTTTGGTGACTACATATTTGTTTCTTCCTAAGATTATATATTCAAACTCAATCCTGTTGAAAATGTCTAATCCTAACACTCACTTTGTACTTTGCCTAATTTCCTATTGTCTTCCTTGATATTTGCTTTCCTACATTTTTTCCCTAGTTCATCTTTGTGACTGACTCTTCACATGTGCTGACATTGGCATTCACTCTCTAATCGAAACCCTGTTGCTAAAGATTTTTTTTTTCCAAATTCTATACTCACACTTCTTCCGAAAACTACCGATTATCTTCCTAATCTTACCGACTATCCCTTTTGGAGTTGATGTTCCCTTCTAAATTCAATCATCCAAGGTACAAAGTCTTATGCCATTGTATATTGATTTATCCAAGAAAACTCTGCTGAAGGTAATTCAATGCTAAGTATCCCAATCAAGGGCCCAATTCCCTTCTTGGCTTCAAATCTTACCTAGATTTCTGTTTTCATACATATATTTCACCTCTATGTTCTTATAAATATAGCAGATTCCCAATATCATTATTCATCCCTCAGAATAATTCCTAACCCAAATTGAACAAGTTATTAATGCTAACCATACACTGTTCCCTCAATCTAACTTTACAGAAGAGCGGGACAGAGTTGGTCTTACAATACAGGAATATAGGGGATCTTCCACCTGCTGAGAACCTCAAAGGTCCATGCAGATATGACCCCTGGAGAAGATATAGGCAGATATGAAGGACCAAACAAGGCCTGTGTGGAGAGCTGTTCCTGGGTGCCTATGGTTGATATACCATTCTAACTTGTAAAAGTGTCACATGAAGTAGGGGTAGCCACCAGCACTTGTCCCCGTTGAACTCCTTGTATTTCGTTAAGCAAATACCAAACTCCCAGTGCAGCAGCAAGAAACACCACGAAAATGGAGGATAAACAAATGGCTTCACAGTCCACATGGGGAGACACTTTGCCCCCAGTGGCCACAGATTACCTACAAACAGGGAATTCAGTACTGCTGCCATATGTTCATTATTAAATAAGATACCATGTTCTCCAGGTCACATAGATGCACACCCAGCTTTGATGGTCTCACTACAAAGAAACTGTAGCTCCGGACAACAATATAAATTTAAGTGCCCAACCTCAAAGCCAGTTTCTCAAGAAGTCTTTAGGCCAGCAGAGCTCCATGTTTGGGTTGTGTTTACAATGTCCCTTACTTTGTGAAACTCCTCCACCACATCCCAGGTTGTGAACTCCTGAGAATTTCCCATTCCAGATTGGATTTATTTTCCAATTTTCACTTCTACAGTAACTGACCTAGTTTTACATCAATGCAAGTAGATTCCTATGGAATATGATGTGTATTTTGAGTTCATTTTTATTCAACACTGTTACATTACTATTTCTTCAGTTTATGCACATAATAGGATATATATTTATTCCACAAGTTAGGAAGTTTATAGGCATTTGTTTCACTTTCAATCACTTTCTGCTTCACAACACATGTATTCCTCCATGTTTCTTGACTGGTCTTCTCATGAGACTTCTTTCCAAACACATTATTTTCTATTTCCGTAATCACTTTTGAAACAAAACTCACACACCCTTCATTATAAACAATAACTCTAAGATTACCATTAGATGTATAACTCTTTGGAATGAATGATTGTATATCAATATAAGATTTCCTATATATTTTCAGATATCAATTCAATCCATTATTTAAGTGGAACCAGTTATATTTTTTCCCAGTATGATCTATTTATGCATTATCTCTATATTCATAGACACAGCGTACACCTCTTTGTACCCCCAATACTAATTTATTCGTCTTCACAATATTGCTCCCGGAAATGGTGGATGAAATACTCATTTCACCTGATCTACATATACATTTTATTACAGTAATATTCTGGACACCAAATGCAAAGGTCACACTTATTATTGTACCAAAGCGTAAATGGAAAGTGAGCATGGATTACTAAAAACATCCATGTCCACATTGCCTAATTCTCTCAAATGTCAATCCTATTCCTGACTACATATGTGTTTCTTCCTAAGATTATATATTCAACCTGAACCCTTTGAAAATGTCTAATCCTATCACTTTATAGTTTGCCTGATTTTGTAATGTCTCTATTGATATCTGCTTTCCTACATATTTCCCAAGTTCATCATTGTGATTGACTCTTCACATGTGCTGACAAACATATTCACTCTCTAACCAAAACCCTATTGCTAAAGAACTTTTGTTCCAAATACTATACTCACTCTTCTTCCTATACCTACCGACTATCTTCCTAATTCTACCGACTATCCCTGTTTGACTGGATGTTCTCTTGTACATTCAATCATCCAAGGTAGAAGATCCTATGCCATTTATTATAGATTTATTTTAGACATCTGTGCAGAAAGTAATTCAATGCTAATTATCCCAGTCAAGGTCCCAATGCCATTCTGGGCTTCGAATCTTACCTAGATTTCTGTTTTTATAATTATATTTCACCTCTATATTCTTTTAAATATTTTAGGTTCCAAATACCATCATTCATCCAGCAGAATGATTTCTAACCCAAATCAAACATGTTGTTAACCTTAACCATTCACTGTTCCATCAATCTAACTTTACGGAAGAGCAGGGATAGAGTTGGTCTTAAAACACAGGAATGTATGAGATATTTCACCTGATGAAAACCTCAAAGGTACATGCATAAATGATCCCTGAAGAACATGAAGGCAGCTATAAAGGACCTGAGAGAGCAAAAGTCATCTTCAATGGCAAACAACCTGGTCAGGATGAAGGGTTCTGTCTGAATCAGCCTCTCTCTTCTTAATGTAGAGAAAATGGACCAAACCCAGCCTGTGTGGGTAGCTGTTCCAGGGCGCCTATTATTGATATACCATTCTAACTTGTGAAAGTGTAACAGGAAGTAGGGGCAGCCTCCTTCTCATGTGACACTTGGAAGCCACTGGTAGGACAAAGTGATTGCCAAGGCAGTAACCTCATTCAGTTCCTGAAGGAAGTGACCTCACCTCACTTCCTTGGTGATTAAAATCTCTGAACTTGGGATTCATGAAGCCAGTCACCCATAGCCAGTCTCAGTCCCAGTCCCAGTGGTCACACTTGTTTGGATTTACCAAAGACAGAGTCAGTCTTTCTTGGTAACTACTGATCTGAGGATGGCCAAATGCCAGGAAAGCTCTGAAGAGGAGCCGTTTCTGAGAAAGCAGGTAGTGGCTCACCTCTGGCTCCTGACACCTTCACAGAGTTAGCCAAGGAGACCAGATCTGACACAGGTCAGGCCATTTCAGGGGAATATAGTATGGTCCACCAGTCAGAGGACACTCTGGATATTCACAGACCTACTTGAGTTAAGGAGGTGCCTTTGTGGGTGTGGGTGTGAGTTTGTGGTTTTGTCTAATGTTTTGAGAATAGGTTGGAAAGGCGGTTTGTTTGGATTGGAGTGGACTGTTTCTAGTAAGTCGTTTGACAAGGCGAGTGCTTCTATGTCTGTGTTTCCCACTCTGTCCGTGGTTGTAGACATTAGAAAAGACAATGCATCAAGGATGTGTCCTGTCTAGTAGAATGCTTCCCAGCATTCTTCCTGCCCGATTTAGGAATGGACTGTGGCTCGCCTTATGCATGGGAAACACCTACTAACTTTCTAAGTTCCTGTTTTCTTCCTGAATTCCGGCAAATCTCAAGAATAGGCCCATGGTTTTGAGTCCAAGATATGTACCACCTCCAAGCTCTGTGACATGGCCATGTACTTGATAGCTGTAGGGAATGGGAACATCTTAGAAAACTCAAATAACTGTGTGACCAGTAAACTCTCAGTGGAGAGACCCTGCTTTGGTTTATTTGCATACTTATGGTTATGTTGCCCTGAATGTCAAGAAGGTCTTTGCCTCAGGCCACGCCTTTGTGAAGCCTGAAGAAAACTGTTTTCAAATGGAAATAAATGGGCATAACATGTTGCTCTTTGCTTAATTGCTTTGGAAAGGGATGTGTCCGAATCAGCCTCTTGGGCCTCTGTGAGGTTGTGGCTTAGATTCTCAGCACATGATAGATCTAAAGATAGATTCCATGTGTGCAATCAAAACCAAAATGGCAAAAAAATTAGTCATTGTGGATGAGTCTCTTGCATTCCTCTGTTAGGTTCTTTACCTCCATCAAGTGTGAATAGGAATCCTTTAGGTCAAATGAGTTCTTCAAAGCCCTGCAGAGGTGCTTGTGTTTTCTCAAGACTCCAAATCACATAAAGAATCTATACCTGAGAGTCAGTAGGCCTGAAATTGGAGAAGGAGAGCAGTATTAATGGCAGGCCTATTTGATCACTCCTGGTTCACAGGAAGGGTGTCCATGTCACCCTGACTTTAGGCAAATGAGGGGCAAGCAACATTATTTTGGACACTCTCTTGGGATGCATTCCGCATGGTAACCTCGAGCCAGAGGTTATGATGAATGTCTATATTTAAGAAGATGAGGGCCATGTGGGTGTATTTTGGTTTTAATTGTGGTCATTCTTGTGGCAGTTGGAAGAGATGACTAGATCCACCTGGGCTTGAACTCTGGTGTCATTCCCCTTAGAGACTGAGTTCTGGAACACACATCAAGGAAGAATTGCCATAAATTGTGTGGGGATTTTAAGAGGCCACGCGTGAGAGTCGCCCTTGGAAACTGAGATCTATGCCCACGGTGGCTTTCCACAGAGCACTGGGAATCTCAGACAGGATATCACATGATTTAATTCTGACAGACTTGGCAGCCATATTTGATAGTCAAAACACACATGGACCTCAATTGTAGACCTCAATGGGCGTGGCTTCATGTGACCTTTTGGCCATGCTCTGGGAAGCCTTGCCTGTGAGAGTTCTCCAGAGCTTTCATTGAAATGATCTTCCTCAACATTGAATAATTCCTGAATGAATTGAAATAAACAGTGCCTCCAACTTTATCCTTGAAAATTGGCTAGATAAATACCATGAAATTTTTAAAATTCCAATGACCAGGTGGCACTGAAGAACCTTTGGATGTCCTGTTGCTGATCATGAGTGTACCAGACAGTGCCTTGATTAACTGGTTTTCATGAATATGGTGTAGAACAGAGATGCCAGTAATTTGGAGCCTGCAGAATAGTGGGCCTAGAGCAGAGGTGATTAAGTGTGTGATAAAACATCTGTGGTGGGGTCATGTGGATCTGCCATTGTCTTCCAAATGGCTTATGACTGACATGGTGCAGCCAGCAGAACATTGTATGTAAACGCATCATGTTATATGGAGAGGTTTAAGGGCAATGTTCAGAATCAGGTTGCTATGGTCACGGAGGCAACCTATGTGGTATACAAGCCCTGTTGGTGCATTCTCCTGCAGACCCTGACCCACCACATGTGACAGAACTTCCTCCAGCACTGTGGTCAAGTTTAACTCCTTGTATTTCATGAAACAAATACAAAACTCTGAGTGCAGCAGGAGACATTATAAAAAGTGGAGGTTGATGAAATGGCTTCACAGTCCACATGGGGAGACACATAGACCCCAGTGGCCATAGTTTACCTACAAAGAGAGAATTCAGCACTGCTGCTTCATGTTAATTGGAAAATTATAAACCATGTGCTCAAGGTCACAGAGATGCATAAACAGCTTTGATGGTCTTACTAGAAAAAAAGGTAAAGCTCCTGAAAAAAACATATATTTCAACTGTCCATCTTAGAGGCAGTTTCTGCAGAGTCTTTAGGCTGGCAAATCTTCATGTTTGTGGAGTATTTACATAGTCCCTTACTTTTGGAAACTCCTCTACCATCTCCAAGGTTGTGAAATCCGGAGCAGTTTTCATTTCAGGTATGAATTCAAAGATTTTCTAACTCTTTTCCTCTAATTGTGTCTTACTTGGGGTGAAAATAATGTAAAGTTATTGTTCTAAATGAGAGTGGGAAAATTTTTGTGTAACACTAATTTGCATACACATTGATCCATTTTCCAATTTTCCATTTGAAATACTGAATCCCTGACAGTAACTCATACCCTACTATACTCTGACTACTAATCCTAATATGATGGAGAATAATACCCAAACAGAATGAAAATACAAGCAGTTCAGTGGAGACATGGTGTACAGTTGGACTTCCCTTTTGCATGATTAAGGGTAGGTGTTATAAATCTACTCAATTTTTAATTGAAATAGTCCTCCATGTGTTTTTAAAGTTCACAAATATGTTAATATGTCTCCCTTTCTCTGTAGCCTACTCAGCACATGTATTTTTATATGCACATAGAGAATCCTACCTGGTATCACACGTACATTTTCATGAGTTGGCTGAATTGGCAGATACAAATTGTGAGAAGAGATCAGTCCTCCTAAACCCTGTGGGAACTGAAAATTCAAACTATGTGTGAGCTTCCCAGTAGAACAATATTATACATAAATCCATGTTCAGTATAATAAATATTTTTGCATCTGTGGATGATGTATATTACATGATGAATTATGATTAGCATGTATTTATTGATACTTTTTAATGTATATTTGTGTTTATTTAATATATATATATATATATATATATATATATATATATATATATATCCAGATTTCTCAAAATATGAAATATATGTGTCTTATACACACTCTGTAAATTCATTCATGTTCATGTATATGGATTTATAATCAACTTTTCAGAAGATAATTCTCAGAAATATTCATCCACCTGAAATACATATTTGTTTCCCAGTACTGAAAACTAACTTCAATCAATGGTGTTTACAAATCCTAATATTTCTACAGTAACTGAACCAGTTTAACATCAATGCCAGTAGATTCCAATGGGACATGATGTCTATATTGACCTTCATTTTAATCCAACACTGGTACATTACTATTTCTTCAGTTTTTGCACATCATAGGATATGTATTTCATCCACAAGTTCACAAATATATAGGAATTTGTTTCACTTTCAAACACTTCTTGCTTCAGAACACATGTATTCCTCCATGTTACTTGATTCATCTTTTCATGAGACTTCTTTCCAAATACATTATTTTCAATTTCCATAATCAATTTCGAAGCTAAACTCACACACTCTTCATGATGAACCATAACATTAATATTAACATTAGATGTATAACTGGTTGGAATGAAAAATTGTATATCAATATAAGATTTCCTCTATATGTTCACGATTCAATTCAATCCATTATTTAAAGTTGGAACCAGTTATGTTTTTTTGTTCACAGTATTGTCTATTAATGCATTATCTGTATATTCATAGATACAGTGTACTCCTCTTTGTCCCTTCAATACTAATTTATACGTCTTCAAAATATTGCTCCCAGAAATGGTGGAAGAAATACTCATGTCACCTTATCTATATATAGATTTCATCACAGGAATATTCTGGACACAAAAAGCGAAGGTCACACTCATGATTGTATCAAAGCCTAAATGCCAAGGGAGCGTGGATTACTAAAAAGAACCATGTCCAGGTTGCCTAATGCTCTCAAATGTAAATCCAATTGGTGACTACATATTTGTTTCTTCCTAAGATTATATATTCAACCTCAAACATGTTGAAAATGTCTAATCCTATCACTCACTTCATACTTTTCCTGATTTCGTAATATCTTTATTGATACCTGCTTTCATACATATTTCCCCCAGTTCATCATTGTGACTGACACTTCACATATGCTGACATTTACATTCACTCTCTACCCGAAACCCTATTGCTAAAGAACTTTTGGTCCAAATCCTATACTCACTCTTCTTTCTAAACCTACTGACTATCTTCCTAATGCTACTGACTATAGTTTTTTGACTCGATGTTCTCTTCGACAATCAATTATCCAAGGCATAAGGTCCTATGCCATTGTATATCAATTTATCTGAGACACATGTGCAGAACATAATTCAAACCTAAGTATCCCACTCAAGGGCCCAGTTCCCTTCTGGCTTCCAATCTTACCTAGATTTCTGTTTTTATACTTATATTTTACCTATATATTTTTGTAAATATCACAGGCTCCCAATACCATTATTCATCCGGCAGAAAGATTCCTAACGCAAATCAAACATGTTATTAACCCTAAACATACACTTTTCCCTCAATCTAACTTTACAGAAGAGGAGGGACAGAGTTGGTCTTACAATACAGGAATGTAGGGGATCTTCCACCTGCTGAGGACATCAAAGGTATATGCAGAAATGATCCCCTGAGATGATGAAGGAAGCTATGAAGGACCTGAGAGAGCAAAAGACATCTTCCATGGCAAACTATCTGGTCAGGATGAAGGGATGTGTCTCAATCAGCCTCTACCTTCTTAATGTAGAGAAGATGGACCAAACCAGGCCTGTGTGGAGAGCTGTTCCCAGGTACCTATGGTTGGTATACCATTCTAACTGTGAAAGTGTGACAGGAAGTAGGGACAGCCTCCATCTCATGGGGCTTTTAGATGTAACTTTTAGGACAAAGTGGTTGCAAAGTCAGTGACCTCATTCAGTTCCTGAAGGAAATGACCTCACCTCACTGCCTTGGTGATGGAACTCTCTGGACGTTTGATCCTGGAAGACAGGCACCAAGAGCCAGTCACAGTCCCAGTCCCAGTGGTCTCACTTGTTTTGATTTATCAAGAACAGAGTCAGTCTTTCTTAGTACCTACTGATGTGACGATGGCCAAATGACAGGAAAGCTCTGAAGAGGAGCTTTTCCTGGGAAATCAGGTAGTGGCTCACCCATGGCTCCTAACAACTTCAAAGTGTTGGCCAAGGAGACTAGATCTGATACAGGACAGGCCATTTTGGGGGAACATACAATGGCCCACCATTCCGGGGACACTCTGGATAGTCACAGACTTACTTGAGCAAAGGAGGTGCCTTTGAGTGTGTGTGTGTGGGTTTGTGGTTTTGTCTCATGTTCTGAGAATAGGAAGGAAAGGCTCTTTGTTTGGATTGGTGTGGACTGTTTCCAGTAAGTCGTTTGACAAGGCGAGTGCTTCTATGTCTGTGCATCCCACTCTGTCCGTGGTTGTAGACATTAGAAAAGAGAATGCATCAATGGATGTGTCCTGTCTAGTAGAAAGCTTCCAAACATTCATCCTGCCAAATTTACAAATGGACTGCAGCTTGTCTTATTGAAGGGCAACATCTGCTCTCTTACTAAGTTTCTGTTTTCTTCCTGAATTCTGGAAACTCTCCAGAATAGCCTCATGGTTTTGTGTCCAAGATATGTACCACCTCCAAGCTCTGTGATATGGTGATGTACTGGATAGCTGAAGGGAATGGCGAGCATCTAAGAAAACTCAGATATCAGTGGGACCAGGAAAGTCTCAGTGGAGAAACCCTTCTTTCGGGCTTTTGCTTACCTATTGTTCTGCTGCCCTGAATTTCAGGAAGGTTTTTACCTCAGGACACTCATTTGTGAAGCCTGAAGAAAACAGTTTTCAAATGGAAATGAATGGGCATCACCTGTGGCTCTTTGCTTAATTTCATTGGAAATGGATGTTTCTGAAACAGCCTCTTGGCCCTGTGTGAGGCTGTGGTTAGATACTCAGCACCTTATACATCCCACGTGTTCATCCAAAACCAAAATGACCAAAAGAGCAGTCCTTGTGGATGAAGTCTCTCCCTACCTCTGTAAGGTTCCTGACCTCTATCAAGTGAGAATAGGGTGCCTTTGGGTCAAATGAGTTCTTCAAAGCCCTTCAGAGGCTAGCCCATAGGTGATTCCAATGATTCCAATTCACATGAAGATTCTAAACCCCACAGTCAGTAGTCCTCAAATTGGAGAAGCAGAGCAGTATTAACGGCAGGTCTATTTGGTCAGTCATGGTTCACAGAAAGGTGTTCAGGCCACCCCAACTTTAAGCAAATGAGGGGCAAGGGAGCTTATTTTGGACACTGTCTTGGGCTGTGACCCTCATGGAAACCTCCATCCAGAGGTTAAAATGAGTTTCTATATGGAAGAAGATGATGGCCATGTGGAAGTGTTCTGGTTTTAATTGTGGTTATTAGTGTGGTTGTTGAAAAATATGACTGGCTCCACCTGGTCTTGAACTCTGGTGTGATTCCCCTTAGAGACTGAGTTCTGGAACTGATCTCAGAGAAGTATTGCCATGAGTTTTGTTGGGATTTCAGAAGGCCATGCATGAGAGTCACCCTTGGAATCTGAGATCTGTGCCCAGGAAGGCTTTCCACAGAGCACAGGGAATCTCAGCCAGGTTATCACATAATTTTTTTCTGAAAGAATTAGCAGCCATAGTTGAGAGGCAAAACAGGCAAGGATTTTACATTGTAGACCTCAATGGGCCTGGCTTCATGTGACCATTTGGCAACACTTTGGGAAGCCTTGCCAGTGAGAGTTATCCAGAGCGTTCATTGAAATGGGCTTCCTCACCATTTAATGCTTACTGAATTAAATGAAACCCTCAGTGCCTACAACTTCATCCTTGAAAAATGGGCTCGATAAAAACCATGAAATTTTTGAAATTCCCATGACCAGGTGGCACTGGAAAACCATTGGAGATCCTGTTGCTGATCATGAGTGTACCAGAAAGTGCCTTGATTGACTGGGTTTCACAAAAAAATTGTGTAGAACAGAGATGCCAGTAAGTTGGAACCTGCTGAGTAGTGGGCCTAAAGCAAAGGTGGGTAGGTGTGAGATAAAACATCTCTGGTGGTTTCATGTGGATCGGCTGTTGGCTTTCAAATGGCTTGTGACTGACATGATGCAGCCAGCAGACCCTTATATGAAAAGGCATCTTGTTATATGGATAGGTTTCTGGGCAATGTTCAGAATTAGGTTGATATGGTCAAGGGGGCAAGCTATGTTGGACATAAGCCTGGTTGGTGCATTCTCCTGCAGACTCTGTCCCACCACACGTGACAGAACTCCCTCCTGCACTGTGTCCCAGTTGAACTCCTTGTATTTCATGAAGCAAATACCAAACTCCCAGTGCAGCAGCAAGAATCACCACGAAAAGTAGAGTATGACCAAATGGCTTCACAGTCCACACGAAGAGACACTTATCCCCCAGTTGCCACAGTTTACCTACAAAGTGAGAATTCAGCACTGCTGCCTCATTTTCATTGGAAAATAAGATACCATCTCCTCCAGGTCACATAGATGTTGACCCAGTTTTGATGCTCTCACTACATAGGATGCTAAAGCTACCGACAACAACATACATTTCAAGTGTCCCAACTCAGAGGCAGTATCTCAAGAAGTCTTTAGGCCTGCAGAGCTCCATGTTTGTGGAGTGTTTACCTTGTCTTTTATTTTTGGAAAGTCATCTACCACCTCCAAGGTTGTGAACTCCTGAGCATATTCCATTCCGGGTATGTATTCACAGATTTTCTAACTCTTATCCTCTAATTGTGTATTTCTTCCAGCGAGGGTAATATCAAGGGATTGTTCTTAATGTGAGTGGGAAGATTTTTGTGTAGCACATATTTGCAAACACATTGGGTTTACTTTCCTATTTTCCATTCGAAATACTGAATCTCTGACACTAACCCATACCCTACTAGACTCTGACTACTAATCCTTATATGATGGAGAATAGTAACCCAAACAGAATACAAACACCAGCAATTCAGAGAAGGCATGATATGTAGTTGGACATCCCTTTTGGATTATATTGTGTAGGAGTTAAAATACATATTTAATGTTTATTGACATAGTTCTCCATGTGTTTTTAAAATTAACAAATATGTGAATTCCTCTCTCCCTTTTCTGTAGCCTATTAAGCACATGTATTTTTATATGCACAAATAGAATCCTACCTGGTATCACATGTACATTCTTCTGAGGTGGCTGACATGGCAGATAAAAATTGTGAGAAGAGATCACTCCTCCTAACCTCTGTTGGAACCAAAAATTTAACCTATGGGTGAGCTTCCTAGTTGACCAACATTATGCATAAATCCATTTTCAGTAAAATGTATATTTTTGGATAAGTGGATGATATTTAATGATGAATTTCGATTGGCATATATATTGCTACTTTTTAATGTCTCTGTGTGTGTGTGTTTGTGTGTGTGTGTGTGTGTGTGTGTGTGTATATATATATATATATATATATATATACTCTACAGATTTTTCAAAATATGAAATATATGTGTCTTATTATACACTTCCTAAAATCATTTATATTCATGTATGAGGATTTATAATGAACTTTTCTCAAGATTATTCTCAGAAATATTCATCCACCTGAAATACATATTTGTTTCCTAATACTGAAAACTAACTTCAGTGAATGGTGCATACAAATCATAATATTTTGACATTGCAAGAGGGCCGTGAATAGAGAGCATCATACCCATTGTACCGCGCCACTGCGCAGGTGACTAACGACTAAGAACGACAAAAAACTATCTTGTTAGGAACTTACAGCAAAATGGGGGTGCACTGAAACCTAGAAGAAGGATTTCTAGCACTGAGGTCCGGTAAATGAGTCCCAAACATGAGCCAACTCTGCGACCGGAGATCCTGTCTGACTGATCCGCGCGACCCGTCCACTGGCTACAGACAGCAGGGCACCACCGAGATGCGATCAATAATCACGGAGAAACGTTGATGCAGATTCTGTGGAATTCTGCCTGTAGAGTCCCCACTGAGCCCTGGGCTGAGTTCAGGGTTTCAGATGGGGAAGGAAGTGGTACAGTTCTAACCCCCACAATAGAAACTCCACGAAGGAAACCAACGGCCACCATCTTGGTGAGCTGAAGTAACGACAGCCACTCCCCTACAGATTGCAACAATAAAACAGGTGCTGTTACTCAGCTCATTTCCCATACTTCGGGGAATTTGCATCAAATCTCTCCTAGGCTTTCTGGGGCAGAGATTATCAGAGCGAGCCTGCATAAAGACAGGGGAAAACTAGAGGCACCTGACTTCCAACTCCCCCTCCCATCAGTGGTGAAAAAAACCTGTCTAGCCAGCGCTGAGAGAGGGGCAAGCGGAAAAAAAAATCAAAACAATAGAGTGCCGGGGTTCCCAAGAGCCAACTGTGCAATCAGAGATCCGCGCTGATTGAATCATGCAGCCAGGCCTGTTGTTACAGATGGCAGGGCACCACCGAGAAGTGACCTGAAGCAGGGAGAAATGTTGCTGCGGATTCTGTGGAATCCTGCCGGCTGAGCTCCCACTGATCCCCGGGCTGAGTTTGGGAATTCAGACAGGGAAGAAAGTGGTATAGTTCTATCCCCCACAAAAGAAACTCCACCAAGGAAACCAGCGGCCACCATCTTTGAGATCTGAAGTAACCACCGCCCCTCTCCAATAGATTGCAACAATAAAACAGATGTGTGTTACTCAGCTCATCTCTCATACAGCGGGGAATTCGCATAAAATGTCTCCTAGGCTTTCCGGGGGAGGGTTAATCAGAGCAAGCCTGCATAAAGACGCAAGAAAAACTAGAGACACCTGACTTTCGACTCCCCCTACCATCAGTGGCGATAACAAAACGTGTATAGCTAGTGCTGGGGGAGGGGCAAGCGGAAAAAATCAAAACAATAGAGTGTCTGGGTTCCCAAAAGACACCCTCCACACCCAACAAACGGCAGGCACAGAGTACAGTTTGAACTGCCGAGAGGCATCACTCAGGGGAAATCTGGTCTAGAAAAAGAAACCAGGACAAGCAGGAGAAACCAAAGGACTAGAAGGCAGGCCCTTGTGACTGGGCGGCTGGAGACCGCAGGCCTGCACGTGACATTCCACCCACTGCCTGAGTGACTGGGGGGCTGAGGAATGCCCGCCCGCCAGCAACCGAGCGTGAGACTGCGTGGCTAGAGATTGCCAACCCAACGGCGACAGCCCACCTGCTGCCCGCGTGACTGGGCGGCAGAAGACCGCCTGCCCGCTGGCAACAAACCGCGCAATTGGGCGGCTGGAGACCACCCGCCTGCCAGTGACCCAGAGCTGAAACAAACCAGAGACAGTCAAGTCCCACCCCCCAATTCGGACACCTCGGCAAGGAGCCTGGGGCCCGCCAAAGCAGAGAGGTGACATCACTGGAGCTCAGCCTTCGGAATTACTTCCAAGCGGAATCCACTTTAGCAGGCATAGTTTACCAACACAAAGGAGAGACAACAGAGATATACAACACCAAAACAAATCTAAAGAATAAAGCAGAAACACAGCAATCAAATAGAGCTGGAAAGTAACGTGAACATCATGAAAAAAACAAGGGCAAAAAAGGAGTACAAACAATGCAGGACAACTTAATTCTACAGAAGGACCTTGAAGCATCAGAAACAGGGATAGGGAAAGAACTCAAGGCATACCGAACTCAGATGGAAAGGAATATTAGAGAAGACATGAGGCAGCAAGTCCAAGCAATAAAAGTATATTTTGAAAATGAATTAAACAAACAAATTCAAATGGCAAAGAATGAGCATTACCAGGAGATAGAGATATTAAAAAAAATATATTAAACAGTAATCTTAGAAATGCAGGAAAATATAAACAAAATTAAAAACTCAAACGAGAATATTACAAATAGACTAGATCAAGTAGAAGTCAGAACATCAGAAAATGAAGACAAAGTTTATCAACTTGAAAAGAATTGAGTAAACACAGAAAAGATGCTTAAATCCCACCAGGAATTTATTCAAAAGATATGGGATGTCATAAAAAAACAAAAAACAAATTTAAGAGTCATCAGGATAGAAGAAGGCATAGAGATTCAAACCAAAGGAATGGACAACATATTAAATGAAATAATTCTATAAAACTTCCCAGAGATAAATGATGGATTGGATTGCCAATTCCTGGAAGCCTACAGGACCCCAAACATTCAAAACCAAAATAGACCAACTAGAAGACATATAATTATGAAGATAGCCAACATACAGAACAAGGAGAGAATATTAAAAGCTACAAGAGAAAGGAGGCAGATTACATTCAGGGGTAAACCAATTAGGTTAACAACTGATTTTTCATCACATTCGTTGAAAGTGAGAAGATCCTGGAACAATGTAATTCAAATGCTGAAAAAAAAAAAGAATTCCAACCAAGAATACCATATAAAGCAAAGTTAAGCTTCAGATTTGACAATGAAATTAAAGTCTTTCACGATAAACAAAAGCTAAACAATTCTCAGCCAGAAAACCAGCACTGCAAAGCATTTTGTGCAAAATACTACAAGAAGAAGAGTTAAAAAATAGTGCCCAAAACTAACAGTGGGAAGTATCTCAGTAAAGCGGGAGGAAAGTAACCAAAAAAGTAAAAACTATCCAAACTAAAATATAATAAATAAATAAACATGACTGGAAGTACAAATCATATTTCAATTGTAACCTTAAATGTTAATGGCCTAATTTCACCAATCAAGAGACATGTGCTAGTGACCTGGATCAAAAAAACAAATCCAACAATATTCTGCGTTCAGAAGACTCATATGATAGGAAAAGACATACACAGGCTGAAGGTAAAAGGTTGGGAAAAATCATAACACTCACACGGCCCTCGGAAGCAAGAAGGATTTGCCATACTCATATGGAATAAAATCAACTTCAAACCTAAGTTAATCAAAAGGGATAAAGAATGACACTATATTCTGTTAAAAGGAATCATCCACCAACCAGAAAAAAACAATTATCAATTTGTATGCACCAAGCAATGGAGGTGCAATGTTCATAAAACAAACTCTCCTCAAGTTCAAGAGTCAAATAGACTACAACACAATAATTATGGGTGACTTCAACATACCACTCTCGGCATTAGAGAGATCCTCTAGACAAAAACTGAATAAAGAAACTATAGAACTCAACAGCACAATCAATAACCTAGACTTAACCGACATATATAGAATATATCAACCATCATCAAGTGGATACATGTTCTTCTCAGCAGCACATGGATACTACTCAGAGATACACCATATATTATGCCATAGGGCAATTCTTAGTAAATATAAAGGCATGGAGATTATACCGTGCACCATATATGATCATAATGGAATGAAACTGGAAATCAATGAGAAAAGAAAGAAGGAAAAATCCTACATCACATGGAAAATGAACAACAAGCTACTGAATGATCAATGGGTTACAGAAGACATAAAGAAGGAGATAAAAAAATTCTTAGAGACAAATGACAATACAGACACAACATATCGGAATCTATGGGACACAATGAAAGCAGTTTTAAGAGGGAAATTCATTTCTTGGAGTTCTTTCCTCAAAAAAAGAAAAATACAACAAATAAATGAACTTAAACTACACCTCAAAAACCTAGAAAAGGAAGAGCAAAACAACAGCAAATGTAGTAGAAGACAAGAAATAATTAAATTTAGAGCAGAAATCAATGAAATTGAAACAAAAAAAGTTGAAAAAATTGATAAAACTAAAAGTTGGTTCTTTGAAAAAATAAATAAGATCGACAGGCCCTTAGCCATGCTAAGGAAAAGAAGAAGAAAGAGAATTCAAATTACTAACATATGGGATGAAAAAGGCAATATCACAACAGACACTACAGAAATACAGAAGATAATTAGAAAGTATTTTGAAACACTATATTCCAACAAAATAGAATATTGTGAAGATATTGATAAATTTCTTAAGTCATACGATCTGCCCAGATTGAGTCAGGAAGACACAAACAATTTAAACAGGCCAATAACAAAGGAAGAAATAGAAGAGGCAATCAAAAGACTACCAACCAAAAAAAAGCCCTGGACCGGATGGGTATACAGCGGATTTCTACAAAACCTTCAAAGAAGAATTAAAACCAATATTTTTTCAAGCTTTTTCAAGAAATAGAAAAAGAAGGAGCTCTTCCAAATTCATTCTATGAGGCCAACCTCACCCTGATCCCGAAACCAGACAAAGACACTTCAAAGAAAGAATACTACAGACCAATATCTCTAATGAACTTGGATGCAAAAATTCTCAATAAAATCCTGACGAATCAAATACAAAAGCATATCAAAATAATTGTGCACCATCATCAAGAAGGATTCACCCCCGTGATTCAAGGATGGTTCAATATACGAAAATCAATAAATGCCATTCACCACATCAATAGAATTAAAGACAAGAACCATATGATCATCTCGATAGATGCAGAAAAAGCACTTGACAAAGTTCTGCATCCCTTTATGTTCAAAACACTATAAATACTAGGGATAACAGGAACTTACCTCAAAATTGTAAAAGCTATATATGCTAAACCTCAGGCTAGCATCATCCTAAATGGAGAAAAACTGAAGGCATTCCTTCTAAAATCTGGAACAAGACAGGGATGCCCTTTATCACCACTTCTATTCAATTTAGTTTTGAAATACTAGCCAGAGGAATTAAACAGACCAAAGAAATTAAAGGCATAAAAATAGGAAAAGAAGAATTTAAAGTATCACTATTTGCAGATGACATGATAATATATTTAACAGACACAAAAAGGTCTACAAAGAAATGGCTAGAGTTAATAAATGAATTCAGAAATGTGGCAGGATATATAATTAACACGCATAAATCAAAGGCATTCCTGAATAACAGTAACAAAACTTCTGAAATGGAAATGAGGAAAACCACTCTATTCACAATATCCTCAAATAAAATAAGATACTTGGGAATCAACCTAACAAAAGAGGTGAAAGATTTATATAATGAAAACTACAGAACTCTAAAGAGAGAGATAGAAGAAGATCTCAGAAGATGGAAACATGTGCCCTGTTCATGAATAGGCAGATCTAACAACATAAAAATGGCAATATTACACAAAGTTCTCTACAGGTTTAATGCAATGCCAATCAAAATCCCAACGGCATTTCTTGTAGAAATAGATAAATCAATCATGAAATTCATATGGAAAAACAAAAGACCCAGAATAGCAAAAGCAACTCTAAGCAGGAAGTGTGAATCTGGAGGTATAGCGATACCAGAGTTTAAACTGTACTACAAAGCAATAGTAACAAAAACAGCATGGTACTGGTACCGAAAAAAGCAGGTGGACCAGTGGTACAGAAGAGAGGACACAGAAACCAATCCACAAAATTACAACTTTCTTATATTTGATAAAGGGGCTAAAAGCATGCAATGGAGGAAGGGTAGCATCTTCAACAAATGGTGCTGGGAAAATTGGAAATCCATATGCAACAAAATGAAACTGAATTCCCTTCTCTCGCCATGCACAAAATTTAACTCAAAATGGATCAAGGATCTAGATATAAAATCAGAGACACTGCATTTCATAAAAGAAAAAGTTGGCTACGATCTACATACTGTGGGGTCGGGCTCCAAATTTCTTAATAGGACGCGCATAGCCCAAGAGTTATTAGCAAGAATAAAAAAATGAGACTTACTTAAACTAAAAAGTTTTTTTTCTCTGCCAGAGAAACAATAAGAGAGGTAAATAGAGAGCCTACATCCTGGGAACAAATTTTTACCCCTCACACTTCAGATAGAGCCCTAATATCCTGAATATACAAAGAATTCAAAAAAAACTATCAATAAGATAACAAATAACCTAATCAACAAATGGGGCAAGGACCTGAAATGACACTTCACCGAGGAGGACATACAATCAATCAACAAGTACATGAAAAAATGCTCACCACATCTAGCAGTCAGAGAAATGCAAATCAAACCCACCCTAAGATACCATCTCACTCCAGTATGATTGGCAGCCATTATGAAGTCAAACAACAAGTGTTTACGAGGATGTGGGGAAAAGGGGACACTTGTACACTGCTGGTGGGACTGCAAATTGGTGAGGACAACATGGAAAGCAGTATGGGAATTCCTAGGAAAGCTAGGAATGGATCCACCATTTGAACCAGCTATCGCCCTTCTCGGACTATTCCCTGAGGATCTTAAAAGAGTGTACTAAAGGGATACTGCCACATCAATGATCATAGTGGCACAATTCACAATAGCTAGACTGTGGAACCAACCTAGATGCAATTCAATAGATGAATGGATAAAAAAAATGTGGCATCTATACACGATGGATGCAGCACTAAAAAATGACAAAATCATAGAATTTGCAGGGAAATGGATGGCATTAAAGCAGATTATGCTAAGAGAAGCTAGCCAATCCTTAAAAAAATGGCAAATGTCTTCTTTGATAAAAAGAGAGTAACTAAGAATAGAACAGTGAGGAAGAGCATGAGGAAAAGATTAATATTAAACAAAGATGAGTGGGAGAGAGAAAGGGAGAGAGAAGGGAAAGCATATGGAAATGGTAGTAGACCCTCATTGTTACATAAAATTACATATAAGACTTTGTGAGGGGAAAGGCGGGAACAAGAGAGAGAAGTGAAGAATAGCAGATGAGGAAGAGAGGGAAGATAGGATGGGAGGGGAGGGGGGATAGTAGGGGATAATAAAGGTAGCAGAGGACAACAGTCACTAACATGACATTATGTAAAAATGTGAATGTGTAACTGATGTGATTCTGCAATTCGTATTTGGGGAAAATTGGGAGTTCATAACCCATTTGAGTCAAATGTATGAAAGATGATATATCATGAGCTTTGTAATGTTTTGAAAAACCAATAAAAATAAATAAACAAAGGTTTAAAATTGAGTGGGAAGAAATCAGCTAAAAAAGAGTTGAGATGCATTCATTTTGATAAGCAGAAAGTTTGTTTTGTGTAGTTGTAAATATCACAAATTTATTTTACCAGAAAACTGGCTTTTAAAAATGAACATATATTGAGATTAAAGGATAATCCACCTACCTTCATGAAAAATTCATATCATTTCCTATATTTTTCATATTTCATTTTTTTCGTGAATATTTTGTCATGGACCAGGTCTAGTCTTAGGCTACCTCTTCTGACAAGTTCGTACAATGTTTTGGATTGTTCTTTTCATCTTTTATTTGATAGTTTCAAGCTGATAATGTGTATTTTTCCTTATCTTTATTTGGAAATACATACCCAACTACATCTTTGCATTTTATGTTTTACTGGGGAAGAGACTCATCAAAAGCTCTTTATTATATGTATCAACAATCAAACATTTAGAGCATGCAATTATTCTTAATTTTGCATGAAAATATCTTTGTACCATTTTTCTTATAAAGATGTAGAATTATTAATACTGTCCCTACTGTAATAAGTAACTACTTACAAGAAGAATTAAACAATTGACTTTATATCAATCATGAATATGAAAATTAATAATATAAGTATTTGGCAATAAATATGCAATTGATAGAAATTAAAATCACGAGAAAGCCATTTAAAATGTCAGTGCATATGGTCCTTAAATAATAGGTTGTTCAAATGAAATTTCTCTAATTCATAAGAGTTAATATGCCATATTACAGCTTAATGTAATATAAAAACTTAAATGATAAGTATTGATAAATAAGAATGATACCTGTTTACTTATATATGTTTATTTGATTTTCACTGTAAGATGTTAATTCTGGAAGACTTGAAAATTAAGAAAGACTTGGTCTATATTATTTCTAACTGGCTAATCAAAGTACTTTTAAATATATATGTATATATATAACATATGTAATACATATGCATGAATATAGATACATATGTATAATAAATGTATTGTAATATATCTATAGGTTATTATAATTATTAAATTTTCTCAAGAAAAAAGAATGACTATAAAAAACATTCTTAAATGTAAATTTCATAGCATATTACTGTTTGTAATGACATGAGAGAAAAACTCCTATGGAGGGAAAATGAAAAAGGAAGAGAGAGAAGGGGGAAAATGAGGAAGAAAGTGAGTAAAGAAGAGGGAGAGGAGTGTTTGATTATAAGATAAAAGTGGAGGGTCTGGGTGTCTGGCTCAGTGGTAACATGCTTGGCTAGCATGTGTGAGGCACTGGGTTATATTCTCATCACAACATATAAATAAATAAAATGAGGTCGATCAACAACTGAAAAAATTAAAATAAAAGTAGAAATATTACCAAAATTCCAAGTTTTTATGAATGCTAAATAAAAAAAATTGTTGCATAGCCTTATGTAATTTCTAGACTCCCAAAAATAGTCATTTAATGATAGATTACTAGTGCGATAACTAAAAATCCATTGCTCTTTCCTCGACATTCTGTGGCATGCTAGTGCTTAAATAAATTGTATTATAACACCAAAAAAATTCTAATATTTCTACAGTAACTGACCCAGTTTAACATAAATGCAAGAAGATTCCCATGGGATATAATTGTATTTTGACGTTCATTTTTATTCAACACTGGTACATTACTATTTCTCCAGTTTATGCACATCATAATATGTATTTTTCATTCACAATTTAGCAAATTTATACGCATTTGTTTTACTTTCAATCACTTCCTGCTTCAGAACACATGTATTCCTCCACGTTTCTTGACTGCTCCTTTCATGAGACTTTTTCCAAAGACATTATTTTTGATTTCCATTATCATTTTTGAAGCAAAACTCACACACCCGTCATGATAAACCATAACCCTAATATTACCATTAGATGTAAAACTGGTGGGAATGAATGATTGTATATCGATATAAGATTTCTTGCATACTTTCAAATATCAATTCAATCCATTATTTAAAGTGGAACCAGTTATATTATTTAATCACAGTATGGTCTATTCATGCATTATCTCTATGTTGATAGACACAGGGTACACCTCTGTGTACCCCAATAATAATTTGTATATCTTCAAAATTTTGCTCCCAGAAATGGTGGAAGAAATACTCATGTCAACTGATCTACATATACATTTTATCACAGTAATATTCTGGACACAAAATGCAAAGGTCACACTTAGGATTGTCCCAAAGCCTAAATGGAAAGTGAACATGGATTACTAAAAACATCCATGTCTTGGATGCCTAATTCTCTCAAATGTCAATCCTATTGGTGAGTACATATTTGTTTCTTCCCAAGATTATATATTCAACCTCAACCATGTTGAAAATGTCTAATCCTATCACTCACTTTATATTTTGTCTAATTTCCTAATGTCTCTATTGATATCTCTTTTCCTACATATTTTCCCCAGTTCATCATAGTGACTGATTCTTCACATGTGCTGACATTTACATTCACTCTTTATCCGAAACCCTATTGCTAAAGAACTTTTTGTCCAAATACTATACTCACTCTTTTTTCTAAACCTACTGACTATTTACCTAATCCTACGACTATCCCTTTTTGACTGGATGATCTCTTCAACAATCAATCATCCAAGGTACAAGGTCCTATACCATTGTATATTGATTTATCTGAGACATCTGTGCAGAACATACTTCAAAGCTAAGTATCCCAATGCCTTTCTGGTCTTCAAATCTTACCTAGATTTCAGTTTTCATAATTATATTTTACCTGTATATTCTTATATATATTGCAGGTTCCCAATACCATTATTCATCCAGCAGAATGATTCCTAACACAAATCGAACATGTTATTAATCCTAACTATACACTGTTCCCTCAATCCAACTTTACAGAAGAGCAGGGACAGAGTTGGTCTTACAATACAGGGTTGTAGGGGATCTTCCACCTGTTGACAACCTCAAATTTCCATGCAGATATGATCCCTGGAGAAGATGCAGGCAGCTATGAAAGGCCTGAGAGAGCAAAAGTCATCTTCCATGGCAAACAACTCGGTCAGGTTGAAAGCATGTGTCTGAATCATCCTCTCTTTTCTTAATGTAGGGAAGATTGACCAAACTAGGCCTGTGTGGAGAGCTGTTCCCAGGTGCCTATGGTTTCTATACCATTCGAACTTGTGAAAGTGTCACAGGAAGTAGGGGCATCCTCCATATTATGAGACACTAAGAAGCAAATTTTAGGACAAAGTGGTTGCAAAGGCAGTGACCACATTCAGTTCCTGAAGGAAGTGACCTCACCTCACATCCTTGTTGATGGAACTCTCCGAATTTGGGTACCAGGAAGCCAGGAATCCAGACCCAGTCCAAGCTCCAGTCACAGTGGTCTCACTTGTTTGGATTTACCAAGGACAGAGTCAGTCTTTTGTGGTACCTAGTGATGTGAGGATGGCCAAATTCCAGGAAAGTTCTGAAGACGGGCCCTTCCGGAGAAAGAAGGTAGAGGCTCACTGCTGTCTCCTGACCACTTCACAGAGTTGACCCAGGAGACCAGATCTGAGACAGGACTGGCCATTTCTGGGGAACATAGTATGGCCCTCCAGTCAGAGGACACTCTGGATAGTTTCAGACCTACTTGGGGGAAGGAGGTGACTTTGAGGGTGTTTGAGTGGGATTGTTGTTTTTTCTCATGTTCTGAGAATAGTTAGGAAAGGGGGTTTGTTTGGTTTGGAGTGAACTGTTTCTAGTTAGTCCTTTGACAAGGCGAGTGTTTCTATGTCTGTGTATCCCACTGTGTCCATGGTTGTAGACATTAGAAAAGAGAATGCCTCAATGGGTGTGTTCTGTCAAAGAGAAAACTTCCAAGCATTCATCCTGCCCATTTTATAAATGGACTGTGGCTTGCCTTATCATTGGGCAACACCTACTATTTTCTTACGTTCCTGTATCCTTCCTGAATTCTGGCCACTCTCCAAAATAGGCTCATGGTTTTGTGTACAAGATATGTACCACTTCCAAGCTCTGTGACATGGCCATGTACTGGATAGCTGAAGGGAATGGCAAGCATCTCAGAAAACTCTGATATCAGTGTGACCAATAAAGTCTCAGTGGAGAAACCCTGCTTTGGGCCTTTTGATTACCTATTGTTATGTTGCCCTGAATATCAGGAATGTCTTTTCCTCAGGCTACTCCTTCCTGAAGCCTGAAGAAAACAGTTTTCACATGGAAATGAATGGGCATTGCCTTTGTGTTTTACAATAAAACCTTCACAGAGATTAGGCTCTACTTAACTTAAAAATACTTTTAAATTGTATCTAAGTGTAAAAAGTAACATGTAACTGTACATATCTTTTTGATAACAATTCCAATTATACAACACAAATGATACACATAAATCTCCAACATGTTTTTATTTTAAGCCTAGAATTACCATACAACCTTAGAACACCAGCATGATACAATGCTCTTTTGAAGCTTCTACCTTACACACTTGTATACCTGGAAGATATGAACACATTAACACCACAATTACATTGATGTTTTTGTATTAACCAAGTTTTGCTTTTTAAAGAAATAACCTGGCATAATTTTATAAAAACAGTATTGTTTAACCAGCTGTTTAATTTTTTAAGATTACTTGCTCAAAACTTACACATATAACCAACTTACACAAACCTTTTTATTATTTACTTAAACCATTTTAATTACTTAATCATATAGACTCTCTTATCGAGAAACACATTTTCCCTCTATTAAATCTATACCTAGAAACTTTTAGTTTCTCTTTTCCATCTGTGAACCTCTTTCTGTTCACATTTTGAAACAATACTTATAAATTTCTGAATTTAAGCAGATTATTTTGTAGACATCAACATTTTATTAGGGCCTGTTTGTACACCTAGAAAACTTATAGGCCTAATTCTAAAGACATCTTTATTTTTATCTGTTTACCCAATTTGAATTGAACCATTTGAATCACGTGAATCCAAGATATTTATATCAATTTTTAAATATTTTATGAGCGCTCCTCATCTGTCAATTGTCATATCACTGCATGATATATGGACATACACACATACAGACATACCAACATACAACACGTAACACAAGTGTAACACATAACACAATAGTGAAGGCCTTGTAGCTTTTTCAGGTGAAATATCCATTGCAATGTTTAAAAACTCCACAGTTGATCAAAAATAGAACTGATCAGAAAACATTAACCCATCTGCAGGATCAAGATCATGAGCTCAAAAAATAAAAAATACAGAATCTAAGAAAAAGCAAGAGTGCCAAAAAAGATGACTGGCCAGTAATTAGTAAATACCATATAATGTACTTTTTGTTTGGATCTAGTTTGAGTTCAGGTAAAAAGACACTTTTACTCCTTTTTATCTGTCTCCTGCTGAGTGCTGCAGGCTTCTTTTATTTGCATATCAACTTAAGTCCTGGCTGAGGACTTGAAAACTGTAAAGGCTGGAGTTCTGAGCAGAAACCTCATGCCTAAGGCATTTTAGCTATAAGTCATAATTTCCAGGTTTGAATGTTGAAAATTATGATGCAAGTTTAAGATGTAATTCTCAAAATTTTATATCTTTATGTTTTTCTACACTAGAAAATCTTGAGTCCCTTAGCCTCACCTCAAAAAACTGAAAATATGATCATTTTTTGATAATATTAAAGCCACCATCATAAGAAGTTTCTCTAGGATCATTAAGCCACTTTCTTTGTTCTGAAGTTTCTAAAGTAGTAGTAAGCTACATTAAATTTCTTGAAAAAAATTTTAAAAACAACCACAGCCTACCATTTGTATCCCAAATTAAGCTTTAAAAATTTCCAAGACTGTTGCTAATTAATGTCATTTCACTAAGCCAGACCAACTTTTTAATTTAGCACGTTTTTAAAAAAATCTTACACATTGAAGGGAACAGATATCATATCATAATTTATTATCTTTGCCCAAGTTAATGCACTGGTATATCTAGTGAAATTTTCTCAGGCTACCTAGTTCAAAATTAAAACTCTTTAATTATTTTTTAATCCGAAGTATTTAAGTTTTCTAGCATCAGCTATCTTAAATCAAACTAAACTCTTGTTTAAACCCAACTTTTATCTGTAAGATAGTGCAATGCTTTAGAAACTCATTCAGATACCAGATTGTTACAATTAAAAATATCATCTTTTAAATACAATTTCAGCCAAGATCATCCCCAAGAAACAATCTAAAATATCAACATATTACTGCATTCATGGTCCCTTTTGTTAAGTAAACAGAGGTGGAGCAATCCTTAAAGTGCAGGTAAGGAATAAGGGAGTTCCCCACAGCAAAATGGCTCTGGCACCTGCTGGGAGTCCCTTAGCCTCACCATTTACTTACAGGATTAGTCCTTATGGTGGTTTGACCCCAGGCACCAGGCATATTCTATATCTCCCACCTTTTCAGTAGTCAGCTTCCAAAAAATTCATCCTCTGCTTGCAATTGTTTTGAGTGCTAGGCTTCCCCAAGAGGGCAGAGTGTGGTTCATTGAAAGTCCCCACTGGTGTGTCAAAATTTATGACTGAAGGTTTGGTTCCCATCCCCAAAGCCAATTAATAACAATTTAATAATGAGGATAGGGTTTTGAGAAAAGTTTAAGCGAGATATCAATGTTCTTAGACCCCAGGCATTTCCTTCTGCAGTGGGCGTGCTCAAGCCAACTATGGGAAGAAAAGAAATCACTGCTTCCCTAATCTCGCTTAACAAAGAGAAGAAAAGTTTATCAAAGTTCTTTAAAACACAGCTAAGAGAGGTGTAAAAGGTGAGAACAGAAAAGCTGGTGGTTCTATTGACTTTTGGTCCCTCACAGAAGAAGCTTTAGGTTAAATTTTAGCTAAAGTTATTTCCACACATCTAAGGCAGGTTGGAACTCGGGACTCTGCATCGGTCCAAACAATGCCATCACATTTAACAGAAACACAGACAAAAAGACACACAAAGACCATCATGCAGCTCCCGTTTGTTCACAACCCCAAGATCAACAATCTTGTGACTCAGGGAGAATGGAGGGAAGAGGGGAAGGAGCAGAAGGTTTGAGTTATAGGATTGTGGGCAAAGGGGTCAGATTGGAGGCAGCGACCAGGAAAGGCTTCAGGGACAGAGGCATGGAATGGCTTTGTCCCATAATGAGAGTTACTCAAACAGAGACAAGGACAAAACAAACGTAACACAAACACGGGCACACAGTTAACGTTTAACACGAGTTCAGAAGTAAAGATTAGAACCCAGTAACTGGCATAACCTGATGAGTTACACCACAAAGACAGACAGTGAATTCAACCTGAGAGAAAAAAGTAGCCAGCAAGACCTAATGGGTTTGCAACAGAGTCACTTAATGAGGGCTCATCTGTCCCTCCTCACCTAATGAGGGCACTTCCGTATCTCCTCACCTAATGAGATCACATCTGTCCCTCCCCGAGTCCTTCAAGGTGTCCCTTGCAAGAACGTGGCCGGTGGCTTTAGGACACGTTTGTCCACCACTGCCAGGGGGAACTTACGTGCTCTGCTGGCAGCCACTCTGCCAACCAAAACCGAAAACCGAAAAACCAAACCTGAACAAAAAGCTCTGAGCGATCACAAGGAAAAATGGAAAGAGGAGCCTTTTTTACCCTCAGAGGGGTCCGTTGGGATCTCCTTGTTCAGTGCTGCACGATTCCCGGCCAACTCACCAAAATTAAGGGTTCAGCGAATGTCGGAGGAAGAGACCACGAAGAGACCGCGGATCATGCAACAGCAAAAAACATTTATTGAGTTCCAATCCATCATGCTGGGGCTCCGTGCTCACTCAAGAAGGGAGAGCAGCCCAGAGCCACAAGCAGGAGTTGAGCAGTGCTTAAGTACACTTTTTGGGGAGGGCGGGACTTTACATACATCACAGTCTCTTTTAAAAAATCATCATACACCACGGGAAAATCAAACAACAATTCCAAAGATGAATAGCTCATTCTTTGGTGGGAACAGGTCTGGCAGGAGTGATAGGTCAGTTCTAAAGTGGGGTACACATTGAAACTGATTGGTTTGGGCCCTGTGATGCCTATGTGCCAGGCCACAAAGGGTACTAGGTTATTAAACAATCAGGCAGTCAGGGGAAAATTTACTGGGCAGTCCGGGAATTGTCCTACAAGCTACAGGAATTTCAGGTTTTGTGTATAGCATAGGAACGTAACAATACCTGGTCCTTTACTTTTTAACTCAGACCTTGCAGCTTAGAAACTTTGCAACACCCAGTCTTTTAAACTTTAAATTTTACACATTAATTTCAATTTCTTTTACACTTACAGATTACTTCTGGTTCACAACAAGGGTGTCAAAGCCACCCTGACTTTAGGCAAATGAGGGGCAAGGGAGCTTATTTTGGACACTGTTTTTGGCTGTGCCCCTCATGGCAACCTCCAGCCAGATGTTATGATGAGTGTCTTTATGGAAGAAGATGAGTGCCATGTAGGAGTCTTGTGGTTTTAATTGTGGTCATTTGTGTGGCGGTTGAAAGAGATGACTGGGTCCACATGGGATTGAACTCTGCTGTGATTCCTCTTAGAGACTGAGTTCTGGAACTGACCTCAGAAAAGTATTGCCATGAATTGTGTTGGGATAACAGGAGGCCACGCATGAGCATCGCCCTTGGAAACTGAGATATAGGCCCAAGATGGCTTTCCACAGAGCACTGAGAATCTCAGCCAGGATATCACATTATTTTTTTGTGAAAGACTTGGCAGCCATAGTTGAGAGTCAAAACACACATGAACCTCACATTCAAGACCTCAATGGGCCTGGCTTCATGTGACCTTTTGGCCACTCTTTGGGAAGCCTTGCCTTAAAGAGTTCTGCAGAGCTTTCATTGAAATCAGCTTCCTCACCATGTAATGGTTCCTGAATGAATTGATACCCACAGTGCCTCCAACTTCATCCTTGAAAAATGGCTAGATAAATACCATGAATTTTTTTGAAATTTTCATGACCAGGTGGCCCTGGAGAACCTTTGGATGTTCTATTGCTGATCATGAGTGTACCAGACAGTGCCTTGATTGACTGGGTTTCATGAAAATGTTGTAGAACAGAGATGCTAGTGAGTTGGAGCCTCCTGAGTAGTGGGTGTAGAGCAGTGGACTATAGGTTTGTGAATAAATACCTGTGGTTTTACCACGTGGATCTGCCATTGGCTTCAAAAGACTTGTGACTGACATGGTGCAGGCCACAGATCCTTATATGTATAGGCATCTTGTTATATTGAGAGGTTTGAGGGCAATGTTCAGAATCCGGTTGCTATAGTCAAGGGGGAAAGCTATGTGGGATAGACCCCTGTTTTGAACATTCTCCTGGAGACCCTGACCAACCACACGTGACAGAACTCCCTCCAGCACTGTGTCCTTGTTGAACTACTTGTATTTCATTAAGCCAATACCAAACTCCCAGTGCCACAGTAAGAAACACCACGAAAATGAAGGATGATGACCAAATGGTTTCACAGACCACAAGGGGAGACACTTAACTACCAGTGACCACAGTTTACCTACAAAGGGAGAATTCAGAACTCCTTCCTCATGTTCATTAGAAAATAAGGAACCATTTTCTCCAGGTCACATAGATGTAGATCCAGATTTGATGGTGTCACTACAAAAGAAGCTAAATCTTCTGACAACTACATATATTTCATGTGCCCAACCTCAGAGGAAGTTTCTCAAGAAGTCTTTAGGCCAGCAGAGCTCCATGTTTGTGCAGTTTTTAACCTCTTCCTTACTTTTGGAAACTGTTCTAACACATCGAATGTTGTGAACTCCTGAGCATTTTCAGTTCCACATATGTAATCACAGGTTTTCGAACTCCTCACCACTAATTGGGTCTCACCTGGAGTGAAGTTAATGTCAAGGAATTGTTCTGGATGAGAGTGGCAAGATTTTTGTGTAGCACATACTTGCATACACATTAGATTCATTTTCCTATTTTCCATTTTAAATACTGATCCCTGACACTAACACATACCCGACTAGAATCTGAAAACTAATCCTAATATGATGGATAAAAAGAAACCTAACCGAAAAGAAATACAGGCCTTCCATAGGAGGCATGGTGTATACTTTGATTTGCCTTCTGCTTAATCAAAGGTATGTGTTATAAATCTTGTCAAATTTTCTTTGTAATATTTCTCAAAACATGAAACATATGTGTATTATTAAACACTCCCTAAATTCATTCATGTTCCTGTATGTGAATTTATTATCAACTTTTCACAAGATTATTCTCAGAAATATTCAACCACCTGAAATACATATTTCTTTCCTAGTACTGAAAACTAACTTCAATGAATGGTGCTTACGAATCCTAATATTTCTACAGTAACTGACCCAGTTTAACATCAATGCAAGTAGATTCCTATGGGACATGATGTGTATTTTGAAGTTCATTTTTATTCAACACTGGCACATTACTATTTCTTCAGTTTATGGAAATCATAGGATATATCTTACATCCACAAGTACACAAATTTATAGGCATTTGGCTCAATTTCAATCACTTTCTCCTTGAGAACACATATATTACTCCATGTTTCTTTATGGTCTATTCACTAGACTTCTTTCTAAACACATTATTTTCGATTCCATAATCATTTTTGAAGCAAAACTCACACTCTTCATGATAAACCGTAACCCTAATATTACCATTAGATATATAACTGGTTGGAATGAATGTATGTATATCAATATAAGATTTGCTATATATTTTCAGATATCAATTCAATCCATTATTTAAAGTTGGAAATAGTTATATAATTTATTCACAATATTGTCTATTCATGCATCATCTCTAGATTCATCAACACAGGTTACAACAATTTGTATCCTCAGTACTAATTTATAAGTTTTCAAAATTTTGCTCCCCAAAATGGTGGAAGAAATACTCTTGTCACCTGATGTACATATACATTTTATCACAGTAATATAATGGACACAGTATTGATAAATAAGAATGATACCCTTTTACTTAAATAAGTTTATTTGATTTTCACTGTAAGATGTTAATTCTGGAAGACTTGAGAATTAAGAAAGATTTTGTCTATATTATTTCAAACAGGCTAATCAAAGTACTTTTAAATATATATATATATATATATATATATATATATATACACATATATATATATAACATATGTAATACATATGCATGAATATAGATAATATGTATAATTAATGTATTGTAATATATCTATCAGGTGATTATAATTTTTAAATTTTCTCAAGAAAAAAGAATGACTATAAAAAACTGTCTTAAATGTAAATTTCATAGCATACTACTGTTTGTAATGACATGAGAGAAAAATACATATGGAGGGATAATGAAAAAGGAAGAGAAAGAAGGAAGAAAATGAGGAAGAAAGTGAGAAAAGAAGAGGGAGAGGAGTGTTTGATGATAAGATAAAAGTGGAGGGGCTGGGTTTGTGGCTCAGTGGTATCATGCTTGTCTACCATTTGTGAGGCACTGGGTTATTTTCTCAGCACCAGATACAAATAAATAAAATAAAGGTCTATCACAAACTGAAAAAATAAAAAATAAAAAACTAGAAATATTACCATAATTCCAAGGTTTTATGAATGTTAAATAAAAAAAAATGTTATATAGCCTTATGTAATTTCTACACTCCCCAAAGTAGTCATTTAATGTTAGATAATTAATGCTATAACTGAAAATCCATTGCTCTTCCCTCTACCTTCTGTGGCATGCTAGTGCTAAAATAAATTGTATTATAACACCAAAAAAAATTCTAATATTTTTACAGTAACTGACCCAGTTTAACATCAATGCAAGAATATTCCTATGGGATATAATGTGTATTTTGACGTTCATTTTTATTCAACACTGGTATATTACTATTTCTCCAGTTTATGCACATAATCGGATGCATATTTCATCCACAATTTAGATAATTTATACGCATTTTTTTTACTTTCAATCACTTCCTGCTACAGAACACATGTATTCCTCCATGTTTCTTGACTGCTCTTTTCATGAGACTTTTTTCCAAACACATTATTTTCGATTTCCATTATCACTTTTGAAGCAAAACTCACACACCCGTCATGATAAACCATAACCCTAATATTACCATTACATGTATAAGTGGTGGGAAAGAATGATTTTATATCAATATAAGATTTCTTACTTAGTTAAAGGTATCCATTCAATCCATTATTTAAAGTGGAACCAGTTATATTATTTGGTCACAGTATGGTCTATTCATGCATTACCTCTATATTGATAGACACAGGGTACACCTCTTTGTACACCCAATACTAATTTATACGTCTTCAAAATATTGCTCCCAGAAATGGTGGAAGAAATACTCATGTCAACTGATTCTACATATGCATGTTATCATAGTAATATTCAGGACACAAAATGCAAAAGTCACACGTATGATTGTACCAAAGCCTAAAAGGGAACTGAACATGGATTACTAAAAACATCCATGTCCAGGTTGCCTAATGCTCTCAAATGTCAATCCTATTGGTGACTACATATTTGTTTCTTCCTAAGATTATATATTCAATCTCAATACTGTTGAAAATGTCTATTGTTTTACTCACTTTATACTTTGCCTGATTTCCTAATGTCTCTATTGATATCTGCTTTCCTACATATTTTCCCCAGTTCAACATTGTGACTGACCCTTCAAATGTGCTGACATTGACATTCACTCTCTAACCGAAACCCTATTGCTAATGAACTTTGGTCCAAATCCTATACTCACTCTTCTTCCAAAGCATACTGACTATCTTCCTGATTCTATCGACTATTCCTTTTTGAGTGGATGTTCTCTTCTACATTCAATCATCTAAGGTACAATGTCATATGCCATTGTTTATCGATTTATCTGAGATATGTATGCAGAACGTAATTCAATGCTATGTATCCCAATCAATTGCCCAATGCACTTCTGAGCTTCAAATCTTACTTAGATTTCTGTTTTTATACTTATATTTCACCTATATATCCATGTTAAGTAAAATGAATATTTTTGGATCTGTAGATGATATATATTTCATCATGAATTTTCTACTCACCTGATATACATATATATTAATCTCAGTAATATTCCAGACACAAAATACAAGGGTCACACTTATGATTGTACCAAAGCCTAAATTGAATGTGACCATGTATTACTAACATCATCCATGTCCTTGTTCCCTAACACTCTCAAATATCATTGCTATTGGTGACTACATATTTGTTTCTTCCTAACATTATATATTCAACCTCAACCCTGTTAAAAATGTATTTTCCTATCACACACTTTGAACTTTGCCTGATTTCCTAATGTCTCTATTGATAAATGCTTTCCTACACCTTTTCTCCAGTTCATCATTGTGAATGACTCTTCACATGTGCTGACATTGACATTCACTCTCTCACTGAATCCCTATTGCTAAAGAACATTTGGTCCAAATGCTTTACTCAGTCTTCTTTTGAAACCTACCAACTATCTTCCTTATCCTACCAACTATCCCAGTTTGAGTGGATGTTCTCTTCTATATTCAATGATCCAATGTACAAGGTCCTATTACCATGATTATCTATTTAACTGAAACATCTGTGCAGAATGTAATTCAAAGCTATGTATACCAATCAAGTGCCCAATGAACTTCTGGGCTTCCAATCGTTTCTAGATTTCTGTTTTCATACTTATATTTCACCTCTATAGTCTTATAAATATCGCAGGTTCCCAATAACATTATTCATACAGCAGAACAATTCCTAACCCAAATCGAACATGTTATTAACCCTAACCATACACTGTTCCCTCAATCTAACTTTACAGAAGAGCAGGGAAAGAGTTGGTCTTACAATACAGGAATTTAGGGGATCTTCCACCTGCTGAGAACCTCAAACGTCCATGCAGAAATGATCCCTGTAGAAGATGTAGGCAGCTATGAAAGACCTGAGAGAGTAAGAGTCACCTTCCATGGCCAACGACCTGGTCAGGATGAAGGGATGTGTCTGAATCTGCATCTCTCTTCTTAGTGTAGAGAAGATGGACCAAAACAGGCCAGTGTGGAGAGCTGTTCTGGAGTGCCTATGGATGATATACCATTCTAACTTGTGAAAGTGTCACAGGAACTAGGGGCAGCCTCCATCTAATGGGGCCTTTGGAAGCAACTTTTAGGACAATGTGTTTGCCAAGGCAGTGACCTCATTCAGTTCCTGAAGGAAGTGACCTCACGTCATTTCCTTGGTGTTCGAAATCTCTGAACATGTGGTCCAGGAAGCCAGGCACCCAGAGCCAGTCCCAGTCCCAGTCCCAGTGATCTCACTTGTTTGGATTTACCAAGGACAGAGTCAGTCTTTCTTGGTACCTACTGATGTGAGGATGGCCAAATGCGAGTAAAGCTCTGAAGAGGGCCCTTTCCTGAGAAACCAGGTTGTGGCTCAGCGCTGGCTCCTGTCAACATCACAGAGTTGGACAAGGAGAACAGATCTGAGACAGAACAGGCCATTTCATGGAAACATAGTATGGCCCACCAGTCAGAGGACACTCCGGATAGTCACAGACCTACTTGGGGGAAGGAGGTGCATTTGTGGGTGTGGATGTGGGTTTGTGGTTTTGTCTCATGTTCTGAGAATAGGTAAGAAAGGCAGTTTGTTTGGTTTGGAGTTAATTGATTCTAGTAAGTCGTTTGAAAAGGCAAGTGTTTCTAGGTCTGTGTATCCCACTGTGTCCGTGGTTGTAGACATTAGAAAAGAGAATGCTTCAATGGATGTGTCCTGTCTAGTAGAAAGCTTCCCCGGATTCATACTTCCCATTTATGAATGGACTGTGGCTTGCATTATCGATGGGCAACCCCTGATATCTTCCTAAGTTCCTGTTTTCTTTCTGATTTCTGGCCACTTTCCAGAATAGGCTCATGGTTTTGTGTCCAAGATGTGTACCACCACCAAGCTCTGTGACATGGCCATGTACTGGATAGCTGAAGGGAATGGCAAGCATCTCAGAAAACTTAGATATCAGTGTGATCAGGAAAGTCTCAGTGGAGAAATACTGCTTTGGTACCTATTGTTCTGTTGCCCTCAATGTCAGGAAGCTTTTTGCCTCTGGCCACCCCTTTGGGAAGCCTAAAAGAAAACAGTTTTCAAATGGAAATCAATGGGGATCACCTGTGACTCTTTGCTTAATTGCATTGGAAAGGGATATGTCTGAATCAGGCTCTAGGTCCTGTGTTAGGCTTTGGCTTAGATTCTCAGCACATGATGGATGTAAAGAAAATCCCATGTTTGCATCCAAAACTAAATTGGCCAAAAGAGCAGTCATTATGGAAGAAGTCTCTCACCTTCCCTTGTAAGGTTCCTTACCTCCTTCAAGTGAGAATAGGAACCTTTGGATCAAATGAGTTCTTCAAAGCCCTTTAGAGGCTATCCCATAGGTGCTTGGGTTTTCTCCAGAATCCAAATCACATAAAGAATCTATACCTGACAGTCAGTAGGCCTCAAAATGAAGGAGCAAAGCAATATTAACAGCAGGCCTATTTGCTCACTCCTGGTTCCCCGGACGAATGTCCAGGCCACCCTGACTTTAGGCAAATGAGGGGCAATGGAGGTTATTTTGGACACTGTCTTGGGCTGTGCCCCTCATGGAAACCTCAAGCCAGAGGTAATGATGAGTGTCCATATGGAAGAAGATGAGGGCCATGTTTGAGTGTTTTGGTTTTAATTGTGGTCATGTGTGGGCGTTGGAAGGGATGACTGGGTCCATCTTGGCTTGAACTCTGTTGTGATTCCCCTTAGAGACTGAGTTGTGGACCTCACCTCAGAGAAGTATTGCCATGAATGGTGTTGGGATTTTAGGAGGATTCACATGAGAGTCACCCTTGGAAAATGAGATCTAGGCCCAGGGTGGCTGTTCACAGAGCACTGGGAATCTCAGCCAGGTTACCACATGATTTTATTCTGAAAGACTTGGCAGCCATATATGAGAGTCAAAACACACATGGATGTCACAATGTAGATCCTAATGGGCCTGGATTCATGTGATCATTTGGCCACTGTTTGGGAAGGCTTGCCTGTGAGACTTCTCCAGAGATTTCATTGAAATGAGCTTCCTAACCATGTAAAAGTTCCAGAATGAAATGAAACACACAGTAGCTCCAACTTCAACCTTGAAAAATGGCTAGATAAATACCAAGAAATTTTGAAACTTCCCATGACCAGGTGGCACTGGAGAATCTTTGGATATCCTGTGGCTGATCATGAGATTACAAGACAGTGCTTTGATTGACTGGTTTTCAAGAAAATGGTTCAGAACAGAGATACCAGGAAGTTGGAGCCTGCTGAGGAGTGGGCCTACAGCAGTGGTGGGCAGGTGTGTAATAAAACAACTGTGGTGGGGCCATGTGGATCTTCCATTGGCTTCCAAATGGCTTGTGACTGACATGGTGCAGCCAGCAGACCCTTGTATGTAAAGGCATCTTGTCATATGGACAGGATTCAGGGCAATGTTTAGAATCAGGTTGCTATGGTCAAGGGGGAAAGTCATGTGGGATATAAGCCTGGTTGGTGCATTCTCCTGCAGACCCTGACCTACCAAAAGTGACTGAACTCACTCACGCACCGGGTAACTGTTGAATTCTTTGTATATCATGAAGCAAATACCAAAATCCCAGTGCAGCAGCAAGAAACACCACGAAAAGTGGAGGATGACCAAATGGCCTCACAGTCCACATGTGGATACACTTATCCCCAGTTGCCACAGTTTACCTACAAAAGAGAATTCAGCACTGCTGCCACATATTCAGTGGAAAATAAAAAACCATGTCCTCCAGGTAACATAGATGCAGACACAGCTTTGATTGTCTCACTACAATGGAAGCTAAATCTCCCGACAACAACATATATTTCAAGTGCCCAAACTCAGAGTCAGTTTCTCAAGAAGGATTTAGCGAACCAGAGCTCCATGTTTGTGGACTGTTTTCCCTGTCCCTTACTTTTGAAATCTCCTCTACCGTCTTCAAGGTTGTGAACTCCTGAGCACATTCCATTCCAGATATTTATTCACAGATTTTCTAACTCTTCTCCTCTAATTGTGCCTTAGTCTCGGTGATTGTAATGTCAAGGCATCCCTTTCTCTGTAGCCTATTCAGCACATATATTTTTACATGCAATTATAGAATCTTACCTGATACCACACGTACATTCTTGTGAGGTGACTGACTTGGCAGATACAAATTGTAAGAGATCACTCCTCCTAAACGCTGTTGGAACTGAAAATTCAATCTATGAGTGAGCTTCCTTGTTGAACAACATTATACATAAATCAATATTCAATAAAATAAATATATTTGGATCTGTAGATGACATATATTTCATGGTGAATTTCAATTTTAATATATTATGCTATTTTTAATGTCTGTGTGTTTGTGTATGTATATATATATATGTGTATATATATATATATATATATATATATATATATATGTATATGTATATATATATATATATATATATATATACACACACTCTCCAGATTTTTCAAAATATGAAATATATATCTTGTTATACACTCCCTAAACTCATTCATATTCAAGTATGTATATTTATAATCAAAATTTCACAAGAGTATTCTCAAAATTATTCATTCACCTGAAATACATATTTGTTTCCTAGTACTGAAAACTATCTTCAGTGAATGGTGCATACAAATCCTAATATTTCCACAGTAACTGAACCAGTTTAACATCAATGCAAGTAGATTCCTATGGGACATGTTGTGCATTTTGACATTTATTTTATTCAACACTGGTACATTACTATTTCTTCAGTTTATGCTCATCATAGCAAATATATTTCATCCAAAACTTTGCAAATTTATAGGCATTTTGTTCACTTTCAATCACTTTATTCTACAGAACACGAGTGTTCCTCCATGTTTTTGATGGGTCTTTTCATGAGACTTCTTTCCAAACACATTATTTTCGATTTCCATGATCACTTTTGAAGCAAAACTCAAAGACACTTCGTGATAAACCATAACCCTAATATTACCATTAGATGTATTGCTGGTTGGAATGAATGATGGTATATCGATATAAGATTTCTTATATATTTTCAGATATCAATTCAATCTATTATTTAAAGTGGGACCAGTTGTATTATTTATTCACAATGTGGTCTATTCATGCACTATCTCTATATTCAGAGACACAGTGTATACCTCTTTGTACCACCAATACTAATTTATAGGACTTCAAAATATTGCTCCCAGAAATGCTGGAAGAAATACTCATGTCACACGATCTACATATACATTTTATCACAGTAATATTCTGCACACAAAATGCAAAGGTCACACTTATGATTGTACCAAAGCCTAAAAGGAAAGTGAACAGGGATTACTAAAAACATCCATGTCCATATTGCCTAATACTCTCAAATGTCAATCCTATTGGTGACTACATATTTGTTTCTTCCTAAGATTATATATTCAATCTCAACCCTGTTCAAAATGTCTAATCCTATCACTCACTTTATACTTTCCCTGATTTTGTAATGTCTCTGTTATTATCTGATTTCCTACATATTTTCCAAAGTTCATCATTGTGACTGAATCTTCATATGTGCTGACATTTACCTTCACCCTCTAACAGAAACCCTATTGCTAAAGAAGTTTTTTTTTTCCAAATCCTATACTCACTCTCCTTCCAAAACCTACCAACTATCTTCCTAATCTTACCTACTATCCCATTTTGACTCGATGTTCTCTTCCACATTCAATCATCCAATGTACAAGGTCCTATGCCATTGTATATGGATTTATCTGAGACATCTGTGCAGAAAGTAAGTCAACACTAAGTATACCAATGAAGGGCCCAATGCCCTTCAGGGTTTCAAATCTTAGATTTCTGTTTTCATACATATATTTCACCTACATATTCTTATAAATATTGTAGGTTCCCAATAACATTATTCATCCAGCAGAATAGTTCCTAACACAGATTGAACATGTTATTAACCCTAATCATACACTCTTCCCTCAATCTAACTTTACAGAAGAGCAGGGACAGAGTTGGTCTTACAAGACAGAAATTAAGGGATCTTTCACCTGCTGAGAACCTCAAAGGTCATTAAAGAAATGATCCCTGGAGAAGATGTAGGCAGCTATTAAGGACCTCAGAGAGCAAAAGTCATCTTCCATTGCAAACAACCTGGTCAGGATGAAGGGTTGTGTCGGAATCAGCCTCTCTCTTCTTAATGTAAAGAAGATGCAGCAAACCAGGCCTGTGTGGAGAGCTGTTCCTGGGTGCCTATAGTTGTATACCATTCTAACTTGTGAAAATGTCAGAGTAAGTAGGTGCAGCCTCCATCTCATGGGACCCTTGGAAGCAACTGTTAGGACAAAGTGGTTGCCAAGGTAGGGACCTCATTCAGTTCCTGAAGGAAGTGACCTCACCTCACTTCCTTGGTGATGGCATTCTCTGAACTTGGGATCCAGGTAGCCAGGCATCCAGAGCCAGTCCCAGTCCCAGTCCCAGTGGTCAAAATTTTTCGGATTTACCAAAGACAGAGTCAGTCTTTCTTGGTACCTACTTATGTGAGGATGGCCAAATGCCAGGAAGGTCTGAAAAGGGGCCTTTCCTGAGAAAGCAGATAGTGGCTCACCACTGGCTCCTTACAGCTTCACAAAGTTTGCCACAGAGACTAGATCTGAGACAGGACAGCCCATTATGAGCGAATTTATTATGGCCCACTATCAAACGACACTCCATATTGTCACAGACGTACTTGGGGGTCTGTGTGGGTGTGGGTGTGGGTATTTGTTTGTGGTTTTGTCTCATGTTCTGAGAATAGGTAAGAAAGTCGGTTTGTTTGGTTTGGTGTGAACCGATTCTAGTAAGTCGTTTGACAAGGCTAGTCTTTCTATGTCTGTGTATCCCACTGTGTCCATGGTTGTAGACAATAGAAAAGAGAATGCATAAATACATGTGTCCTTTCTAGTAGAAATCTTCCCAGCATTCATTCTGCCCAATTTATGAATGGTCTGCGGCTTGCCTAATGGATGGGCAACACCTAATATCTTCTTAAGTTCCTGTTCTCTACCTGAATTATGGGCAATCTCCAGAATACGCTCATGGTATTGTGTCCAAGATATGTACCACCTCCACGCTCTGTGATACGGCCATGCACTAGAGAGCTGAAGGAAATGATGAGCATCTCAGAAAACTCAGATATCAGTGTGACCAGGAAAGTCTCAGTGGAGAAACCCCGCTTTGGGCCTTTTGCTTACATATTCTTCTGTTGCCCTGAATGTCAGGAAGGTCTTTGCCTCAGGCTACGCCTTTTTGAAGCCTGAAGAAAACAGTTTTCAAATGGAAATGTATGGACATTACCTGTGGCTCTTTCTTAATTGCTTTGGAAAGGGTTGTGTCTGAATCAGCCTCTTGGCCCTGTGTGAGGCTGTGGCTTAGATTCTCAGCACCTGATGGATCTAAAGAAAAATCCCATGTGTGCATCCAAATCAAAAAGCCAAAAGAGCAGTAATTTTGGATGAAGTCTCTCACCTTCCTCTGTAAGGTTTCTGACTTCCATCATTGAGAATACAGATCCTTTGCGTCAAATGAGTTCTTCAAAGCCCTGCAGACACTAGACCATAGGTTCTTGGGTTTTCTCATGACTCCAATTAACATAAAGAATCTAAACCCCACAGTCAGTAGGCCTCAAAATCGAGAATAAGAGCAATATTAACGGCAGGCCTATTTGCTCACTCCTGGTTCACAGGAAGGATGTCCCGGCCACACTGACTTTAGGCAAATGGATGCAAGGGAGCTTATTTTGGACACTGTCTTGGGCTGTGCCCCTCATGGAAACCTCCAGCCAGAGGTTATGATGAGTGTCTATATGGAAGAAAATGAGGGCCATGTGGGAGTGTCTTGACTTTAATTGCGGTCATTTGTGTGGCGCTTGGAATAGATGACTGGGTCCACCTGGGCTTGAACACTGGTGTGATTCTCCTTAGAGACTGAGTTCTGGAACTTACCTCAAAGAAGTATTGCCTTGTATTGTGTTGGGATTTTAGGAGGCCACACATGAGAGTCGCCCTTGGAAAGTGAGATCTGGGCCCAGGTTGGCTTTCCACAGAGCACTGGGAATCTCGGGAAGGATATCACATGATTTTATTCTTAAAGACTTGGCAGCCATAGTTGCAAGTCAAAACACACATGGACCTCAAATTTTAGACCTCAGTAGGTCTGGCTTCATGGGACCTTTTGGCCTGTCTTTGGGAAGCCTTGCGTGTGATAGTTCTCCAGAGCTTTCATTGAAATGAGCTTCCTCTCCATTTAATCGTTCCTGAATGAATTGAAACCCACAGTGCCTCCAAGTTCACCCTTGAAAAATGGCTAGATAAACACCTTTAAATTTTTGACATTCCCATGACCAGGTGGCCATGGAGAACCTTTGGATTTCGTATTGATGACCATCAGTGTTCCAGACAGTGCCTTGATTGACTGGATTTCATGAAAATGGTGTAGAACAGAGATGCCAGTAATTTGGAGCCTGCTGAGTAGTCGGCCTAGAGCAGTGGTGTGCAGGTGTGTGTTAAAACATCTGTGGTCGGGTCATCTGCATCTGCCCTTCGCTTCCAAATGGTTTGTGACTGACATGCTACAAGCCACAGACCCTTGTATGTAAAGGCATCTTGTTATATGGAGAGGATTCAGGGCAATGTTTACAATCAGATTGCTATGGTCAAGGGGGCAAGCTATGTGGGATAGAAGCCTTGTTGGTGCATTCTCCTGCAGACCTTTACCCACCACACGTGACAGAACTCCCTCCATCACTGTGTCCCAGTTGAACTTCTTGTATTTCGTGAAGCAAATATCAAACTCCCATTGCAGCTGCAAGAAACACCACAAAAATTGGAGGATGACCAATGGCTTCACATTCCACACTGGGAGACACTTAGCCACCAGTGGCCACAGTTTACCTACAAAGAGAGAATTCAGCACTGCTGCCTCATGTTCATTGGAAAATAAGAAACAATGTCCTCTAGGTCACATAGATTCTGACCCAGCTTTGATCGTCTCATTACAAAGGAAGCTAAAGCTCCTAAAAACAACCTCAGATGAAGTTTCTCAAGAAATCTTTAGGCCACCAGAGCTCCATGTTTGTGGAGTTTTTACCCTGTCCCTTACTTTTGGAAACTCCTATACCACCTCCAAGGTTGTGAACTCCTGAGCATTTTCTATTCCAGATGTGTAATCACAGATTTTCTAACTCTTCTCCTCTAATTGTGTCTTACTTGGGATGAAGGTAATGTCACATTGTTTTGAATACACATTGGATTCTTTTTCCAATTTTCCATTCGAAATACTGAATCCCTGACTGTCAGGGGTAGAAGGAATTCACCTTAAAGAATAGCCTGACACTTACAAGAAACAGCCCCCATGGAGACATCCTGTCTGGGAGACATCCTGTAGCCAACTGTGTCCCTGAGACATCCTGTTGCCATCTGTCTTCCTGAAACATCCTGAGTTTATCTCACCTTGTGAAGACATCCAGAAACTTCGGATAAGAGAGCTTTCCCATCTCCAGCATATAAATGCCCCTGTGTGAAAAATAAAAGTTTGCAGCTTGATCAGAACTCCTGTCATGCTGTCATCTCTCGTGTCTCTTGTCCCTTCATTCCTCCGCATCTAGGTTCGCTGCCCCTGTTGATGTGTCTTTCCAGCAGGGACTACTGGCACCCACTGACTGGGGCTCGAGCCTTTGACTCATTGGGAACCCCGTCCTCCTGGAAGACTTCATCAAGTGGAGCTTGCGATTGCCTCAGCAGACACCACCAAGAGACAGATCCAGGAGGAGAGTGGGGATGACGCACGGTGAGTGACCCACCATGGGACAAGCAGTTTCGCCACATGATTTGTTTTTGTCAGGCCTCAAGGAGTCCTTCAAGACATGGGGGTGCGTGTTAAGAAAAAGGACTTAAATTTTTTTTTTAATACATAGGAGAATTGTGTCCATGGTTTCACCTTGAAGTGACCATTGATGGTAAAAGATGGCTTAGAGTAAGAGACTGTTTAAAACATTATTATTAAACCTTTGGCCCAGAAAAAGTGCCAGTTCCCACATTTTCTTACTGGAACTTAGTTAATGAAATTCTTAAAAGTTCACCCTTTGACAATGGTACCTTACAACTTGTCAGGATTGGAGAAGAGACTATGCAAAACACCTCTCGTCTCCCCAAGGCATGCCCATCAGTTAGTATAGACATTGACTCTTCTCAGTCTCCCCAGGACCCTGGGAACCTTCCTGGTCCCCCTCAAAATACCACCCTAATGAATAAGGCTCTAATGGTTACCAGACGCCTTTATCGAGTTTTAAATCCCAGAGACACATTGACCCCTGGGACGGAGGCTACCTTGGAGAAGGAAGCAGCAAGCTACCATTCAGAAGATGCGCCACCTCTCAGGACCCTGCCACAGCCTATAGGACTTACACATCTACCTACCTCCTATATCCCTCCTGCCTTTTGTGCTCCAGCCCTTCAGGAGCAAAATGCCACCCAGATATTTTTTTCCCCACTTCCCTTGCCTAGCCTGGCTCCCTTGTGAGAGTCTCTCCAACATAGACGGGAACAGATCAAACTTTTAAAAGAATTAAGATCCCTTGACTCTGAGCTCTGTTCATTAGCCTTAGGCATGGAGTCAATGAAAGCTGGCCCACGGTGGTCTAATACAAAGGCTAAGCCACTCCATCAGCCTGTTCTCGCCTTCCCAGTCACCCGCAGTCAGATAGATATGCCTGCAAAGGCTGAGGTCAAAGACTTAGAGGAGGATCAAGAGGAGGAAGCGGGGGAAATGGATCAAGGAGATCAGGACTCAGAGGATGAAGAGTTCACCCCTAGGCAGGAAGGAATCCAGAGTGTCTACAAAAAATTAAGCCTGCGTTTTCTTGAAAAACATAAAAAGACTTGTGCTTACAATGGCCCCACTGTGCCCTACACGTTGACTTTATTAGAAAGCAACAGCGCACAATGGCTTACTCCCAATGATTGGAAATTTTTAGACCGAGCTACCCTCAGTGCCGGAGATTTCCTGTTATGGAATGCAGATTTCAAGGAGCACTGTCAGGAAACTGCTCAAAAAAAATTAACTAAGGCCTCCTATAAATCTTGAACTTATGTTAAGCTAGTGGGCTATGAGCCATTTGACACTAAAACTAAATAGGCACGTTTCCCTGCTGGACTTTTGGCGCAGATTCAGATGGCTGGCTTACATGCTTGGAGATGCCTCCCTCAAATGGGCTCGGCTACCACTTCTTTGGCAAAAATTTGACAAGGACCCAACGACCCTTATAGAAACTTTGTTCCCCGGCTTAACCTAGCTGCAGATTGCTTGCTTGGACCAAGCGAAAGCGAAAGAACTTTTGTAAAACATCTTGCCTTTGAAAACGCCAACCCGGCATGTCAGGATGTTCTTCGACCACATAAGGAAAAAGGGAAACTTTCTGACTTTATTAGACTCTGTGCAGGGGTGGGTGCAGCCCATGCCATGGGTCTCGCCCTACGTGCCCCCTTTACCAAGGCCTTTCACAATCCTGGCTCATGTACTTGCTTTACTTGTAAACAACCTGGCCATTTTGCACGCAAGTGTCCGAAAGGCAAACAAAGCCTAGGAATATCGTCTCCTCAAACTGGGGCTAAATCGCCCCCAGCTACCCTTTGTTCTAGATGTGGTAAATGTCATCACTGGGCCAGTAAGTGTAGATCTAAGACAAATGGCCTCAGACAGTCTATTTCTTCCTGCTTGTCAGGAAACTCCCTGCGGGGCCAGCCCCTGGCCACGACCTCCCCCAGGACAAAACCAGGGGCAATAAGGTTTGTTCCCTCCCAAACTCCAAACCTACCACAAAATTCTTCCCCACAATTGCCTCCCTCCAAATAGCCACCCCAGGCAGCGCAGGATTGGACCTCTGTGCTACCACCGATACAATATTAGACTCAATGCAAGGGCACCAGATAATACCCCCTAGAATTATGGGTCCCCCTTCATCTCATACGAGTGTCCTTATTCTTGGAAGAGCCTCTGCTACGTTAAATGGTGTTCAGGTCTTCCCTGGCATTAATGATAATGATTTCACTGGAGAAATAAAAATACTGGCAACAGCTATTAATGGAGTTCCGGCCATCCCAGCAGGAACAAGACTTGCACAATTAACATTCCTTCCCTTGGATTCAGGAGGCACTTCCACTGCCCAAACCTACAATGGGGGACAGCCTCCCTCGGCTCCTCTGATGTATATTGGGTTCAGCCCATTTCTCACAATAGACCCACCCTTACCTTACTTATTGAAGGAAAGGAATTCCAAGGAATTCTAGATACTGGAGCTGATGCCACAATTATTTCTCACAAATACTGGCCATCAGGTTGGCCCATCACCCCATCCTTGAATGATCTAAAAGGGTTAAGAGTCAAAAAATTTCCATGTCAGTTCTAGGGCTTTTAGCTGGACTGATAAAGAGGGTAATAAGGTGACTGTCACTCTTTTCATTGTTCCTGACCTCCCTGTTAACCTATGGGGCCGAGATATTTTTAGTCAAATGGAAGTTATTCTTGCCAGTCCCAATTCCATGGTGACTCATCAAATGCTTTGTATAAATTTTGTCCCTGGTACAGGCCTTGTGAGACTGAGACAAGGACTGGTGGGGACTATAAAACCCATAAAAAAAACAAATACATATGGACTTGGGTATTCTGATTTTTAGTGTCGGTTCCTGACCCTCCTGTACCCCATGCAGATAAAATTATTTTGGAGACTCAGACTCTTGTGTGGGTGGATCAGTGGCCCCTTACCCCCCAGAAAAATTGGAGGCTGCCTCCATGTTAGTGCAGGAACAGCTGGCAGCCGGACATGTAGAGCCCTCAACCTCACCATGGAATACTCCTATTGTTATCAAGAAAAAATCAGGCAAGTGGCGTCTTTTACAATATTTGTGTGCCATTAATAAAGTTATGTGCCTGATGGGAGCACTACTGCCTGGAATTTCCACACCAGTGGCTATTCCCAAAAACTATTGTAAAATGGTTATTGACTTAAAAGTTTGCTTTTTTACCATTCCTTTACATCCCGAGGATAGACCCTATTTTGCCTTTAGTCTCCCTTGCATTAATTTCCACGGCCCTATGCAGAGATTTCAATGGAAGGTTCTTCCCCAAGGTATGGCCAACAGCTCTAGTCTTTGCTAAAAATAAGCTGTTCAAGCAGTAGACCCTGTGAGAGAGTGATGACCACAATTTTATGTTTTACATAATATGAATGATTCTTTAATTGCTGCACCTAATTACCATGACCTTAATAATTGTTACTTGGACCTTTAGAAAACACTCACTACCTTGAGACTACAGATAGCTCCTGATAAGGTTTAAACACAGGACCCTTATACCTATTTGGGCCTTAAACTTCAAGATAATCAGATCCAAATTCCTAAAATACAACTACGTGTGGACCATCTTCACACCCTTAATGATTCTCAAAAATTACTGGGAGATATTCAATGGCTAAGAACATATTTAAAATTACCCACTTGTGTACTTTTGCCCTTTAATGATATTTTGAGAGGTGATTCCTACCCCTCTTCCCCTCAAAAGCTTACTCCCGAGGCATGACAGGCATTAAACCAAGTCACAGAAGCCATTGCCAAACAGTTTGTTACACAAATTTCTTATAACCTTCCTCTGGTTCTGGTTCTTTTACACGCTCCTCATATACCCTCAGAAAAATTTTGACAGGATATCCATATTTTAAAAATAAAGGCTTCCCCTTGCTTTGGGTCCATTTATCCACCACATCCTCCAAGTTTATTACCGTTTATCTTGCTCAGGTAGCTTCTATTATTATTAAAGGTCGTTTGCTTTCTCGACAACATTTTGGCAAAGACCCTGATAATATTTTAATTCCATATACTAATCACCAAACCCAATTTTTACTACAGAGAGGGGATGAATGGGGTATTGCCCAATCAGGCCATTTGGGAACGATTGATAACCATGTCCCCAATGACACCCTTTTACATTTTGTCCAGATACATCCATTCATTTTTCCCAAAATTACTCAAAAGGCTCCCAGTCCTCAAGCCCTTACTGTCTTTACAGAGGGTTCCAGTAATGGCTGTGCGGTCTTTGTTGTAAATAACCAGCCTACCACCTTTGATACTGTCTATCATTAAGCACAGTTTGTGGAATTGTTTGCCATAACACAAGTTTTTATAACATTTTGTGATAATCCTGTTAATATTCATACAGACAGTGCCTACATTGCTCATTCTGTGCCCCTGCTGGAGATTTCACCCGCCATTAAAGCTTCTTCCAATGCGGCCTTTCTGTTTCACCAGCTTCAGCAGCTAATTCAGGCCAAACAACACCCATTTTTCTTAGGACACATCAGGGCACACTCTGATCTTTCCGGTCCTCTAACACAGTTAATGCTTAAGCTGATGCAGCAACTCCTACCAATTTTCCAATTTTGGGTGGCTCCATTCAAAAGGCCATGGAGCTAAACAATCTTCACCAACTAAATTCCCAGAGCCTTTGATTACTTTGTAAAATTACCAGGGAACAGGCATGAGAAATAGTTAAAGAATGCCCTGCTTGCGCTCTCTCTCTCCCGATTCAACACTTGGGACTTAACCCCTGAGGATTACTGCCAAATCAGGTTTGGCAAATGGATGTTACTCATTTTCCTGAATTTGGATAAACCAAATATATACATGTTTCTATCGATACCTTCAGAAGCTTTATTTTTGCATCACCACATTCTGGAGAGGCTACCAAAGATGTCCTTTCTCATCTTGTTTCAGCCTTTTCCATAATGGGTAAACCAATACATATTAAAACAGATAATTGTCCTCCATATACCAGTGCCAATTTTAAACAGTTTTGTGCTACCTTGCAATTTTGTCATACTACTGGAATTCAATACAAACCTCAGGGCCGAGGCATTGTGGAACGTTCCACCTTACCTTAAATACTTGGCTATCCTGCCTTAAGGCTTCCGCCCTTGTATTTACCACTCACAGGCATTGCCTTAACCATGCATTATTTGCCCTTTTTTTTTCTTACCCTAGACAGTGAAGGCCTTTCGGCTGCAGACAGACACTGGCATCCCTTTTCCAATTCTGATCACCCACCTGTTATGTGGCGAAATCCCCTTACAAATAAATGGAAACGCCCAGATCCTGTCCTCATCTGGGAAAGAGGCTCAGCTTGTGTTTTGGACCAAGAGCTAGCAGCCCCAAGATGGTTACCAGAACACCTGGTTAAACAGGTTAATGACTTACCTCAAACCGGGGACGGAGGCCCTCCCCATGAGTACAATTTTTCCTCTTTTTCGGATCCATCCAACAATCTGTGTGAGGATCGTGCTTAAGGAACTTATGCTGAACAGGTTTGTGCACGGAGGCCTTGGCCCTCCAACTTCCAACATCATGGAGTACCTTTTTGCCCCCCCGCCCCCGTGAATGCAAGGGAGGATCTTGGACTCAGGCTTCCACTAGTTGGACCCAGACTGCTGACTGCATGACTAAGGTGGCTTACCTCCGTGCCGAGGTTGACCATAAACTAAGAGGAGTTCATCAGCCTAAATGGGTATGTGTTAACAAGCCAAAGATTATTCCCCCTAGTACAAGTAAAGCTCTCCAAAATTGTTCTGCAACCCGTACGCATACCCAGGCGATGCATGTCTCTTGTTATGTGTCGGCCTCAATTTGTGTTAACAAGCAGGGAAAATGATTTTTTGAAGCCTCCTTAATTAAAACTCATGAAGCAGGGGGGACCACTATTCATTATACCCCCGTTCTCTTTGACCGGGGAGGAGAAGGCAAATACACCAAGCTACAGTCAGCTGGGTGCCAAGGACTGTAGGAAAACCTTCCGACTGGCCCATTAAGGCCCCTACAGGGGTCTCTGATGGTAGAGGACCCACTTATTCTGTCAAGCATCCTCAGATAATCAAACTTTTGAAACCCCAAATCCCTGAGCTCACATATCATCCCTTAATGTAGCCGAAATCCCAGTTCCCAGGTTTAGATACCAATACATTAGATATTTTGCAAACTACCTTCTCCTTCCTTAGTAATTCCAACCCCACCCTTGCTCTTAATTGCTGGCTCTGCATGACAACAGGGGCAAGCATTCCTATGGCAGTTCCTACTAATTCTACTATGGCCAATGATAATACATGCCAACCCGGATTTCCCTTTAAAAAATAGCCTATAGGCACTTTTACATTATGTCTTTTAGGTGCGATGCAGAATAATACCTATGATATGGATTTTGGAATTACTTCCTTTGGAAATTGCTCAACAGTACAAAATTATTCCTCACCCATCCCATCTCTTTTTCCCCCCAATGGCACAGTTGTTATGTGTGGAGGAAATGTGGCCTTCCCCAGGCTTCCAGCGAATTGGACCAGTGACTGTGTTCTTGCCTTATTACTCCCTGATATAACTATTGTCCCAGGAGACGAACCTCTAGCCTAGACACCTTAGTCAAAAGACAGAGGCGGGTGATACAGGCCTTACCACTTATTGCCAGCCTTAGAATAACAGCTGCTGTGGGCACAGGTACACTGGCTTTGGCACGGCTATACACCCTTACCATCGCATGTCTCAACAACTTAAAATGATGTACAAACTCTATCAGAAACCATTAAAGATTTGTAGGACCAAATAGACTTCCTGGCAAAAGTGTTCCTTCAAAACAGACGAGGCTTAGATTTGCTGACTGCTAACCAGGGAGATATTTGATTGGCCTTAGGGGAACGATGCTGCTTTTATGCCAATAAATCAGTCATAGTATGCACTAAATTTAAGCAGCTTCAAGAAGATCTAGAAAAGAGATGAAGAGAACTATTTGAAAATCCCCTCTGGACTAAGCTTAATGGATTTCTACCCTACCTTCTTCCCCTATTAGGCCCTTTGTTGGGTTTACGTTTAATGGTGACCATAGGACCCTGCATTATAAACAGTGTGGTACAATTTATTAAAGAACACATTAATATTATGGCCTCTAAGCCCATACAGATCCACTATCATCATCTGGAGATGGAAGACCACGCTGTCAACTTTTAAAAGGATGTTCTACCCTTCTCACAGGCTTATTTCTTAAGTTTACATCCCCACAGATCTCTCTTTCTTACATAAAATATAAGTAAAAGCTCTGACAAACCATCTTCTGCCCTTGCCATAAGGGTTCGTCTCCATGGGCCCTTCGGCTTGGGGGAAGACGCACCCATGGAGTGAGGACGTTAGGCCATAATATCGGAGGGTGCAGGAAGGACTGCAAAAGGATGGATCCACGGATCCCCAAACAAAAGACCTCTGAGTGACACGCTCTGGTGCATGGCGGTTGGCATGCTTCCCCTTCAAGGCCATCTCCTCCAAATACATGCCAAGGCCACCACGAAATCTGCTAGTAAAGATGCTTGCTCGGATCAGGAGATATTCTAAGGCCTCCTAGACAAACAGAGCTTCTAACCCCCCCTAAAAACATGGCCGGTAAGGTATGTCAAATATTTTATATAAGAAAGGGGGAGATGTCAGGGCCTAGAAGGAAGTTCTCCTTCAAAGAATAGCCTGACACTTACAAGAAACAGCCCCCTGGGAGACATCCTGCCTGGGAGATATCCCACAACCATCTATCTTCCTGAGACATCCTGTCGCCATCTGTCTTCCTGAAATATCCTGAGGTTATCTAACCCTGTGAAGACATCCAGCAACTGCCAATAAGAGAGTTTTCCCATCGGCAGCATATAAACACCCTGTGAGAACGATAAAAGTTTGCAGCTTGATCAGAACTCCTGTCTGGCTGTCATCTCTCCTGTCTCTTGTCCCTTCATTCCTCCCCAACTATGTTCGATGCCCACGTTGATGTGTCCTGCCGGCCGGGACCCCGGCACTAACCCATATCCTGCTAGACTATGACTACTAATACTAATATGATGGAGGAAAATAACCCAAATAGAATAGAAATACAAGCAGTTCAGAGGAGGCATGGTGTATAGTTGGAGTTGCCTTTTGCATGATATAGGGTAGGTGTTATAAATCTAGCTAATTTTTAATTGAAATAATTCTCCATGTGTTTTTAAAGTTAAAAAATATGTGAATACCTGGCTCCCTTTCTCTGTAGCCTATTCACCACATGTATTTTATATGCACATATAGAATCCTACATGGTATCACTCGTAGATTCTTGTGAGGTTGCTGACTTAGCAGATTCAAATTGTGAGAAGAGATCACTTCTCCTAAACGCTGTTGGAACTGAAAATTCAACGTATGGGGGAGCCTCCTAGTAGAAAAACATTATACATAAATCCATGTTAAGTAAAATAAATATTTTTGCATCAGTGGATGATATATATTTCATGAAGAATTTCGATTGGCATATATATTGCTACGTTTTATTGTCTGTGTTTGTGTTTTGTGTGTGTGTGTGTGTATATATATATATATATATATATATATATATATATATACTCTCCAAATTTTTCAAAATATAAAATATATGTGTCCTATATACACTACCTGAATTCATTCATGTTCATGTATGTGGATTCATAATCAACTTTTCACAAGATTATTCTCAGAAATATACATCCACCTGAAATACATATTTGTTTTCTAGTACTGAAAAGTAACTTCAGTGAATGGTGAATAAAATCCTAATATTTCTACAGTAGCTGACTCAGTTTAACATCAATGCAAATAGATTCCTATGGGACATGATGTGTATTTTGAAGTTCATTTTATTTAACACTGGTACATTACTGTTTCTTCAGTTTATGTACACCATAGGATATATATTTCATCCACAGGTTCACAAATTAATAGGCATTTGTTTCACTTTCAATCATTTCCTGCTTCAGAACACATGTATTCCTCCAGGTTTCTTGACTGTTCTTCTCATGAGACTTCTTTCCAAACACATTATTTTCGATTTCCATAAAAATTTGAAGCAAAACTCCCACACTCTTCATGATAAACCATAACCCTAAAATTACCATTAGATGTATAACTGGTTGGAATGAATGATTGTATATCAATATAAGATTTCCTGTATATTTTCAGATAACAATTCAATCCATTATTTAAAGTTGGAACCAGTTATATAATTTATGTTGAGTGTCTATATGGAAGAAGCTGAAGGCCATTTTAGAGGGTTTTGGTTTTAATTGTGGTCATTTGTTGGTGGTTGGAAGAGATGACTGGGTCCACCTGGGCTTGAACACTGGTGTGATTCCCCATGAGACTGAGTTCTGGAACCGAACTCAGAGAAGTATTGCCATGAAGTCATGTTGGGGTTTTAGGAGGCCACGTATGAGAGTCGCCCTAGGAAACTGAGTTCTAGGCCCAGGATGGCTTCCCACATCGCCATGGGAATCTCATCCAGGATTTTACATGATTTTATTTTTAAAGAGTTGGCAGCCATAATTAAGAGACAAAACACACATGGATCTCACATTGTAGACCTCAATGGGCCTGGCTTCATGTGACCTTTTGCCCCCTCTTTGGGAAGCCTTGCCTGTGAGAGTTCTCCAGAGGTTTCATTCAAATGAGCTTCCTCAAAATTTTATGGTTCCTGGATGAATGGGAAACTCACAGTGGCTCCAAATTCATCCTTGAAAAATGGCGAGATAAATACCATGAAATTTTGGACATTCCCTTGACCAGGTGGCACTGGAAAACATTTCCATGTCCTATTGCTGATCAGGAGTATACCAGACAGTGCCTTGATTGACTGGGTTCCATGAAAATGCTGTAGAACAGAGATGCCAGTAATTTGGAGCCTTCTGAGTAGTGAGCCTAGAGTAGTGGTTAGCAAGTGTGTGATAATACATCTGTGCTGTGGCCATGGAGATCTGCCATTGGCTTCCAAATGTCCTGTGACTGACATGGTGCAGCCAGCAGACAATTATATAAAAAGGCATCTTGGTATATGGAGACGTTTCTGGGCAATGTTCAGAATCAGGTTGCTATGGACAAGGGCGCAAGCTATGTGGGATAGAAGCCTGATTGGTGCGTTCTCCAGCAGACACTGACCAACCACATGTGACAGAATGCCGTGCAGCACTGCGACCCATTTGAACTCCTTGTATTTTGTGAAGCCAATACCAAACTCCCATTGTAGCAGCAAGAAAGACCATTAAAAGTGGAGTATGACCAAAGGGCTTCACAGTCCACACGGGGAGAGGCTTAGCCCCAATGGCCATTGTTTACCTACAAAAAGAGAATTCATCACTGCTGCACCATGTTCATTGGAAAATAAGAACACATGTCCTTCAGGTCACATAGATGCATATCTAGCTTTGATGGTCTCACTACAAAGGAACCTAAAGCTACTGACAACAACATATATTTCAAGTGCCCAGCCTCAGAGGCAGTTTCTCAAAATGTCTTTAGGCCAGGAAACCTCTATTTTCATAGACACAGGGTACAACTTTTTGTACCCCCAATACTAATTTATACGTCTTCAAAATATTGCTCCCAGAAATGGTTACGAGAAATACTCATGTCACCTGATCTACATATACATTGTATCACAGTAATATTCTGAACACAAAATACAAAGGTCACACTTATGATTGTACCAAAACCTAAATGGAAAGTGAACCTGCATTACTAAAATCATCCATGTCCACTTGCCTAATGCTCTCAAATGTCAATCCTATTGATGACTACATATTTCTTTTTTCCTAAGATTATATAATTAAAGTCAACCCTGTTGAATGTGTAATCCTATCACTAACTTTATGCTTTGCCTGATTTATAATGTCTCTATTGATATCTGCTTTCCTACATGTTTTCTCCAGTTCATCATTGTGACTGACTCTTCACATGTGCTGACATTTACATTCACTCTCTATATGAAACCCTATTGCTAAAAGACTTTTTTTACAAATCCAATATTCACTCTTCTTCCTAAACCTAAAAACTATATTCCTAATCTTACTGACTATCCCGTTTTGAATGGATGTTCTTTTCTACATTCAATCATCCAAGTAAATGTCAGGTGAGCGTCGGAGGAAGAGACCACCCAGAATCTATCTCATGCAACAGCAAAGGGTTTATTGGGGGGTCCCGCGTGCTGGTGCTCATACCTCACTTGAATAGAGCAGAGAGCGCTGAGAACAGCTTAAGCAGAGCTTATATACTTTCCTTGAAGAGGGCAGGGAGGGAATTTTATTAATGGATCAGGGCGAGTGGGCAGTTTGCGCGCAACCGGGTGAGGGAGTGCATTCTGTAGTTTGGCCGTTGGGGACAGCACATTCTGGGAACAAGATTAGCAAACATTTCTCAAGATTTCAACAGTGTTTTGTTAAGCATACAGAAAAACAGGAAGTGACAAGTGCCTATTTTATTAACCTTTCATTCCCCACTTCTTCTTCTGGCTACTTTTAGTCATAAAAGTGATCATTGGGGGGTGTCACATTTTATGTCTGCTAGTGGGGTATTAACATAAGTTTAACTTGTCCAATTTGAGATTGGAGAAAAGAAATTACATGGTTGAGCAAACAGAGTTTATAGTTAGCAATAATATGAGGAATACACAATTTGAAAGGGCTACCAGTCTTTTCCAGTTTCCAGCCAGAGTCTCAACAGGCCGCAGGCTTGAGATGAGAGGTATGGATCCAGGAAATGATTCTGTCTACCTTTTCCGCTGTAGGTGTTATAAGTAGCACCTGGTATGGTCCTTTCAAGCGGGGTTCCAGGGATGACACCTGATGTCGTCTTACATAGAAGAAGTATCTTACTTGATGTTGATTTGGAGTCCTCTCATCCCCAGGTTGTTAGGCAGTGGCCATCTGTTTTCACATGTATCCTGAGTTCTTTCAAGAGCTTTAAGTCTGTCAAGCAAGGGGGTGTGAAAGGGATCGTTAGGTCTTAGAGTTGGAGTTAGGTCCCTTACTGGAGGAGGGGCACCATAGAAAATTTCATAGGGGGTGAGGTTACACAAAGAAACAGAGGGAGTATTTCTTGCATGAAACAGTTCATAAGGCAGTAGCATAGTCCAATATTTTATGCCGGTCACTAAGCTTAATTTCGTTATGGTCTCTTTAATGGTTCTATTCATTCATTCTGCCTGTCCTGAACTCGGGGGTCTATAAGCACAATGTAACTTTCAATAAATCCCCAAGGTCCTGGCTAACCCCTGACTTATGTGGGTTATGAACGCGGGTCCATTATAACACCCTATTACTTTAGGCAGGCCGTATCTTGGAAAAATATCTCCCAGGAACTTCTTCACCACAATTTGCACTGTTTCTTTTTTTTTCTTTTTTTCCTTTTCTTTTTTCTTTTTTTTTTTTTGGTGGGAAAGGCTTCAATCCATCTAAAAATGTATCTACAAAGACTAGGAGATATTTAAGTCCATAACTTGCTGGCTTTATTTCAGTAAAGTACACTTCCCAGAATTGTCCTTGTCTGGTTCCTCATAGGTGCTTTCCTGCAGGAAGCTTGGAAGGATAAGAATTAACCAATTGATGGACCTGACAGGCTTTTGTTAACCATTCAGTTATTTCCTTTAACTGTGAGTCGGTTAGTGGAAAACTCTGTTTTTGATCCTTCATGAATGAATGTAGTTTCTTTGAACTAAGGTGAGTGATTTGGTGTACATTATCTACTGACATAGTTAGAGCTGTGAATATAGGAGTTTTTACTGAAGGATTTAGAAATTCCACTTGGGGGCCTTCAGGGTTAAAAGTAATTTTGGCCTGGAGCTTGCTGAGCAGAACTCTGCCCATCAATGGGGCCGGGCATTCTGGAATTACTAGGAAGAAGTGATGGATTTTTACTTTCCCCTGGTCCCAGGTCCTCTTAGTTGTCCAAGCCCGATATTTACTGCAATTAGCCCCTTGAATTAGAGACCTTTTATTTGATAGAGGGCAAAATGGGGCCTTAATGGCTGAGTATATTGCCCCTGTATCCACTTCAATGTTTACTGGGGTGCCCTCCACTTCAAAAGTTAACCTGAGCTGGGGGAGGGGATCTGATCCCCAACTTTCTTAGTCATCCTCCAGAGTCAGAATGGCTGGCTGGCGTGGCTGTCTCTTTCTAAGGCTCTCTTTGGCCGAGTGTCCTTTTTCTTTACAGTAGGCACATTGATCTGAGGCCAGGGGTGGCCTCTAGTTTGGGCCCAGGTATCCCTTCCTGTCTCCATGTTTCTTATTTCTGGCCTATTTGTTGTTGTGACCAGGACCTTAGTCAATTCCTTAGTCTGTCTTTTGTTTCTTTTATCCTCCCTTTGCTTCCTTATCTTCTTCACTTTCTCTCGTATAGTAAACCTTTTTGGCTTCGCTGACTAAATCTCTCAAAGTCATATCTTGTAATCCATCTAAGTGTTTTAAATTTCTTTAAATATCCAGGGCAGCTTGCCCAATAAAGGCCATCATGACAGATGCCTTTTGAGCCTCTGCCTGAGTATCAAAAGGAGTATATCTCCTATATGCCTCCATTATTCTCCCTAGAAACATAGAGGGAGATACGTCAGGCCCTTGAATAAACTCTATTACCTTGGCCAAATTAGTTGGTCGCCTAGCAGCCACTAAGATACCCGCTATTAGAGCCCGGAGATAAGTGAACAGATGCTCCCTACCTTCAAAGGTATTGGGGTCCCTGTTTCGTCGATTCTAGGGAAAGCCGGGTTGAATATGTTGGGAAGTTGTGTCAGTCACCCACCTGGTCTGAGGATATTATTTTCTAGCTTCCAGGAGGATTCTCTTTTGTTCCTCTGTCATGAAGAGAGTCCCTAGGTGTTGTTGGCAGTTATTCCAAGTAGGCTGGTGTGAAAACATCTATGAATCAACCACACCTGAGAGACGAGTGGGGTCCTCGGTAAAAGGGGGATTGTTATTTTTCCAGTTATATAGGTCTGAAGAGGAGAAAGGCCAATACTGGTAGGCTTGCATTTTTTCCCCATGACCATCATCAATCATTGGCACATAGGGACGGAGGGGGAGCATCACGGGAGTTCCAGGGTTTTCAATCATTCATTGCCAGTGAGTTCCTTTAGCCGGGCCAGGTTCCTCCAGGGGAGGAGGGGCTGTGTGTGCCACGGGGGAGTTTTCTGGAGGGTGCTGGGCTAGCTTAGCTTCCTCCAATGGCGGAGAGGCTGAGTCAACAGCAGGGGAATCACGTAGAGGGTGTTGGGGGTTGGGAGACCAGGGCAAGGGATAAGGAGAGGGATGAGAGTCCAGTAGAGTTAAATCTTGTGACTTAGGCAGAAAAGAGGGTGGAGGAGGAGGAGGAGCAGAGGGTTTGAGAGATCGTGGGGGAAAGATTAGGAGCGGGGGCAGGGGCAAAGAAAGGCTTCACCCATGGAGGAGATTTGCAGAGGTAATGCCGGGTTAAGATATATGGCTTTTGATCTGGATGGCTATGTGGCCCTTTCTGAAAGACAATATCTCTGACTTTTTAAATTACTGAGAAGTAGAAAAATTCTTCTAAGGGCCATCCGAATCCAAAGGTGGGCCATTCTGAGGCACAGAGAGTCTGCCAGGTCCAGCGGTTTACTGAAAAAGAAAGATTCTGAGCCCTTAAGCGGAATTTGGTCCAGTGATCAAGGGTCAGGGACAGAGGCATTGAAGTGCTCTTTCCCATAATGAAAAATGCACAAACAGTAAAAGCAACGACACATGACACAGACAAGACAAGACAATAAAGACAGGCAATGGACGTCCAACACTGAGACGAGGACTGAGTAGCCGGCAATACCTGATGGGCTGGCAATACCGAATCTGAAACAAAATATCACTGAGTTAAGGAGACTATTGTTCCTCGATTTTCAGAGTCCTCTGGGGTGTCCCTCAGGGTGGTTGCCTGTGGCTCTGTGACACATCTGTCAGCCACCGTGAGAGAGAGCTCACGCTCTTTATTGACAGCCATTTTGCCAAGACCTAACCTGAAACCTGACACCAGAAAGAGGCGCCTTACGAATCCCGAGAGGAGCCTGTTGGGGTATCTCGTCCGCTGCTCCCAGAACTCGGTGGAACCTCCATATGTAAAGGTCGGACGAGTGTCAGGCAAAGAGACCTCCAAGAGACTGTCTCATGCAAAAGCAAAGGGTTTATTGGGGGTCCAGCATGCTGGGGCTCAGAGCTCACTTAAATATAGCAGAGAGTCCTGAGAACAGCTTAAACAGGGCTTATATACTTTCCTTGGGGAGGGCAGGGAGGGAAGTTAAGTATACAGAAAAACATGAAGAGACAACTACCTATTTTACTAACTTTTCACTAACGACTATACTTTGCCAGATTTCCTAATGTCTCTATTGATATCTATTTTCCTACATACTTTTCCCAGTTCATCTTTGTGACTGACTCTTCACATGTGCTGACATTTACATTTACTCTATACCCAAAAAGCTATAGCTAAAGAACTTTTGGTGCAAATTCTATACTCACTATCCTTTCTAAACTACCGACTATCTTCTTAATCTTACCGACTATCACTTTTTGACTGGATGTTATCTTTGACAATCAATCATCCAAGGCAGAAGGTCCAATGCAATTATATATCGATGTACCTGAGACATCTGTGCAGAAAATATATCAAAGCTAAGTATCACAATCAAGGTCCTAATACACTTCTGGGTTTTAAATCTTACCTAGATTTCTGTTTTCATACTTATATTTTACCTATATATTCTTGTAATTATCGCAGGTTATCAATACCATTTTTCATCCAGCTGAATGATTCCTAACCCAAATCAAACCTGTTATTAACCCTAACCATTCACTGTTGCCTCAATCTAACTTTACAGAAGAGCAGGGACAGAGATGGTCTTACAATACAAAAATGTAGGATTCATTCCAACTACTGAGAAACTCAAAGGTCCATGCAAAAATGATCCCTGCAGAAGTTGTAGGAAGCTATGTAGGAACTGAGAGAGCAAAAGTCATCTTCCATTGTAAAAAACCTGGTCAGGATGAAGGAATGTGTCTGAATCAGCCTCTGTCTTCTTAATTTAGAGAAGAAGGACCAAACCAGGCCTGTGTTGAGAGCTGTTCCCGGGTGCCTATGGTTGATATACCATTCTAAGTTGTGAAAGTGTCACAGGAAGTAGGGGCAGCCTCAATTTCATGGGACCCTTTGAAACAACTGTTAGGACAACGTGGTTGCCAAGGCAGTGACCTTATTCAATTCCTGAAGGAAGTGACCTCACCTAACATCCTTAGTGACAGAACTCTCTGAACTTGGGATCCAGGAAGCCAGTCACCCAAATCGACTCCCAGTCCCACTCCCAGGGGTCTCAATTTCTTGGATTTACCAAGGACAGATTTAGTCTTTCTTGGTACATACTGATGTGAGGATGGCCAAATGCCAGAAAGCTCTGAAAAGTCGCCTTTACTGAGAAAGCAGGTATTGGATCACCGCTGGCTCCTCAGTACTTCACAATGTTGACCAAAGAGACCAGATCTGAGACAGGACAGGCCATTTTGGGGGAAGAAAATCTGGCCCACAATCAGAGAAACTCTGGATAGTCACAGACCTACTTTGGGGAAGGAGGTGCCTTTGTGGGTGTGGGTGTGAGTTTGTGGATTTGTCTCATGTTCTCAGAATAGGTAGGAAAGTCGGTATGTTTGATTTGGTGTAGACTGTTTCGAGTAAGTCGTTTGACAAGGCGAGTGTTTCTATGTCTGTGTATCCCACGGTGTCCATGGTTGTAGACATTAGAAAAGAGAATGCATCAATTGATATGTCCTGTCTAGTTGAAAGCTTCCCAGCATTCATCCTGCCCAATTTATGAATGGATTTCAGCTTGCCTTATCGATGGGCAACACTTGCTATCTTTCAAAGTTTCTGCTTTCTTCCTGAATTCTGGCCACTCTCCAGAATAGGCTCATGGTTTTGTGTCCAATATATGTACCACTTCCAAGCCCTGTGACATCGTCATGTACTGGATAGCTGAAGGGAATGGCGAGCATCTCAGAAAACTCTGATACCAGTGTGATCAGGATAGTCTCAGTGGAGAAAACCTTTGGGCCTTTTAATTATCAATTGTTCTGCTGCCCTCAATGTCTGAAAGGTCTTTGCCTCATGCCACCCCTTTTTGATGCCTGAAAAAAACTGTTTTCACATGGAAATGAATGGGCATCACCTGAAGCTTTTTGCTTAATTCCTTTGGAAAGGATGTGTCTGAATCAGCCTTTTGGCCCTGTGTGAGGCTTAGGCTTAGATTCTCAGCACCTGATGGATCTAAAGAAAGATTCCATGTGTGCATCCAAAACCAAAATAGCCAAAAGAGCAGTCATTCTGTATGAAGTCTCTCCCCTTCCTTTGTGAGGTTCCAGACCTACATCAAGTTAGAATAGGAATGCTTTGGGTCAAATAATTTCTTCAAAGCCCTGCAGAGGCTAGCCCATAGGTGCTTGGGTTTCCTCATGTCTCCAATTCAGACAAAGAATCTAAACGCCACAGTAGTCCTCAAATTGGAGAAGCAGAGAAGTATTAACAGCAGGCCTATGTGATCACACCAGGTTCACAGGAAGGGTGTCCAAGCCACCCTGATTTTAGGCAAATTAGGGGCAAGGGAGATTATTTTGGAGACTGTCTTGGTCTGCGCCCCTCATCGAAACATCCAACCAGAGGTTATGAAGAGTTTTTATATGAAATATCATGAGGACCATGTGGGAGTGTGTTGGTTTTAATTGTGGTCATTTGTGTGGTGGTTGGAAGAGATGACTGGGTCCACCTTGACATGATCTCTGGTGTGATTCCCCTAAGAGACTGAGTTCTGGAACTGACCTCAGAGAAGTATTGCCATGAATTGTGTTGGGATGTTAAGAGACTACGCATGAGAGTCGCCCTTGGAAACTGAGATGTATGCCCAGGTTGTATTTCCACAAAGCACTGGGAATCACAGCCAAGATATCACATGATTTTATTCTGTAAGACTTGGCAGCCATAGTTGAGAGTCAAAACACACATGGACCTTACATTGTAGACATCAATGGGCCTGGATTCACGTGACCATTTAGCCACTCTTTGGGAAGCCTTGCCTGTGAGAATTCTCCATTGGCTTTTATTAACATGAGCTTCCTCAAAATTTATTGGTTCTGGATTGATTTGAAACGCACAGTGCATCCAACTTCATCTTTCAAAAATGGCTAGATAAATACCAAGAAATTTTTGAAATTCCCATGACCAGGTGGCACTGGAGAACCTTTGGATGTCCTGTTCCTGATCATGAGTATACCAGACAGTGCCTTGATTGACTGGGTTTCATGAAAATGGTGTAGAACAGAGATGCCAATAAATTGGAGGCTGCTGAGTACTGGGCCTAGAGCAGTAGTGGTCAGGTGTGTGATAAAACATTTGTGGTGGGGCCATGTGGATCTGCCATTAGCTTCCAAGTGTCTTGTGACTGAAATGGTGCAGCAAGCAGTCCCTTCTATGTAAAGGCATCTTGTAATATTGAGAAGTCTCAGGGCAAGTTTCAGAATCAAGTTGCTATGGTCAATGGGGCAAGCTATGTGGGATAGAAGCATGGTTCGTGCATTGTCCTAGAGAAACTGACCCACCACACGTGACAGAACTCCCTCCAGCACTGTATCTCAGTTGACCTCTTTGTATTTTGTGAAGCAAATACCAAACTCCCAGTGAAGCCGCAAGAAACACCATGAAAATTTTAGGATCACAAAATGGCTTCACAGTCCACACGGGGAGACACTTAGACCCAGTGGCCACAGTTTAGCTACAAATAGCAAATTCAGCACTGCTGCTCATGTTCAGTGGAAAATAAGAAACAATGTCCTCCAGATCACATAGATGCAGACCCACCTTTATTGGTCTCACTAGAAACGAAGCTAAAGCACTTGACAACAACATATGTTTCAAGTGCCCAAGCTCAGAGGCAGTTCCACAAGAAGTCTTTAGGCCAGAAGAGCTCCAGTGTGTGGAGTTTTTACCCTGTCCCTTACTTTTGGAAACTCCTTAGCATATTCCATTCCAGATATGTATTCACAGATTTTCTAACTCTTCTCCTCTAATTTTGTCTTACTTGGGGAGTAGGTAATGTCAAGCCATTGTTCTGGATGACAGTGGGAACAATTTTTTGTAGCACATATTTGCATACACATTGGATTCATTTTACAATTTTCCAGTCAAAATAGTGAATCCCTCACACTAACCCTTACGCTACTAAACTCTGACTACTAATCATAATATGATGGAGAATAATAACCCAAACAGAATTGAAATACAAGCAGTTCAGAGGAGGCATCGTGTATAGTTGGACTTGCCTTTTGCATTATATAGGGTAGGAGTTATGAATCTAGTCAATTATTTGGTTGAAAGAATTCTCCATGTTTTTTTAAAGTTAACAAATATGTGAATTCCTGTCTCCCTTTCTCTGTAGCCTGTTTAGCACATGTAATTTTATATGCACATATAGAATCATACCTGGTATCACACGTATATTTTTGGTGAGGTGGCTGACTTGGCATATAGAAATTGTGAGAAGATATCACTCCTTCTAAAAGCTGTTGGAACTGAGAAGATATCACTCCTTCTAAAAGCTGTTGGAACTGAGAATTCAACCTATGGGTGATCCTCCTATTTGAATAGCATTATACATAAATCCATGTTCAGTAAAATGAATATTTTTGAATCTGTGGATGATATGTATTTCATGATGAATTTCGATTGGCATATATAATGCTACTTTTTAATGTCTCTCTGTGTGTGTCTGTGTGTATATATATATATATATATATATATATATATATATATATATCCTCCAGATTTTTCAAAATATGAAATATATGTGTCTTATTATGCACTCCCAAATTTCATTCATATTCATGTATGTGGATTTATAATCTACTTTTCAAAAGATTATTCTCAGAAATATTCATCCACCCGAAATACATTTTGGTTTACTAGTACTGAAAACTATCTTCAGTAAATTGTGCATAGAAATCCTAATATTTTGACATTGCAAGATGGCCATGAATAGAGTGCATCACACCCTTTGTACTGCGCCACTTCATATGTGAATAAGGAGTTAGAATGACGAAAAAGTATCTTGTTAGGATCTTACAGAAAAATGGGTGTGCCTGGAACCTAGAAGAATGATTTCCACCACCAAGGTCCGGTAATTGAGTCTCAAACAAGAGCCAACTATGCGACCAAAGATCTGGGGTGACTGATCCGTGCGGCCCGTGCCATGGCTACAGACGGCGGGCCTCCACCGAGAAGCGACCAGCATGCAGGGAGAAACGTTGCTCCAAATTCTGTGGAATCCGGCTGGCTCACCCGCCACTGAGCCCGGGGCTGAGCTCGGGATTTCAGATGGGGAAGAAAGCACTACAGTTCTATCCCTCACAACTGAAACTCCATCGAGGAAACCAACGGCCACCATCTTGGAGAGCTGAAGTATCCACCGCCACTCTCCGACAGATTGCAACAACAAAACAGGTGTGTGTTACTCAGCTTATCTCCCATACAGCAGGTAATTTGCAAAAATTCTCTCTTAGGCTTTCCGGGGGAGGGATTACCAGAGAAAGCCTTCACAAAGACGGGGGGAAAACTAGTGGCACCTGACCTTCAACTTTCCCTCCCATCACCGGTGAAAACAAAACTTGTCTAGCCAGCGCAATGGGTGGGGCAAGCGAAAAATTCAAAACAATAGAGTGCCAGGGTTCCCAATAGACACCCTCCACACCCAAGAAACGGCAGGCAAAGAGTACAGTTTGATCTGCCAAGAGGCATCACTCAGGGGAAATCTGGTGTAGCAGGGGAAATCAGGACTCGCAGAGGAAACCAGGGGACTAGAGGACAGACCCGCTTGACTAGGCGGCTGGAGAACGCCTGCCCACCAGCAACCAATCACCCGCTGGCTGCCTGCGCAATTGGGCAGCTAGCGATCACCCGTCCGCCGGTGACAGCCCATTCGCTGATTGCACGACTGGATGGCTGGAGACCGCCCGCCCGCCAGCGACCGGGAGGTGAAACCAACCAGAGACAGTCCAGTCCCACCCCCCCATTCAAACACCCCGGCAAGGAGCCTGGGGCCCGCCATAGCAGACAGGTGACATCACTGGAGCTCAGCTGTCGGAATTCCTTCCAAGCAGAATCCACTTTTGCAGGCATAGTCAACAAACACAAAAGAGAGACAACAGAGATATACAAAACCAAAAAAAAATCTATTGAAGAGAGCAGAAACACAGCAATCAATAGAGCTGAAAAGTAATGTGAACATCATGAAAAAACAAGGGAAAAAAATTCTACAGGAAGACCGAGAAGCATCAGAAATAGGGATAGGGAAAAAACTCAAGGCATACCTAACTCAGATGGAAAGGAATATTAGAGAAGACATGAGGCAGCAAGTCCAAGCAATAAAAGTATATTTTGAAAATCAAATAAACAAACAAATTCAAATGGCAAAGAACGAGTTTTACCAGGAGATAGAGATCTTAAAAAGAAATATCAAACAGTAATCCTAGAAATGCAGAAAACTATAAACCAAATTAAAAACTCAAACGAAGAATATTACAAATAGACTAGATCAATTAGAAGTTAGAACATCAGATAATGAAGACAAAGTTTATCAACTTGAAAAGAATAGAGTAAACACAGAAAAGATGCTTAAATCCCATGAGCAATCTATTCAAGAGATATGGGATGTCATAAAAAAAACAAATTTGAGTGTCATCTGGATAGAAGAAGGCATAGAGATTCAAACCAAAGGAATGGACAACATATTAAATGAAATATTTCTGGAAAATTTCCCAGAGATGAAAGATGGAATGAATTGCCAAATCCTGGAAGCCTACAGGACCCCAAGCATTCAAAACCATAATAGACCAACTCCAAGACAAATAATTATGAAGATAGCCAAAACAAGGACATACAGAAAAAAGAGAGAATATTAAAAGCTACGAGAGAAAGTAGGCAGATTACATTCAGGGGTAAACCAAAAGTTAACGACTGATTTTTTATCACAAATTTGAAAGCAAGAAGATCCTGGAAAAAAGTATTTCAAACGCTCAAAAATAATGGATTCCAACCAAGAATACTGTATCCAGAAAAATTAAGCTTCAGATTTGACAATGAAATTTAAGTCTTTCATGATAAACAAAAGCTAAAAGAATTCACAGCCAGAACACCAGCAGTGCAAAGCATTTTGAGCAAAATACTACAAGAAGACGATTTGAAAAGTAATGCCTGAAACTAGCAGCGGGAGGTATCTCAGTAAAGGGAGAGGAAAATAACCAAAAAGTAAAAACTAACCAAAATAAATAAATAAATAAATAAATAAATAAATAAATAAATAAATAAATAAATAAACAAACATGACTGGAAGTACAAATCATATTTCAATTGTAACCTTAAATGTTAATGGCCTAAACTCACCAATCAAGAGACATAAGCTAGTAACCTTAATCAAAAAAGAAAAAAATCCAACAATATGCTGCCTTCAGGAGACTCATATGATAGGTAAAGACATACAGAGGCTGAAATTAAAAGTTTGGGAAAAATCATACCACTCACATGACCCTCGGAAGCAAGCAGGAGTGGCCATACTCATATCGAATAAAATCAACTTCAACCCTACGTTAATCAAAAGGGATAAAGAAGGACACTATATACTGTTAAAAGGAACCTTGCACCAACAATGCATAACCATTATCAATTTGTATGCACCAAACAATTGAGCTGCAACACTCATAAAACAAACTCGCCTCAAGTTCAAGAGTCAAATAAACTACAACACAATAATTATGGGTGACTTCAACACACCGCTCTAGCCATTAGACAGATCCTCTAGACAAAAACTGAATAAAGAAACTATAGAATTCAACAGCAAAATCAGTAACCTAGACTTCACCGACATATATAGAATATATCAACCATCAAAAAGTGGATACACGTTCTTCTCAGTAGCACATGGATCCTACTCAAAGGTAGACCGTATATTATGCCATAGGGCAATTATTAGTAAATATAAAGTCGTGGAGATAATACCATGCACCATATCTGATCATAATGGAATGAATCTGGAAATCAATGATAAAAAAAGGAAGGAAAAATCCTACATCACATGGAAAATGAACAACATGCTACTGAATGATAAATGGTTTACAGAAGACATAAAGGAGGAGATAAAAAAAAATTCGTAGAGACAAATGACAATACACACACAACACACTGGAATCTATGGGACACAATGAAAGCAGTTTTAAGAGGGAAATTCATTTCTTGGAGTTCTTTCTTCAAAAAAAAAAAGAAAAAAACAGCAAATAAATGAACTCACACTACACCTCAAAAACCTAGAAATGGAAGAGCAAAACAACAGCAAATGTAGTAGAAGACAAGAAATAATTAAAATTAGAGCAGAAATCAAGGAAATTGAAACAAAAAAAACATTGAAAATATTGATAAAAATAAAGTTGGTTCTTTGAAAAAATAAATAAGATTTATAGACCCTTAGGCATGCTAAGGAAGAGAAGAAAAGAGAGAACTCAAATTACTAACATATGGGATGAAAAAGGCAATATCACAACAGACACAACAGAAATAAGAAGATAATTAGAAAGTATATGGAAAACCTATGTTCCAATAAAATAGATGATAGTGAAGATATCAATAAACTTCTTAAGTCATGCGATCTGCCCAGATTGAGTCAGGAAGACAGACACAATTTAAATAGAACAATAACAAAGGAAGAAATTGAAGAAGCCATCAAAATACTACCAACAAAAAAAAGCCATGGACCGGATGGGTATACAGCAGAGATCTACATAACCTTCAAAAAGGAATTAATACCAATACTTTTCAAGCTATTTCAAAAAATAGAAAAAGAAGAAACTCTTCCAAATTCATTCTATGAGGCCAATATCACCCTGATCCCAAAACCAGACAAAGACACTTCAAAGAAAGAAAACTACAGACCAATATCTCTAATAAACTTGGATGCAAAAATTCTCAATAAAATCTTGGTGAATCGAATACAAAAGCATATCAAAAAAATTATGCACCATGATCATGTAGGATTCATCCCTGGGATTCAAGGCTGGTTCATTATACGGAAATCAATAAATGCTATTCACCACATCAATAGACTTAAAGACAACAACCATATGATCATCTCGATAGATTCAGAAAAAACATTCGACAAAGTTCAACATCCCTTTATGTTGAAAACACTAGAAAAACTAGGGATAACAGGAACTTACCTCAAGATTGCAAAAGCTATATATGATAAACCTCAGGCTGGCATCATCCTAAATTGAGAAAAGCTGAAGGCATTCCCTCTAAAATCTGGAACAAGAGGGATGCCCTCTATCACCACTTCTATTTAATTTAGTTCTTGAAATACTAGGCATAGCAATTAGACAGACAAAAGAAATTAAAGGCATAAAACTAGGAAAAGTAGAACTTAAATTATCGCTATTTGCGGATGACATGATAATATATTTAACAGACCCAAAGGGGTCTACAGAGGAACTGCTAGAGTTAATAAGTGAATTCAGCAATGTGGCAGGATATACAATCAACTCGCATAAATCAAAGGCATTGCTGTATATCAGCAGCAAAACTTCTGAAATGGAAATGAGGAAAACCACTCCATTCAAAATATCCTCAAAGAAAATAAGATAATTGGAAAAACAATTAAATAGTTGGGAAACAACCTAACAAAAGAGGTGAAAGATTTATAAATGAAAACTACAGAACCCTAAAGAGATAGAAGAGATCTTAGAATATGGAAAAATATACCCAATTCATAGATAGGCAGAAATAACATCATCAAAATGGCGATATTACCCAAATTCTCTACAGGTTTAAATTGATGCCAATCAAAATCCCAACGACATTTCTTGTAGAAATGATAAAGCAATCATGAAATTCATATGGAAAAACAAAAGACCCAGAATAGCAACAGCAATTCTAAGCAGGAAGTTTGAATCTGGAGGTATAGCGATACCAGAGTTCAAACTGTACTACAAAGCAATAGTAACAAAAACAGCATGGTACTGGTACCAAAACAGGCAGGTGGACCAATGGAACAGAATAGAGGACACAGAAACCAATCCACAAAATTACAACTTTCTTATATTTGATAAAAGGGGCTAAAAACCTGCAATATACGAAGGATAGCATCTTCAACAAATGGTTCTAGAAAAATTGAAAATCGATATGCAACAAAATGACACTGAATCCCTTTCTCTCGCCAAGCAAGGAAGTTAACTCAAAGTGGATCAAGGATGTAGATATCAAATCAGAGACACTGCATCTGATAGAAGAAAAAGTTGGCTACGATCTACATACTGTGGGGTCGGGCTCCAAATTCCTTAATAGGACACCCATAGCCCAAGAGTTAATAACAAGAATAAATTAATGGGACTTACTTAAACTAAAAGTTTTTTTTTTCTCAGCAAGAAAAACAATAAGAGAGGTAAATAGAGAACCTACATCCTGGGAACAAATTTTTACCCCTCACACTTCAGATAAAGCCCTAATATCCAAAATATACAAAGAACTCAAAAAATTAAAAAATAAGATAACAAATAACCCAATCAACAAATGAGCCAAGGACCTGAACAGACACTTCACAGAGGAGGACATACAATGTCTGTCAGTAAGATTAAAGCTACAGTGGAAGCCGTTTTATTGGAAGTGGGAAATGCCTCAATCCAACCAGAGAAAGTGTCCACAAAGACAAGGAGGTATTTAGTGCGCCATACTGTGAGCATGTTGGTGAAGTCTACCTGCCAGTCAGCAGTGGGAATGTGTCCCCGGGCTTGGTGGGAAGGGAAAGGTTTGGGCCTTAAAGGAGTATAAGTGTTGGTCCACTGACAGATCTGACAATTAGAGGCTATATTCTGTAGCATGGCTTTGTCAGAGAGGGTGAGCGAGAAGAAGCTCTGTAAAAAGAGGGTCAAAGACTGAGAATTGGAAAGGAATAGATTATGAAGGAACTTGAAGAGATCCTTGTTCTTACTGGAAGAAGTAGGGGCTTCAGATGAGCTGTCTAAAGTGGCCATTATATGTCCCCCAGGGGGTCCATCATTGGAAGTGGTAGCAGCCATTTGTGCCACCTGGTCAGCTTTGGCATTGCCCTCAGTGATAAGAGAGAAGTCCTTCTGATTAGACCTACAATGGACAACTCCCACCTGGGTGGGTAAGTGGGAGGCCTCTATCAGATTTGTTATAAGAGCCGAATTAGTGATCACATTACCTTTGGTGGTAAGTAGGCCTCGCTCCTTTTATATTGCAGGATGGGATAAGATATGGAAGACATATTTTGAATCAGTATAAAGGATGAGGGATTTGCCTTGTGCTAGAAGGCTGGCACGAGTGGCTACTATAAGTTCAGACTGCTGGTTGGTAGTTCCTGAAGGCAGAGCTTTGGCCTCTATAATCTCAGTGGCTGATACTACAGCGTATCCAAAGTAATGAGTGCCGTTCTGCCTAAAGGAACTGCCATCAGTAAACCAGATAAGGTCAGGCGTGGCTAGTAGTCACTCAGAAATGGAAGAATGACAGGGGAGGAAATCATCTAAGGTTTCCAACCAATTATGAGTTGGTGTGTTAGACGTGGGAGTCATTGGGAGCAGTGAGGCAGGGTTCTGTGCAGAGCAGGGAAGGAAAGTAATATTAGGGTTTTCCAGAAAGGAAGTGAGGAGCGACAGAAATCTGGATGGAGGAAGGGTTTGAAAGCCCTTATAAGCTAAAAGATCCTTCAAGTGATGTGGGGAGTGGATAGTTAAAGGGGCCCCAAAAGTAAGCTTAGAGGCTTCTTTGTGTAAAATTTGTCCAGCAGCCAGAGCTCTTAAGCAAGGGGCCCACTCACGGATGGTAGGGTCAAGTTGCTTGGACAAATATGCCACAGGTGCAAATGTAGGCCCATAGTTTTGACCTAAGACCCCAAGTTCTTGCCTCCCATTTTCATGGACATATACATGAAATGGTCTTGAAAGATCAGGAAGGTGAAGGGCAGGTGCCTTTAAGACAAGTTGCTGAAGCCTGCGCAAGTTGTAGTTTGGGGAGGAGGCAAGAGATTCACTAGGGGGTCCCTTTGCTAGGTCATACAGGATTTGTAAAGAAGAGAATAATTTGGGATCCAGGCCCTAAAATAACCTGCTAGTCCTAGGAATGATAGTATTTTGGCTTTTGTATGGGGCACTGGAAGATAAGAGAGGAGTTGCCTCCTATCCAGTGTTATTTTCTTTTTTCTGGGTGTAAGGCAAAAACCAAGATAGGTAACAGAAGACTGGGAACCCTGGGCCTTGTGGGGAGACTCCCTATTTCCCTTGTCTGCTAGGAAATTAAGAAGCTGAGCAGTGTGGGATTGAGGGTGTTCCCAGAGGAACTACATAGAAGAAGGTTATCGACATATTGAAGGAGAGTAGAGTCAGGACAGGTCGGGTGAAAGGATGTGAGGTCCTGGGCAAGAACTTGGCCAAAGAGATGGGGGCTATCCCTGAATCCCTGTGGGAGGACAGTCCAGGTAAGCTGATGAGAATGACGGGTGTGAGAGTCAGTGCAAGTAAAAGCAAAGATACACTGAGATTCTGAGAACAAGGGAATAGAAAAGAACGCATGTTTTAAATTTAGGACCAAGAAGTGGGTAATAGTGGCAGGGATCTGAGAGAAAAGGGTGTAAGGGTTGGACACTAGCGGGTGGATGGGGACCACAGAGGAGTTGACAAGGGGAAGGTCTAGAACCAGCCTGTAGGACACGTTAGGTTTCTTTACTGCCAGAATGGGGGTGTTGAAAGGAGAGTGTGTAGGCCTAAGATACCCCTTTCATAATAAATCCTGGATGATGGCTTCTAATCCGAGGAAGGCTGTGGTTGTGAGTGGATATCATGGTTGACTAATATATCTTGAAGGGTCCCGTAAGACAATATGAATAGGACTGCATTTAGCCATAAAGGGTGTAGTTGTGTCCCAAAACTCAGGGTTAACTGGTTTAGATAGTCCTGGGAGAGTGCATGAAGGAGGTGTATCTGCCCCTAGGAACATCATGAGGAAATGAGAGGTAGGAGAGGTGTGGGGTGATATGTGAATGGTGACTTTTAATAGTGAGAGTATGTCCCTTTCCAGAAGGGGAATGGGGCAATGGCTCATAACGAGAAAGGAGTGAGTGAAGGACAAAAGGGATTTTGAGGGAAAATACGTTTACCTCCTACCACGACAATAGGAGTTTTTGAGGGTGTGGTAGGACCCCAATACTCCCTCAAGACTGAAAAAGTGGCACCAATATCCAAGAGGAAGGTAATGAAGCGTCCATCCACCAGGAAGGTGACCCTAGGCTCTTGATTCTTGATGGTAATAGTCTGGAGGGAAGGCCCAGGGCTCCATCAATCCTCCTCTGCCAAGCCCAGGAGAGGCTGGGGTTGCCGGGTGGCTGAACAACCTCCCTTCCGGGTTGTTGGGCAGTCTGCCCCCCAGTGTCTCCTTTGATGGCATGTTGGGCAGGGGTTTTACGGTGTTCTCGGCGAAGGACAATCCTTACCACATTTGAAGAAAGCTCCAGGGGGTGTCACATTGGGACGGCGTGGTGATGGCCTTCTCTGAATGACCTGGGCCAACATTTGGAATTTGGCATTTTCAGCTCTCTGCCTACGGCAATCACTTTCATCCTCTCTACCATGAAAAACCTTTAAAGCGACAGCGAGGATTTTGGTCTGAGGAGTAGCAGGGCCCTGTTCAAGCTTTTTAAGCTTGGCTTTAATGTCAGAGTATTTTTGGGCCAGAACATATGTCATTAAGACATGACGGCCATCAGGGGTTTCTGGGTCGAGTTATGTGCACTGTTGAAGGGCCTTGGTTAGTCTATCCAGGAATTCTGAAGGTGTTTCCTCCTTCCTTTGAATGACCTCCTGCACCTTTTTAAAATTAACAGCCTTGCGGGTGGCCTTTTTCAGGCCCGTCAAGAGGCAGGATGTAAAAAGGTCATGAGTCAGTAAGCCTTCAGGGGTGTTGTAATCCCATAGGGGATCCTGCTCTGGGACAGCATGAGGGCCCGTGGGGTGGTTAGGATTGGTCCTATGATTTTCATCAGCATGGGCTTGGGCTAGCTCCCAGAAACATTGCCTTTCCTCCGGGAGATGTGTATTGGCCAAGAGCATGTATATGTCATGAAGAGTGAGGCTATATGCTTGCAGGACCCATTGAAACTCCCGTATGTAAGTGGTGGGTTTAGTGGTGATTGAGCCTAACTTCCTCTCTAGCTGAGTAATGTCTGACCTGGAGAAGAGCACGTGGACTCTGATGACACCCTCGGGACCAGCTACCTCACGAAGGGGTGCGATTGTCTTAGGGGTGGGAAGGAGTCCTTTAGACCTGGTAACAGGAGGACTGAAAGAGGCAGGCGGCGGACAGGAAAAAGAGGAAGGGGAAGGGAGTGTCTCTTTGGAAGAGGAGGAGGTAGAGCAGGCAGAAGAGGACGGAGGGGAGGGGAATAAAATGGAAGGCTGAGGATCCATGGAATCAGGCAGAGGATGAGGAGGGTATAGCAGAAGAGAATGGGCAGATGGGGCTGGGGATAAGGTGGGGGTTCATCTGCTGGGTCGAATGAGGAAGAATCTGTGAAGTCAGAAGTAGAAGTAGGGGAAGAGAGGGGATTGCAAGCAAGGAGGACCTGAGGGGGAGGGCAGGAGGAGCAGAGACAAGGTGCTGTGTGGGAAGGCTAAAACCTTCAATGCAGGGAATCTTCCTCCACTTTTTCAGACGCTGTCAGTAGTTAAAAAGGTCCCGGGGGAGGTTTGGATCTAAGGATCCTTCTTGGACTGATCCCCTCATGGAAACCTCAAGCCACAGGTTATGATGAGTGTCTATATGGAAGAAGATGAGGGCCTTGTGGGAGTGCTTTGGTTTTAATTGTGGTCATTTGTGTGGTGGTTGGAAGTGATGACTGGGTCTACCTGGGCTTGAACTCTGGTGTGATTCCCCTTAGAGTCTGAGTTCTGGAACTGATCTCAGAGAAATATTGCCATGAACTGTGTTCAGATTTTAGGAGGCCACGCATGGGATTCGCCCTTGGAAACTGAGATCAAGGACAGAGTGGCTTTCCACAGAGCCTTGGAATCTCAGCTAGGATATCATATGATTTTATTCTGAAAGATTTGGCAGCCATAGTTGAGAGTCAGAACACCCATGGACGTCACATTGAAGACCTCAATGGGCCTGGCTTCATGTGACCTTTTGAAGACTCTATGGGAAGACTTGCCTGTGAGAGTTCTCCAGAGCTTTCATTGAAATGAGCTTCCTCATCATTTAATGGTTCCTGAATGAACTGAAACCCACAGTGTCTCCAACTTCATCCATGAAAAAAAGCTAGATAAATACAATGAAATTTTTGAAATTCCAATAATCAGGTGGCACTGGAGAACCTTTGGATGTCTTGTTGCTGATCATGAGTGTACGAGAGAATGCCAAGATTGACCGGGTTTCATGAAAATGGTGTAGAACAAAGATGCCAGTAAGTTGGAGCCTGCTGAGTAGTGGGCCTATTGCAGTGGTGGGCAGGTGTGTGATAATATATCTGTGGTGTGGCCATGAGGATTTGCCATTGCCTTCCAAATGGCTTGTGACTGACTTTGTGCATCCAGCAGACCCTTCTATGTAAAGGCATCTACTTACATGGAGAGGTTCCAGGGCAAAGTTCAGAGTCAGATTTCTATGGACAAGGGGGCAAGCTCTGTGAAATATAACCTGGTTGTTGCATTCTCCTGCAGACCCTGACACACCACAAGTGACTGAACTCCTTCCAAAACTGGGTCCCAGTTGAACTCATTGTATTTCATGCAGCAAATACCAACCTCCAGTGCAGCAGCAAGAAACACCACGAAAATTGGAGGATGAACAAATGGCTTCACAGTCCACACGGGAAGACACTTAGCACCCAGTGGCCACAGTTTACCTAAAAAGAGAAAATTCAGCACTGCTGCCTTATGTTCATTAGAATACAAGAAACCATGTCCTCCAGGTCACATAGATTCAAACCCAGCTTTGATGGTCTCACTAGAAAGGAAGCTAAAGCTCCTTACAACAACATATGTTTCAAGTGCCCAACCTCAGAGGAAGTTCCTCAAGAAGTCTTTAGGCCGGCAGAGCTCCATGTTTTTGGAGTGTTAACTGTTAGACCAGGACACAAGAAAAGACCACTGACTCTAATTAAAATCAAATTAAATTAATCTTATTATTTCCACCTTTCATGCTGCCTCCCCTCCCAAAACAGCCGGAACAAGACAGCAACCCCAGCTTTCCTACAGCCCAGCTTTATAGCCCAGAAAGTTACACAAAAGGGGTGTTACAGATAACAGAACTCTGACAAGCATCACACTAATGGTAGTTTAGATTTTTTTTGCTGTCCCTACATCAGAATTCAGAGGACCATTAGAGCCTCAGAGAGGGATGTTGTCTGGCCAGAGAAGGCAAATATTTATGATGTGTCACTAAAGTTTCAGAGAGGGCTGCTATCTGGTCAGAGAGCTGGGCATGCGTGAGTTCAAGGCACGGGCAGGCATTTCAAGCAGGTTCAGAACTTGCAGTAATTTATGGTAAAGCCAAAATTATCTTTTCATTGCTTTGTGGCAAGATGGCTCCCAATTTTAATAAAAGATCAGGTTGGGTCTATCATTTCCCCCTTTTCTCTGTGTCCCTTTCAAATTTTTAATAGATTAGGGGAAGAGCACTGAGGAAATTTTAATCCCTCAGGTAAGATTCTCCAAATTTTTAGAACTCACCCAAAACCGATCTCCCTGATTTTACCTGACTTAATTAATTACTTATATTGATAGTCTATTTATCTTTCTCTTCATTGTTGTAAGAAGAGTGGCGTCAATCATTATTTCTTCTTCTGACCTGAGACAGGGTGAAGTGAGTGGGCGTGAGGGACATGAGTTGCCTTTTATAAGTCAGTTGGGGGACATGAGTTGCCTTTTAGAAGTCAGTTCGGATTGAAGTCTGGTTGGGGAAGAACAGGTTGTAAAGTCATCTGGGGATGGGTTCTTCTATGAGAGAAACAAAAACCATGAGTACTGAATAAATGTTGCAGCAGCTGGAACATGTCACTGTATGGAAGTTCCCTCACCAGTCTTTAATATCCCCAGTTATCAGGACTATCAAATTAATATTTAACTTTTAGTGTTACAGTTGTCCCTCCCCGTAAGATACAGTTTAACAATTTAATGTCATCTGATCTTGTAAAATCCTTTTTTTTGTATGACCTCTATGTCTAATAGAGAAACCTTTAATTCTGTTACTCAGGGCTGGATAATCGTACTAGCAAACACCAAGCCTACCTGTGTAGGTTAGGAATATCTGCAGGCCTTAAATTAGAAATTTCTGCCTGTGGCAGCTCTTCTTGATAGTCTCTTTTTATAAGTATCAGGCATTCCTGTCTGAGAATCCTTCTTTGTAGCCTCCAGTCTTACTTATTTTGGGAGGCTAAAATAAAGTGCATACCTTAAAATATTATTATTATTATTATTATTATTATTATTATTATTATTATTATTATATTATTATTATTTAAAATGCCCAGGAATGGCTGTATTTTGGTCTTAACTGTCTTTCCAAAGTGTTTAAGATGAAGCAGTCAAACGGACTTTTGTTTCTATCTATTGTTAACAGTCAGCTGAGCTTTATGGTAGTCAATTCTGGAAAAACGAGAGCAGATTTTCAATTCTGCTAGTGCCATTTGCGCTAGGTGGGTCCAGGTCTTGCTTGACCATTTGGCTTCCCTCAGAAGCATCAGGGATATCTCCTTTCTCTGATGACTCTCATAACAAATGCACTGATTGGCTTTCTGTTCTCCAGTGGTCTCATTAATCTCCCTGATCAGGAGGTTATGTGGCTCAGAGTTGAAAAGCTCTTTAGAGAAGTCCCCTGTTCCCTGGATTCAGATTGACTCAGAGGGTAAGAGCCAAAATATTGGTTTTCTTGGCCCTTTTCATTTAACTTTAATTTTAAATCCTAATCTTAAACATCCAGCAAATAAATTTTAACAGCCTTATATTAAGAGTACTGGACTTTAATGTCTATAACTTTATAATTATCTTTTAATTAATTGGGATCTGTATTATTCTGTCTGTATTGTAGGTGATGACTTATTATCTTGAATAAACCCATGTTGTGTTCTTAAAGCAACTAACAGGGAATCTTTAGATCACTTATAAGAAAATTTCAAAATAAAATTAACAAAAGTAAAAATACTTAGTTCGTGTAATAGCTACCCTAAATTTTTTGGCTGAGTATTACTTTATATCCCCTGTTTTAGATCCTAGGAATCTTGACATTTTTTAGGTTTTTAACATAACTTTAAAGAAATATTATCTGACCTACTGGTTTCGTAGTCATTCTCACATATAGTAAGATGGGACACACAGCCTTATCTCAGGTAAGGCAGGGCTCTTTATAAATCTTAAGTATTTTAGTTCTAAAGCTGATCTTTATTTTTAAATATCATTTGACAAAGTTTACATAAATTGCGGTCTCATGAACATTAGCTAACACCATATGATATCACATTTAAAACATGAATTAAAGAAAGCCTGAAAGTTTTCAACTTTTATATAGATTAGGCTCTCATTAACTTAAAAATACATTTAAATTGTTACACAATGTAAAAAGTAACATGAAACTTTACATATCTTATTGATAACAGGTAAATAAATCTCCAATATATTTTTTTTACCATACAACTTCAGAACACCAGCTTGATATAATGCTCTTTTAAAGTTTCTACCTTACAGACTTGCATACCTGTAAGATATGAAAACATTAATAGCATCACAATTACATCGATGTTTCTACATTAACCAAGTTTACCTTTTAAAGAAATGGCAGTACAGTGCTCTAAAATAACAGTTCTGATTTAATAAGTTGTTTAATTTTTATGGTTCCTTGCTCTAGAAAAAATAAAACTTAATAAACACAATTTTATGGGTAAACTTATGTTTCAAAAAATTTTTGTCTCATTAACACATGACTGATTTTTAAAATCTTATATAGAGTTTAGTAAAAACTCATACAGACCTTAGTAAATGAATCAGATATCTAACAAAAGTACTCACGAATGAGTAATCCCATATCAAATTTACTTTACTTATTTATCAAAATATTAGAGAAATGTATTGAACAGTGTAAACCATTTTTATGTTGAAGAAAATGTCCTAGAACCAAGGAACATTAGACGTTTTGTAGATATTAATATTTTATTAGATTTTTGAACACCTAGAAAAATTTGTAAGCTTAAATTTAAAAACATTTATTTTTATCTGTTTATCCAATTTAAATTGAAACATTTAAACCACGTGAACTAAAGATCTTTGGATCCACTTTTTAAAATTTGTTTTTATGAGCGCTTTTTTTATGAGCGCTCCTTATATATGTTAATTTGTGTATCATATATATGATATACGAACATATGTATATATAGACAGACAACACATAACAAAATTGTACACACATAATAATAGTAAAGGCCTTGTAGTTTTTCGCAGGTTAAATCTTTATTGCAATGTTTCAAAAAGTCCACAGTTGGTCAAAGATAGAACTGATCAGAAAAACATTAACCTAGGTCTGCATGCTCAGAATCATGAGCTCAAAAAGAAAATACAGAATCTAAGGAAAAAAATAAGAGTCCTAGAAAAAACGACTGGCCAGTAATTAGTAAATACCATACAATTTACTTTTTTTTCCGTTAGTCATCAAATCAGTCTCCTACTAAGCTTGCAGGCTTCTTTCATTTGCATTTCAACATAAGTCATGGCTGAGGTCTGGAAGGAGCAGGAAAAAACTGCTATTCTGAGCAGACACCTCAGGCCTAAGGCATTTTAACCATAATTTTCAGGTTCGGGTGTTGAAAATTACGATACAAGTTTAAGATACAATTCACAAAATTTTATGTCTTTACATCTTATTTTGTCAACAGATACCATACTATGGTTTACTATCCTTGTCCAAATTAATGCACTGGTACACACAGTGACATTTTCCCTGGCTACCGAAATCAAAATTGGTTAAAAAAATAAGACTGAATGATTGGGAAGTTACTTGCCAATTGGAAGTAGAGTTCTTCAGTTTTCCATCCTAAGTATTTAAGTTCTCTGGCATGAATTACCTGAAATCTTAAACTAAACAATTACCTAAACCCGACTTTTAACTGCAAGATTGTGCAATGCTTCAAAAACCCATTCAGATACCAGTTTGTTATGATAAAACATCATCATTTAGACACACATTCAGCTAAGATCATTCCCAAGAAAAATTTTATAATATCAACACATTATTGCACATGTCTTAAAGGACCAGAAACAAAGACACAAGACAGACAGAAAGGAGGTAGAGACTATGGTTGCCAGACAGAATCCTTTAAACCAGAGCAGATAAGAGAAAAATCTACTACACCAGTGGCACCATAAAAATCTACTACACCAGTGGCACCATGGGGGGGACCAGATGTTTTAACAGAGGGGCAACCTGAAATGTAAAATAAAGTGTCTATATGGTGACTTTAATGAATTTAGTGTCCCCTTTTTCTTTTTCTCTTTTTTAACAAGACAGAGGTGGCGTAATTCTTACAGTGCACGGAAGGAAGGAGGGTATTCCCTGAATCAACAGGGCTTTGGCAGCTGCTGGGGGTCCCTCAGTCCCTCCTTTTACTTACAGGATTAGCTCCTCTGGTTCAGTTCCACCCCAAGCAAGCTCCATCTCCTAACATTTCAGTAGACAGCTCTCACAAAGTTCTGGGGCGGAGGGGGGATACCAAATTTGTAACTTAAACTTCGGTTCCTGACCTAGAAGCAAATTTATACCAATTAAATAATGAGGAATGGGTTCTGAGAAAAAGAAAAGGGGAGGTTAATTACTTTGCTAACAAAGGAGAAACACAGGGGACTCTGCCAAATTTTGTGACTCTCTTGATCTGGAGGGACAAAGGGGTTTTAAAGGAGTTTCACTTGTTAACCTGGGAGATACTCAGTTCTTAGGTCCCCAGCAGGCATTGCCCTCTGCAATGGGTGTGCTCCAGGCAGCCAGCTAGGGGCTTCTATCATCCTGCTTAACAAAGGGGGGTAAAGTTCATCGCAGTTCCTTAAAACACAGTTCAAACGGGTGTCAGGCTTACTCTCTTTATTACCCATTTTCACGTCCAATATCCTTAAGTTTTTACCACTGAAATCACACAACAAAATGAACAAAAGCAAACAAACAAACAAAAAAAATAGAACACAGAACAAAACACACACACACACACACACACACACACACACACACACACACACAAAGAAAAACAGAAACCCGGCGCCTAAACAGAAAAACAGTGGTACAGTGCAAGATCTTGCTAAAGCTCCAGGGTACGAGCGCGTGCGTGCCCGTGGGCACCTCTCTACACTTCCAGAGGAATTTCCTACAGAACAGAACAGAGGACAGAATGATTCTTGTTACTGTCCTGGACAGGAGTATATGTGAGTCTCCCCAGGCCACATCTCTGTCATCAGAAGAGATCTCCCTTAACCGGATATCAGATGTTATAAAGGCGCCACTTACCTATGGAGGCCTCCTCCATCAGGTGCTTGCTAATAGTTTTAGTGCGGAGGTTCACTGCAATGCTCCCGGGACTAAAGGCTCTCTTCCTAATATAGAGAAGATGGACCAAACCAGGCCTGAGTGGAGAGCTGTTCCTTGGTGCCTATGGTTTATATACCATTCTAATTTGTGAAATTGCCAAAGAAAGTAGGGTCAGCCTCCTTCTCATGGTACGCTTGGAAGCAACTGTTTGGACAAAGTGGTTGCCAAGGCAGTGACCTCATTCAGTTCCTGAAGGATGCGACCTCACCTCACTTCCTTGGTAATGGAACTCTCTGAACTTGGGATCCAGGAAGCCAGGCACAGAGAGCCAATCCCCGTCCCAGTCCCAGTGGTCTCACTTGCTTCGATTTAGCAAGGACAGAGTCAGTCTTTCTTGGTACCTACTGATGTGAGGATGGCCAAATGCCAGGAAAACTCTGAAGAGGGGCCTTTTTTGAAAAAGCAGGTAGTGGCTCACAGCTGGCTCCTGACCACTTCACAGAGTTGGACAAGGAGACCAGATCTGAGACAGGACAGGCCATATCGGGGGAACACAGTATGGCCCAGCAGTCAGAGGACACTCCGGAGAGTGAGAGACCTACTTGGGGGAAGGAGGTGCCTTTGTGGATGTGGATGTGTGCTTGTGGTTTTGTCTCATGTTCAGAGAATAGGTAGGAAAGTCGGTTTGTTTGGTTTGGAGTGAACTGTTTCTAGTAAGTTGTTGGACAAGGCGAGTGTTTCTATGTCTGTGTAACCCACTGTGTCCGTGGTTGTAGACGTTAGAAAAGAGAATGCATCAATGGATGTTTCCTGTCTATTAGAAAGCTTCCCAGCATTCATCCTGCCCAACTAATGAATGCTCTAGGGCTTGCCTTATCAATGGGCAACACCGGCTATCTTCCTAAGTTCCTGTTTTCTTCCTGAATTCTGGCCACTCTCCAGAATAGACTCATGCTTTTGTGTCCACGATATGTAGCACCTCCAAGCACTGTGACATGGACATGTACTGGATAGCTGAAGGAATTGGCAAGAATCTCAGAAAACTCAGATACCAGTGTGACCAGGATAGTCTCAGTGGAGAAACCCTGCAATTGGCCTTTTGATTACCTATTGTTCTGTTGCCCTGAATGTCAGGAAGGTCTTTGCCTCAGGCCACGCCTTCGAGATTCCAGAAGAAAACAGTTTTCAAACGGAAATGAGTGGGCATCACCTGTGGCTGTTTGCTTAATTGCTTTGGAAAGGGATGTGTATGAATCAGCCCCTTGGCCCTGTGTGAGCCTAGAGCTTAGATTCTTAGTACCTGATGGATCATAAGAAAGATCCCATGTGTGGATCCAAATCAAAATGACCAAAAATCAGTCATTGTGGATGAAGTCTCTCGCATTCCTCCGTAAGGTTCTTTACCTCCCTCAAGTGAGAATAGGGATCCAATGGGTCAAATGAGTTATTCAAAGCCCTGCAGATGCTAGCCCATAGGTTCTTGGGTTTTCTTATGAATCCAATTCAAATAAAGATTCTAAACCGACAGTCAGTAGGCCTCAAATTGGAGAACAGAGCTGTGTTAATGGCAGGCATATTTGATCACTCCTGGATCACAGGAAGGGTGTCCAGGCCACCCTGACTTTTGGTAAATGAGGGGAAAGGGAGCTTATTTGGGACACTGTCTTGTGCTGCGCCTCTCATGGAATCCTCCTGCCAGAAGTTATGATGAGTGTCTATATGGAAGAAGATGAGTGTCATGTGAGAGTGTTTTGGTTTTAACTGCGGTCATTTGTGTGGAAGTTGGAAGAGATAACTGGGTCTAACTTGGCTTGCACTTTGGTGTGATTCTGCTTAGAGACTGTGTTTTGGAACTGACCTCCGAGAAGGTACAAGGTCCTATGACATTGTATATCCATATTTCTGCGACATCTCTACAGAACGTAATTCAATGCTAAGTATACCAATCAAGGGCCAAATGAACTTCTGGACTTCAAATCTTACCTAGATTTCTGTTTTCATACTTATATTGAAAGGTTAATAAAATAGATACTTGTCACTTCCTGTTTTTCTGTATGCTTAACAAAACACCGTTGTAATCTTGAGAACTGTTTACTATTCTTGTTCCCAGAATGTGCTGTCCCCAACTGCCAAACTGCAGAATGTACTCCGTCAACCAGTTGCACGCAAACTGCCCACTTGCCATTACCCATCAATAAATTTCTCTCCCTGCCCTCTCCAAGGAAAATATATAAGGATTTCTTAAGCTGTTCTCAGGGCTCTCTGCTCTGTTCAAGTGATCTCTGAGCCCTTCATGCCGGACTCCCAATAAACCCTTTGCTGTTGCATGAGACTGTCTCTTGGTGGTCTCTGCCACAGATGCTCGCCCAACCTTTACATCTGGTGGCCCTAGCGAGATCCGGCAGCTGCAGACAAAATACCCCCAACGGGCTCCTCTGGGGGTAAATAAGACCCATCTTTCTGGTTTCAGGCTTCAGGTTAGGGTATGGCAAAATGGCTATTGGTAAAGAGCGTGAGCTCTCTCCCATGGTGGCTGACACACATGCCACAGAGCCACAGACCATGTCCCTGGGAGATAGACTCGGGAAATCGAGGAACAATAGTCTCCTCGACTCAGTGATATTTTGTTTCTGATTCGGTATTGCCAGCCCTTCAGGTTTTGCCGACTAGTCAGCCCTGGTCTCAGTATTGGACGTCCGTTGCCTGTCTTTATTGTCTTGTCTTGTCTGTGTTGTGTGTCGTTGCTTTCACTGTCTGTGTATATTTTATTATGGGACAGATCATTTCAATGCCTCTGTCCCTGACCCTTGATCACTGGACCAAATTCTGCTTAAGGGCTCAGAATCTTTCTTTTTCAGTAAAACGCCAGACCTGGCAGATTCTGTGTCACAGAATGACCCACCATTGCAGTCGGATGGCTCCTAGAAGGATCTTTGTACTTCGCACTTATTTGAAAAGTCCGAGATATTGTCTTTCAGCAGGGGCCACATAGACATAAGGATCAACAGCCATATATCTTAACTTGTCAGTACCTCTATAAATCTCCTCCTCCATTGGTCAAGCCTTTCCTTGTCCCTGCACCTGCTCCTACTCCTTCCCCCACAATTCTATCTCTCAAACTCTCTGCTCCTCCTCCTCCACCCTCTGTTCTCCTTGAGTCTCAAGACTCTACTGGACTCTCCTCCCCCTCCTTATCATCTGCCCTCGTCTCCCAACCCCCAACACCCTCTAAGTGATTCCCCTTCTGCTGACTCAGCCTCTCCACCATTCGAGGAAGCTAGGCTGGCCCAGTGCCATCAAGATGACTGTCCCGCAGCACAGACAGACCCTCCTTCCCTGGAGGAAGCTGGCCCGGCTAAAAGAACTCAGAGAGCTCACCGACGTTTTCACACCTGCCTACTTGGGGTGACTGCCAACACCACCTAGCGACTCTCTTCATGACAGAGCAATGAGAGAAAAATCTCCTGGAATGTAGAAAAAATATCCTCAGACCTGATGGGCGACCAACACAACTTCCCAACATAATGAAAGCTGGCTTCTCCTTAAACCTATTGAACAGGGACCCCAACACGTTGGAAGATAGGGAGCATCTGTTCAATTATTGCCAGGCTCTAACAGCGGGTCTCCAAGGGACCGCTGGGTGACCAACTAATTTGGCCATGGTAAGAGAAATTATTCAAAGGCCTGATGAATCTCCCTTTATGTTTCTAGAGAAAATCATGGAGGCATATAAGAGATATACTTCTTTCGATCCTCAGGCAGCGGATTAAAAGGCATCTGTCATGATGGCCTTAATTGAACAAGCTGCCATGGATATTAAAAAAAAAAATTTAAAAGAGAGATTTAGTCAAAGAAGCCAAGAAAGTATACTATAAGAGAGAAACAGGGAAAAAGAAAGGGAGCAAACGGAGGATGAGAGAAGCAAAAGACAGACTAAGGCATTGACTAAGGTCCTGATCACAACAAGAAAGAGGCCAGAAATTAAGACACAGGGTGACAGGAAGGGCCCATGCCAGAGGCCACCCCTGGCCTCAGATCAGTGTGCCTACTCTAAAGAAAAAGGATACTGGGCCATAGAGTTCCCTATAAAGAGACAGCCACGCCAGCTGGCCATTCTGACTCTGGAGGATGACTAAGAAAGTCGGGGCTCAGATCCCTTCCCCTAGCTCAGGGTAACTTTTGAAGTGGAGGGGACTCCAGTAAACTTTGAAGTGAATACAGGAGCAGTATACTCAGCCCTTAAGGCCCCATTGGGCCTTCTATCAAATAAAAGGTTTCTAGTTCAAAGGGCTGATGACAGTAAATATCGGGCTTAGACAACTAAGAGGACCATGGACCTGGGGAAAGAAAAAATCCATCACTCCTTCCTAGTAAGACCAGAATGCCTGCACCCATTGATGGGCAGAGATCTGCTCACCAAGCTCTGGGCCAAAATAACTTTTAACCCTGAAGGCCCCCAAATGAAATTTGTAAATCCTTCAGTAAAACTCCTATAGTCACCGCTTTAACTATATTAGTAGAAGATGAACGTCCACTCTTCACACCCCCCAAGACTGATCAAACAGGCATGCTACCCCAAAAATGGATAACAGATTACCCAGATGCCTGGGCAAAAACTGCGGTGTTAGGTCTGGCCGTGAAACAACCTCCAATAACAGTGGAGTTAAAAACCTCAGTGTCCCCAATCAATGTCAAATAATATCCTCTAAGCAAAAAAACTAAAGGTGAGATAAGGCCCCATATTCAGAAATATCTGGCCTTAGGAGTCCTAAGGCCCTGTCAATCGGCCTGGAACACTCTCCTGCTACTAGAAAAAAAAAAAGCCAGGAACCGGGGACTATCGCCCCATTAAAGAGCTAAGAGAGATCAACAAATGAGTGCAGGACATTCACCCCACGGTACCTAATCCGTACAATCTGCTTAGCACTCTGAACCCTGAGCGGAAATTATATACTGTTCTGAACTTAAAAGATGCTTTCTTTTGCTTGCCTCTGCATAAAGATAGTCAGTTGCTGTTTGCTTTTGGGTGGGTAGACCCAGAAACCAAAACGTCTGGTCAACTAACTTAGACAAGACTCCCACAGGGGTTCAAAAACTCCCCCACTCTCTTTGATGAAGCCCTCCACAGAGATCTCAACAACTTCAGAACGACACACCCTGAAGTTACCCAGCTTCAATACGTGGATGACCTGCTACTGGCAGCCAACACCAAGGAAAACTGTGAGTCTGGGACCCAAGCACTATTATATGAGCTTGCTCAACTCGGGTATAGAGTTTCGGCCAAAAAGGCCCAAGTTTGCTAGCATGAAGTAATCTTCCTGGGCTATTCCCTTAGGGGCAGTAAACGATGGCTCACTGAGCCCAGAAAACAAACCATTGTGTAGATACCACCCCCATCTTACAGCAGACAACTCAGAGAATTTCTTGGGACTGCTGGCTTTTGCAGGTTATGGATACCTGGGTTTGCGTCCTTAGCTGCTCCTTTATACCGCTGTTAAAGGAAGATGCCCAATTCCAATGGAACCCTGAGTACCAGGAAGTTTTTGATAACATCTAAGGACACTGCCACTGAACACCTCAACTTCACTGAGCTCAGCCTGCAATTACAGCAAGCCCTACACTACGTTAAAAATGCACATCAACTCACTCACCTTGGTTCAAAGAAACTGCAGGCATTACTGTAGGATTAAGAACAGAGTTCTCCACTAACCAACTCACAGCGAAAGGAAATAACTGAACGGGTAACAAAAGCCTGTCGGATCCGTCAATTGGGTAATGCTTACCCTTCCAAGTTTCCTAGAGGAAAGCACCTACGAGGAACCAGACCAGGACAATTCTGGGAAGTGGACATTAATGAAATTAAGCCAGCAAGGTATGGACTTAAATATCTCCTAGTCTTTGTAGATACATTTTCAGGATGGATTGAAGCCTTACACACACACACGCACACACACACACACACACAAAAAAAAAAAAAAAAAAACGGCGCAAATGGTTTTCAAGAAGATCCTGAAAGATATTTTTCCAAGATACGATCTGCCTAATGGACTGATAATGGACTGGTGTTCATGGCCCAGGTAAGTCAGGTGTTAACCAGGACCCTGTGGATTAATTGGAAGTTACATTATGCTTATATATCCCAGAACTCAGGACAGGTAGAAAAAATAAATAGAACCATTAAAGAGACCTTAACGGCCCCCTTAGGGATCTGGTGGCTATCTCTCCACCCAGACATTTTTCATCTTGGTAGAGGTCTTTCCTTTTGAGATATACCTGATGAAGAGGATCTCACTAAAATTTCATTAAATCCCTTCCATACCATAGATAATTGAAACAAACATTATGGATGCAGGGACACGCGAGCCAGATGCAGGTTGGCTAGCCTATATTATTATGTATGCCCGGCAGACTATCAAAGCGACAAACAGCCATGGCTTTGTGGGGGAAAAGCCGACTTCTTGTCTAAGTCATGGGGATGTGAGCATACAGGGGCTGCCTGGTGGAACCCAAACTCCTCATCAAATTCAGTACACAGCATTGGCCATATTACCAATTAGACAACCAAAAACTATGGCTCCCAGAGGGTTCTCTAGATCTTCAAATTCTGCATGACATTTTTAACTTTGGCAAGTGCTCAAAAGGGGGAAATTTCCCTATGTGGAATCCTTTTTCCTCCTGCGCTCACATCCTGTACTATGCTTCCCCAATAGTTCCTCACACTCAGCCTTCTGCTCTAGACTCTCTGCTTTCACTCCCACCTCAGCAACCTGATTTCTCCCCTCCAATTACTAGATCAAAAACCCAAACCTCCGCTGGATCTCAGAACATTGCCCCCTTGCTGAGGAAGCAGGTACCGAGGTACCCCTCCACCCACTCACTCCTCTCTTTCCCTGTCAGTGTCTGCACTAGGTCCCACCAAGTCCTCTAGCAAGCTTAGCCAAAGCTCAAACCAGCTGAGAAGAGCCCTCAGACCCCTATCCAAGATGTAATGAAAATGACCTTTAAAGTTGATTTGTCATCACTGAAAACAGGTTCTAAGAATTTAAAGTCCCTCACAGGCTTTTTGGAATACTCACTCCCGTCTTCCCCTCTGCTCTACCTGTTCTACTGCTCAAGTTTTTGTTCTATGAAAATCCCAAACCCCTTTCCCATTATTCTTTGGCATCTCTCCTTCCTCATTCTCAGATCCACAGAGCTGCTCTCAGCATCGCCTTCCCTGTCATCCCCCTCTGTACCAGGTCCACAGAAATGTCTTAAATGACCTTCTCCAGAAGTCTTCACCAAGGCTTACTTTAGGTCTTTCAGCAAAAGAGTCCCTCTGAAAAAGTTCAATGGAGATAAACTTCCACTCTTCATGTTGCCCTGTTCTACTTGGCCACTGGCTGGAAAAATCACCACCCTTAAGCTAGACATCGCCTTACCAGTTTTTCACAAAATATGTGAACAAGGACTCTGGCCTTGAGCTGGGGTTTCACGGAGATGGCTACATTTCTAAGATAAAAAAGTTACCAACTGGGCTCCATGGTGACAGCTGGCAAGGAGGAAAAAAAAGAGACAAAAAAGCTCTCTCGTTCCAAGGTGTCCTTGAAAAGTTAACGTGCACAGAACAGAGGAAAAAAACAGAAACAAAAACTGATTTGTGTAAATTTCTGCAGACTGTGAACTTCTGAGCCCCTTCCCTTACATGTTGGGTACAAATACTAAAACTACCAAAACTTGGGGTTCAGTGGATTAATTGATTACAACAGAAGCAATGCCCTCTAAATACGGATGCGACCAAATAAAACTGCTTTCCTGTCTTTGGTCCTATCTTAGGTGCCTTTCCTTGTCCATCCCTACAACAGTATAATTCTATACACTTTAACATTATTTATGTTTTCATAAAATGGTCAATAGATGCGATTAATTATGTAATGATGCAGATGTTTTCGAGAGTGCTCTATCAGGATGCAGGTTCATTTAAAGATCAAATAGGGGGGCATACAACCCGGTTCCACCAGGAACCTGTATCCCTCACTTTAGCCATCCTATTAGGAATAGGCAAAGGAACAAATGCCCTAGTCCATGAGACACACCAAAGACACAATTAGAAGCAGAAATAGACCAAAGCTTAAAGACATTAAAAACCGCATCACAGCTTTACAGGAATTTTAACCTCTCTCTCTCTGAAGTTGTTTACAGAGGAGGCGAGTGTTGGCCCTCCTCTTCATGAGAGAAGGGTGCCTTTTTGCTTGCATTGAGGAAAGAATGATGTTTTTATGCCGACAATACTGGAGTTGTAAAAGAATCTATGAGTAAATTAAGAAAACGACTTGAAGAGGGTCAAAGAAAGACAGAGGCCTCCAAAGGGAGGTTTGAGTCTTGGTTCACATAGTCCACCTGGTTAACTACGCTTTTATCCACCCAGGCTGGTCCATTAATAATTCTCATATTATTGTTAACTGTAGGACCCTGTTTGCTCAACCATGTAGTTTCTTTTCTCACCCAAATTGAACCTGTTATTAACCCTAACCATACACTGTTCTCTCAATCTAATTTTACAGAAGAGCGGGGACAGAGTTGGTCTTAAAATACAGCAATATAGAGGATCTTCCACCTGCTGAGAACCTCAAAGGTCCATGAAGAAATGATCCCTGGAGAAGATGTAGTCAACTATGAAGGACCTGAGAGAGCAAAAGTCTTCCATGGCAAACAACCTGCTAATGATCAAGGGATGTGTCTGAATCAGCCACTCTCTTCTTAATGTAGAGAAGATGGACCAAAGCAGGGATGTGTTGAGAGCTTCTCCTGCGTGCCAATGGTTGACATACCATTCTAACTTGTGAAAGTGTCACAGAAAGTAGGGGCAGCCTCCTTCTCATGGGAACCTTAGAAGCAACTGTTAGGACAAAGTTGTTGCCAAGGCAGTGACCAAATTCAGTTCCTAAAGGAAGTGACCTCACCTAACTTCTATGGTGATAGAACTCTCTGAACTTGGAATCCAGGAAGCCTGGCACCCAGAGCCAGTCCCGGTCCCAGTCCCAGTTGTCAAACTTATTTTGATTTACCAAGGACAGACTCAGTCTTTCTTGGGACCTACTGATATGAGGATGGCCAAATGCAAGAAAAGCTATGGAGAGGGGGCTTTCCTGAGAAAGCAGGCATTGACTCACCACTTGATCCTGAAAACTTCACAGAGTTGGCCAAGAAGACCAGATTTGAGACAGAACAGGCCATTTCTGGGAACATAGTATGGCCCACCAGTCAGAGGACTCTCCGGATAGTCACAGACCTACATGGGGGAAGGAGGTGCCTTTGTGATGTGGGTGTGAGTTTGTGGTTTTTGTCTCATGTTCTGAGAATAGGTATGAAAGAAGGTTTGTTTTTTTTGGAGTGAACGGTTTCTAGTAAGTCGTTTGACAACGCGAGTGTTTCTATGTCAGTGTATCCCACTGCGCCCGTGGTTGTAGACATTAGAAGAGAGAATGCATCAATGAATATGTCCTGTCAGGTAGAAAGCTTCCCAGCATTCATCCTTCCCAATTAATTAATGGACTGCAGCTTGCCTTATTGATGGGCAACACCTACTATCTTCCTAAGATCCTGTTTTCTTCCTGAATTCTGGCCAGTCTCCAGAATAGGCTCATGGTTTTGTGTTTAAGATATGTACAACCACGAAGCTCTGTGAAATGACCATGTACTAGATAGCTAAATGGAATGGCAAGCATCTCAGAAAACTCAGATATCAGTGTGATCAGTAAAGTCTCAGTGGAGAAACCATGCTTGGGGCCTTTTGCTTACCTTTTCTTCTATTGCCCTGAATGTCAGGAAGGTCTTTTCCGCAGGCCACCACTTTGTGAAGCCTGAAGAAAACAGTTTTCAAATGGAAATGAATGGGTATTACCTGTGGTTCCTTGCTTAATTGTTTTGGAGAGGATGTGTCTGAATCAGCCTATTTGCCCTGTGTGAGGCTGTGGCTTAGTTTCTCACCTTCTGATGGATATAAAGAAAGATACCATGTGTACATCCAAAACCAAAATGGCCAAAGAGCAGTCCTTGTGGATGAAGTCTCTCGCCTTTTTCTGTAACTTTCCTGAACTCCATCAAGTCAGAATAGGGATCCTTTGGGTAAAATGAGATCTTCAGAGCTCTGAAGAGGCTTGCCCATGGTTGCTTGGGTTTTCTCAAGACTCCAATTCACATAAAGAACCCAAACCCCACAGTCAGTTGACCTCAAATTGAAGAAGTGGAGCAGTATTAATGGAAGGCTTATTTGATCTCTCCTGGTTCACAAGAAGGGTGTCCATGCCACCCTGAATTAGGCAATTTAGGTGCAAGAGAGCTTATTTGGGACACGGACTTGAGCTGTCCCCCTCATGGAAAACTCTAGCCAGAGGTTATTATGTGTGTTGGAGTCTTTTAATTTAAATTGTGGTCATTTGGGTGGCGGTTAGAAGAGATGACTTGGTCCACATGTGCTTGAACTCTGGTGTGATTCCCTTAGAGACTGAGTTCTGCAACTGAACTCAGAGAAGTATTGCCATGAATAGTGTTGAGGTTTCAGAAAGCCAGGCATGAGTGTCGTTCTTGGAAACTGAGTTCTAGGCCCAGGGTGGCTTTCCACAGAGCACTGGGCCTCTCAGCCAGGATACCACATGATTTTATTCTGAAAGACTTGGCACCCATCATTGAGAGTCATAACTCATATGGACCTCACATTGTAGAGCTAAATGAGCTAAACATCATGTGATCTTTTCACCACTCTTTGGGAAGCCTTACCTGTGAGTGTTCTCCAGAGCTTTCATTGAAATGAGCTTCCTAACCATCTAATGGTTCCTGAATGAATTGAAACTCACAGTGCCTCCAACTTCATCCTTGAAAAATGGCTAGATAAATACCATGAAATTTTTGAAATTCCCATCACCAGGTGGCACTGGAGAACCTTTGGATGACATGTTGCTGATCATGAATGTTCCAGACAGTGTCTTGTTTTACTGGGTTTCATGTAAATGGTGTAGAACAGAGATGTCAGTAAGTTGGACTCTGTTGAGAAGTGGGCCTAGAGCAGTGTTGGGCAGGTATGTGATAAAACATCTGTGTGGGGCCATTTGGATCTGCCATTGGCTTCCAAATGGCTTGTGACTGATATGGCGCAGCCAGCAGAACCTTCCGTGTAAAGGCAACTTGTTATATGGAGAGATTTCAGGACATTGTTCAGAATCAGGTTGCTATGGTCAAGGGGTCAAGCTATGTGGGATAGAAGCCTGGTTCTTGTATCATCCTGCAGATCCTGACCCACCACACGTGACAGAACTCCCTCTTGCACTTTGTCCCAGTTGAACTCCTTGTATTTCGTGAAGCAAATACCAAACTCCCAGTGCAGCAGGAAGAAACACCACGAAATGGAGGATGACCATATGGCTTCACAGTCCACACGGGGAGACACTAAGCGCCCAGTGGCCACAGTTTACCTACAAAGAGAGAATTCAGCACTGCTGCCTCGTGTTCATTGTAAAATAAGAAACTTTGTCCTCCTGGTCACATAGATGCAGACCCAGCTTTGAGGTTCTCACTACAAAGGAAGCTTAACTCGTGACAACAACCTATATTTCAGTGCCCAACCTCAGTGGCAGTTTCTCAAAAAGTTTTAGGCAAGCAGAGCTCCATGTTTGTGGAGTGTGTACTTTGTCCTTATTTTTGGAAACTCCTATACCACCTCCAAGTTTGTGCACTCTTGAGCATTTTCCATTCCAGAAATGTAATCACAGATTTTGTAACTCTTCTTCTCTAATTGTGTCTTCCTTGGGGCGAAGGTAATGTCAAGGCATGGTTCTGGATGAGAGTGGGAAGATTTGTTGTAGCACATATTTGCATACACATTGGATTAATTTTCCTATTTTCCATTCGAAATTCTGAATCCCTGACACTAACACATATTCTACTAGACTCTGACTACTAATTCTAATATGATAGAGAAAAATAACCCAAACAGTATATAAGTACATGCAGTTCAGAGTTCGACTTGCCTTTTGCATGATAAAGGGTAGGTGTTATAAATCTAGTCAATTTTTAATTGAAATAGTTCTCGATGTGTTTTCAAAGGTAACGAATATGTGAACTACTGTCTCCCATTCTCTGGAGCCTATTCAGCACATGTATTTTTATATGCACAAATAGAATCCTGCATGGTATCACACGTACATTCTTGTGAATTACATGACATAGCAGATACAAAGTGTGAGAAGTGATCACTCCTCCTAAACCCTGTTGGAACTGAAAATTCAACCTATGGGTGAGCTTCCCAGTAGAACAACATAATACATAAACCCATGTTCAGTAAAATGAATGTTTTTGCATCTTTATGATATATATTTCATGATGAATTTCGATTGGCATATATATTGCTACTTATTAATGTCTGTTTGTGTGTGTGTGTGTGTGTGTGTGTGTGTGTGTGTATATATATATATATATATATATATATATATATATATATATATATATATATTTATACTCTCCAGATTTTTAAAAATATGAAATATATGTGTCTTATATACAATCCCTAAATTCATTCATGTTCATGTATGTGGATTAATAATCAACTTTTCACAAGATTATTCTTCGAAATATTCATCCACCCGAAATACATATTTGTTTCCTAGTACTGAAAACTAACTTCAGTGAAAGGTGCATACAAATCCTAATATGTCTACATTAACTAACCCAGTTTAACATCAATGCATGTAGGTTACTATGGAACATGATGTGTATTTTGACGTTAATTTTTATTCCACACTGGTACATTACTATTTCTTCAGTTTATGTACATCATAGAATATATATTTGATTCACTAGTTGGCAAATTTATAGGCATTTGTTTCACTTTCAGTCACTTCCTGCTCCAGAACACATGTATTCCTCTATGTTTCTTTACTGGTCTATTCATGAGACTTTTTTCCAAATATATTAATTTTGATTTCCATAATCAATTTTGAAACAAAACTCACAAACCCTTCATGATAAACCATAACCCTAAGATGATCATTAGATATATTACTGGTTGGAATGAATGATTGTATATCAATATAACATTTCTTATATATTTTCAGATATCTATTCAATCCATTATTTAAAGTGGATCCAGTTATATTATTTATTCACAGTATGGTCTATTCATGCATTATGTGTATATTCATAGAAATAGGGTACACCTCTTTGTACGACCATACTAATTTATAAGTCTTCAAAATATTGCTCCAAGAAATGGTGGAAGAAATACTCATGTCACCTGATCTACATACACATTTTATCACAGAAATATTCTGGACACCAAAAGCAAAGGTCACACTTACAATTGTACCAAAGCCTAAATAGAAAGTGAGCATGGATTACTAAAAACATCCATGTCCAGGTTGCCTAATGCTCTCAAATATCAATCCTATTGGTGACTACATATTTGTTTCTTCCTAATATTATATATTCAACCTCAAACCTGTTGAAAATGTCTAACCCTATCACACACTTTATACTTTGCTTGATTTCCTAATGTCTCTATTGATATCTGCTTTCCTACATGTTTTCCCCAGTTCATCATTGTGACTGACTCTTCACATGTACTGACATTTACATACACTCTCTACCCGAAACCCTATTGCTAAAGAACTTTTGGTCCAAATCCTATACTCACTCTTCTTTCTAAACCTACCGACTACCTTCCTAATCCTACCGATTATCACTTTTTGACTGGATGTTCTCTTCAACATTCAATCATCCAAAGTACAAGGTCCGATGCCAGTGTATATTGATTTATTTGAGACATCTGTGCAGCACATAACTCAAAGCTAAGTATCCCACTCAAGTCCCCAATGCCCTTCTGGGCTTCAAATCTTACCTAGATTTCTGCTTTCATAGTTATATTTCACATATATACTCTTGTAAATACCACAGGTTGCCAATGCCATTATTCATCCTGCAGAATGATTCGTAACCCAAATCAAAACTATTATTAACCCTAACCATACACTCTTCCTTCAATACAACTTACAGAAGAGCAGGGACAGAGTGGGTCTTACAATATAGGAATGTAGATTATCTTCCACCTGCTGAGAAGATAAAAGATCCATGGAGAAATGATCCTTGGAGAATATGTAGGCAGCTATGTAGGACCTGAGAGAGCAATAGTCATCTTCCATGGCAAACAACCTGGTCAGGAAGAATTGATGTGTCTGAATCAGCCTCTGCCTTCTTAAAGTAGAGAAGATGGACCTATGCAGGCCTGTGTGGAGAGCTGTTCCTGGGTGCCTATGGTTGATATACCATTCTAACTTCTGAATGTGTCACAGTATGTTGGGGCAGCCTCCATCTCATAGGAACCTTGGAAGCAACTGTTAGGACAAAGTGGTTACCAAGGCAGTGACCATATTCAGTTCCTGAAAGAAGTGACCTCACTTCACTTCCTTGGTGATGGAATTCTCTGAACTTGGGATCCCGGAAGCCAGGCACCCAGAGTCAGTCTCACTCCGAGTCCCAGTGGGCTAACTTATTTGTTTTTCCCAAAGACATAGTCAGTCTTTCTTGGTACCTACTGATGTGAGGATGGCCAAATTCCAGCAGAGCTCGGAAGAGGGGCCTTTCCTGAGAAAGTAGGTAGTGGCGAACCACTGGCTCCTGACAACTTCACAGAATTTGCCAAGGAGACCAGATCTGAAACAGGACAGGCCATTTTTTGGGGAACATAATATGGCCCACCAGTCAGAAGACACTTCGGATAATCACAGACCTACTTGGGTGAAAGAATCGCCTTTGCTGTTGTAGGTGTGAGTTTGTGGTTTTTTTTGATGTTCTGAGAATAGCTAGGAAAGGTGGTTTATTTGGTTTGGAGTGGACAATTTCTAGTAAGTCCTTTGACATGGTGAGTGTTTCTATGTCTGTGTATCCCAGTGTATCCGTTGTTGTAGACATTAGAAAAGAGAATGCATCAATGGAAACGTTGTCTCTAGTTGAAAGCTTCCCCACATTCTTACTGCCCAATTGATGAATGGACTGCAGCTTGCCTTATGGATGGGCAACATCTACTATCTTCTTAAGTTCCTGTTTTCTTCGTGTTTTCCAGCCACTCTCCAGAATAGGCTCATGGTTTTGAGTCCCAGATATGTAACACCACAGGGCTCTGTGACATGGCCATGTACTGGATAGCTTAAGGGAATGGGAGCATCTCAGAAAACTCAGATATCAGTGTGACCAGTAATGTCTCAGTGGAGAAACCCTTCTTTGGGCCATTTGCTTACTTCTGTTTCTATTATCCTGAATATCAGGAAAGTCTTTGCCTCAGGCCACCCAATTGTGTAGCATTAAGAAGACTGTTTTCATATGGAAATGAATGGACATCACCTGTGGCTCTTTGCTTAATTGCTTTGGAATGGAAATGTGTCTGAATCAGCCTCTTGTCCTTGAATGAGGTTGTGGCTTAGATTCTCAGCACCTGATGGATCTAAAGAAAGATCCCATGTGGTTCCAAAACCAAAATGACCAAAAGAGAAGTCATTGTGGATGAATATTTTTGCCTTCTTGTTTTAGGTTCCTGACCTCCATCAAGTGAGAATAGGGATCCTTAGGGTCAAATGAGTCTTTGAAATCCCTGCAGAGGCTAGCCCACATGTGCTTGGGTTTTCTCATGACTCCAAATCACATCAAGAATTTATAGGCTTCAGCCAGTAGGCCTCAAATTGGAGAAGCGGAACACTTTAACAGCAGGAATATTTGATCACTCCTGGTTCACAGGAATAGTGTTCAGGCCACCATGTTTTTAGGCAAATGAGGGGCAAGTGAGCTTATTTTGGACACTACCTTGTGCTCATTGAAACCTCCAGCTAGAGGTTATGATGAGTGTCTACAAGGAAAAAGATTATGGCCCTGTGGGAGTGATTTCATTTTAATTTTGGTCATTTTTGTGGCAGTTGGAAGGGATGACTGGGTCCACCTGGGCTTGAAATCTGGTATGATTTACCCTTAGAGACTGAGTTCTGGAACTGACCTCAGAGAAGTATTGCCATGAATTGTGTTGGGATTTTAGGAGGCCACGCATGAGACTCACTCTTGGAAACTGAGATCTTGGCCCAGGGTGGCTTTCCACAGAGGCCTGGGAATCTCAGCCAGGATATCACATGATTTTATTCTGAAAGACTTGGTAGCCATAGTTGAGATTCAAAACACACATGGACCTCACATTGTAGACGTCAATTGGCCTGGCTTCATGTGACCTGTTGGCAACTCTTTGAGAAGCCTTGACTTTAAAGTTCTCCAGAGCATTCATTGAAATGAGCTTTCTCAACACTTAACGGTTCCTGAATGAATTGAAACCCACAGTGCCTGTAACTTCATCCTTGAAAAATTGCTAGATAAATACCATAAAAGTTTTGAAATTTCCATGACCAGGTGGCACTGCAGAAACTTTGGATGTCCTGTTGCTGATCATGTGTATACCAGACAGTGCCTTGTTTGACTGGGTTTCATGAAAATGGTGTAGAATACGAGATGCCAGGAATTTGGAGCCTGGTGAGTAGTGGGCCTAGAGTAGTGGTGGGCAGGTATGTGATGAAACATCAAGGTGGGGCCATGTGGATCGGCTATCGGCTTACAAATGGCTTGTGACTGATATGGCGCAGCCCCCCATTCCCTTGTAGGTAAAGGCATCTTGTTATGTGGAGAGGTTTCAGGGCAATGTTCATAATCAGGTTGCTATGGTTATTGGGACAAGCTATGTGGGATAGAAGACTGGTTGGTACATTCTCCTGCAGACGCTAACCCACCCCACGTGACAGAACATGCTCCAGCACTGTATCCCAGATGAACTTCTTATATTGTGTGAAGCAAGTACCAAATTCCCATTGTAGCAGCAAGACACACCACGAAAAGTGGAGGATGATCAAATGTCTTCACAGTCCCCACCGGGAGACACTTAGCCTCCAGTGGACATAGTTTACCTACAAAGAGAAAATTGAGCACTGCTGCCTCATGTTCATTGGAAAATAAGAACTCATGTCTTCCAGGTCACATAGAAGCAGACCCAGCTTTTATGGTCTCACTACAAAGGAAGCCAAAGCTCATGACAACAACATATATTTCAAGTGCCCAACCTCAGAGGCAGTATTCCAAGAAGTCTTAGGCCAGCAGAGCTCTTTGTTTGTGGAGTGTTTACCCTGTCCTTTACTTTTGGAAATGCCTCTACCACCTCCAAGGTTGTGAACTCCCGAGGATATTCCATTCCATATATGTATTCATAGATTTTCACACTTTTCTACTATAATTGTGTCTTACTTGGGTGAAGGTAATGTCAAGGCATTGTTCTGGATATGAGTGAGAAGATTTTTGTGTAGCACATATTTACATACACATTGGATTCATTTTTCAATTTTCCATTTGAAATACTGAATCCCTGACACTAACCCATACCCTACTAGACTCTGACTAATGATCCTAATATGATGGTGAAAAATAACCCAAAAAGAAAAGAAATACAAGCAGTTCAGAGGAGGCATGGTGTATAGTTGGAATTGCCTTTTGCATTATATTTTGTAGGAGTTATAAATCTAGTCAATTTTTTGTTGAAATAGTTCTACATGTGTTTTTAAAATTAACAAATATATGAATCCCTGTCTCCCTTTCTCTGTAGCCTATTCAGCACATGTATTTTTATATGCACATATAGAATCCTACCTGATATCACTCGTATACACTTGTGAGGTGGCTGAATTGGCAGATGCAAAATGAGAGAAGAGATCACTCCTCCTAAACGCTGTTGGAACTGAAAATTCAACCTATGGGTGAGCATCCTAGTTGAATAACATTATACATAATTTCATGTTCAGTAAAATTAATATTTTTCAATCTGTGGATTATATATATTTCATGATGAATTTCTATTGGCATATATATCGCTACTTTTTTTTATTGGTTGCTCAAAACATTACAAAGCTCTTGACATATCATATTTCATACATTAGATTCAAGTGGGGTATGAACTCCCATTTTTACTCCAAATAGAGATTGGAGAGTCACATCAGTTACACATCCATATTTTTACATAATGCCCTATTAGTTACTGTTGTATTCTGCTACCTTTCCTATACTCTACTATACTCCCTCCCTTCTCTTCCCATCTTTTCTCTCTACCATACCTACTGTAATTCATTTCTCTCCTTGTTTATTTTCCCACAACCTCTTATATGTAATTTTGTGTAACAATAAGTTTCTCTCTCCATTAGCATGCAATTTCCCTCTTCTCTCCCTTTCCCTCCCACCTCATGTTTCTGCTTAATGTTAATCTTTTCTTCATGCTCTTCCTCCATGCTCTGTTCTTAGTTGCTCTCATTATATCAAAGAAGACATTCGGTATTTGTTTTTTAGGGATTGGCTAGATTCACTAAGCATAATCTGCTCTAGTGCCATGCATTTTCCTGCAAATTCCATTATTTTGGCATATTTTAGTGCTGCGTAATCCTCCATAGTATATAAAAGTCACATTTTTTTATTCATTCATCTATTGAAGGGCATCTGGGTTGGTTCCACAGTGTAGCAATTGTGAATTGTGCTGCTATGAAAATTGATGTAGCAGTATCCCTGTAGTACGCTCTTTTAAGGTCTTCAGGGAATAGTCCAAGAAGGGCAATAGCTGGGTCAAATGGTGCTTCCATTCCAAGCTTTCACAGGAGTCTCCATACTGCTTTCCAAATTGGCTGCACCTGTTTCAGTCCCACCAGCAATGTACAAGAGTACCCTTTTCCCCACATCCTCGCCAGCACTTGTTGTTGTTTGACTTCATTATGGCTGCCAATCTCACTGGATTGAGATGGTATTTTAGGGTGGTTTTTATTTGCATTTCTCTTACTGCTAGAAATGGAGAGCATTTTTTCATGTACTTGTTAATTGATTCTATGTCCTCCTCCGAGAAGTTTCTGTTCAGGTCCTTGGCCCATTGGGTTATTGGTTATCTTATTGTCTAATTTTCTGAGTTCTTTGTATACTTTGTATACTCTGGATATTAGGGCTCCATGTGAAGGGTGAGGACTAAAAATTTGTTCCCATGATGTAAGCTCCATATTTACCTCTCTTATTGTTTCTCTTTCTGAGAAAAAAAAATTCAGTTTAAGTAAGTCCCATTTCTTGATTCTTGTTATTAACTCTTGTTTTATGGGTGTCCTATTAAGGAATTCGGAGCCTGACCACACAATATGTAGATCGGAGCCAACTTTTTCTTCTATCAGACGCAGAGACTCTGATTTGAATCTAGCTCCTTGATCCACATTGAGTTAACTTTTGTGCATGGCGAGAGGAGGGAATTCAGTTTCATTTTGTTGCATATGGATTTTCAGTTTACCAAACACCATTTGATGAAGATGCTATCCTTCCTCCATTGCAGGCCATTAGCTCCTTTATCAAATATAAGATAGTTGTAGCTTTTTGGATTAGTCTCTGTGTCCTCCATTCTGTACCATTGGTCCACCCACCTGTTTTCGTACAAGTACCATGCTGTTTTTATTATGATTGCTCTGTAATATAGTTTGAAATCTGGTATCGCTATACTGCCTGATTCACACTTCCTGCTTAGAATTGCTTTTGCTATTCTGGGTCTTTTATTTTTCCATTTTAATTTTATGATTGCTTTATCTATTTCTACAAAAAATTCCTTTGGGATTTTGATTGGCATTGCATTAAACCTATAGAGAACTTTTGGTAATATCGCCATATTGATGATGTTAGTTCTGGCTATCCATGAACGGGGTATATTTTTCCATCTTCTAAGATCTTATTCTATTTCTCTTTTTAGGGTTCTGTAGTTTGCATTATATAAATCTTTCACCTCTTTTGTTAGGTTGATTCCCAAGTATTTAATTATTTTGAGGAAATTGGGAATGCAGTCTTTGGACTCATTTTTGTTTCAGAAGTTTTGTCGCTAATATACAGAAATGCCTTTGATTTATGCATGTTGATTTTGTATCCTGCCACATTGCTGCATTCATTTATTAGATCTAGTAGTTTTTTCTGTAGACCCTTTTGGGTCTTCTATGTATAGAATCATGTCATCTGCAAATAGTGATAATTTAAGTTCTTCTTTTCCTATTTTTATGCCTTTAATGTCTTTCATCTCTCTAATTGCTCTGGCCAGTTTTTTCGAGAAATATATTGAATAGAAGTGGTGATAGAGGACATCTCTGTCTTGTTCCAGATTTTAAAGTGAATGCCTTCAACTTTTCTCCATTCAGAATGATGCTAGCCTGAGGCTTAACATAGATAGCTTTTACAATGTCGAGGTAAGTTCCTGTTATCCCTAGTTTTTAAAATGTTTTGAACATAAAGGAATGCTCTACTTTGTTGAATGGTTTTTCTGCATCTATCGAGATGATCATATGGTTCTTATCTTTAAGTCCAATGATGTTGTGAATAACATTTATTGATTTCCGTATATTGAACCAGCCTTGCATCCCAGGGATGAATCCTAGTTGATCATGGTGCACAATTTTATTGATGTGCCTTTCTATCCAATTCACCAGAATTTTAATGAGGATTCTTGCATCTAGGTTCATCAGAGATATTGGTCTGTAGTTTTCTTTCTTTGAGGTGTCTTTGTCTGGTTTCAGAATCAGGGTGATGTTGGCCTCATAGAATGAATTTGGCAGAGCTCCCAGTTTTTCTATTTCCTGAATAACTTGAAAAGTATTGGTATTAATTCTTCTTTAAAGGTTTTGTAAAACTCTGCTGTATACCCATCCGGTCCTGGGCTTTTCTTGGTTGGTAGTCTTTTGATTGCTTCTTCTACTTCATTCATTGATATTGGTCTGTTTAAATTGTGTGTTCCCTTATGACTCAGTCTGGGCAACTCATATGACTTAAGAAATTTATCGATGTCTTCACTATTTTCTATTTTATTGGAATACAGTTTTCCAAATAATTTCTAATTTTCTTCTGTATTTATGTTGCATCTGTTGTGATATTGCCTTTTTCATCCCGTATGTTAGTAATTTGAGTTCTCTCTCTTCTTCTCTCGTTAGCACGGCTAAGGGTCTGTCGATCTTATTTATCTTTTTGAAGAACCAACTTTTAGTTTTGTTAATTTTTTCAATAGTTTCTTTTGTTTCAATTTCGCTCTGATTTTGATTATTTCTTGCCTTCTGCTACATTTGCTGTTGTTTTGCTCTTCCTTTTCTAGGGCTTTGAGGTAAAGTGTGAGCTCATTTATTTGTTGTTGTTTTTTTTTCTTTTTTTGAGGAATGACCTCCAGGCGATGGATTTACCTCTTAAAACTTCTTTCATTGTGTCCCATAGAATCTGATATGTTGTGTCTGTATTTTCATTTATCTCGAAGAATTTTTTTTATTTCCTTCTTTATGTCTTCTGTAACCCATTGATCATTCAGTAACATATTGTTCATTTTGCAGGTGATGTATGATTTTTTCTTTTTTCTTTTATCATTGGTTTCCAGTTTCACCCCATTATGATCACAAAAAATTCATGGTATTATCTCCTCCCCTTTATATTTACTGAGGGTTGCCCATTGATCATTCAGTAACATATTGTTCATTTTGCAGGTGATATATGATTTTTTCTTTTTTCTTTTATCATTGGTTTCCAGTTTCAGTCCATTATGATCACAAAAAATACATGGTATTATCTCCTCCCCTTTATATTTACTGAGGGTTGCCCTATGGCATAACATATGGTCTATTTTTGAGAAGGATCCATGTGCTGCTGAGAAAAAAGTATATCCACTTGATGATGGTTGATATATTGTATATATGTCAGTTAAGTCTAGGGTATTGATTGTGATATTGAGTTCTATAGTTCCTTTATTCAACTTTTGTTTGGAGGATCTGTCCAATGGTGAGAGAGTTGAGTTGAAGTCACCCATAATTATTGTATTGTGGTCTATTTGATTCTTGAACTTGAGGAGAATTTTTTTAATGAACGTCGCAGCACCATTATTTGCTGCGTGAATATTGATAATTGTTATGTCTTGTCGGTGAATGGTTTCTGTTAACAGTATATAATGTCCTTCCTATCCCTTTTGATTAAATTAGTCTTGAGCTCGATTTTATTTGATAGGAGGATGGCCACCCCTGCTTGCTTACGAGGTCTGTGTGCATGGTATAAATTTTCCCAATCTTTCACCATCAGCTTGTGTATGTCTTTTCCATTCAGATGTGTCCCCTGGAGGCAACATATTGTTGGATTTGTTTTTTTTTTTTAATTCAAGTTACAAGCCTATGTCACTTTATTGGAGAGTTTAAGCCATTAACGTTTAGAGTTACTATTGATATATGGTTTGTACTGCCACCCATGTTTGCCTATATCTTTTTTTTTAAATTAGATTGTTTCTCCATGATTAGCTTTTCCCCGCCCTCTGTCATTACTGAGGCACTTCCCACTGATGGTTTTCGTTGTTGATTTTCATTTCTTCCTTGTGTAGTGTTTTGCTCCAGATGCTTTCCAATGCTGGTTTTCTGGCTGCAAATTCTTTTAGCTTTTGTTTATCATGAAATATTTTTATTTCGTTGTCTTACATTAAGCTTAATTTTGCTGGATACATAATTCTTGGTTGGCATCCATTGTCTTTCAGTGTTTGAAATACGTTGTTCCAGGATCTTCTCACTTCCAGCATCTGTGATAAAAAAATCCATTGTTAACCTTTTTGGTTTACCCCTGATTGTAATCTGCCTCCTTTCTCTGGTAGCTTTTAATATTTTCTCTTTGTTTTGTATATTGGATATCTTCATAACAATGTGTCTTGGCATGGGTCTACTGTGATTTTGTGTGCTCAGTGTCCTGTAAGCATCTACAATTTGTTTATCTGTTTCCATTTTTATTTCTGGAAAGTTTTCTCTAATTATTTCATTCAGCAGGTTACTCATTCCCTTGGTTTGAATCTCTGTACCTTCCTCTTTCCGGATGACTCATAAGTTTGTTTTTTTATGTTATCCCATATCTCTTGGATGTTTTCTCATAATTTTTTACAGCATTTCTTTCTTGGCTAGAGTTTTTTTCAAGATGATATATTTTGTCTTCATTATCTGACATTCTGTCTTCTACTTGCTCCACTCTGTTAATGATACTCTCAATTGAGTTTTTAATTTGGTTTATCATTTCCTTCATTTCTAGAATTATTGTTTGATTTTTCTAATAATCTCTATCTCCTGATAAAGATGCTTAATTTCTTATTTTATCTGTTTATGTAATTCATTTTCAATGCGTTCTTTCACTGTTTTTGTTGTCTCGTATCCTCTTTAAGGTTCCATTCCATCTGTCTAAGGTATTCCTTGAGTTCTTTATATGACCATTTTTCTGATGACTCTAGATGCTCTTGAATATTTAGGCTGTCCTTCATTGTTTGCACTTTTTTTCTTCCTTGCTTTTTTATGCTTCTCATGTTACTTCTTGTTCTGTTTGACTACTGAGTTACTGCTTACTCTTATAAATTTATTTGATGCTTGGAAGGAAAGATATTAGAAGGGAAGTGAAGAAGTCACTAAGGAGAATGAGAGTAGGCAGGTAGAATTCAAGGAAGGGGGTATAACAAAATTGAAAAGAAATGAAAAGACAAAAGAAAAAAAATAGAAAATAAAGAAAATTTTAAGTAATAATGATAATTTAAAAATGAAAATTAAAATTTAAAATAATAATAATAATAATAAAATAAAAAATTAAAAAAATAAAAACATTAAAAAAGTTAAAGAACAACAACAAAAATGAAAATCAAAGAAAAAGAAAAGCATACAAATAAAATAATAATATTAATACATGCAGTCCTAGAGTTCAATTTACTTCTCTTCCAGTAGGTGGAGCTGTGTGCACTGGGCCAAGATTCTCCTCTCAATTAGCGGGAACCAATCACTGTGCAGCAGCTCTTCCTCCCAGACTGGGCGGGTCTCCAATCCTGAGTGCCTAGGGCCTTCTCTTGTGCTTCCTCAAGCCAGGCCCCGCTCACCTTTGACGCTCACCACAATACTGGTTACACGCCAGGCCTCTGCTCCTGGTAGCCCTGTTTTAATGAACACCTGGGCACATTCTCCCTGTTTGCCTCCCTCAGACCCTAAGTTTGTAGAGTTTTGGCCTGAGAACCCCCAGCGAATTTTCTTGTCCTCCGGGAGGCATGCCCCCGGTAGGTGGTGTAAGAGACCTCAATTGTCAGCACTGGTGGGAGTGGTAGCCGGGAATTCCACGCCGCGAGTCCCGAGCCAATCCTGATTCCCTAGGTCTGGCTATCGCGCTCCTGGGAGACCTGGGAGGGGCCATTACGGCAGAGCTGGGAAGGGCCCTTGAGGTTTCCCCATGGTTTTGAGAGAGATGGCAATGGGATTACACACTTGTCGCGTTGGTTTCAATGAAGTTATCTCCTCCGCCTGTAATGTCAGTTCTCTGCCATGGTCGTATCCCATTAAAATGGTGACCATTCGTTCCCTTTGCTGGGTGACCAATACAACAGGTGGGTCCTGACTATATCTCCCAAGCCCCATTTCAATCCTGTGGCCACTGCCTATGAAGGCTCAGTTGTCTTTTAACTCTGTCAATTCAGAAAGACCGACCAGTTATTTCAGCCGGAATGTTAGTGCTGAGTCACAAAAACCAGACGAATCTAAGCTTGAATGCAGCCAATCCGGGCTCTGTGTGTGTTCTGAGGGGCCCAGACTGTTCGCCCCAGATTCACAACAGGTCAACATTGCCTAGTGATTCTGAGCAAACAGCATTTAGACAGTTTACGACTCCCTATGCCCGTGCAGCTGAAGAGATCATAGACTTGATTTCTCCATGCCTGCCTTCATAATGGATCTCCTGTATTGCTACTTTTTAATATCTGTGCATGTGCGTGTGTGTGTGTGTGTGTGTGTGTGTGTATATATATATATATATATATATATATATATATATATATACACTCTCCAGATTTTTCAAAATATAAAATATGAAATATATGTGTCTTATTATACACTCCCTAAATTCATTCATATTCATATCTGTGGATTTATAATCAACTTTCCACAATATTATTCTCAGAAATAATCATCCACCTGCAATACATATTGTTTCCTAGTACTGAAAACTAAATTCAGTGAATGGTGCATACAAACCCTAATATTTCTACAGTTACTTAGCCAGTTTAAAATGAATGCAAGTAGATTCCTAGGGGACATGATGTGTATTTTGACTTTCATTTTTATTCAACACTTGTACGTTACTATGTCTTCAGTTTATGCACATCATAGGATGTATATTTCAGTCACAAATTAGAAAATTTATAGGAATTTGTTTCACGATCAATCACTTCCTGATTCAGAACACATGCATTCCTCCATGTTTCTTGACTAGTCTTTTCATGAGACTTCTTTCCAAACACATTATTTTTGTTTAACATCATCACTTATAAAGCAAAACTCAAACACCATTCATCATAAACCATAATCCTAATATTACCATTAGATATATAACTGGTTGGAATGAATGATTGTATATCAATATAAGATTTCTTATATATTTTCACATATCAATTCAATCCATTATTTAAAGTGGAATCAGTTATGTTATTTATTCATAGTATGGTCTATTCATGCATTATCTCTATATTCATAGAAACAGGTTACACCTCTTTGTGCCCCTAATACTAATGTATATATCTTCAAATTATTGCTCCCAGAAATGGTGAAAGAAATACTCATGTCACCTAATCTACATATACATTTTATCACAGTAATATTCTGAACAAAAAAAAAAATAAAATGTCACACTTATGATTGTACCAAAGCCTAAAAGGAAAGTGAATGTTGATAACTAATAGCATCCATGTCCAGGTTGCCTAATGCTCTCAAATGTCATTCCCATTTGTGACGACATATTTGTTTATTCCTATGATTATATATTCAAACTCAAGCCTGTTGAAAATGTCTAATCCTATCACTCACTTTATACATTGCCTGATTTCGTAATGTCTCTATTGACACCTGCTTTCCTACATAATTTCCCCAGTTCATCATTTTGGCTGACTCTTCACATGTGCTTATATTTTCATTCACTCTCTAAACGAAACCCTTTTGCTAAAGAAGCTTTTTATTCCAAATCATATACTCACTCTTCTTCCTAAACCCAATGACTATCTTCCTAATCCTACCGACTATCCCTTTTTGACTGGATGTTCTCTTCTACATTCAATCATCCAAGGTACTAGGTCCTATGCCATTGTATTTCGATTTAACTGAGACAATTGTACAGAACATAATTCAACACTAAGTATCCAAACCAAGGGCCCAATGCCCTTCTGGGCTTCAAGTCTTTCTTAGATTCCCGTTTTCATACATATATTTCACCTATATATTCTTATAAATATCACAGGTTCCCAATCCCATTATTCATCCTGCAGAATGATTCCTAACCCAAATCGAAAATATTATTAACCCTAACCATACACTAACTTTGCAGGAGAGCAGGAACTGTGTGGGTATTAAACTACAGGAATCCAGGGGATCTTCACCTGCTGAGAAACTCAAATGTTCATGCAGAAATGATCCCTGGTGAAGATGAAGGCAGCTATGAAGTACCTCAGAAAGCAAAAGTCATCTTCCATGGCAATCATTCTGGTAAGGATGAAGGGTTGTGTCTGAATCAGTCTCTCTCTTCTTAATGTATAGAACATGGACCAAACCAGTCCTGTGTGGAAGCTGTTCCCGGGTGCTTATGGTTGATACAGCATTCTAACTAGAGAAAGTGTCCCATGAAAATCGGGGCAGCCTCCACCTCATAGTACTTTTGGAAGCAACTGTTAGGACAAAGTGGTTGCCAAGGCAGTGACATCATTCAGATCCTGAAGGAAGTGATCTCACCTCACTTCCTTGGTGAGGGAACTCTCTGAACTTGGGATCCAGGAAGCCAGGCACCCAGAGACAGTCCCTGTTCTAGTCCCAGTGGTCTCACATGTTTGGAATTACCAAGGACAGAGTCAGTCTTTCTTGGTACCTACAGATGTGAGGATGGCCAAATGCCAGGAAACCTGTGAAGAGGGGCTTTACCTGAGAAAGCAGGTAGTGTCTCACCGCTGACTCTTGAGAACTTCACAGAGTTTGCCAAGCAGACATGATCTGAGACAGAAGAGGTCATTTCCGGGGAACATAGTATGGCCCACCAGTCAGAGGACACTCCGGGGTGTCACAGACCTACTAGGGGGAAGGAGGTGCCTTTGTGGGTGTGGGTGTGAGTTTGTGGTTTATTTGGTATGGTGTGGAATATTTCTATTAAGTCCTTTGACAAGGCGAGGGTTTCTATGTGTGTGTATCCCACTGAGTCCATTGTTGTAGACATTAGAAAAGACAATGCATCAATGGATGTGTCCTGTCTAGTAGAAAGCTTCCCAGCATTAGTCCTGAACAATTCATGAGTGGACTCTGGCTTGCCTTATGGATGGGCAACACCTAGAAGCTTCCTAATTTCCAGTTTTCTCTCTCAATTCTGCCCACTCTCCAGAATAGTATCATGGTTTTGTGTCCAAGATTTGTACCACCTCCAAGATCTGTGACATGGCTATGTAATGGATAGCTGAAGGAAATGGCTAGCATCTCAGAAATCTCAGATATCTGTTGACCAGGAAAGTCTCAGTGGAGAAACCCTGCTTTGGTCCTTTTGCTTACCTATTGTTCTGTTGAATGTCAGGAAGTTTTTTGCCTCAAGCCACCACTTTGTGAAGCCTGAAAAAAAGAGTTTTCAAATGGAAATGAATGGGCATCACCTGTGGCTCTTTGCTTAATTGCTTAGGATTGGGATATGTCTGAATCAGCCTGTTGGCCCTGTGTGAGGCTGTGGCTTAGATTCTCAGCACCTGATGGATATAAAGATAGATCCCATGTGTGCATCCAAAACCAAAATGGCAAAAAGATCATATATTTTTGATGAACTCTCTTGCCTTCCTCTCGTAGGTTCCTGATATCCATCAAGTGAGAATAGGGATCCTTTGGGTCAAATGTGTTCTTCAAAGCCCTGCAGAGGCTAGGCCATAGGGGCTTGATTTTCATGACTCCAATTCACTTAAAGAATCTAAACCCCAAAGCTAGAAGGCCTCAAGTTGGAGAAGCCAAGCAATATTAAAGGCAGGCCTATTTGATCACTCCTGGTTCACAGGAAGAGAGTCCATGCTACCCTGACTTTAGGCAAATGAGGGGCAGGGAGCTTATTTTGGACACTGTCGTGGGCTGCGTCACTAATGGAAACCTCCAGCCAGAGGATATGATGAGTGTCTATATGGAAGAAGATGAGGGCCATGTGAGAGTGTTTTGGTTTTAATTGTGGACATGTGTCTGGCGGTTGGAAGAGATCACTGGGTCAAACTAGGCTTGCACTCTGGTGTGATGCCCCTTAGAGACTGAGTTCTTTACTGATCTCAGAGAATTATTGCCAGGAATTGTGTTGGAATTTTAAATGGCCATGCATGAGAGTTGCCTTTGGAAAGTGACATCTAAGCCCAAGTTGACTTTCCACAGAGGACAGGGAATCTCAGCCAGGATATCACATGATATTATTCTTAAAGACTTGGCAGCCATATTTGAGAGTCAAAACACACATGGACCATACATTGTAGACCTCAATGGGCCTGGCTTAATCTGACTTTTGGGCACTTTTGGAAGCCTTGCCTGTAAGAATTCTCCAGAGTTTTCATTGAAATGAGCTTCCTCACCATTTAATGGTTTCTGAGTGAATTGAAATCCACAGTGCCTCCAACTTCATCCTTGAAAATTGGCTAGATCAATAACATGAAATTTTTGAAATTCCCATGAACGGGTAGCACTGGAGAACATTTGGATGTCCTGTTGCTGATCATGAGTATACAGGACAGTGCCCTGATTGACTGGGTTTTATGAAAATGGTGTAGAACAGAGATTCCAGTAATTTGGATCATGCTGAGTAGTTGTACTAGAGCAGTGGTTGGCAGGTGTGTGATAAAACATCTGTGGTGGGGGCATGTGGATCTGCCATTGGCTTCCAAATGGATTGTGACTGACATTTTGCAGTCAGTAGAACCTTATATGTAAAAGCATATTGTTATATGGAGAGGTTTCAGGGCAATGTTCAGAATCAGGTTGCTATGGTCAATGGGGCAAGCTATGTGGGATAGAAGCCTGGTTATTGCATTCTCCTGCAGAACCCGACCCATCACACTTGACAGAACTCACTTCAGCACTGTGTCCCAGTAGAACCCTTGTATTTAATGAAGCAAATACCAAACTCCCAGTGCAGCAGCAAGAAACACCACGAAAGTGGAGAATGACCAAATGAATTTACAGTCCACACGGGGAGACACCAGTGGCCACAGTGTACCTACAAATAGAAAATTCAGCACTGCTGCCTCATGTTCATTGGAAAATAAGAAACCATGTCCTCCAGGTCACATAGATGCAGAACCAGATTTGATGGTCTCACTACATATGAAGCTAATGCTTCTGACAACAGCATATATTTCATTGCCCAACCTCAGAGGCAGTTTCTTCAGATGTTAAGCTGGCAGAAATTCATGTTTTTGGAGTGATTACCCTGTCCCTTTTGGAAACTCCTCTACCACTTCCAAATTTGTGAACTTCTGAGCATTTTCCATTCCACATATGTATTCACAGATTTTCTAAATCTTCTCCTCTAATTGTGTCTTATGTAGGGCGAAGGTAATGTCAAGGCATTGTTCTGAATGAGAGTGGGAAGATATTTGTGTAGCACATATTTGCATACACATTGGATACATTTTCCAATTTTCCATTTGAAATACTGAATCCCTGACACTAACACATACCCTACTAGACTTTGACTTCTTATCCTAATTTGATGGAGAATAATAACCCAAACAGAATACAAATACAAGAGGTTCACAGGAGGCATGGTGTATAATTGGACTTGCCTTTCATATGATAAATGGTAGGTGTTATAAATCTAGCGAATTTTAATTGAAATAGTTCTCCATGTGTTTTAAAAGTTAACAAATATGTGAATAACTGTCTCCCTTACTCTGTATCCTATTCATCACATGTATTTTTATAAGCACATATAGAATTCTACCTGGTATCAGTCGTACATTTGGTGAGGTGGCTGGCTTGACAGATACAACTTGTGAGAAGAGATCACTCCTACTTAATGCTGTTGGAACTGAAAATTCAACATATGTGTGAGCTTCTTAGTTGAACAACATAAATCCATGTACATTAAAATTAATATTTTTGGATCTGTGGATCATATATATTTCATGGTGAATTTCAATTCACATACATAATGCTACTTTTTAATGTCTGTGTGTGTGTGTGTGTCTGTGTGTATATATATATATATATATGTATATATATTCACTCTCCAGATTTTTAAAAATATTTAGTATATTTTTTATACCCTCCCTAAATTCATTCATATTCATGTATGTGGATTTATAATCAACTTTTCACAAGATTATTCTCAGAAATATTCCTCCACCTGAAATACATATTTTTTTCCTAGTACTGAAAACTAACTTTGGGGGATCACATGATGGCGGCGAATGGAGTGCATTACCCCCATGTACCGCGTCACTGTGCGGGAGAATGACGAGTTAGAACGGCTAAAACCTATCTTGTTAGGAATTTCCAGCAAATTTGGGGTGATCCACAACCTAGTGGACATATATCCATCTCACGAGGATCAGCTACGGGGGCTCAAACGCAAGTGATTTGTCCGCACGGAGGGTCATGCTGCTTATTCAGCAAATTGCCCTGCAGCTAGAGTCTGTGGCGCGCACTGGGAAACGACGAGATAGCATCGCAAATATACAGTGGTGCGGATTCTATGGGCTCCTGCCATCTATGCAATTACTGTGCTCAGTGCTGAATTCTGGGATTGAGACGGGGATGGATGCGGTCCAATTCCGTTCTCCATACCGGTCAGACCACAGAGGAAGCCAGCGTCCACCATCGTGAAGAGCTGACGTCACCATCCCTGTTTTCGACTGATCGCAGCTCATTCAGCTATAGAACAGGTAATTTCAGGATGCCATTCACCTTTGTCTCGCAGACAAATTACTCAGGCTCAGTGCTAAAGAACCCGCAGAAACTGCGTCTTGGAGCCTGCTCCTATTAGAACATACACTGAGCCCAGACGGGCCAAATTTGGCCTCCCCGAACTGATCTTGCTCAGGGCTAAAGAACCCGTGGAAACTGCTTCCCGGTCCGGGTCTTGCTGAATAATGTGGAGGTAAATATCAACCGAGCCTTCATAGGCAGTGGCAACAGGATTGAGACGGGGCTTGTGAGGGCAAGTCAGGACTCACCCATTGCATTGGTCACCCAGCAAAGGGAACGAAATGCTGCCTTTTGCATGGGATACCAACATGGCAGAGATCTGATGTCATCAGAAAGCAGCGGAGGAGATAACTTCATTGATACCAGCGGTGACAGAAACAGTTAGTCTCCTGGTAAAGAAAGTGAGTCACAAACACCCGAGTCTCTCTCACTTTTTCATCAAGCCAGAGGGGCAGAGCAGAGCCGCTGCCCATGCTCAGAACAGGCCCAGCAACACACCTGCATGATAATCACTTCACCCCAGTTGGAATAGAGGAAGAGCAGAGCCGCCGCAGGTGCCCAGAACAGGCCCAGTGACCAGCAGGCGTGGTAGTAACGTCACCTCAATTGGAGTAGTTGCAGAGCAGAGCCTTCTCCCGCGCCTAGTACAATCCAAGTGGCCCACCGGCATGGTAGTCACGTCATCCCAATAGGAGTAGGGGCAGAGCAGAATCTTTGCACGTGCCCGGAACAGGCCCAGCAACCTACCGGCTTGGTAGTCACAACACCCCAATTGGAGTAGCGGCAGAGCAGAGCCACCACCCGCGCCCTCAAGGTAGACAAATTTGCACCTGACCAGCAGAAGAGGCCCAGCGGCCTGCCAGCATGGCAGACACTTCACCCATTTGGAGTAGGGGCAGAGCAGATCCATCGCCCATGCCCTCAAGGTAGGCAGACCTGTGACCGACCACAGAACAGGCCCACCAACCCGCCGGCGTGGTAGTCACGTCACCCCAATTGGAGTAGGGGCAGAGCAGAGCCGCAGCCCGCGCCTCCAAGGTAGGCAGACCTGCGACCGATCGGCAGAACACCCCAGGGGTCCACGGGTGTGGTAGACACGTAACACCAATTGGAGGAGGGGCAGAGCAGAGCCGCCTCCCACGCCTGCATGGTAGGCAGACCTGCGACCGATCAGGAGAACAGGCCCAGCGGCCCATCAGCGTGGTAGATAGATAACCCCAATTGGAGGAGCAGCACAGCCACCCCCCGCCCCTGCAAGGAAGATTTTTCAAATATACAAGAGCAATATAAATATATAGGGGGAAAATTTCAAAATCACAACAGTTTCACCAAGCAGAAAGAAACGCGAGCCGTATGAAAAGACAAAGAAAAAAGGACCACAAGCAATGCAGGTCAACACAAATTTAAAAGAGTTAATAGCTGCAGCAGATGGAATGTCAGATAAAGAACTCAGGATATACATGCTTCAGATGATCTGGAGTCTCCAGGAAGACATTAGACAGCAAAATCAGACAATGAAAGATCACTTCGACAATGAATTACACAAACAAATCCAAGAAGCAAAAGATCAATTATACAGGGAGATAGAAGTTGTAAAAAATAACAAACAGAAATCCTAGAAATGCAGGAAGCAATAAACCAACTTAAAAACTCAATTGAGAATACTACCATCAGAGTAGAACACTTAGAAGATAGAACATCAGACAATGAAGACAAAGTATTTCAACTTGAAAAGAACATAGACAGCTCAGCAAGACTGTTAAGAAACCATGAACAGAACATCCGAGAAATATGGGATAACATAAAGAGACCAAACTTTTGAGTCATTGGGATACAGGAAGGTATAGAGGTCCAAACCAAAAGAATGAGCAATGTAATCAATGAAATAATATGAGAAAACTTCCCAGACTTGAAGAATGAGACAGACTGCCAAGTCCTAGAAGCCAACAGGATGCCGAATGTGCAAAATCATAAGAGATCCACACCTAGACACATTATAATGAAGATACCCAACATACAGAATAAAGAGAGAATTTTAAAAGCTACAAGAGAAAGGAAGCAGATTACATTTAGGGGTAAACCAATCAGGATAACAGCTGATATTTCAACACAGACTCTGAAAGCTAGAAGATCCTTGAAATATATGTTTTTGTCAGGAGCTTTAGCTTCATTTCTAGTGAAAGCATCATAGTTGTGTCTGCATCTATGTAACCTGGAGGACATGGTTTCTTATTTTCCAAAAGACATAAGGCGGCAGTGCTGAATTCACTCTTTGTAGGTAAACTGTGGCCACTTAAGGCTAAGTGTCTCCTGTGTGGACTGTGAAGCCATTTGATCATCCTCCACTTTTCATGGTGTTTCTTGCTGCTGCACTGGGAGTTTGGTATTTGTTTCACTAAATAAAACGAGTTCAACTGAGACCCAGTGCTGAAGGGAGTTCTGTCATGTGTGGTGGGTCAGAGTCTGCAGGAGAATTCACCAACAAGGATTCTATCCCACATAGATTGCCCCCTTGACAATAGCAACCTGATTCTGAACATTGCCCTGAAAATCTGCATATAAAAAGATGCCTTTACATGGAGAGGTTTCAGACATATAAGTTTCTGCTGGATCCACCATGTCAGTCTCAAGCCCTTTCGAAGCATTGGCAGATCCACATGGCCCCACAAGAGATGTTTTATCACACACCTGCACACCACCGCTCTAGGCCCACTATTCAGTAGGCTACAAATTACTGGCATTTCTATTCTACATCATTTTCATGAAACCCAGACAATCAAGGCACTGTCTGGTACACTCATGATGAGCAAAAGGACATGAAAGGTTCTCCAGTGCCACCTGGTCATTGGAATGGCAAAAATTTCATGGTATTTATGTAGCCACTTTTCAATGATGAAGTTGGAAGCACTGTGGGTTTCAATTCATTCAGGAACCATTAAATGGTGAGGAAGCTCATTTCAATAAAAGCTCTGGAGAACTCTCACAGGCAATTTTTCCCAAGGAGTTGGCTAGATCTCAGTTTACAAGGGTGAATCTCATTAGTGGCCTATTTCACTGCCACACAAATGACCACAATTGAAACCAAAACACTCCCACATGACCCTCATCTTCTGCCATAGAGAAACTCATCATAACCTCTTGCTGCAGGTTTCCATGAGGGGTGCAGCCCAAGACAGTGTCCAAAATAAGCTCACTTACCCCTCAATTGCCTAAAGTCAGGTTGGCCTGGACACCCTTCCTGTGAACCAGGAGTGATCAAAGAGGCCTGCCCTTAATACTGCTCTGCTTCTCCATTTTGACTCTTACTGATTGTTGAGTATAAATTTCTTTGTGTGAATTGGAGTCATGAGAACATCCAAGCACCTATGCATTAGCCTCTGCAGGGCTTTGAAGAACTCATTTGACCCAAATGATATCTATTCTCACTTGATAGAGGTCAGGACTTACAGAGGAAGGCAAGAGACTTCATCCACATTGACTGCTCTTTTGGCCATTTTGGTTTTGGATTCACAGATGGGATCTTTCTGTAGATCCATCAGGTGCTGAGAATCTAAGCCCCAGCCTCACATAGGGACAAGGGGCTGATTCAGACACATCCCTTTTTAAGCAATTAAGCAAACAGCCACAGGTGATGCCCATTCATTTTCATTTGAAAACTGTTTTCTTCAGGATTTACAAAGGGGTTGCCTGAGGCAAAGAAATTCCTGACATTCTGGGCAACAGAACAATAGGTTAGCAAAAGGCCCAAAGCAGGGTTTCTCCACTGAGACTTTACTGGTCACACTGATATCTGAGTTTTCTGAGATGCTCCCATTGCCTTCAGCTATCCAGTACATGGCCATGTAACAAATCTTGGAGGCGGTACATATCTTGGACACCAAATCATGAGACTATTCTGGAGAGTGGCCAGAATTCAGGAAGAAAACTGGAGCTTAGGAAGATAGTAGGTGTTGTCCATTCATAAGGCAAGCTGCAGTCCATTCATCAATTGCACAGGATGAATGCTGGGAAGCTTTCTACTAGACAGGACACTTCCATTGATGCATTCTCTTTTCAAATGTCAACAACCACGGACACTGTGGGATACACTTTTAGAAACCCTCGCCGTGTCAAACGACCTTCTAGAAACAATCCACTCAAAAACAAACAATCCACTATTCCTACCTATTTTCAGAACATGTGACAAAACCACAAACTCACACCCACACCCACAAAGCACCTCCTTCCCAGAAGTAGGTCTTTGATTATCCGGAGTTTCCTCTGACTGGTGGGCCATACTATGTTCCCCCGAAATGGCCTGTACTTTCTCAGATCCGGTGTCTTTGCCAGAACAACTACCTGCTTTCTCAGGAAACAGCCAACTTCATAGCTTTCCTGGCATTTGGCCATCCTCACATCAGTTGGTACCAATAAAGACTGACTCTGTCTTTGGTAAATACAATCAAGTGTGCCAACTGTGACTGGGACTGGCTCTGGGGGCCTAGCTTCCTGGTTCCAAAGTTCAGAGAGTTCCATTACAAAGGAAGTGAGGGGAGGTCACTTTTTTCAGGAACTGAATGAGGTCACTGCCTTGGCAACCACTTTGCTCTAACAGTTGCTTGCAAGGGTCCCATGAGATGGATGCTGCCCCAATTACTGTGACATTTTCACAAGTTATAATGGTATATCAAACATAGCCACCCAGGAACAGCTCTCCACACAGGCTTGGTTTGTTCCATCTTCTCTACATTAAGAAGAGAGAGGCTGATTCAGACACAACCCTTCATCCTGACCAGGCTGTTTGCCATGGAAGATGACCTTTGCTCTCTCAGGTTCTTCATACCTGCCTACATGTTTTCCAGGGATAATTTCTGCATGGACCATTGAGGTTCTAAGTATGTGGAAGATCCCCTCCATCCCTGCATTGTAAGACCAACTCTGTTCCAGCTCTTCTGTAATGTTAGATTGAGGGAACAGTGTATGGTTAGGCTTAATAACCAGTTCGATTTGGGTTAGGAATCATTCTACGGGATGTATAATGGTATTGGGTAACTGCGATACTTACAAGAATATATAGGTGAAATATAAGTATGAAAACAGAAATCCAGGTAAGATTTGAAGTCCAGAAAGTCATTGGGTCCTTGATTGGATTACTTAGCTTGAATTACGTTCTGCACAGATATGTCAGATAAATTGATATACAATGGCATAGGAACTTGTACCTTGGATGATTGATTGTAGAAGAGAACATCCCCTCAAACAGAGATAGTCAGTAGGATCAGGAAGATAGTCGGTAAGTTTCAGAAGAACAATGAGTATAGGATTTGGACCAAAAGTTATTTAGCAATAGGGTTTCGGTTAGAGAGTGAATTTCAATAACAGCACATGTGGAGGGTCTCCAACAATGATGAAGTGGGGAAAATATGTAGGAATGCAGATATCAATAGAGACATTAGGAAATCAGGCAAAGTATAAAGTGAGTGATAGGATTAGATATTTTCAACAGGGTTGAGGTTGAGCATATAATCATAGAAAGAAACAAATATGCAGTCACCAATAGGATTGACATATGAGAGCATAAGGCACCCTGGACATGGATGATTTTAGTAATCCATGTTCACTTTCTATTTAGGATTTGGTAGAATCATAAGTGTGACCTTTGAATTTTGTGTCCAGAATATTACTGTGATGAAATGTATATGTAGATCAGGTGACATGAGTATTTCTTCCACTATTTCTGGAAGCAATATTTTGAAGACGTATAAATTTGTATTGGGGCTACAAAAAGGTGCACCCTGTGTCTATGAATACAGAGGAAATGCATGAATAGACCATACTGTGAATAAATAATAAAACTGGTTTCAACTTGAAATAATAGATTGAAATAAATGTGAAAATATATAAGAAATCTTATATTAATATACAATCATTCATTCCAACCCATTATACATTTAATGGAAATATGAGGATTTTGGTTTATCATGAAAAGTGTGTGAGTTTTGCTTCAAATTGATTATGGAAATCGAAAATAATTTGTTTGGAAAGAAGTCTCATGAAAAGACCAGTCAAGAAACCTGGAGGAATACATGTGTTCTGAAGCAGGAAGCGATTGAAAGTGAAACAAATGCCTATAAAATTGCGAAATTGTTGATGAAATATATGTCCTATTGTGGTAAGCAATTGTTGTAGATTGTGGCCGCCATTAGAAGATGGCGCCGGCTTCCAATGTGGCCTGTGATAAACAAATTCTTTTGTGGAGAGTTGGCATGCTATCCCTTGCCACCCTATAAGAAAGATCCACGCAGCGGCTTAAGATTGGTACGTGGGAGACTTTATTAGGCTGTGCTTGGGCGCTCACCAGTAGAGAGGGGGGTCACAAAAAGATACTTTAATCAAGGCCTGAATAAACTGCTGAAAGAAGATTCCTGAGTTGTGTCTTCCTTGCGGGCAAGGGATCGCGACAAGTGGTGCTAAAAACCCGGGAACCAGAACTTTCAGCAGTCAGGGGTGGTGAACCAGTTAGTCCCAGGTAAGTAGGACCCGCGGTCAAAGCGGAGATCAGTCCTAGATAAGTGGGACCCGCTATCAAAGCGGAGATCAGTCCCAGATAATTGGGACCCGCTATCAAAGCGGAGATTAGTCCTAGGTAATTGGGACCCGCTATCAAAGCGGAGATTAGTCCTAGGTAATTGGGACCCGCTATCAAAGCGGAGATTAGTCCTAGGTAATTGGGACCCGCTATCAAAGCGGAAGCTCCTCTGTAAAGCCAGAGAGAGCATTACATCTTATTGCAGCTGCACTGTGTACTTTCGCTCTTACTTTCACTTTTGTTTTTTGTGTGTCTTTTGTTGTGTCATGGGTGCCGTATCTTCAAGTCCGCTTCTCCTGGCCCTAGATAACCTGTTACGTTCCAAGGGCCTAGAAGTGAAACGTAGTACTTTACACAGATTTTTACAGAAGACAGATATTGTTGCACCGTGGTTCGCGTTCTCGGGTAGCCTCACTCTACCTAGCTGGGATAAGTTAGGCACAGATCTTGACTTTGCTTCTGAGCAGGGCATATTAGATGGTGGGGTGATACCCCTTTGGAAGATGATCCGTAGTTGCCTCGCAGATGGCAGATGTCAGGAAGCACTTACTAAAGGACAAGAAGTTTTAGAGCAATTGCATGAAGAAAGATCAGAAATGGCAGGCAGTGAGGTATTTCAGGAGGGTGGGAGTGTGCGGAGCGAGAAACAGGGGAGGAAACAATTATCTCCGGCAGGCAGTGACGTATTTCAGGAGGATGGCAGTGTGCGGAGCGAGAAACAGGGGAGGAGGCGATTGTCTCTGGCACGGAGTGAAATATTTCAGGAGGAAGGGAATGTGCAGAGCGAGAAACGGGGGAGGAAACGCTTGTATCCAGATCTCAGTACACTGCGCACACTCCCATGCAAAAGTGGGTCAGAAGAGGAGGACGATGAGGAGGAGGAGCTCGGGAGACTGTCTCGGCAGCTAGGAAGTCTAACTATGGGAGAAGGGAACAAAAATAAACAGGAGCTCAGAAGAAAAAAAAAAATGATCCTCCGGACCCACCGCCGTACGGTGGGGGTGTTTCGAGGAGAGCTTTCCATGCCCAAACACGGGGGCTGTTAACATTTTTACTGATGGTTCCAAGTCTGGGATGGGAGCCTACATAATTACTGACTCTCCCCCTATCCAGCATCAATTTGCTCCTGGAAATCCACAATGGGTAGAACTACAAATTGTTATTGAAGTTTTTAAACAGTGTTCTTTTCCTTTTAATCTTATTTCGGACTCCAGCTATGTGGTACAAGCACTAAAAGTCCTGGAGGCCGTGGGAACTATTAGTGATGCCCACAATGTGTCTGTTTACTTTACTCAGCTTCAACAGCTTATCTCTAACCTCACTGCTTCTTTTTATCCAATGCATATCAGGGATCACACCTCTCTTCCTGGTCCGTTATCCCAAGGTAATGCCTGTGCGGACATAGCCACTAGAGGTCAATTGATATGCTTGGCTTCCTCCTTAGAGGGGGCTAAGTTGTTTCACCAAAACTTCCATGTTAATGCATTAACGCTGCGCAGGCGTTTTTCCATTTCAAGAGCGGATGCTCGGCAGATATTATTGCAATGTCCCCATTGTGTCACCTTTCTTCATCCCCCTAATTATGGAGTAAACCCACGGGGATTAAAGCCATTGATTGTTTGGCAAATGGATGTGACACATATACCTGACTTTGGTAACCTTAAGTATGTGCATGTTTCCGTTGATACGTGCTCTGGAATTATCCATGCTTCTGCTTTATCGGGAGAAAAGGCACGTAATGTCATTACTCACTGTTTAGAGGCATGGGCAGCATGGGGTGCACCTGCATCCCTTAAGACTGATAATGGAACTGCTTATACTGGCAGACAATTTACAGCTTTTTGTTCTACTATGGGAGTGCAACTTACTCATGGTTTGCCTTATAATCCTCAAGGACAAGGCATTGTTGAGCGTGCTCATCGCACCTTAAAGGAAACTTTACAAAAACAAAAAGGGGGAATAGGAGCTGAACACACTTCTAAAGAAAGCCTGTCCTTAGCTCTATTTACCATTAATTTTTCGTATTTGGATATTCATGGTCGCTCTGCGGCCGATAGACATGTGTCCCCTCAGCCCTCTGTGATTGGCTATGTTAAGTGGAAGGATGTTCTTACGGGCCAATGGAACGGCCCTGACCCCGTGCTGACATGGGCACGAGGATCTGTATGTGTTTTTCCCCAGGATCGTACGGAACCATTGTGGGTCCCTGAATGCTTGACAAGAAGAGTCTCGACATCAACTGACCAGCAACAAGAGATACCACAACAATCCTGTGATGAAGATCTTCATTCTGCTAAGTGCTCTGGCTCTGGTGCTGGTGCCGATGGCACAGGCGACACCAATGCGGTGGTGGGCAGTGGCACGGGCCTGGCCAATGCCGATGCCGGTTCATGGTAATTCTAGTGTCCTCCCCACTCTTTTTTCAACCTCATGTGAGATGTCTGCTCCCTGTGCCTCTCCTAGAGGGGACATGGAGAGAATTTTTAATCAATCTCAAGTTAATCTCACAGGAGTTTTTGTTTCAGCCTTAGAAACGCTAATTGCATTAGCCTTAAGACCAAAAATTTGACTAACTGGGAGGACCCATTGTGGTCCAATCAGGTCTCAGGAAGCATTATCAGTGCTGTATTGAGCAAGGTAGCTTCGGGGAGGCAATCAGGCTCAGAGACCCCCGCAAACAGCAGCTCTGCTCTTAACATAACTACCTTGGCTATTATCTCCGAGGTACTAATCCCAGTGCCTCCTTTTTCTAGTAGTATTTATAATGCCACTCATTTCAAGGCCTCTCCTTACTGTTCCCCTAATCTTGGTTTCCCCCCAACATTTACGCCGTGTCAGGATCATTCTTGGGAGAAACATCAAGTTGCTAAAGGTTTCTCCCTTTCCCCCTCTCTTAATAGGTATGTTTATAACTTTAACAATAGTGCCAGCTCCTCTACAGGAGTAGGTTGGTCCTGGTTTCAATGGCTGATTTCCAATGAAAAGGGGGCTTCAGCCGATATTTCTGCACTGGCTCAGTTGCTAGGAGCCAAAAGTTGGCTGGCTAATATTTCTGGTACTGTTAGGGAAAGTGAACAAGGTAATAGACTTACACCTGTTTCATTCAACTCTCTGTTGTATAATGCCACATTGCCTCCTGCAATGGTCTGTGTCCAATCCCCCTTCTTATTCCTTTTGGCTGAGGCCACCTCGTCGGGGATGCTGGATTGTTCTCATACTACCTGTCTCTTATCTGAGTGTTGGAATGGTTCCTGGACTGTAGCAGTGATTATGAAAATTTCAACTTTTGTCCCAATCCCGGTCACTGCAGATCCTGATAAATTCCCTATTGTTGAGCTACTTAGAGTCCGCAGAGATTTTGGAATCACAGCGGCTATAGTGACAGCCGTGGCGGTATCTGCTGCTGCAGCGGTTACGGCTGGAGTGGCTATGGCCAATCAAGTACAAACTGCTGCCACCATTAATCACCATTAATCAAGTTGTCCAACAAACATCCACCATACTTGAATCCCAAAATACAATTATTCAACATATTTTGTCAGGGATTTTAGCTGCCAACCAAAGAATAGACTTATAATTTTGTTAAACTAGGAAGTTCACCCATAGGTTGAATATTCAGTTCCAAAAGCGTTTAGGAGGAGTGATCTCTTCTCACAATTTGTATTTGGTGAAGAAGCCACCTCACAAAAATGTAGGTGTGATACCAGGTAGCTTTCGGTATGTGCATATAAAAATACATATGTTGAATAGGCTACAGAGAAAGGGAGACAGTAATACACATATTTTGAACTTTAAAAACACATGGAGAACTATTTAATTAAAAATTGACTAGATTAATAACACATAAACTTTATCATGCAAAAGGCAAGTCCAAATATACATCATGCCTCCTTTGAACTGCTTGTATTTATATTCTGTTTGTGTTATTTTTCTCCATGATATTAGGATTAGTAGTCTGAGTCTAGTAGGGTATGGGATAGTGTCAGGGATTCTGTATTTTGAATGGAAAATTGGAAATTGTATCCAATGTGTGTGCAAATATGTGCAACCCAAAACTTCCCACTCTGATCCAGAACAATGCCTTGACATTACCTTCGCTCCAAGTAAGACACAATTAGAGGAGAAGAGTTAGAAAATTTGTGAATACATGTCTGGAATGGAAAATGCTCAGGAGTTCACAAACTTCGAGATGGTAGAGGAGTTTCCAAAAGCAAGGGACATGGTAAACACAACACCAACATGGAGCTCTTCTGGCCTAAAGACTGTTTGAGAAACTGCATGTGAGATTGGGCACTTGAAATATGAGGTGTTGTCAGAAGTTTTAGCTTTATTTTTAGTGAGACCATCAAAGATGGGTCTGCATCTATGTGACCTGGACGACATGTTTTCTTATTTTGCAATGAACATGAGGCAGCAGTGCTGAATTCTCTCTTTGTAGGTAAACTGTGGCCACTGGGGGCTTAGTGTCTCCCCATGTCGCTGTGAAGCCATTTGGTCATCCTCCACTTTTCGTGGTGTTTCTTGCTGCTGCACAGTGAGTTTGATATTTGCTTCACAAAAAAAACAAGGAGTTCAACTGGGACACAGTGCTGCAGGGAGTTCTGTCACTTGTGGTGGGTTAGAGTCTGCAGGAGAATGCAACATCCAGGCTTCTATCACTCATTGCTTGCTACAATGCCCCCTTTTCCATTGCAACCTAATTCTGAACATTGCCCTGAAACCTCTCTATATAACAAAGTGCCTTTACATAAATGGGTCTGCTGGCCTCTGCAAGTCAATCACATGCTATTTGGAAGCCAATGGCAGATCCACATGGCCCCACCACAGATGTTTTGTCACACACCTGCCCACACCTGGTCAAGGCGCACTACTCAGAAGGTTCCAACTTACTGGCATCTCTGTTCTATGCCATTTTCATGAAACCCAGTAAATCAAGGCCCAGTCTGGTACACTTATGATGAGCATCAGGAGATCTAACTGTTCTCCAGTGCCACCTGGTCATGGGAATTTTAAAAATTTTATGGTATTTATCTAGCCATTTTTCAAAGATGAATTTGGAGCCACAGTGGGTTTCAATTCATTCATGAACCATTAAATGTTGTGGAAGCTCATTTCAATGAAAGATCTAGAGAACTCTCACAGGCAAGGCTTCCCAAAGAGTGGCCTAAAGGTCACATGAGGCCAGGCCCATTGAGGTCTACAATGTTAGGTTCATGGGTGTTTTGACTCTCAAATATGCCTGCCAAGTCTTTCAGAATAAAATCAGGTTATATGCTGGCTGACATTCTCAATGCTTTGTGGAAAGCCACCCTGGGCCTAGATCTCAGTTTCCAAGGGCAACTCTAATGCGTGGCCTCCTAAAATCCCAACACAATTCATGTCAATACTTCTCTGAGGTCAGTTCCAGAACTCAGTCTCTAAGATGAATCAAACCCGAGTTAAAGCCCAGGTGGACCCAGTCTTCTCTTCCAACAGCCAAATAAATGACCACAATTAAATCCAAAACACTCCCACATTGCCCTCATCTTCTTCCATATAGACACTCATCATTACCTCTGGCTGGAGGTTTCCATGAGGGGTAAAGCACAAGACAGAGTCTGAAATAATCTCCCTTGCCCTCATTTGCCTAAAGTCAGTGTGACCTGGACACCCTTCCTGTAAACAAGGAGTGATTTAATAGGCCTGCCACTAATACTGCTCTGCTTCTCCAATTTGAGGCCTACTGACTGTCAGGTATAGATTCTTTATGTGATTTGGATTCATTAGAAAACCCAAGCACCTATGGGCTAGCCTCTGCAGGGCTTTGAAAAACTCGATTAATTCAAAGGATCCCCAAATTCACTTGTTGGAGGTCAGGAACCTAACAGAGAAAGGCAATAAACTTCATCTAAAATGACTGATTTTTTAGACATTTTGGTTTTGGATGCACACATCGGATCTTTCTTAAGATCCATTAGGTGCTGAATATCTAAGACACAGCCTCACACACGGCCAAGAGGCTGATTCACACACATATCTCTCAAAGCATTTTAGCAAACAGCTACAGGTCATGCCCATTCATTTCCATTTGAAAACTGTTTTCTTCAGGATTCACAAAGGGGTGGCCTGAGGCAAAGACCTTCCTGACATTCAGGGCAACAGAGGAATAGGGATGCAAAAGGCCCAAAGCAGGTTTTCTCCACAGAGACTTTCCTTGTCACACTGATATCTGAGTTTTCTGAGATGCTCCCTTTCCTTTCAGCTATAGAATACATGGCCATGTCACAGAGGTTGGAGGTGGTACATAACTTGGACAAAAAACCATGAGCCTACTCTGGAGAGTGGCCAGATTCAGAAAGAAAACAGGAACTTAGGAAGATAGTACGTGTTGCCCATTGATAAGGGAAGTCACAGTCCATTCATAAATTAGGCAGGATAAATGCTGGAATTCTTTCTACTAGACAGGACACATCCATAGATGAATTCTGTTTTCTAATGAATACAACCACGGACACAGAGAGTTACACAGACATAGAAACTCCCATTGTCAAAGGAATTACTAGACACAGTCCACTCCAAACCCAACAAACTACCTTTCCTACTTATTCTCAGAACATGAGAAAAACCACAAACTCACTCCCACACCCACAAAGACACCTCCTTCCCCCAAGTAATTCTGTGACTATCCTGAGTGTCGTTTGACTGGTAGGCCATACTATGTTCCCCCAAATGGACTGTCCTGTCTCAGATATGGTCTCCTTGGCCAAATCTGTGACGTTGTCAGGAGCCAGAAGTGGGCAAGTACCTTTTTCTCAAGAAAGGCCCCTCTACAAAGCTCTCCTGGCATTTGGCCATCCTCACATCAGTAGGTTCTAGGAAACACTGACTCTGTCCTTGGTAAATCCAAACAAGTGACCTCACTGGGACTTGGACTGGGACTGGGACTGGCTCTGGTTGCCTGGCTTCTGCATCACAAGTTCAGAGAGTTCCATCACCAAGGAAGAGAGGTGAGATCACTTACTTCAGGTAGTGAATGAGGACACTGCCTTGGCAATCACTTTGTCCTAACAGTTGCTTCCAAGGGTCTCATGAGATAGAGGCTGCCCCTACTTCCTGTGACACTTTCACAAGTTAGAATGGTGAATCAACCATAGGCACCCAGGAACAGCTCTTCACACAGGCCTGGTATGGTCCATTTTCTCTACATTGAGAACAGAGAGGCTCATTAAGATACAACCCTTCATCCTGACCAGGTTGTTTGCAATGGAAGATGAGTTTTGCTCTTTGAGGTCCTTCATAGCTGTTTATATCTTCTCCAGGAATCACATCTGCATGGACCTTTTAGGTTTTCAGCATATGGAAGATCCCCTACATTCCTGTATTGTAAGACCAACACTGTCCCTGGTCTTTTGTTAAGTGAGATTGTGGGAACAGTGTATGTTTAGGGTTTAATAACATGTTTGATTTGGGTTAGGAATCATTCTGCTAGATGAATAATGGTATTGGGAACCTGTGACATTTATTAAAACATAGAGATAAAATATAAGTATAAAAACAGAAATCTAGGTAAGATTTGAAGCTCAGAAGGACATTGAGCTGTTGATTGTGATACTTAGCTTTGAATTATGTTCCGCATATATGTCTCAGATAAATCGATAATCAATGGCATAGGACCTTGTACTTTGGATGATTGAATGGAAAAGAGAACTTCCACTCAAACAGGGAAACTCAGTAAGATTAGGAAGATAGTCAGTAGCTTTCAGAAGAAGAGTGAGTACAGGATTTGGACCAAAAATTCTTTATCAATAGGGTTTCGGTTAGAGAGTGAAAGTAAATATCATCACATGTGAAGAGTCACTCACATGGTGAACTGGGGAAAATATTTAGGAAAGCAGACATCAATAGAGACATTAGGAAATCAGGCAAAGTATAAAGTGAGTGATAGGATTAGACATTATTAACTGCATTTAGGTTGAATATATAATCTTAGGAAGAAACAAATACGTAGTCACCAATAGGATTGATATTTGAGACTATTAGGCAACCTGAACCTGGATGTTTTTAGTAATCCATGTTCAGTTTCCATTTAGGCTTTGGTACAATCATAAGTGTGACTTTTGCTTTTTGTGTCCAGAATATTACTGTGATACAATGTATATGTAGATAAGGTGACCTGAGTATTTCTTCCACCATTTCTGGGAGCAATATTTTGAAGAAGTATAAATTAGTATTCGGGGTACAAACAGGTGTACTCTTTGTCTTTGAATATGGAGAATATGCATGTATAGATCATACTGTGAATAAATAATATAACTGGTTCCAACTTTAAATAATGGATTGAATTGAAATGTAAAAATATACAGGAAATCTTATATTGATATACAACCATTCATTCCAACCCGTTTTACATCTAATGGTAATATGAGGATTATGGTTTATCATGAAGAGTGTGTGAGTTTTGCTTCAAATTGATTATGGAAATTGAAAATAATTTTTTGGAAAAAAGTCTCATAAAAAGACCAGTCAAGAAACCTGGAGAAATACATGTGTTCTGAAGCAGGAAGTGACTGAATGTGAAACAAATGCGTATAAATTTGCGAACTTGTAGATGAAATATATATAATATGATGTGCATTAACTGAAGGAGTAGTAATGTGCCAGTGTTGAGTAAAAATGAACGTCAAAATAAACATCATGTCCCATAGGAATCTTCTTGCATTGATGTTAAACTGAGTCAGTTAATTTAGAAATATTAGGATTTGAATGCACCATTCACTGAAGTTAGTTTTCAGACCTAAGAAACAAATATGTATTTCAGGTAGATGAATATTTCTGAGAATAATCCAGTGAAAATTTGATTATAACTCCACATACATGAACATGAATGAATTTTGGGACTGTACATAAGACACATCTATTTCATATTTTGAAATATATGGAGAGTGTGTATATATATATATATATATATATATATATATATATATATACACACACACACACACACACACACACACACACACAACAGACATTAAAAAGTAGCAATACATATGCCAATTGAAATTCTTCATGAAATATATATCATCCACAGATCCAAAAATCTTCATTTTAGTGAGCGTGGATTTATGTGTAATATTGTTCAACTAGGAAGCTCACCAATAGCTTAAATTTTCAGTTCCAACAGCGTTTAGGAGGAGTGATCTCTTCTCATAATTTGTATCTTCCAAGTCAACAGCCTCACAAAAATGTACGTGTGATACCAGGTAGGATTCTATATGTGCATATAAAAATATATGTGCTGAATATGCTACAGAGAAAGGGAGACAGGAATTCACATATTTGTCAACTTTAAAAACACATTGAGAGAGGGAGGGGCAGATCTGCCAATCGCTCCTTCAAGGTAGGCGGACCTGCGACCCACCGGCTGAACAGGACCAGTGGCCCGCCACCGTGGAAGACACATCGCCCTGGTTGGGGGAGGGGCAATGCCGCCGGGCCTGCAAGGTATGCAGACCTGTGACCCACAACAGGACAGGCCCAGCAATCTGTGTAGAGGCAGAGACGCCCTCTGCGCCTGCAAGGTAGGTGGACCTGCGACCACCGACAGACTAGGCCTATGGCCCGCCAGCATGGTAGACACATCGTCCCGGTTGGGGGAGGGGCAGAGCAGCCACACGCGCCTGCAAGGTAGACAGACCTGCAAGGGACAGACAAAACAGACCCAGTGGCTCGCAGATGGTCAAAGCTTCCGCCCACGCCTGCAAAGTAGCCCGACATGCGATCCACTGGCAGAACAGGCCCAGTGCCTGCAGAGGGGCAGAGCTGCTGCTCGCACCTTCAAGGTAGGCGGACCAGCTACCGACTGACAGAACAGGCCCAGCAGCCTGCTGGTGTGGTAGGCACATTGTCCCAATTGTAGGAGGGGCAGAGCCACCACCCGTGCCTGCGAGAGAGACTTTGAAACTATACAAGCAATAAAAATATATAGGGGAAAATTTCAATAACACAACAGTTTCACCAAGCAGAAAGAAACATGAACAGAATGAAAAGACAAGGAAAGAAAGTACCATAAGCAATGCAGGTAAAGTCAACTTTAGAAGAGGTAATATCTGCAGCAGATGGAATGTCAGATAAAGAACTCAGGATATACATGCTTCAGATGATCTGGAGTCTCAAGGAAGACATTAGAGAGCAAAATCAGACAATGAAAGATCACCTTGATAATGAATTACATAAAAAAATCCAAGAAGCATAATATCAACTATGCAGGGAGATAAAGATTATAAAATCAAACAAACAGATATCCTAGGAATGCAGGAATCAATAAACCAACTTAAAAACTCAATTGAGAATACTAACAGCAGAGTAGAACACTTAGAAGATAGTACATCAGACAATGAAGACAAATTATTTCAACTTGAAAAGAACACAGACAGCTCAGGAAGACTTTTAAGAAACCATGAGCAGAACATCCAAGAAATATGGGATAACATAAAAAGACCAAACTTAAGAGTCATTGGGATACAGGAAGGTATAGAGGTCCAAACAAAAGGAATGAGCAATATATTCAATGAAATAAAAGAGAAAACTTCCCAGACTTGTAGAATGAGACAGAATCGCAAATCCTAGAAGCTTACAGGATGCCAAATGTGCAAAATTATAAGATATGCACACCTAGACATATTATAACGAAGATGCCCAACATACAGAAAAAGGAGAGAATTTTAAAAGCTACTAGATAAAGGAAGCAGATTATATTTAGTGGTAAACCAATCAGGATAACAGCTGATCTTTCAACACAGACTCTGAAAGCTAGAAGATCCTGCAATAACATTTTTCAAACTCTGAAAGTAAATGGGTTCCATCCAAGAATTGTGTATCTAGCGAAATTAAGCTTCAGGATAGAAGATGAAATTAAAACTTTCCACGATAACAAAAGTTAAAAGAATTTGCAGCTAGAAAACGATTTCTTCAAAACATCCTTGGCAAAACACTACAGGAAGAGGAAATGGAAAATAACAATGAAAACCAACAGTGGGAGGTAGGACAGTAAAGGGGGGAAAATAATGAAGGAGGAAAAAAACCATGTTTAGTAACATAAATATACAAATATGGCTGGAAGAACAACCCATATCTCAATAATAACCCTAAATGTTAATGGCTAAAACACACCAATTAAGAGACACAGGCTAGTAGAATGGATCACAAAACAAGACCCAACAGTATGCTGCCTACTGGAGACACATATGTTAGGAAAAGATATACATAGACTGAAGGTGAAAAGTTGGGAAAAACCATATCACCAATATGGACTTCGGAAACAAGCAGAAGTGTCCATACTCATATCAAATAAAATAGATTTCAAGCTAAAGTTAATCAAAAGGGATAAAGAGCAACACTACATACTTCTCAAGGAAACCATACACCAACAAGACATAACAATCATAAATATATATGCCCCAAACATTGGTGCAGCTATGTTCATTAAACAAATTCTTCTCAAGTTCAAGAGTCTAATAGACCACCATACAATACTCATGGGAGACTCAAACACACCTCTCTCACTACTGGACTGATCTTCCAAACAAAAGTTGAATAATGAAACTATAGAACTCAATAACACAATTAATAACCCAGACTTATGATATATATAGAATATACCACCCAACATCAAGCAGCTACACTTTTTTCTCAGCAGCACATGGATACTTCTCAAAAAATAAATCATATATTATGTCACAGAGCAACTCTTAGACAATATAAAGGAGTAGATATAATACAAGGCATCTTATCTGATCATAATGAAATGAAACTGAAAATCAACGATAAAAGAAAGAAGGAAAAATCATGTATCACTTGGAGAATGAAAAATAAGTTACTGAATGATCAATGGGTTATAGAAGACACCAAGGAGGAAATTAAAAAATTCTTAGAGATAAATGAAAACACAGACATAACATATCGGAATCTATGGGACACATTGAAAGCAGTTCTAAGAACAAAATTCATTGCTTAGATTTCATTCCTTAAAAAAAGAAAAAAAAAATGACAAATAAATGATCTCATACTTCATCTCAGAATCCTAGAAAAAGAAGAGCAAAACAACAGCAAAATAAGTAGAAGGCAAGAAATAATTAAAATTAGAGCTGAAATTAATGAAATCGAAACAAAAGAAACAATTGAAAAAATTGACAAAACTAAAAGATGGTTCTTTGAAAAAATAAATCAAAACGACAGACCCTTAGCCAAGCTAACAAAGAAAAGAAGAGGGAGAACTCAGTATCACAACAGATAGTTTAGAAATACAGAAGATAATCCGAAATTATTTTGAATTCTTATTTTTCAATAAAATAGAAGATAGTGAAGGCATCGATAAATTTCTCAGTCATATAATCTACCCAGATTTAGTCAGGAGGATATAGGAAACCTAAACAGACCCATAACAATTGAGGAAATAGAATAAACCATCAAAAGACTACCAACTAAGAAAAGCCCAGGACCGGATGGGTATACAGCAGAGTTTTACAAAACCTTTAAAGAGGAACTAATACCAATACTTTTCAAGCTATTTCAGGAAAAATGCAAAAATCCTCAATAAAATTGTGGCGAATCGGATACAAAAACATATTAAAAAAATTGTGCACCATGATCAAGTAGGATTCATCCCTGGGATGCAAGGCTGCTTCATTATACAGAAATCAATAAATGTTATTCATCACATAAATAGACTTAAAAATAAGAACCATTTGATCATCTCGATAGATGCAGAAAAAGCATTTGACAATGTTCAGCATCCCTTTATGTTCAAAACTCTGGAAAAACTAGGGATAACAGGAACATACCTCAATAATGTAAAAGCAATCTATGCTAAGTCTCAGGCTAGCATCATTCTGAATGGAGAAAAATTGAAGGTATTCCCTCTAAAATCTGGAAGAAGATAGGGATGCCCTCTCTCACTACTTCTGTTCAACATAGTTCTCGAAACACTGGCCAGAGCAATTAGAGAGATTAAAGAAATTAAAGGCATAAAAATAGGAAAAGAAGAACGTAAATTATCACTATTTGCAGATGACATGATTCTATACTTAGCAGACCCAGCAAGGTATACAAAGAAACTATTAGAGGTAATAAATGAATTCACCAAAGTGGCAGGATATAAAATCAATATGCATAAATCAAAGGCATTCCTGTATATCAGCAACAAATCCTCTGAAATAGAAATGAGGACAACAACTCAATTCAAAATATCCACACACACACAAAAAAAAAATACTTGGGAATCAACCTAACAAAAAAGGTGAAAGACTTATAAAATGAAAACTACAGAACCCTAAAGAGAGAAATAGAAGAAGATCTTAGAAGATGGAAAAATATACTATGTTCATGGATAGGCAGAACTAACATCATCAAAATGGCAATATAACCAAAAGTTCTCTATATGTTAAATGCAATGCCAATCGGGTCTAAAAGCATGCAATGGAGGAAGGATAGCATCTTCAACAAATGGTTCTGGGAAAACTGGAAATTCATATGCAACAAAATGAAACTGAATCCATTTCTCTCGCCATGCACAAAAGTTAACTCAAAATGGATCAAGGAGCTTGATATCAAATCAGAGACACGGCATCTGATACAAGAAAAAGTTGGCTATGATCTACATACTGTGGGGTTGGGCTCCAAATTCCTCAATAGGACACCATTAGCACACTAGTTAATACCTAGAATCAACAAATGGGACTTACTCAAACTAAAAAGATTTTTCTCATCAAAAGAAACAATAAGAGAGGTAAATAAGTAGTCTACATCCTGGGAACAAATCTTTACTCCTCACACTTCAGATAGAGCCCTAATATCCAGAGTATACAAAGAACTCAAAAAATTAAACAATAAGAAGACGAATAACCCAATCAACAAATGGTCCAAGGACCTGAACAGACACTTCTCAGATGAGGACATACAATCAATCAATAAGTACATGAGAAAATGCTCACCATCTCTTGCAGTCAGAAAAATGGAAAACAAACCCTCCCTAACATACCATCTCACTCCAGTATGATTGGCAGACATTATGAAGTCAAACAACAAGTGCTGGCGAGGATGTGGGGAAAAGGGTACACCTGTACATTGCTGGTGGGACTGCAAATTGGTGCAGCCAATTTGGAAAGAAGTATGGAGATTTCTTGGAAGCTAGGAATGGAACCACCATTTGACCCAGCTATTCCCCTTCTCGGTCTATTCCCTAAGACCTAAAATGTGCATGCTGCAGGGACACTGCTACATTGATGTTCATAACAGCACAATTCAAAATAGCAAGAGTGTGGAACCAACCTAGATGCCCTTCAATAGATGAATGGAAAAAAAAATGTGGCATTTATACACAATGGAGTAATACTCTGCATTAAAAAATGTCAAAATCATAGAATTTGCAGGGAAATAGATGGCATTAGAACAGATTATGCTAAGTGAAGCTAGCCAATCCCTAAAAAAACAAATGCCAATAGTTTTCTTTGATATAAGGAGAGTAACTAAGAACAGATTTGGGAGGAAGAGCATGAGAAGAAGATTAAGATTAAACAGGGGTGACAGGTAGAAGAGAAAAGGAAAGAGAAGGGAAATTGCATGGAAATGGAAGGAGACCCTCATGGTTATACAAAATTACATACAAGAGAAAGTGAGGGAAAAGGGGGGAAAAAACCAAGGGGGAGAAATGAATTACAGTAGATGGGGTAGAGAGAGAAGATGGGAGAAGAGGGGATGGGGGAAAGTAGAGGATAGGAAAGACAGCAGACTACAACAGACACTAGTATTGCAATACGTAAAACAGTGGATGTGTAACAGATGTGATGCTGAAACCTGTATACGGAGTAAAAATGGGAATTCATAACCCACTTGAATCAAAGTGTGAAATATGATATGTCAAGAAATAGGTAAATTTTGAACAACCAACAATAAAAATTAAAGGAAAAAAAACACATAGAGAACTATTTCAATGAAAAATGGACTAGACATATAACACCTACGCTTTATCATGCAAAAGGCAAGTCCAACTATACACCATGCCTCCTCTGAACGGCTTGTATTTCTATTCTGTTTGTGTTATTATTCTCCATCATAGTAGGATTAGTAGTCAGAGTCTAGTAGGGTATGTGTTAGTGTCAGGGATTCAGTATTTTGAATGGAAAAAATGAAAATGAATCCAATGTGTATGCAAATATGGGCTACACAATAAATTACCCACTCTCATCCAGAACAATGGCTTCACATTACCTTCGCCCCAAATAAGACACAATTAGAGGAGAAGAGTTAGAAAATCTGTGAATATATATCTGGAATGGAAAATGCAAAGGAGTTCACAACCTTGGATGTGGTAGAGGAGTTTCCAAATGTAAGGGACAAGGTAAACACTCCACAAACTTGGAGCTCTGCTGGCCTAAAGACTTCTTGAGAAACTGCCTCTGAGGTTGGGAACTCAAAATATATGTTGTTGTCAGGAGCTTTAGCTTTGTTTCTAGTGAGACCATCAGAGCTGGGTCTACATCTATGTGACCTGGAGGACGTGGTTTCTTATTTTCCAATGAACACTAGGCTACAGTACTGAATTATCTCTTTGTAGGTAAACTGTGACCACTGGGGTCTAAGAGTCTCCCCGTGTGGACTGTGAGGGCATTTGGTCATTCTCCACTTTTCGTGGTGTTTCTTGCTGCTGCACTGGGAGTTTGGTATTTTCTTCACGAAATACAAGGAGTTGAACTGGGACACAGTGCTGGAGGGAGTACTGTCATGTGTAGTGGGTCATGGTCTGCAGGAGAATGCACCAACCAGGCTTCTAGCCCACATAGATTGTCCCCTTGTCCATAGCAACCTGATTCTGAACATTGCCCTAAAAATTCTCCATATACCAATATGCATTTACATATAAGAATTTCCTGGCTGCACCACGTCAGTCACATGCCATTTGGAAGCAATGGCAGATCCACATGGCCCCACCACGGATGTTTTATCACAAACCTGCACACCACAGCTTGCGCCTACAATTGAGGAGTATTCAACTTACTGGCATCTCTGTTCTACACCAATTTAATGAAACTCAGTCAATTAGGGCACTTTCTGGTACACTCATGATCAGCAACAGGGCATACAAAGGTTCTCCAGTGCCACCTGGTCATAGGAATTTCAAAAATTTCATGGTATTTATCTAGCCATTTTTCAAGGTGGAAGTTGGAGGCACTGTAGGTTTCAATTCATTTAGGAACCATTAAATTGTGAGGAAGCTCATTTCAATGAAATCTCTGGAGGACACTCACAGGCAAGTCTTCCCAAAGAGTCGCCAAAAGGTCACATGAAGCCAGGCCCATTGAGGTCTACAGTGTGAGGTCTATGTGTGTTTTGACTATGGCTGCCAAGTCTTTCAGAATAAAATCTTGTGATATCCTGGGTGAGATTCCCAGTGCTCTGTGGAAAGCCACCCTCGGCCTAGGTCTCAGTTTCCAAGGGCGAGTCTCATGTGTGGCCTCCTAAAAACTCAACACAATTCATGCAAATACTTCTCTGAGTTCAGTTCCATAACTCAGTCTCTAAGGGGAATCAGACCAGATTTCAAGTCCTGGTTGACCTACTCATCTCTTCCAACCCCAACACAAATGACCAAAATTAAACCAAAACATTCCCACATGACCCTCACCTTATTGCATATAGACACTCATCTTAACCTCTGCCTGGAAGTTTCCATGAAGGACACAGCCCAAGACAGTGTCCAAAATAGGCTTCCTTGCCCCTTATTTTCCTAATGTCAGGGTGGCCTGGACACCCTTCCTGTGACCCAGGAGTGATCAAATAGGCCTGCCGTAATACTGCTCTGCTTCTCCAATTTGAGGCCTACTGACAGTGGGGTTTAGAATCTTTATGTGAATTGGAGTCATGAGAAAACACAAGCACCTCTGGGCTAGCATGTGCAGGGCTTTGAAGAAATCATTTGACCCAAAGGATCCCTATTCTCACTTGATGGAGGTCAGGAACCTTACAGTGGAAGGCAAGAGACTTTATGCTCAATGACTCCTCTTTTGGGCATTTCGGTTTTGGATTCACACATGGGATCTTTCTTTATATCGATCAGGTGCTAAGAATCTAAGCCAAAGCCTCACACAGGGCCAAGAGGCTGATTCAGACACACCCCTTTCTAAAGCAATTAGGCAAAGAGCCACAGGTGAGGCACATTCATTTCCATTTGAAAAATGTTTTCTTCCAGCTTCACAAAGGGGTGGCCTGAGGCAAAGAAATTCCTGAAATACAGGGAAATAGAACAAAAGGTAAGCAAAAGGCCCAAAGCACGGTTTTTCCACTGAGACTTTACTGGTCACACTGATATCTGAGTTTTCTTAGTTGCTCGCCATTCCCTTCAGCTATCCAGTACATGGCCATGTCACAGAGCTTGAAGGTGGTACCTCGCTTGGACACAAAACCATGAGCCTATTCTGGAGAGTGGCCAGAATTCAAAAATAAAACCAGACCTTAGGAAAATAGCAGGTGTTGCCCATCGATAAGGGAAGCCACAGTGCATTCATATATTCGGCCGGATGAATGCTGGGAAGCTTTCTACCAGACAGGACACATCCATTCATGCATTCTCTTTTCTAATGTTTACAACCACGGACCCAATGGGATACACAGACATAGAAACACTTGCCTTATCAAATCACTTATTAGAAACAGTTCACTCCAAACCAAACAAACCGCCATTCCTACCTATTCTGAGAACATGAGACAAAAGCACAAACACACACCCACACCCACAAAGCACCTTCTTCCCCCAAGTAGGTCTCTGACTATCCGGAGTGTCCTCTGACTATTGGGCCATACTATGTTCCCCTGAAATTGCCTGCCCTGTTTCAGATCTGGTTTCCTTGGCCAACTCTGTAAAGTTGTCAGGAGGCAGCGGTGATCCACTACCTGCTTTCTCAGGAAAGGCCACTCTTCAGAGCTTTCCTGGCTTTTGGCCATCCTCATATCAGTAGGTACCAACAAAGACTGATTCTGTCCTTGGTAAATCCAAAGAAGTGAGACCACTGCTACTGGGACTGGAATGGGATTTGGGTGCCTGGCTTCCTTGATCCCAAGTTCAGAGAGTTCTATCACCAAGGATGTGAGGTGAGGTCTGAGGTCACTTCCTTCAGGAACTGAATGAGCTCACACCCTTGGCAACCACTTTGTCCTAACAGTTGCTTACAAGGGTCCCCTGAAATGAAGGCTGCCCCTACTTTCTGTGACAGTTTCACAAGTTAGAATGGTATATTAACCATAGGCAACCGGGAACAGCTCTCCACACAGCCTGGTTTGGTCCTTCTTCTCTACATTAAGAAGAGAGAGGATGATTCAGACATATCCCTTCATCCTGACCAGGTTGTTTGCAAGAGAAGATGACTTTTGCTCACTCAGTTCCTTCATAGCTGCCTACAACTTCTCCAGGGATCATTTTTGCATGTACCTTTGAGTTTCTTAGCAATAGGAAGTTCCCCTACATTCCTGTATTGTAAGACCTACTCTGTCCCTGCTCTTCTGTAAAGTTAGATTGAGGGAATAGTGTATGGTTAGGGTTAATAACAGGTTCAATTTGCATTAGGAATCATTCTGCTGGATGAATAATGGTATTGAAAACCTGCGATATTTACAAGAATATATAGGTGAAAATTAAGTATGAAAACAGAAATCTAGGTAAGATTTGAAGCCCAGAAGAGCATTGGGACCTTGATTGTGATACTGAGCTTTGATTTATTTTCTGCACAGATGTCTCAGATACATCAATATACAATGGCAAAGGTCCCTGTATTTTGGATGATTGATTGTCAAAGAGAACTTCCAGTCAAAAAGGGATAATCAGTAGGATTAGGAAGATAGTCGGTAGGTTTAGAAAGGAGAGTGAGCATAGGATTTGGACCAAAAGTTCTTTAGCTATAGGGTTTCGGGTATAGAGTGAATGTAAATGTCACCACATGTGAAGAGTCAGTCACAATGATGAACTGGGGAAAATATGTAGGAAAGCAGATATCAATAGAGACATTAGGAAATCTGGCAAAGTGTAGTCCGTAGTGAAAGGTTAATAAAATAGGTACTTATCACTTCCTGTTTTCTGTATGCTTAATAAAACACTGTTGAAATCTTGAGAAATGTTTGCTAGTCTTGTTCCCAGAATGTGCTGTCCTCAGCTGCCAAACTGCAGAAAGTAATTCCTCACCCGGTTGCCCACAAACAGCTCACTCGCCCGGACCCATCAATAAACATCCTGCCCTGCCCTCTCCAAGGAAAGTATATAAGCTCTGCTTAAGCTGTTCTCAGGGCTCTCTGCTCTATTCAAGTGAACTCTGAGCCCCAGCATGCTGGACCCATAATAAACCCTTTGCTTTTGCATGAGACAGTCTCTTGGTGGTTTCTTCCCTGGACGCTCGCCCGACCTTTACATATGGAGGTTCCACTGAGATCCAGCAGCGGCAGATGAGAGACCCCAACGGGCTCCTCTCGGGGTATGTAAGGTGCCTCTTTCTAGTTTCAGGTTTCAGGTTAGGGCTTGGCAAATGGCTGTTGATGAAGAGTGTGAGCTCTCTCCGACGGTGGCTGAGAGACATGTCATAGAGCCACAGGCCACGTCACTGGGGGACTCCCCAGAGGACTCGGGAAATCGAGGAACAATAGTCTCCTCGACTCAGTGATATTTTGTTTCAGATTCGGTATTGCCAGCCCATCGGGTTTTGCCGGCTACTCAGTCCTGGTCTCAGTGTTGGACGTCCATTGCCTGTCTTTATTGTATTGTCTTGTCTGTGTCGTGTGTCGTTGATTTTACTGATTGTTTATCTTTCATTATGGGATAGAGCACTTCAATGCCTCTTTTGCTGACCCTTGATCATTGCACCAAAGTCCGCTTAAGGGCTCAGAATCTTTCTTTTTCAGTTAAACGCTGGACCTGGCAGACTCTCTGTGCCTCAGAATGGCCCACCTTTGGATTCAGATGGCCCCTAGAAGGATCTTTCTACTTCCCACTAATTTAAAAAGTCAGAGATATTGACTTTCAGCCAGCGCCACATAGACATCAGGATCAAGAGACATATATCTTAACTTTGCAGGACCTCTGCAATTCTCCTCCTCCATGTGTGAAGCTTTTCCTTGCCCCTGCCCCCGCTCCTACTCTTTCCGTCATGCTCTCTCAAACCTTCTGCTTCTCCTCCTCCTTCAACCTCTGTTCTCCCTGAGTCACAAGATTTTACTCTACTGGACTCTCGTCCTACTACTTATTCCCTGCCCTCGTCCCCCAACCCCCAACACCCTCTAAGTAATTCCTCTGCTGCTGTCTCAGCCTCTCCGCCATTGGAGGAAGCTAAGCGAGCCCAGCGCACTCCAGATAACTCCCCTGCGGAAAACAGAGCCCCTCCTTTCCTGGAGGTTGCTGGCCCGGCTAAAGGAATTTGCCGGCGTTGAATGATTGAAATCCCTGGAACTCACGTGATGCTCCCTCTCCATTTCTAAGGAACAATGATTGATGACAACCATGGGGGAAAAATGCAAGCCTACCAGTATTTACCTTTCTCCTCTTCAGACCTAAATAACTGGAAAAATAACAATCCCCCTTTTACCGAGGACCCCACCTGGGTCTCAGGTGTGGTTGAGTCATTGATGTTTTCACACCAGCCTACTTGGGATGACTGCCAACAACTCCTAGGGACTCTCTTCATGACAGAGGAACAAAAGAGAATCTTCCTGGATTCTAGAAAAAAATATTCTCGGACCAGATGGGTGACCGACAAAACTTCCCAAAATATGCAAAGCCGCCTTTCCCTTGCACCGACCCAACTGGGACCCCAAAACCTGTGAAGGTAATGAGCATCCTTCCTCTTATTGCCGGGCTCTAGTAGTGGGTACTTTAGTGGCCGCTAGGCGACCAACTATTTTGGCCAAGGTAAGAGAGATTATTCAAGGGACTGATGAATGTCCCTCCATGTTCCTACAGAGAATTATGGAGGCATATAGGAGATTTAATCCTTTCGATCCTCAGGGAGAGAATCAAAAGGCATCTGTCATGGTGGCCTTTATTGGGCAAGCTGTTCTGGATATTAAAAGACAGTTACAATGCTTAGATGGATTACAAGATATGACTTTGAGAGGTTTAGTCAGAGAAGCCAAGAAGGTATACTATAAGAGAGAAACTGAGGAAGACTAGGGAGCAAAGGGAGGATAAAAGAAACAAAAGACAGACTAAGGCATTGACTAAGATCCTGGTCACAACAACAAATAGACCAGAAATTAAGAAACATGGAGACAGGAAGGGACACCGGGGCCCACACAAGAGGCCACCCCTGGCCTCAATTCAATGTGCCTACTCTAAAAAAAAGGACACTGGGCTAAAGAGTGCCCTAGAAAGAGACAGCCAGGCCAGCTGGACATTCTGACTCTGTAGGATTACTAAGAAAGTCGGGGCTCAGATCCTCTCCCCGAGCTCAGGGTAACTTTTGAAGTGGAGGGGACCCCAGTATACTTTGAAGTGGATACAGGGGCAAGATATTCTGCCTTTAAGGCCCCATTGGAACCTCTATCAAATAAAAGGTCTCTAATTCAAGGGGCTAATGGCAGTAAATATCGGGCTTGGACAACTAAGAGGACCATGGACCAGGGGAAAGGAAAAATCCATCACTCATTCCTAGTAATCCCAGAATGCACTGCCCCATTGATTGGCAGAGATCTCCTCACAAAGCTCTGGGCCAAAATAACTTTTTACCCTGAAGGCCCCCAAGTGGAATTTCTAAATCCTTCAGTAAAAACTCCTATAATCACGGCTCTAACTATGTCAGTAGAAAATGTACATCAAATCACTCACCTTGGTTCAAAGAAACTGCATTCATATCTGAAGGATAAAGAACAGAGTTTTCCATTAACCTACTCACAGTGAAAGGAAACAACTGAATGGATAACAAAAGCCTGTTGGGTCCATCAATTGGTTAATTCTTACCCTTCCAAGCTTCCTGCAGGAAAGCACCTACGAGGAACCATACCAGGACAATTCTGGGAAGTGGACTTTACTGAAATTAAGCCAGCAAGGAATGGACTTAAATATCTCCTAGTCTTTGTAGATACATTTTCAGGATGGATTGAAGCCTTCCCCCCCCCCCAAAAAAAAAAAGAAAAGAAAAAAAAATGAAACAGCGCAAATGGTGGTCAAGAAGATCCTGGAAGATATTTTTCCAAGGTACGGCCTTCCTAAAGTAATAGGGTCTGATAATGGACCGGCGTTCGTGGCCCAGGTAACTCAGAGGTTAGCAAGGACCCTGGGGATTAATTGGAAGTTACATTGTGTTTACAGACCCCCGAGTTCAGGACAGGTAGAAAGAATGAATAGAACCATTAAAGAGACCATAACGAAATTAAACTTAGAGACCGGCATAAAAGATTGGACTATGCTCCTGCTTTATGTACTGTTTCATGCAAGAAATACTCAATCTATTTCTTTGTGTAACCTCACACCCTGTGAAATTCTCTATGGTGTCCCTCCTCCAGTAAGGGACCTACCCCAACTCTAAGACCTAACGATTCCTTCCACACCCCCTTGCTTAACAGACTTAAAGCTCTTGAAAGAACTCAGGGATACCTGTGAAAACAGATGGCCACTGCCTACCAACCTGGGGATGAGGGGACTCTACAGCGATATCAAGTAGAGACTTCGTCTATGTCTATGTAAGACGACATCTGGTGTCATCCCTGGAACTCCGCTGAAAAGGACCATACCAGGTGCTACTTATAACACCTACAGGGTAAAGGTAGTCAAAATCACTTCCTGGATCCCTACCTCTCATCTCAAGCCTGTGCCCTGTCCAGACTCTGGCTGGAAACTGGAAAAGACTGGAAACCCTTTCAAATTGTGGATTCGCTGTGTGGATAAGGCTATAGACTCTCCCCTTGACCACCAGTAGTCCTAACCCTCATAAGCCTGTTCAGCAGCGATGGCTGATCACAAATCCTACTGGAACGGAAGTATGGTCTATCTTGCATACAGCCCGCTTAGGGACCTGGTGGCCATCTCTCCAGCCAGACATTTGTCAGCTGCGTATAGGTCTTCCCGATTGGGATATCCCTAATGAAGAGGATCCCACTAAAATTCCATTAAATTCCTTCCATACCATAGATAATGGAAACAAACATTATTGATGTAGGGACACGCGAGCCAGATGCTGGATGGCTAGCCTAGATTACTATGTTTGCCCAGTGTACTATCAAAGCCACAAACAGTCAAGGCTGTGTGCGGGGAACGCCGACATCTTCTGTAAGTCATGGGGATGTGAGCATACAGGGACTGCCACATGGAACCAAAACTACTCATGAAATTCTCTACACAGCATTGGCCATATTACCAATTAGACAACCAAAACCGATGGCCCCCAGAGGGGTCTCTAGATCCTCAAATTCTGTGTGACCTTTTTAACTTCTGCAAGTGCTCAAAAGGGTGAAAGGAGATTCCTCTATGTGGAGGCCTTTTCTCTCCTTTGCTCACATCGTGAACTATGCTTCTCCAATACATGCTCACCCTCAGCCTTCTGCTCTAGACTCTCTGTTGTCACTCCCACCTCATCAACTTGATTTCTCCCCTCCAATTACTATATTAAAAACCCAAACCTCCACCGTTTCTCAGACCATTGCCCCCTTGCTGAGGTAGCAGGTACTGAGGTAACCCTCCACTCACTCACTCCTCTCTTCTCCTGTCAGTGCCCACACTGGGTCCCACCAGGTCCTCTTACCAGCTAACCCAAAGCTCAAACCAGCTGAGAAGAGCCCTCAGACCCCTATCCAAGATGTAATGAAAATGGCCTTTAAAGTTGCTTTGCCATCACTGAAAACAGGTTACTAAGAATTTAAAGTCCCTTACATCCTTTTTGGGATACTCACTCCCATCTCCCGCTCAGTTCTACCCGTTCTACTACTCATGTTTTTGTTGCTAGGAAGATCTCAAAACCCTTTTCCATTATTTTTTTACATCTCTCCTTCCTCATTCTCAGATCCAAAGAGCTGCTCTCAGCCCTGCATTCCCCGTCTTCCCCCTCTGTACCAGGCCCACAGGAAAGTCTTAACTGACCTTATCCAGAAGTTTTCACCATGGCTAACTTTAGGACTTTCAGCAAAAGAGTCCCTATAAAAGAGTTCAGTGTAGATAAACTTCTTCTTTTTGTGTTGCCCTGGTCTACCTGGCAACTGGCTGAAAAAAAAACAGCACTCCTGAGCTAGACACACCCTTACTAGTTTTTCACAACATATGTGATCAAGGCTTCTGTCCTTTAGCTGGGGCTTCATAGAGATGGCTACATTGCTAAGATGAATAAGTTACAAACTGGGCTCCATGGAAACAGCTGGCAGGGGGAAAAAAAGGGAAAAAAAAGCTCTCCCCCACCCAGGTGTCCTTGAAAATTTAACTTGCCCAGAACTGAGGAAAAATCAGAAACAAAAACTGCTCTTTGTGAACTTCTGCAGACTGTGAACTTCAGAGCCCCTTCCCTTACATGTTGGGTACAAAATTCTGAAACTACCTAAACTTGGGTTTCAGGGGATTAATTGATTACAACAGAAGCAATGCCCTCTGAATCTGGTTGCAACCAAATATGACTGTTTCCTTGTCTTTGGTGCTATCTTAGGTGCCTTGCCTTGTCCGTCCCTACAACAATATAATTCTATATACTTAAACGTTGTTTATGTTTTTATGAAATGGTCAACAGAAGTGATTAATTGTGTAATGATGCAGATGTTTCCCAGAGTGCTCTATTATGACGCAGGTTCATTGGAAGATCAAATAGAGGGGCATACAACCCGGTTCAGTTGGGAACATATATCTCTCACCTTAGCCATTCTATTATGAATAGGAGTTGCTGCCTGGGTTCGCACAGGAACCACTGCCCTGGTCCATGGGACACAACAAATGACCCAATTAGAAGAAGCAATAGATCAAAACTTAAAGATATTAGAAAATTCCATCACAACTTTGCAGGAATCTTTTACCTCTCTCTTTGAAGTTGTTTTACAGAAAAGTCGAGGTTTGGACCTCCATTTTATGAGAGAAGGGAGCCTTTGTGCTGCATTGAGGAAAGAATTTTTTTTTTTTTTTTTATGTTGACCATACTGGAGTTGTAACAAACCCTATGAGTAAATTAAAAAGATGCCTTGAAGAGCATCAAAGAGAGATAGAGACCCAAAATTGGTGGTTTGAGTCTTGGTTTACACAGTCCCCCTGGTTAACTACGTTTTAATCAACCCTGGCCGGTCCAATAATAATCCTCATTTTATTGCTTACTATAAAACCCTGTTTCTCAACCATGTAATTTCTTTTCTCCAAGCTCAAATTGGACAAGTTAAACTTATGTTAATACCCCACTAGCATACATAAAATGTGACACCCCCCCAACAATCACTTTTATGATTAAAAGTAGCCAGAGGAAGAAGTGGGGAATGAAATGTTAATAAAATATGTACTTGTCACTTCCTGTTTTTCTGTATGCTTAACAAAACACTATTGAAATGTTGAGAAATGTTTCCTAATCTTGTTCCCAGAATGTGCTGTCCCCAACTGCCAAACTGCAGAATGTACTCCCTCACGCGTTTACACACAAACCACTAACTCGCCCTGACCCATCAATAAACTTCCCTCCCTGCCCTCTCCAAGAAAATTATATAAGTTCTGCTTAAGATGTTCTCAGGGCTCTCTGCTCTATTCAAGTGAGCTCTAAGCCCCAGCATTCTGGACCCCAAATAAACCCTTTCTGTTGCATGAGATAGTCTCTTGGTGGTCTCATCCTCTGACACTCGCCCTACATTTACTTGGATGATTGAATGTAGATGAGAACATCCATTCAAAAGTGATAGTCGGTAAAATTAGGAAGATAGTCGGTAGGTTTAGGAAGAAGAGTGAGTATAAAATTTGGAACAAAAGTTCTTTTGCAATAGGGTTTCGGTTACAGAATGAATGTAAATGTCAACACAAGTGAAGAGTCAGTCACAATGATGAATTGGAGAAAATATGTTGGAATGCAGATATCAATACAGACATTACAAAATCAGGAAAAGTATAAAGTCAGTGATAGGATTAGACATTTTCAACAGGGTTGAGTTTGAATATATAATCTTAGGAAGAAACGAATATGTAGTCATCAATAGGATTGATATTTGAGAGCAATAGGCAAATTGAACATTGATGTTTTTAGTAATCCATGTTCACTTTCCATTTAGGCTTTGGTACAAATATAAGTTTGACCTTTGAATTTTGTGTCCAGAATATTACTGTGATAACATGTATATATAGATCGAGTGACATAAGTATTTCTTCCACCATTTTTGGGAGCAATATTTTGAAGACTTATAAATTAGTGTTTGGGGTACAAACAGGTGTACCCGGTGTCTATGAATATAGAGATAATGCATGAATAGACCAACTGTGAATAAGTAATATAACTGGTTCCACTTTAAATGGTGGATTGAATTGATATCTGAAAATATAAAAAATCGTATATTGATATACAATCATTCATTCCAACAAGTTATACATCAATGTTAATATTAGGGTTATGGTTTATCATGAAGGGTGTGTGAGTTTTGCTTCAATGTGATTATAAAAATCGAAAATAATGTGTTTGTAAAAAAGAATCTTGAGAAGACCAGTCAAGAAATATGGAAGAATACATGTGTTCTAAAGTAGGAAGTAATTGAAAGTGAAAAAATGCCTATTATTTTGTGATCTTTTTGATGAAATATATATCCTATGATGTGCATAAACTGAAGAAATAGTAATGTACCAGTGTTTAATTAAAATGAACATCAAAATACACATCATGTTCCATATGAATCTTCTTGCATTGAGGTTAAACTGGGTCAGTTACTCTAGATATATTAGGATTTGTATGCAACATTCACTGAAGTTAGTTTTCAGTACTAAAAACAAAAAAGTATTTCAGGTTGATGAATATTTCTGAGAATAATATTTAGAAAAGATGATCATAAATCCACATACATGAATATGAATGAATTAAGGGAGTGTATATTAAGATACAAATATTTCATATTTTGAAAAATCTGGAGAATGTGTGTATGTATATATATATATATATATATATATATATATATATATATATATACACACACACACACACACACACACACACACATATATATACATACAAACACACATATATACATACACACACACACACACACATTAAAAACTAGCAATATATATGCTATTCGAAATTCATCATGAAATATATATCATTCACAGATCTAAAAATATTCATTTTACTGAACATGGATTTATATATAATGTTGTAAAACTAGGAAGCTCACCCATTGGTTATATTTTCAGTTCCAACAGCGTTTAGGAGGAGTGATCTTCTCTCACAATTTGTATCTGCCAAGTCGTTCACCTCACAAGAATGTAGGTGTGGTACCAGGTAGGATTCTATATGTGTTTATTGCTGTTGCATTGGGAGTTTAGTAATTGATTCATGGAATCCAAGGAGTTCAACTGGGACACAGTGCTGGAGCGAGTTCTCTCAGGCGTGGTGCGTTAGGGTATGCAAGAGAATGCACCAACCAGGCTTCTATCCCACATAACTTGCCCCCTTAAACATAGCAACCTGATTGTAAACATTGCCCTGAAACGTCACCATATAACAAGATGCCTTTGCATAGGAGGGTCTGCTGATTGCACCATGTCAGTCACAAGCCATTTGGAAGCCAATGGCAGATCCACATGGCCCCACCACAGATGTTTTTTCACACACCTGCCAACCACTACTCTAGGACAACTACTCAGCAGGCTCCAACTTATTTTCATGAAACCCAATCAATCAAGGCACTGTCTGGTACACTCATGATCAGCAACAGAATATCCAATGGTTCTCCAGTGCCACCTGGTCATGGGAAATTGAAAATTTTCATGGTATTTATCTAGCCATTTTTCAGGGATGAAGTTGGATGCACTGTGGGTTTCAATTCATTCAGGAACCATTAAATGTTGAGGAAACTCATTTCAATGTAAGTTCTGGAGAATTCTCACAGGCAAGGCTTCCCAAAGAGTGGCCAAAAGGTCACATGAAGCCAGGGCCATTGAGGTCTAAAATGTGATGTCATTGTCTGTTTTGACTCTCAACAATGGCTTCCAAGTCTTTCAGAATAAAATCATGTGATATCCTGGTTGAGATCAGAGTGCCCTGTGGAAAGCTACCCAGGGCCTTCATCTCAGTTTCCAAGGATGACTCTCATGCGTGGCTTCCTCAAATCCCAACACAATTCATAGCAATACTTCTCTGAGGTGAGTTCCAGAACTCAGTCTCTAAGGGGAATCACACCAGAGTTCAAGCCCAGGTGGACCCAGTCATCTCTTCCAACTGCCACACAAATGACCACAATAAAACCGAAATTCTCCCACATGGTCCTCATCTTCTTCCATATTGACACTCATCATAACCTCTGGCTGGAGGTGTCCATGAGGGACGCAGCCCAAGACAGTGTCCAAAATAAGCTCCGTTGCTCCTCATTTGCCTAAATTCAGGGTGGCCTGGACACCCTTCCTTTGTACCAGGAGTGATCAAAAAGGCCTGCCTGTCATACTGCTCCACTTTTCCCATTTGAGGCCTATTGAGTGTCACTTAAAGATACTTTATGTGAATTGGAGTGATGAGAAAACCTAAGCACCTACGGGATAGCCTCAGAAGGGCTTTGACGAACTCATCTGACCCAAATGATCCCTAATCTCACTTGATGGAATTCAGGAACCTTACAGAGGAAGGCAGAAGACTTCATCCACAATTACAGCTCTTTTTGCCATTTTTCATTTGGATGCACACATGGGATCTTTCTTTAGATCCATCAGGTGCTGAGAATCTAAGTCAAAGAATCACACTGGGCCAAGAGGCTGATTCAGACACAACTCTTTCCAAATCAATTAAGTAAAGAGTCAAAGGTGAAGCCTATTTATTTCCATTTGAAAACTATTTTCTTCAGGATTCACAAAGGGGTGGTGTGAGACAAAGACTTCCTGACTCTCAGGGCAACAGAATAATAGGTAAGCAAATGGCCCAAAGCAGGGTTTCTCCACTGAGACTTTCCTGGTCAACTGATATCTGAGTTTTCTCAGATGCTCGTCATTTCCTTCAGCTATCCAGAACATTGCCTTGTCACAGAGCTTGGGTGTGGTACATAACTTAGACACAAAACCATGAGCCTATTCTGGAGAATGTCCAGAATTCTGGAGGAAAACAGCAACTTAAGAAGGTAGCAGGTATTGCCCATTAATAAGGCAATCCACAGTCAATTCATAAAATGGGCAGGATGAATGCTGGGAAGCTTTCTACTAGACAGGACATATCCATTGATGCATTCTCTTTTCTAATGTCTACAACCACGGACACAGTGTGATACACAGACCCAGAAACACTTGCCTTGTTAAACGACTTACTAAAAACAGTTCACTCCAAACCAAACAAACTGACTTTTCTTCCTATTCTCAGAACATGAGACAAAACCACAAACCCACACCCACACCGACAATGACACCTTCTTCCCCCAAATAGGTATGAGACTATCCGGAGTATCCTCTGACTGGTGGGCCATACTATGTTCCCCCGAAATGTCCTGTCCTGTCTCAGATCTGGTCTCCTTGGCCAACTCTGTGAAGTTGTCAGGAGCCAGGAGTGAGCCACTACCTGCTTTTCCAGGAAAAACCCCTCTTCCAAGCTTTCCAGGCATTTGGCTTCCTCACCTTAGTAGGTACCAAGAAAGACTGATTCTGTCCTTGGTAAATCCAAACAAGTGAGACCACTGGGACTGGGACTGGGACTGGATCTGGGTGCCTGGCGTCCTGGATCCCATGTTCAGAGAGTTCCATCAATAAGGAAGTGCTTTGAGGTCATTTCCTTCAGGAACTGAATGAGATCACTGCCTCGGCAACCACTTTGTCCTAAGAGTTTCTTCCAACGGTCCCATGAGATGGAGGCTGCTCCTACTTCCTGTGACACTTTCACAAGTTAGAATGGTATATCAACCATAGGGAACCAGGAACAGCTCTCCACACAGTCTTGGTTTGGTCCATCTTCTCTACATTAAGATGAGAGAGGCTGATTCAGAAACATCCCTTCATCCTGACCAGGTTGTTTGCAATGGAAGATAACTTTTGCTCTCTCAGGTCCTTCATACCTGCCTACATCTTCTCCAGGGATCATTTCTGCATGGAGCTTTGAGGTTCTCAGCAGATGGAAGATCCACTACATTCCTGTATTGTAAGATCAACACTGTCCCTGCTCTTCTGTAAACATGTTATTAACACAAACAGTGTATGGTTAGTGTTAATAACATGTTCCATTTGGGTTAGGAATTATTCTGCTGCATGAATAATGGTATTGGAAACTTGCGATTATTTTAAGAATATAGAGATGAAATATATGTATGAAAAAAGAAATCTAAGTAAGATTTGAAGCCCAGAAGGGCATTGGGCCCTTAATTGTGATACTTAGCGTTGAATTACATTCTGCACCGATGTCTCAGATAAATCAATATACAATAGCATAAGACCTTGTACCTTGAATGATTGAATGTAGAAGAGAACATCCAGTCAAAAAGGGATACTCGGTAGGATTAAGAAGATAGTTAGTATGTTTAGGAAGAAGAGTGAGTATAGGATTTGGAACAAAAGTTCTTTAGCAATAGGTTATTTATTAGGGTGTGAATGTAAATGTCAGCACATGTGAAGAGTCAGTCACAATGATGAACTGGGGAATATAAGTAGGAAAGCAGATAGCAATAGAGACATAATGAAATCAGGCAAAGTATAAAGTGAGGGATAGGATTAGACATTTTCAATTGGGTTGAGTTTGAATATATAATTTTAAGAAGAAACACATATGTAGTCACCAATAGGATTGACATTTGAGAGCATTAGGGAACCTGGACATGGATGTTTTTAGTAATCCATGTTTTCTTTCCATTTGGGCTTTTATACAATCATAAGTGTGACCTTTGCATTTTGTGTCCAGAATATTTCTGTGATTAAATGTATATAAAGATCAGGTGACATGAGTCCACATCCACCATTTCAGGGAGCAATATTTTGAAGACGTATAAATTAGTATTGGGGGTACAAAGAGGTGTACACTGTGTCTATGAATATAGAGATAATGCATGAATAGACCATAGTGTGAATAAATAATATAACTGGTTCCACTTTAAATAATGGATAGAATTGATATCTGAAAAGATATAAGAAATCTTATATTGACATACAATCATTCATTCAAACCAGTTATACATCTAATGGTAATATCAGAGTGATAATTAATATGAATGGTATGTGAGTTTTGCTTCAAAAGTGATTATGAAAATCAAAATTAATGTGTTTGGTATAAAATCTCATGAAAAGACCAGTCAAGAAACTTAGAGGAATACATGTGTTCTGAAGCAGGAAGTGATTGAAAGTGAAACAAATGCCTATAAATTTTTGAACTTGTGGATGAAATGATATATCCTATGATGTCCATAAACTGAAAAAATAATAATGTACCAATATTGAATAAAAATAAACTTCAAAATACACATCATGTCCCGTAGGATTCTACTTGCATTGATGTTAAACTGATTCAGTTACTGTAGAAATATTAGGATTTGTAAGCTCCATTCACTGAAGTTAGTTTTCAGTACTAGGAAATAAATATGTATTTCAGGCAGATGAATATTTCTGAGAATTATCTTGTGAAAAGTTGATTATAAACCACATATAGAAACATGAGTGAATTTAGGGAGTGTATAATAAGACATATATATTTCATATTTTGAAAAATCTGGACAGTATATATATATATATATATATAGATAGATAGATAGATAGACACACACAGACATTATAATGTAGCAATATAAATGCTAATCGAAATTCACCGTGTAATACATATCATCCACATATCCAAAAATATTCATTTTACTGAACATCGATTTATATATAATGTTGTTCATCTAGGAAATTCACCAATAGGTTTAATTTTCAGTTCCATCATTATTTAGGGGGAGTGATATCTTATCACAATATGTATCTTTCAAAATCAGCGAGCTTACAAAAATGTACTTGTGATACCAGGTAGGATTCTAAATATGCATAAAAATACATGTGATGAATAGGCTACAGAGAATGGGAGACAGAAATTTACATATGTGTTAACTTTAAAAACTCATGGAGAACTATTACAATGAAAAGTTTACTAGATTTATAACACATACCCTTGATAAAGCAGAAGGGAAGTCCAAGTATACACCATGCCTCCTATGAACGGCCTGTATTTCTATTCTGTTAGGTTTCTTGTTCTCCATCATATTAGGATTAGTAGTCAGAGTCTAGTAGGTTATGGGTTAATGTCAGGGATTCAGTATTTCAAATGGAAAATATGAAAATGAATCTAATGTGTATGCAAATATGTGCTACACAAAAATCATCCCACTCTCATCCAGAACAATGCCTTGACATAACCTTTGCCCCAATTAAGACACAATTAGTGGAGAAGAGTTAGAAAATCTGTGAATACGTATGTGGAAATGAAAATGCTCAGGAGTTCACAGCCTTGGAGGCGGTAGAGAAATTTCCAAAAGTATGGGATAGGGTAAATACTCCACAAATATGGAGTTCTGCTGGCCTAATGACTCTTTGAGAAACTGCCTTTGAAGTTGGGACCTTGTAATATATGTTGTTGTCAGGAGCTTCAGCTTCCTTTGTAGTGAGACAATCAAAGCTGAATCTGCATATATGTGACCTGAAGGACATGGTTTCTTATTTTCTAGTGAACATGAGGCAGCAGTTCTGAATTCCCTCATTGTAGGTAAACTGTGGCCACTGGGAGCTAAGTGTGTCCTCGTGTGGACTGAGAATCCATTTGGTCATCCTCCACTTTTCCTGGTGATTCTTACAGCTGCACTGAGAGTTTGGTATTGGCATCAGTAAATACCATGAGTTCAATGGGGACACATTGCTGGAGGGAGTACTCTCACGTGTGGTGGGTCAGGGTGTGCAGGAGAATGCCCCAACCAGGCTTCTATTCAACAAAGCTTGCCTCCTTGTCTGCAGCAACCCAATTCTGAACATTGCCCTAAAACCTCTCAATGTAACAAGATGCCTTAACATATAAGGGTCTGCTGGCTGGACCATGTCAGTCACAAGGCATTTGGAAGCCAATGGCAGATCCATGTGGCCCCATCACAGATGTTTTATCATACACCTGCAAACCACTGCTCTAGGCCCACTAATAAGCAGGTTCCAACGTACTGGCACCTTTGTTCTACACCATTTTCATGAAACCCAGTAAATCAAGGCACTGTCTGGTACATTCATGATCAGCAACAGAACATCCAAAGATTCTGTAGTGCCACCTGCTCTTGGGAATTTCAAATATTCCATGGTATTTATCTAGCCATTTTTCAAGGATGAAGTTGGTGTCACTGTGGGTTTCAATTCATTCAGGAACCATTAAATGGTGAGGAAGCTCATTTCAATGAAAGCTCAGGAGAACTCTCACAGGCAAGTCTTCCCAAAGAGTGGCCAAAAGGTCAAATGAAGCCTGGCCCATTGAGGTCTACAATGTGAGTTCCATGTGTGATTTGACTCTCAAGTATGGCTGCCAAGTTTTTCAGAATGAAATCATGTGAAATCCTAGCTGAGATTCCCAGTGCTCTGTGGAAAGCCATCCTGGGCCTAAATCTCAGTCTCCAAGGGCAATTCTCATGCGTGGCCTTCTAATATCCCAACAGAATTCATGGTAATACTTCTCTGAGTTCAGTTCCAAAACTGAGTCTCTAAGGGGAATCACACCATACTTCAAGCCCAGGTTGACCCAGGAATCTCTTCCTACTGCCACACAACTGACCACAATTAATACCAAAACACTCCCACATGACCCTCATCTTCTTTTATATAGACACTCATCATAACCCCTGGGTTGAGGTTTCCATGAGGGGTGCATACCAAGACAGTGCCCAAAATAATCTCCCTTGCCTCTAATTTGCCTAAAGTCAGGGTGGCCTGGAAACCCTTCCTGTTAACCAGGAATGATCAAATAGGCCTGCCATTAATACTGATCTACTTCTCCAAATAATCACACTGGGAAAATATGCTGATTAAGACACATCTCTTTACAAAGCAATAAAACAAAGAGCCACAGGTGATGCCTATTCATTTCCATTTGAAAACTCTTTTCTTCAGGATTCACAAAGGGGTGGCCTAAGGCAAAGACCTTCTAGATATTCACAGCACCAGAACCATAGGTAAGCAAAATTCCCAAAGCAGGGTTTCTCCACATAGACTTTACTGTTCACACTGATATCTGAGTTTCCTGAGATGCTCCCATTTCCTTCAGCTCTCCAGTACATGGCCATGTCACAGAGCTAGGAGGTGGTACATATCTTGGACAGAAAACCATGAGCCTATTCCGGAGAGCGGCCAGAATTCAGGAATAAAACAGGAAATTAGGAAGTTAGTCATTGCTACCCATCCATAAGGAAAGCTGCAGTCCAATCATGAATCGGGCAGTATGAATTTTGGGAAGCATTATACTAGACAGGACACATTCATTGATGCATTATGTTTTCTAATGTCTACAACTACAAACACAGTGGGATACATAGACATAGAAACACTTGCCTTGTCAAACGACTTACTAGAAACAGTCCACTTCAAATCAAACAAACTGCCTTTCCTACCAATTCTCAGAACCTGAGACAAAACAACAAACTCACACCCACAACAACATAGGACTTTCTTCCCCCAAGTAGGTCTTTGACTCTCCGGAATTTCCTCTGACTGTTGTACCATACTATGTTCCCCCAAAATGCCCTGTACTGTCTCAGAGCTGGAATTTTTGGCCAACTCTTTGAAGTTGTCAGGAGCCAGCTTTGAGCCACTACCTTCTTTCTCAGGGAAGGCCACTCTCCAAAGCTCTCCTGGCATTTGGCCATTCTCAAATCAGTAGGTACCAAGAAAGACTGATTCTGTCCTTGGTAAAACCAAACAAGTGAGCCCACTGGGACTGGGTCTGGGACTGGTTCTGTGTGCCTGGCTTCTGGGATTCCAAGTTCAGAGTGTTCCAAGACCAAGGAAGTGAGATAGGTCACTTCCGTTCGGAACTGAATGAGGTCACTGGTTTGGCAACCACTTTGTCCTAACAGTTCCTTCAAAGGGTCCCATGAGATGGAGGCTGCCCCTACTTTCTGTGACACTTTCACAACTTAGAATGGTATATCAACCATAGGCACCCAGGAACAGCTCTCACACAGAACTGGTTTGGTCCATCTTCTCTACATTAAGAAGAGAGAGCCTGATTCACACACATCCCTTCATCCTAACCAGGTTGTTTGCCTTACAAGATGACTTTTGCCCTCTCAGGTCCTTTATAGCTGCCTTCATCTTCCCCAGGGATAATTTCTGCATGGACCTTTGAGGTTCTCAGCGGGTGGAAGATCCCCTATATTCCTCTATATTAAGACCAACTCTGTCCCTGTTCTTCTATAAAGTTAGATTGAGGGAACAATGTATGATTAGGGTTAATAACATGTTCGATTTGAGTTAGGAATCATTCTGCTGGATGAATAATGGTATTGGGAACCTGGGATATTTATAAGAATATAGATGTGAAATATAAGTATGAAAACAGAAATCTAGGTAAGATTTTAAGCCCAGAAGGGCATTGGGTCCTTGATTGGAATACTTAGCATTGAATTTCGTTCGCACAGATGTCTCAGATAAATCAATATACAATGGCATATCACCTTGTACCCTGGATGATTGAATGTAGAAGAGTTCATCCAGTCAAAAAGGGATAGTTGTTAGGATTAGGAAGATAGTCGGTCTGTTTCGGAAGAAGAGTGAGTATAGGATTTGGACCAAAAGTTCAATAGCCCTAGGTTTTCGGTTAGAGAGTGAATGTAAATTTCAGCACATGTGGAGAGTCAGTCACAATGATGAACTGGGAAAATTATGTAGGAAATCAGATATCAATACACACATTATGAAACCAGGCAAAGTATAAAGTGAATGATAGGATTAGACATTATCAATAAGGTTGAGTTTCAATATATAATCTTAGGAAGAAACAAATATGTAGTCACCAATATGATTGACATTGGAGAGCATTAGGCAACCTGGACATGGATGTTTTTAGTAATCCAGGATCACTTTCCATCTAGGATTTGCTACAATCAGAAGTGTGACCTTTGCATTTTGTGATCAGAATATTACTGTGATAAAATGTATATGTAGATCAGGTGACATGAGTATTTCTTCTAACATTTCTTGGAGCAATATTTTGAAGAGATATAACTTAGTATTGGGGGTACACAGAGTTGTACCCTGTGTCTATGAATGTAGAAGAAATGCATGAATTGACAATACTGTGAATAAATAATATACTGTTTCCACTTTAAATCATGGATTGAATTGATATCTGAAAATACGTAAGAAATCTTATATTGATATACAATCATTCATTCCAACGAGTTATACATCTAATGGTAATATTAAGGTTATGTTTTATCATGAAGGGTGTGTGAGTTTAGCTTCAAAAGTTATTATGGAAATGGAAAATAATGTGTTTGGAAAGAAATCTCATAAAAAGATGAGTCAAGAAATATAGAGGAATTCATATGTTCTGAAGCAGGATTTGATGGTAAGTATAAAAAAAGCCTATAAATTTCCTAACTTGTTTATGAAATATATATCCTATGATGTGCAAAAACTGAAAAAATAGTAATGCACCAGTGTTGAATGAAAATGAACGTCAAAATACACATCATATCCCATAGGAATCTACTTGCATTGATGCTAAACTGGGTCAGTTACTGTAGAAATATTATGATTTGTATGCACTATTCACTGAAGTTAGTTTTCAGTAGTAGGAAACAAATACGTATTTCAAGTGGATGAATTTTTATGAGAATAATCTTGTGAAATGTTGACTATAAATTTACATATATGAACACGAATGAATTTACGGAGTGTATAATACAAAACATATATTTCATATTTTGAAAAATCTTGAGAGTGTATATATATATATAGATATGTGTGTGTGTGTGCATTTATGTATATATATATATATACACACACACACACACACACACACAGACACTAAAATGTATCAATATGCATGCCAATCGAAATTCACTATGAAACATATATCATCCACAGATCCAAAAATAATCATTTTACTGAACATGGATTTATGTATAATATTGTTCAACTAGGAAGTTCACCCATAGGTTGAATTTTAAGTTCCAACAGCGTTTAGGAGGAGTGATCTCTTCCCATGATTTGTATCTCCGAAGACAGCCAAACTCACAAGGATGTACGTGTGATACCAGTTATGTTTCTATATTTGCATATAAAAATGCATGTGCTGAACAGGCTACAGAGAAAGGGAGACAGGAATTCACATATTTGTTAACTTTAAAAACACATGGAGATCTATTTCAATTAAAAATTGACTAGATTTATAACACCTACACTTTATCATGCAAAAGGAAAGTCCAACTATACACCATGCCTTCTCTGAACTGCTTTCATTTCCATTCTGTTTGGTTATTTTTGTCCATCATTTTAGGATTAGTAGTCAGAGTCTATTAGGGTATGGGTTAGTGTCAGGAATTCAGTAATTCGAATGGAAAATAGGAAAATGAATCCAATGTGTATGCAAATATGTGCTACAAAAAAAATATTCCCACTCTCATCCAGAACATTGCCTTTACATTACCTTTGCCCCAAATAAGACACAATTAGAGAAGAAGAGTTAGGAAATCTGTGAATACATATCTGAAATGGAAAATATTCAGGAGTTCACAATATTGGATGTGGTAGAGGAGTTTCCAAAAGTAAGGGACAGGGTAAACACTTCACAAACATGGAGCTCATTGGGCCTAAAGACTCTTGAGAAACTGCCTCTGCGGTTGGGCACTTGAAATATATGTTGTTGTCAGGAATTTTAGCATCCTTTCTAGTGAGACCAACAAAGCTTGGTCTGATCTCTGTGACCTGGAGGATATGTTTTTTTTTTTTTTTTTTATTTTCCAATGAACATGAGGAAGCAGTGCTGAATTCTCTATTTGTAGGTAAACTGTGGCCACTGGGGTCTAAGTGTCTCCCCATGTGGACTGTGAAGCCATTTGATCATATTCCACTTTTTGAGGTGTTTCTTGCTTCTGCATGGTGAATTTGGTATTTGCTTCAGGAAATACAAGGAGTTCAACAGGTACCAGTTATGGAGGGAGTCCTGTCACGTGTGGTGGGTCAAGGTCTGCAGGAAAATGCACCAACCAGGCTTCTACCCCACATAGCTTGCCCGCTTGTCCATAGCAATCTGATTCTGAACATTGCCCTGAAACCTCTCCATATAACAAGATGCTTTTATATATAAGGGTCTGCTGACATCACCATGTCAGTCTCAAGCCATTTGGAATCCAAGGGCAGATCCACATGGTACCACCACAGATGTTTTATCACATACCTGCACACCACTGCTCTAGGCCCACTACTCAGCAGTCTCCAACTTACAGGGATCTCTTTTCTACACTGTTTTCATGAAACCAAGTAAATCCAAGCACAGTCTGGTACACTCATGATCAGCAACAAGTCATCCAAAGTTTCTCCATTGCCACCTGGTCATGGAAATTACAAAAAATCCATGGTATGTACATAGCTATTTTTCAAAGATGAAGTTGGAGGCACTGTGGGTTTCAATTTATTTAGGAAACATTAAATGGTGAGGAAGCTCATTTCAAAGAAATCTCTGGAGAACTCTCACAGGCAAGGCTTCCCAAAGAGTGGCCAATATTTCACATGAATCCAGGCCCACTGAGGTCTAAAATGTGAGGTCCATGTGTGTTTTGACTCTCAATTATGGCTGCCAAGACTTTCAGAATAAAATCACGTGAAATCCTGGCTGAGATTCCCAGTGCTCTGTGGAAGCCACCTTGGCCTAGATCTCAGATTTCAGGGTGACTCTCATGTGTTGCCTCCTAAAATCCCAACACAATTCATGGCAATACTTCTCTGACGACAGTTCCAGAATTCAGTCTCTAAGGGGAATAACACCAGAGTTCAAGCCCAGGTGAACTAAGTCATCTCTTTCAACCGCCACACAAATGACCAGAATTAAAACCAAAACACTCCCACATGGCCCTCAACATCCTCCATATAGACACTTATCATAACCTCTGGCTGGAAATTTCCATGAGGGGTGCAGACAAAGAAAGTATCCAAATAAGTTCCCTTGCCCCTCATTTGCCTAAAGTCAGGGTGGCCTGGACACCCTTCCTGAGAACCAAGAGTGATTAAATAGGCCTGCACTTAATACTGCTCTGCATCTCCAATTTGGGGCCTACTTACTTTCAGGTATAGATTCTTTATGTGATTTGGAGTCATGAGAAAAGCCAAGCACCTCTGGGCTAGTCTCTGCAGGGTTTGAAGAACTCATTTGACCCAAATTATCCCTATTCTCACTTGATGGATTTCAGGAACCTAACAGAGGAAAGCAAAAGACTTAATCGACAATGACTGCTCATTTGGCCATTTTGGTTTTGGATGCACACATGGTATCTTTCTTTAGATCCATCAGGTGCTAAGAATCTAAGCCACAGCCTCATATAGGGTCATGAGGCTGATTCAGACACATCCCTTTCCAAAGCAATCAAGCAAAGAGCCACAGGTGATTCCCATTCATTTGCATTTGACAACTCATTTCTTCAGGCTTCACAAAGGGGTGGTCTGAGGCAAAAAGCTTCCTGAAATTCAGGGCAACAGAACAATAGGTAAGCAAATGGCCCAAAGCAGGATTTCTCCACTGAGACTTTCCTGGTCACACTGATTTCTGAGTTTTCTGAGATGCTCGCCATTCCCTTTAGCTATCCAGTACATGGCCATGTCACAGAGCTTGGAGGTGGTATATATATTGGACACATAACCATGAGCCTATTCTGGAGAGTGGAGTGGATTCAGGAACAAAATAGAATCTTAGGAAGATAGTAGGTGTTGCCCATTCATAAGGCAAGCCGCAGTCCATTCATAAATTGGCAGGATGAATGTTGGGAAGATTTCTACTAGACAGGAGACATCCATTGATGCATTCTCTTTTCTAATGTCTAGAACCACGGACACAGTGGGATACACAGACTTAGAAACACTCGCCTTTTCAAAAGACTTATTAGAAACAATTCACTTCAAACCAAAAAACCGCCTTTATTACCTATTCTCAGAACATGAGACAAAACCACAAACCAACACCCACATCCACAAAGACACCTTCTTCCCCCAAGTCAGTCTGTGACTATCCATAGTGTCCTCTGATTGGTGGGCCATACTATGTTACCCCGAAATGGCCTGTCCTGTCTCAGATCTGGTCTCCTTGGTCAACACTGTGAAGTTCTCAGGAGCCAGCGGTGATCCACTAACTGCTTTCTCAGGAAAGGCCACTCTTCAGAGCTTTCCTGGCATTTGGGCATCCTCACCTCCATAGGTACCAACAAAGACTGACTCTGTCCTTGGTAAATCTGAACAATTGAAACCACTGTGACTGGGACTGGGACTGAGACTGAATTTGGGTGCTTGGCTTCCTGGATCCCAAGTTCAGAGAGTTCCATCACAAAGGATGTTAGGTGAGGTCACTTCCTTTAATATCTGAATGAGGTCACTGCCTTGGCAACCACTTTGTCCTAACAGTTGCTTCAAAGTGTCCCATAAAATGGAGGCTGCCCCTACATCCTGTGACACTTTCACAAGTTAGAATGGTATATCAACCATAGGCACCTGGGAAGTGCTCTCCACACTGGCCTAGTTTGGTCCTTCTTCTCCATATTAAGAAGAGAGAGGCTGATTCAGACACATCCCTTCATCCTGACCAGGTTGTTTTCAATGGAAGATGACTTTTCCTCTCTCAGTTCGTACATATGTGCCTACAACTTCTCCAGGGATCATTTTTGCGTGGACCTTTGAGTTTCTCAGCAGTTGGAAGAAACCGTAAATTCCTGTATTGTAAGACCAACTCTGTCCCTGCTCTTCTGTAAAGTTAGATTGAGGGAAGAGTGTATGGTTAGGGTTAATAACAGTTTCGATTGGGGTTAGGAATCATTCTGCTGGATGAATAATGGTATGGCGAACCTTCGATATTTTCAAGAATATATAGGTGAAATATAAGCACGAAAACAGAAATAAAGGTAATATTTGAAGCCCAGAAGGGCGTTGGGCCCTTGATTGCAATATTTAGCATTGATTTATTTTCTGCACAGATGTCTCAGATAAATCAATATACAAATGCATAGGACCTTGTACTTTGGATTATTTATTGTCAAAGAGAACTTCCAGTCATAAGGGATAGTCGGGGGGCTGGGGATGTGGCTCAAGTGGTAGCGCGCTTGCCTGGCATGCGTGCGGCCCGAGTTCGATCCTCAGCACCACGTACAAACAAAGATGTTGTGTCTGCCAAGTAGTAAAAAAAAATAAATGTTAAAAAATTCTCTCTCTCTCTCCCTCTCTCTCTAACTCTTTCTTTAAGAAAAAAAAAATTTAAAAAAAAGAATAGTCGGTAGGATTAGGACTATAGTCGGTAAGTTTAGAACGGAGAGTGAGTATAGGATTTGCACCAAAAGTTCTTTAGCTATGGGGTTTCGGGTATAGAGTGAATGTAAATGTCAGCACATGTGAAGAGTCAGTCACAATGATGAAATGGGGAAAATATGTAGGAAAGCAGATTTCAATAGAGACATTAGGAAATCTGGCAAAGTATATTCGGTAATGAAAATATAGTAAAATAGGTCAATGTCACTTCCCGTTTTTCTGTATGCTTAACAAAACACTTTTGAAATCTTGAGAACTGTTTGCTAATCTTGTTCCCAGAATGTGCTGTCCCCAACTGCCAACCTGCAGAATGTACTCATTCACCCAGTTGCACGCAAACTGCTCACTCGCCCAGACCAAACAACAAAGTTCCCTCTCTGCCCTCTCCAAGCAAAGTATATAAGCTCTGCTTAAGCTGTTCTCAGGGCTCTCTGCTCTATTCAAGTGAGCTCTGAGCCCCAGCATGCTGGACCCCCAATAAACCCTTTGCTTTTGCATGAGACAGTCTTTTGGTGGTCTCTTCACCCGATGCTCGTCTGACCTTTACGTATGGAGGTTCCAGTGAGATCCGGCAGCGGCGAACGAGAGACCCCAACAGGCTCCTCTTGGGGTATGTATGGTGCCTCTTTCTGTTTTCAGGTTTCACGTTAGGGCTTCACAAAATGGCTGTCAATGAAGAGTGTGAGCTCTCTCCGATGGTGGCTGACATACGTGTCACAGAGCCACAGGCCACATCCCTGGGGGATGCACCAGAGTACTCGGGAAATCAAGGAGCAATAGTCTCCTCAACTCAGTGATATTTTGTTTCAGATTCAGTATCGCCAGCCCATCGGGTTTGGCCAGATACTTAGTCCTGGTCTCAGTGTTGGAAGTTCCATTGTCTGTCTTTATTTTCTTGTCTTGTCTGTGTTGTGTGTCATCGCTTTTACTGTTTGTGTATCTTTCATTATGGGACAGAGCACTTCAATGCCTCTGTCCCTGACCCTTGATCACTGGACCAAAGTACCCTTAAGGGCTCAGAATCTTTCTTTTTCAGTAAAATTCTGGACCTGGCAGACTCTCTGTGCCTCAGAATGGCCCACCTTTGGATTCGGATGGCCCCAAGAAAGATCTTTCTACTTCCCACTAATTTAAAAAGTCAGAGGATATTGTCTTTCAGCCAGGGCCACATATCCATCCGGATCAACAGCCATATATCTTAACTTGGCAGGACCTCTGCAAATCTCCTCCATGGGTGAAGCATTTCCTTGCCCCTACCCCCGATCCTACTCCTTCCCCCATGATCTCTCAAACCCTCTGCTTCTCCTCCTCCTCCACCCTCTGTTCTCCCTGAGTCACAAGATTTGACTCTACTGGACTCTCGTCCCCCTCCTTATCTCCTGCCCACGTCCCCCAAAGACCAACACCCTCTAAGTGATTCCCCTGCTGCTGACTCAACCTCTCCACCATTGGAGGAAGATAAGCCAGCCCAGCGCCCTCCAGATAATTTCCCCGCAGCACACACAGCCCCTCCTCCTCTGGAGGAAGCTAGCCCAGCTAAAGGTACTCACCAGCAGTGAATGATTGAAAAACCTGGAACTCGAATGATGCTCCCCCTCATCCCTAGGGGCCAATGATTGACAACGGCCTTGGGGGAAAAATGCAAGCCTACCAGTATTAACCTTTCTCCTCTTCAGACCAATATAACTGGAAAAATAAATATCCCCCTTTTACCGAGGACCCCACCCGGCTCCTAGGTGTGGTTGAGTCATTGATGTTTTCACACCAGCCTACTTGGGATGACTGTCAACAACACCTAGGGTTGTCTCTTCATGATAGAGAAACAAAAGAGAATCCTCCTGGATGCTGGAGAAAATATCCTCTGACCAGATGGGTGACCGACAAAACTTCCCAACATATTCAACCCGGCTTTCCCTTGAATCGACGAAACTGGGACCCCAACACCTTTGAAGGTAGGGAGCATCTGTCCACTTATCGCTGGTCTCTAATTGTGGGTATCTTAGTGGCCGCTAGGCGACTAACAAATTTTGCCAAGTTAAGAGAGATTATTCAAGGGCCTGATGAATCTCCCTCTATGTTTTTAGAGAGAATTATGGAGGCATATAGGAGATATACTCCTTTCGATCCTCAGGCAGAGGATCAAAAGGCATCTGTCAAGATGGCCTTTATGGGCAAGCTGCCCTGGATATTAAAAGAAAGTTACAATGCTTAGATGGATTACAAGATATGACTTTGAGAGATTTAGTCAGAGTAGCCGAGAAGGTATACTATAAGAAAGAAAGTGAGGAAGAGTAGGGAGCAAAGGGAGGATAAAAGAAACAAAAGACAGACTAAGGCATTGACTAAGGTCCTGGTCACAACAACAAATAGGCCAGAAATAAGAACATGGAGACAGGAATGGATATCGGGGCCCATACTAGAGGCCACCCCTGGCCTCAATTTAATGTGCCTACTGTAAAGAAAAAGGACACTGCTTCAAAGAGTGCCATTGAAAGAGACAGCCACTCTAGCCAGCCATTCTGACTCTGGAGGATGACTAAGAACGTTGGGGCTCAGATCCCCTCTGAGAGCTCAGGGTAAATTTTGAAGTGGAGGGGACCCCAGCAAACTTTGAAGTGGATACAGGGGCAATATACTCTGCCCTTAAGGCCCCATTGGTCTCTCTATCAAATAAAAGGTCTCTAATTCAAAGGGCTAATGGCAGAAAATATCGGGCTTGGACAACTAAGAGGACCATGGACCAGGGGAAAGGAAAAATCCATCACTCGTTCTTAGTAATCCCAGAATGCCCGGCCCCATTGATGGGCAGAGATCTGCTCACCAAGCTCGGGGCCAAAATAACTTTTAACCCTGAAGGACCACAAGTGGAATTTCTAAATCCTTCAGTAAAAACTCCTATAGTCACGGCTCTATATATGTCAGTATAAAATGTACATCAACTCACTCAACTTGGTTCAAAGAAATTGCATTCATTCCTGAAGGATCAAGAACAGAGTTTTTTACTAATCGACTCAAAGCAAAAGGAAATAACTGAATGGGTAACAAAAGCCTGTCAGGTCTGTCATGGATAATGCTTACCATTCCAAGCTTCCTGCAAAAAAGCACCTACGAGGAACCAGACCAGGACAATTCTGGGAAGTGGAATTTACTAAAATTAAGCCAGCAAGGTTTGAAATTAAATATCGCCTAGTCTTTGTAGATATATTTTGAGGATGGATTGAAGCCTTTTCCAGGAAAAAAGAAAAAAAAAAAAACGAAACAGCGCAAATGGTCGTCAAGAAGATCCTGAAAGATATTTTTACAAGATACGGCGTGCCTTAAGTAATAAGGTCTGATAATGGACTGGCGTTTGTAGCCCAGGTAAGTCAGGGGTTAGGCAAAACCCTGGGGATTAATTAAAAGTTACATTGTGCTTATAGACCACCGAGTTCAGGACAGGTAGAAAGAATGAATAGAACCATTAAAGAGACCATAACGAAATTAAGCTTAGAAACCTGCATAATAGATTGTACTATGCTCCTGCCTTATGCACTATTTCAGGGAAGAAATACTCCCTCTGTTTCTTCGTGTAACCTCACCCCCTATGAAATTGTCCATGGTGCCCCTCCTTCAGTAAGGGACCTAACCCCAACTCTAAGACCTAACGATCCTTCCACACCCCATTGCTTGACTGAATTAAAGCTCTTGAAAGAACTCAGGGATACCTTTGAAAACAGATGGCCAATGCCTATCAACCTGGGGACGAATGGACTCTACATCAATATCAAGTAAGAGACTTCATCTACATAAGTCGACATCAGGTGTCATCCCTGAAACCCCACTGGAAATGACCATACAAGGTGCTACTTATAACACCTACAGCGGTAAAGGAAGACAGAATCACTTCCTGGATCCATACCTCTCATCTCAAGCCTGCGCCCTGTCCAGACTCTGGCTGGAAACTGGAAAAGATTGGTAAAACTTTCAAATTGTGTATTTACCCTGTGTCTAAGGCTATAGACTCTTCCCTTGACCACCAGTAGTCCTAAACCTATTAAACCCGTTCAGCAGCGATGGCTGATCACAAATCCTACTGGTAAAGAAGTATGATCTATCTCGCATGCAGCCCACTTAGGGACTTGGTGGACATCTATCCACCCAGACATTTGTCAGCTGGCTATAGGTCTTTCCTATTGGGATATACCTGATGAAGAGGATCCCACTAAATTTCCATTAAATCCATTCTGCACCATTGATAATGGAAACAATCATTATGGATGTAGGGACACGCGAGCCAGATGCAGGTTGGCTAGCCTAGATTACTATGTTTGCCCGGTGGACTACCAAAGCCACAAACAGTCACGGTTATGTGTGGGGAATGCCGACTTCTTCTGTAAGTCTAGGGATGTGATCATACAGGCAGTGCATGATGGAACCCAAACTCCTCATCAAATTCTGTACACAGCATTGGCCCTATTACCAATTAGATCACCCAAACTGTTGGCCCCTAGAGGGGTCTCTAGATCCTCAAATTCTGCATGACCTTTTTAACTTCTGAATGTCCTCAAAAGGGTGAAAGGAGATTTCCCTATGTGGAGGCCTTTTCCCTCCTTCGCTCACATCCTGAACTATGCTTCTCCAATAGGTCCTCACACTCAGCCTTCTGCTCCAGACTCTCTGCTGTCACTCTCACCTCAGCAACATGATTTCTCCCCTCCAATTACTAGATCAAAAACCCAAACCTCCGCCGGATCTCAGACCATTGCCCCCTTGCTGAGGTAGCAGGTACTGAGGTAACCCTCCACCGAATCACTCCTCTCTTCTCCAGTCAGTGCCCACACCGGGTCCCACCAGTTCCTCTTACCAGCTAACCCAAAGCTCAAACCAGCTGAGGAGAACCCTCAGACCCCTATCCAAGATGTAGTGAAAATGGTCTTTAAAGTTTCTTTGTCATTAGTGAAAACAGGTTACTAAGAATTTAAAGTCCCTCACAGGCTTTTAGGGATACTAACTCCCATCTTCTCCTCTGCTCTACCTGTTCTACTGCTCACCTTTTTGTTGCTAGGAAAATCACAAACCCCTTTCCCAGTATTCTTTCACATCTCTGCTACCTCATTCTCAGATCCACGGAGCTGCTCACAGCCACGCCTTCCATATCTCCCCCCTATGTTCCAGGCCCACAGAAAAACATTAACTGACCTTCTACAGAAGTCTTCAGCATGGCTGACTTTAGGACTTTCAGCAAAAGAGTCCCCATGAAAGACTTCAAAGTAGATAAACTTCCTCTTTTCATGTTGCCCTGTTGTACTTGGTCACTGGCTAAAAATATCAGCACTCCTAAGTTAGACACCCCCTTACTAGTTTTTCGCAAAATATGTGAACAAGGCCTTTGGCATTGATCTGGGGCTTCACAGAGATGGCTACATTTCAAAGATAAAGAAGTTACCAACTGGGCTCCATGGTAACAGCTGGAAGGGGGAAAAATAAAGGGAAAAAAAAGCTCTCCTTCACCCAGGTGTCCTTGAAAAGTTAACTTGCCCAGAACAGAGGAATAAAACAGAAAAAAATCTGCTTTTTGTGAACTTCTGCAGGCTGTGAACTTCTGCGCCCCTTCCCTTATATGTTGGGTACAAAATTCTGAAACTACCTAAACGTGAGTTTCAGGGAATTAATTGATTATAACAGAAGTAATGCCCTCTGAATCCGGTTGCTAATAAAATGGAAAGTTTCCCTGTTTTTGGTAGTATCTTAGGTGCCGTGCCTTGTCCGTCTCTACAACAGTATAATTCTATAGACTTAAACATTGTTTATGTTTTCATGAAATTGTCAAGACGATGTGATTAAATGTGTAAAGGTGCAGATGTTTCCCAGAGTGCTTTATCATAATGCAGGTTCATTTGAATTTCAAATAGGGGGGCATAAAACCCGGTTCCACTGAGAACATATATCCATCACTTTAGCCATCCTATTAGGAATAGGAGTTGCTGCAGGCGTGAGCACAAGAACCACTGCCTTGGTCCATGGGATACAACAAATGACACAATTAGAAGCAGCAATAGACCAAAACTTAAAGATATTAGAATCCTCCATCTTGGCTTTGCAGGAATCTTTAACCTCTCTCTCTGAAGTTATTTTACAGAAAAGGCGAGGGTTGAACCTCCTCTTCATGAAAGAAGGGGGGCTTTGTTCTGCATTGATGGAGAATGTTGTGTTTTTGCCGACCATACTGAAGTTGTAAAAAAATCTAGGAGTAAATTAAAAAGATGCCTTGAAGAGTGTCAATGAGAGAGAGAGGCCCAAAAAGTGTGGTTTGAGTCTTGGTTCACACAGTCCCCCTGGTTAACTACGCATTTATCAACCCTGGACAGTTCAATAATTATCCTCATATTATTGCTAACTATAAAACCCTGTTTGCTCAACCGTGTAATTTCTTTTTTCCAAGCTCAAATTGGATGAGTTAAACTTATGGTAATACCCCACTAGCAAACATAGAATGTGACACCCCGCAATGATCACTTTTATGATTAAAAGTAGCCAGAAGAAGAAGTGGGGAATGAAAGGTTAATTAAATAGGCACTTTTCACTTCCTTTTTTCCTGTATGCTTAACAAAACACTGTTGAAATCTTGAGAAATGTTTGCTAATCTTGTTCCCAGAATGTGCTGTCCCCAACTGACTAACTGCAGAATGTGCTCCCTCACTGGGTTGCATGCAAACTGACCACTCGCCCAGACCTATCAATAAACTTCCCTCCCTGCCGTCACCAAGGAAAGTGTATAAGCTCTGCTTAAGCTGTTCTAAGGGCTCTCTACTCTATTCAAGTGAGCTCTGAGCATCAGCATGCTGGACCCCCAATAAACACTGCGCTTTTGCATGAGATAGTCTCTTGGTGGTCTCTTGTTTCGACCTCATCCGACCTTTACTTGGTTAATTAAATGTAGAAGAGAACATCCATTCAAAAAGGGATAGTCGGTAGGATTAGGAATATAGTTGGTAGGTTTAGGAAGAAGACTGTGTATAGGATTTGGAACAAAAGTTCCTTAGCAATAGGGTTTCGTTTAGAGAGTGAATGTAAATGTCAGCACATGTGAAGAGTCAGTCACAATGATGAACTGGAGAAAATATGTAGGAAATCAGATATCAATAAACACATTATGAAATCAGGCAAAGTATAAAGTAAATGATAGGATTAGACATTAACAACAAGGTTGAGTTTCAATGTATAATCTTAGGAAGAAACAAATATGTAGTAAGCAATATGATTGACATTTGAGAGCATTAGGCAACCTGGACATGGATGTTTTTAGTAATCCAGGATCACTTTCCATTTAGGATTTGCTACAATCATAAGTTTGACCTTTGAATTTTGTGATCAGAATATTACAGTGATAAAATGTATATGTAGATCAGGTGACATGAGTATTTTTTCTAACATTTCTGGGAGCAATATTTTGAAGACGTATAAATTAGTGTTGGGGGTACACAGAGTTGTACCCTGTGTCTATGAATATAGAAGTAATGCATGAATTGACAATACTGTGAATAAATAATATAACTGTTTCCACTTTAAATCATGGATTGAATTGATATCTGAAAATATATAAGAAATCTTATATTGATATACAATCATTCATTCCAACGAGTTATGCATCTAATGGTAATATTAGGGTTACGTTTTATCATGAAAGGTGTGTGAGTTTAGCTTCAAAAGTGATTATGGAAATGGAAAATTATGTGTTTGGAAAGAAGTCTCATGAAAAGACGAATCAAGAAACATAGAGGAATACATGTGTTCTGAAGCAGGAAGTGATTGTAAGTATAAAAAATAATCGTATAAATTTCCTAACTTGTGGATGAAATATATATCCTATGATGTGCAAAAACTGAAAAAAATAGTAATGTACCAGTGTTGAATGAAAATGAATGTCAAAATACATATCATGTCCCATAGGAATCTACTTGCATTGATGTTAAACTGGGTCAGTTACTGTAGAAACATTAGGATTTGAAAGGACCATTTACTAAAGTTAGTTTTCAGTACTAGGAATCAAATATATATTTCAGGTGGATGAATATATCTGAGCATAATCTTGTGAACATTTTATTATAAATCCACATTCATGACATGAATGAATTTAGGGAGTGTATATAAGACACATATATTTCATATTTTGAAAAATCAGGAGGGTGTAAAATATATATATATATATATATATATATATATATATATATATATATATATATCACAGATACATTAAAAAGTAGCAATATATAAATATATATGGGTATCAAAATTTATCTTGAAATATATATCATCCACAGATTAAAAAGTATTCATTTTAGTGAACATGGATTTATGTATAATGTTGTTCAACTAGGAACCTCACCCATAGGTGGAATTTTAAGATCCAAAAGCGTTTAGGAGGAGTGATCTCTTCTCACAATTTGTATCTGCAAAGTTAGCCACCTCACAAAAATGTACGTGTGATACCAGGTAGGATTCTATATGTGCATATAAAAATACATGTGCTGAATAGGCTCCAGAGAAATGGAGACAGAAATTCAGAAATAAGTTAACATTAAAAAGAATGGAGAACTATTTCAATTAACAATTGACTATATTTTTAACACCTACCATTTATCATGCAAATAACAAGTCCAACTATACACCATGCCTACTCTGAACTGCTTGTGTTTCTATAATGTTTCGGTTACTTTCCTCCATTATATTAGGATTAGTAATCAGAGTCTAGTAGGGTGTGAGTTAGTGTCAGGGAATCAGTATATTGAATGGAAAATAGAAAAATGAATCCAATGTGTATGCAAATATGTGGTACACAAAAATCTTCCCACTCTCATCAAGAACAACACCTAGATATCACCTACGCCCAAGTAAGACACAATTAGAGGAGAAGAGTTAGAAAATCCATGACTACATATCTGGAATGGAATACGATCAGGAGTTCACAACCTTGGAAGTGGTAGAGGAGTTTCCAAAAGTAAGGGACAGGGTAAACACTCCACAAACATGGACCTCTGCCTGCCTAAAGACTTCTTGAGAAACTGTCTCTGAGGTTGGGCACTTAAAACATATGTTGTTGTCAGGAGCTTTAGCTTCCTTTCTAGGGAGACCATCAAAGCGGGGTCTTCATCTCTGTGACCTTGTGGATATGGTTTCTTATTTTCCAATGAACATGAGGCAGCAGTGCGGAATTCTCTCTTTGTAGGTAAACTGTGGCCACGGGGGGCTAAGTGTATCCACATGTTGGCTGTGTATCCATTTGGTCATCCTCCACATTTCGTCGTGATTCTTGGTGCTGCACTGGGAATTTAATATTTGCTTCATGGAATACAAGGAGCTCAACTGGAACACAGTGCTGGAGGGGGTTCTGTCATGTGTGGTGGGTCAGGGTCAGCAGGAGAATGCTCCAACCAGGTTTCTATCCCACACAGTTTGCCCCCTTGACCATAATAACCTGATTGTTAAGATTTCCCTTAAACCTCTACTTATAAAATGATGCCTTTACATATAAGGGTCTGCTGGATGCACCATGTCAGCCACAAGCCATTTGGAAGTCAAAGGCAGATCCACAAGGCCCCACGACAGAAGTTTTATCACAAAACTGCACATCTCTGCTGTAGGTCCACTAATCAGCAGGCTTGAACTTACTGGCATCTCTGTTCTACACCATTTTCATGAAACACAGTCAATCAAGGAACTGTCTGATACACTCATCGTCAGCAACAGTATATCCAAAGGTTCTCCTGTGCAACCTGGTCAAGGGAATTTTAAGAATTTCATGGTATTTATCTAGCCATTATTCAAGCATGAGGTTGGAGGCACTGTGGGTTTCAATTTTTTCAGGAAACATTAAAAGGTGAGGAAGCTCATTTCAATGAAACCTCTGGAAAACTCTCACAGGCAAGTCTTCCCAAGGAGTGGCCAAAAGGTCACCAAAATCCAGGACTATTGAGGTCTACAATGTGAGGTCCATGTTTGTTTTGACGCTCAAGTATGCCTGCCATGTGTTTTAGAAAAAATCATGTGATATCCAGGCTGTGATTCTCAGTGCTCTGTGGAAAGCCACCCTGGACCTAGATCTCAGTTTATAAGGGCGACTCTCATGTGTGGCCTGCGAAAATCCCAATACAATTCATGGCAATACTTCTCTGAGTTCAGTTCCAGAACTCAGTCTCTAAGTCCCCTTGAACTCACACCAGAGTTCAAGACCAGTTGGACCCAGTCATTTCTTCCAACCGCCACACAAATGACCAAAATTAAAACCTAAACACTCCCACAAGGCCCTCATGTTCTCCATATAGACACTCATCATAACCTCTGGCTGAATTTTTCCATGAGGGGCGCAGCCCAAGACAGTGACCAAAATGAGCACCTTTGGCCCTCATTTGCCTAAAGTCAGGGTGGCCTGGACACCATTCCTGTGAACCAGGAGTGATTAAATAGACCTGCCGTTAATACTGCTCTGCTTCTCCATTTTGAGGCCTACTGAATGTCTGGTATAGATTATTTATGTGGTTTGGAGTCATGAGAAAACCCAAGCACTTCTGCATGGCTTTGAAGAACTCATTTGACCCAAAGGATCCCTATTCTCACTTGATGGAGTCAGGAACATCACAGAAGAAGGCTAGAGACTTCATCCACAATGACTGATCTTTTTGCCATTTTGGTTTTGGATGCACACATGGGATCTTTCTTTAGATCCATCAGGTGCTGAGAATCTAAGCTGGAGCCTCACACAGGGCCAAGTGTCTGATTCAGACACCTCCCTTTCCAAAGCAATTATGCCAAGAGCCACAGGTGATCCTCATTCATTTCCATTTGATAACTGTTTTTTTCAGTCTTCACAAAGGGGTGGCCAGAGGCAAATACCTTCCTGACATTCAGGGCAACAGAACAAAATGTAAGCAAAAGGCCCAAAGCAGGGTATCTCCACTGAGAGTTTCCTGGCCACACTGATATCTGAGTTTTTTGAGATGATCGCCATGCCAATTCCTTCAGCTATTCAGTACATGGTCATGTCACAGTGATTGGAGGTGGTACATATCATGGATAAAAAACAATGAGCATATTCTGGCTAGCGGCCAGAATTCTGGAAGAAAACAGGAACTTAGGAAGGTTGTAGGTGTTTCCCATTGGTAAGGCAAGCCGCAGTCCTTTCATAAATTGGACAGGTTGATTGCTGGGAGGCATTCTACTACACAGGACATATTCATTGATGCATTCTCTTTTCTAATGTCTACAACCACGGACACAGTGGCATACACAGAAAAAGAAACACTCACCATGTCAAATGACTTATTAGAAACAGTCCATTCCAAAAGAAATAAATCACGTTTTTTCTACCTATTCTCAGAACATGAGACAAAACCACAAACTGACATCGACACACCCAGGCACCTCCTTCCCCCAAGTAGGTCTGTGAATCTTCTGAGTGTCCTCTGACTGGTAGGCCATATGATGTTCCTCTGAAATGGCCTTTCCTGTCTCAGATCTGGTGTCATTCACCAACTCTGTGAAGTTGTCAGGAGGCAGTGGTGAGCCAATTCCAGTCTTGTCAGGAAAGGCCCCTCTTCAGAGCTTTCTTGGAATTTGGCCACCTTCACATGAAGAGGTACCTAGAAAGACTGATTCTATCCTTGGTAAATCCAAACAAGTGAGACCACTGGGACTTGGATGGGTAATGGCTTTGGGTGCCTGGCTTCCTGGATCCCAAATTCAGAGAATTCCATCACCAAGGAAGTAGGTGAGGTCACTTCCTTCAGGAACTGAATGAGGTCACTGACTTGGCCACCAATATGTCCTAACAGTTGCTTCCTAGGTTCTCATAAGATGGAGGCTGCCCCTACTTCTTGTGACACATTCACAAATTAGAATGGTATAGAAACCATAGGCACCTGGGAACAGCTCTCCACAAAGGCCTGGTTTGATCCGACTTCTCTACATTAAGAAGAGAGAGGCTGATTCAGAAACATCCCTTCATCCTGACTAGGTTGTTTGCCATGGAAGATGACTTTTCCTCTCTCAGGTCCTAAATAGCTGCCTAAATCTTCTCCATCGATCATTTCTGCATGGACTTTTGAGGTTCTCAGCAGGTGGAAGATCCCCTACCTTCCTGTATTGTAAGACCAACTCGGTCTCTCCTCTTCTGTAAAGTTAGATTGACGGAACATTGTATGGTTAGGGTTAATAGCATGTTCGATTTTGGTTAGTAATCATTCTGCTGGATGAATAATGGTTTGGGAACCTCTGATACTTATAAGAATATAGACGTGAAATATAAGTACGAAAAAAGAAATCTAGGTAAGATTTGAAGCTCAGAAGGGCATTTGGCGATTCATTGGCATACTAAGCTTGAATTATGTTCTGCACCGAGGTCTCAGATAAATTCATTTACAATGGCATAGGTTGCTGTACCTCAGATGACTGAATTTAGAAGAGATCATCCAGTCCAAAAGGGATAGTCCATAGGATTAGGAAGATTGTCTGTAGGATTAGGAAGAAGAGTGAGTCTAGGAGTTGGACCAAAAGTTCTTTAGCAATAGGGTTTCAGTTAGAGAGTGAATGTAAATGTCAGCACATGTGAAGAGTCAGTCACAATGATGAACTGGGGAAAATATGTAGGAAAGAGAGTAAATATGTATCAATAGAGACATTAGGAAATCAGGCAACGTATAAAGTGAGTGATAGGATTAGATATTTTCAACAGGGTTGAGGTTGAATATATAATCTTAGGAAGAAACAATTATTTAGTCACCAATAGGATTGACAATTGAGCACATTAGGGAACCTAGACATGGAGGTTTTTAGTAATCCATGCTCACTTTAAATTTAGGCTTTAGTACAATCATAAGTGTGACCTTTGCATTTTGTGTCAAGAATATTACTGTGGTAAAATATATATGTAGATCAGATGACATGAGTATTTCTTCCACCAATATGAGGAGCAATATTTTGAAAACTTATAAATTAGTATTGCGGATAAAATAGGCGTACACTGTGTTGATGAATAAGAGATGATGCATGAATAGACCATATTGTGAATAAATTATATAACTGGTTCCAACTTTAAATAATGCATTGAAATTATATTTGAAAATATATAGTAAATCTTATATTGATATATATACATTCATTCCAACCAGTTATACATCTAATGGTAATATTAGGGTTACGGTTTATCATGAAGAGTGTGTGAGTTTTGCTTCAAAAATGAGTATAGAATCGAAAATAATGTTTTTAGAAAGAAGTCTAGTGAAAAGACCACTAAAGAATCATAGAGCAATACATGTTTTCTGAAAGAAGAAGTGATTGAAAGTGAACCACATGCTTATAAATTTGTGAATTTGTGGATGAAAGGATATATCCTATGATGTCCATAAACTGAAGAAATAGTAATGTACCAGTGTGGAATAAAAATGAACTTAAAAATACATATCATGTCCCATAGGAATCTAACTGCATTGATGTTAAACTTGGTCAGTTACTATAGAAATATTAGGATATATAAGGACCATTCACTGAAGTTAGTTTTCAGTACTAGGAAACAAATATGTATGTCAGGTGGTTGAATATTTCTGAGAATAATCTGTTGAGAGCCACAGCCAAAGGAGCCCCAGCAAACTTGCAGCTGCCAGCAAACTTCCATCTGCCGGCTGATGATTGGCTCACAGCGGCCCCAGCATCATCTAGCTGATTTGCTTCTCTGTGGTGATGCTCATTGAGATGCTCAATGAGCGGTTTCCCCGACCTTTCAGACTGCCAGCGGATGATTGGCTCACAGCGGCCCCAGCAACATCTAGCTGATTGGCTCCTCTGTGGTGATGCACATTGGGCTGGTTCCCTTCCCTTTCAGACCATGGAACTGCTCATTGGGGGACTTTTTGGCTTCGCCCACGTGACCCAGCCAATCGGCCTCAAGAGGAGGAGACTTGTGTTTGAGGGAGAGGCTTGTGGGAAGCCTGTGGTGGCAGTTTGGCTTTGACGGCTTTTCCTGAGGAGCTGTTTTGTTTGGTGTCATCTTGTTGGGTTGTATTATAGTAGAAATACGGGATCAGAAATTAGTAAAAAAAAAAGCTGAAAGAGTGTTCAGTAAATTGTTAGAGGAAGGAGGCATCTCAGTAAAATCAAGAAAAGTCAGGGCATACGTTGATACAATACAAAAATGTAGCCCATGGCTTTTTCAGGAGGAGTTGTTAAATATATCACAATGGAACCATCATGGTGAAGATTTAAAAAGAATAGAAAAGAAAAGCCCAGTTACTCTGCCAGTTGGCACATTGCTATTGTGGACGTTTGTACCTTGTTTGCTTAGTGGAAAGCCTTCAGTTCAGACAATGGTAGAGGAAGGAGAAGACATATTGATTCAAGTAAAACAGAAGGTCTCTCAAGTTAGTCAGATAGAGGAAAAAATTCAAGTAAAAGAAAAGGTCTCTCGAACTAGTCAGACAGAGGAAAAAAATCAAGTAAAAGAGAAGGCCTTTCAAGCCAGTCAGACAGAGGAAGAAAGTGTAAAACAGAAAAAGCCATCAGGGGGAAAGTTACAACAGGAGACTACTACTAACACCTTTCTATCACCAGAGGGTGTAAGTGACCAACCAACAGCACAACCTCTACAGGAGACTGCTACTAACACCTTTCTATCACCAGAGGAAGTAAGTGTCCAACTAACAAGGCCACCTCCATATGCTGGGAGGCCCCCAACCCCCACAGTTGATAGTTGGAATCCTGAGACAAGATCTCAAATATTAACATGCCCAGTATTTGAGGCAGGAGGGCAGTGAGATTACCATGCTTTAAATTTCAAAACAGTGAAGCAGCTAATAGAGGCTGTAACAACCTATGGTCCTCAAGCACCCTTCACTGTAAGCATTATCAAATCCATTAACAACATGAACATGAAGCCAGCAGATTGGGCTAATATGTGTAAAGCTGTGCTAAATGGAGGAAATACCTGTTATGGAAGATTGCCAATGAGGAATTTTTCAAGAAGACGGCTAGGCAAAATGCAGCAGCTAGTTATCCTCAGAGAAATCTAGATATATTGTTAGGAAAGGGACCTTATGAGGATCAGCAGCTGCAATGTGCATATGATCCTGGTGTATATGCACAGATTGCTATAGATGCAATTAAGGCATGGAAGACTTTTCAAGGAAATGGAGGTTTACAAGGTCAGTTATCTAAGGTAATACAAGGAGCTAATGAACCTTATGCTGAATTTGTAGATAGGCTTATTCAAACAGCTACCAGAGTTTTTGGAAATACACAACAAGCAATGCCATTACTAAAACAACTGGCTTATGAGCAAGCGAATCGTTGGTGCAAAGATATCATTAGACCATGGAAACATGAAGATTTAAACACATATATTAAATTATGTAGAGACATTAAAGAACAAGAGCAAGTCGTGGAAGCTGCAGTAAAACAGGCTTTAGATGCCAGAGACATTAATGAACAAGGGCAAATTGTGGCAGCTGCAGTAAAACAGGCTTTAGATGCCAGGCCAAGAACATGCTACAATTGTGAAAAAACAGGACATTTTAAAAAAAATTGTCCCATAGGAGGAGGGTTTAACAAAACTAGGTATCAAAGGAGTAGAATACCAGGTATTTGTCCACGATGCCGTAGAGGGAGACTTTGGGATAATGAATGCTGTTCTCAAACCACCATAGAGGGTACACCATTATCAAAAAACGAACAAGGACCAGGTGTTTATCCACAATATCGTGGACAAAAACATGGAGCTCCATTGCCAAAAAATGGACAAGGGGGCTCAATTCTCCGGGGCCCAAAACCACAAATATACGCAGCACTGGAGAAACCCAGCAACCCCATCAGGGTAGTGCCCAGGACACATTGTCCATCAGATCCCTCATCAGACAAACCAGAGGGAGTGCAGGGTTAGACACCTGTGCCTCTGCCAGAGCAGTACTAACTGCAGAGATGGGAGTTCAATTCATTTCCACAGGGGTAAAAGGACCTCTTCCCAAAGGAACAGTAGGCTTATTATTGGGACGCAGATCTTCTACTCTAAAAGGACTTATGATAAGTCCTGGGGTAATTGATCTCGACTATGAAGGTGAAATAAAAATTATAGCCAGTTCTCCAAAGGGTATATCAGTAATTTCACCAGGAGATAGAATAGCACAGTTACTAATAATACCCAGCCTACGTGAAAAATTTTCCAGTCATACTGTAGAAAGAGGTTCCAAGTGATTAGGCTCCACAGGTGTAGATTGGGCTATGCTTTCTTTAAATTTAGATTCTGGCCCCATGCTAAAACTAAATATTCAAGGACATGAATTTAATAAAATGTATATGTAGATTAGGTGACATGAGTATTTCTTTCACCATTTCTGCGAGTAATATTTTGAAGACATATACATAAGTATTGGTTGTACAAAAAGCTGTACCCTGTGTCTATGAATATACAGATAATGCATGAATAGACCATACTGTGAATAAATAGTATAGCTGGTTCCACTTTAAATAATGGATTGAATTGATATTCACAAAGGAGTGGTCTGAGGCAAAAACCTTCCTGAAATTCAGGGCAACAGAACAATAGGTAAACAAAACGCACAAAGCAGGGTTTCTCCACTGAGACTTTCCTGGTCACACTGATATCTGAGTTTTCCTAGATGCTCGCCTTTCCCTTCAGCTATCCAGTACATAGCCATATCAAATAGCTTGGAGGTAGTACATATCTTGGTCACAAAACAATGAGGCAATTCTGGAGAGTGTCCAGAATTCAGGATGTAAACAGAAACTTTGGAAGATAGCAGGTTTTGCCCTTCAATAAGGAAAGCCGCAGTCCATTAATAAATCGGGCAGGATGAATGTTGCGAAGCTTTCTCCTAGACAGGACACATCCATTGATGCATTTTCTTTTCTAATGTCTACAACCACGGACAGAGTGGGATACACAGACATAGAAGCACTCGCCTTGTCAAAGGACTTACTAGAAACAGTCCACGCCAATTCAAACAAACAGCCTTTCTTACATCTTCTCAGAACATGAGAAAAAAACCATACACACACCTACACCCACAAAGGCACCTCCTTTGTGGAGTGTCCTCTGAATGGTGGGCCATACTATATTCGCCAAAAATGGCCTGTTGTATCTCAAATCTGGTCTCCTTGGCCAACTCTGTGCAGTTCTCAGGAGCCAGCGGTGAACCAATACCTGCTTTCTCAGGAAAGGCCTTTCTTCAGAGCTTTCCTGGCATTTGGCCATCCTCACATCTGTTGGTACTAAGAAAGACTGACTCTGTCCTTGGTAAATTGAAACAAGTGAGACCACAGGGACTGGGACTGAAACTGGCTCTGGGTGCCTCTCTTCCTGGATCCCAAGTTCAGAGAGTTCCATCACCAAGGAAGTGAAGTGAGGTCACTTCCTTCAGGAACTGAATGAGGTCACTGCCTTGGCAACCTCTTTGTCCTAACAGTTACTTCTAAGTGTCCCATGAGATGGAGTTTGTCCCTACTTTCTGTCAGACTTTCACAAGTTAGAATGGTATATCAACCATTGGCACCTGGGAAGAGCTCTCCACACAGGCCTGATTTGGTCCATCTTCTCTACATTTAGAAGATAGAGGTTGATTCAGACACATCCATTCATCCTGATCAGGTTGTTTACCATAAAAGATGACTTTTCCTCTCTCAGGTCCTTCATAGCTGCCTACATCTTCTCCAGGGATCATTTCTGCATGGACCTTTGATGTTCTCAGAAGGTGGAAGATCCCCTACATTCCTGTATTGTAAGACTAACTCTGTCCCTCCTATTTTGTAAAGTTAGATTGAGGGAAGAGTGTATGTTTAGGGTTAATAACATGTTTGATTTGGGTTAGGAATCTCTCTGCCGCATGAATAATGGTATTGGGAACCTGTGATATTTACAAGAATATATAGGTGAAATGTAAGTATGAAAACAGAAATCTAGGTAAGATTCGAAGTCAGAAGGGCATTGGGTCCTTGAGTGGGATTCTTAGGTTTGAATTATGTTCTGCATATATGTCTCCGATAAATTGAAATACAATGGTTTAGGACCTTATACCTTGGATGATTAATTGTCGAAGGGAACATCGAGTCAAAAATCAATGATCAGTAAGATTAGGAAGATAGTCAGTAGGTTTAGAAATAAAAGTGAGTATAGGATTTAGACCAAAATTTCTTTAGCAATAGGGTCTCGGGTAGACATTGAATGTAAATGTCAGCATATGTAAAGTGTCAGACACAATGATGAACTGCGGAATATATGTAGGAAAGCAGATATCAATAGAGATATAAGGAAATCAGGCAAAGTATAAACTGAGTGATAGAATTAGACATTTTAAACAGACTTGAAGTTGAATATATAATCTTAGAAAAAAACAAATATGTAGTCACCAATAAGATTTACATTTGAGAGCATTAGGCAACCTGGACATGGTTGTTTTTAGTAATTCATGCTCACTTTCCATTTAGGCTTTGATACAATCATGAGTGTGACCTTTGTTTTTTGTGTTCAGAATATTACTGTGATAAAAAAAGAAATATATATATATATATATATATATATATATATATATATATATATATATATATATACACACACACACACACATATATAGATAGATAAGGTGACATGAATATTTCTTCTACCATTTCTGGGAGCAATGTTTTGAAGAGGTATAAATTAGTATTGGGGGAACAAAGAGGTGTACACTGTGTCTATGAATATAGAGATAATGCATTAATAGACCATACTGTGAATAAATAACATACCTGGTTCCAACTTTAATAATGGATTGAATTGAAATGTGAAAATGTACAGGAAATCTTATATTGATATACACACATTCATTCCAACCACTTATACATCTAATGGTAATATTAATGTTATGGTTTATCTTGAAGAGTGTGTGGGTTTAGCTTCAAAATTGATTATGGAAATCGAAAATAATGTGTTTGGAAAGAAGTCTCATGAAAAGACCAGTCAAGTAACATGGAGGAATACATGTGTTCTGAAGCAGAAAGTGATTAAAAGTGAAACAAATTCCTATAAATTTGTGAACTTGTGAATGAAATATATATCCTATGATGTGCAAAAACTGAAGAAATAGTAATGTACCAGTGTTGAATTAAAATGAACGTCAAAATAGACATCATGTCCCCTAGGAATCTATTTGCATTGATGTTAAACTGGGTCAGTTACTGAAGAAATATTAGGATTTGTAAGCACCATTGATTGAAGTTAGTTTTCAGCATTGGGAAACAAATATGTATTTCAGGTAGATGATTATTTCTGAGAATAATCTTGTGAAATGTTTATTATAAATCCACATACATGAACATGAATGAATTTATGGAGTGTATATAAGACACATATATTTCATATTTTATAAAATCTGTAGAGTATATATATATATATATATATATATATATATATATAAACCACAAAAATTCATTAAAAAGTATCAATATATATATATGCCAATCGTAATTCATCATGTAATATATATCATCCACAGAAGCAAAAATATTTATTTTACTAAACATGGGTTTATGTATAATATTGTTCTAATAGGAAGCTCACCCATAGTTTGAATTTTCAGTTCCAACAGGGTTTAGTAGCACTGATCTCTTCTTACAATTTGTTTCTGCCAAGTCAGCCAACTCATAAAAATATACGTGTGATACCAAGTAGGAATCTATATGTGCATATAAAAAGTACAAGTGCTGAGTAGGCTACAGAGAAAGGGAGACAGGAATTCACATATTTGTTAACTTTAAAAACGCATGGAGAGAGCTGGGGATGTGGCTCAAGTGGTAGCGTGCTCGCCTGGCATGCGTGCGGCATGGGTTCGATTCTCAGCACCACGTGAAAACAAAGATGTTGTGTCCGCCGATAACTAAAAAATAAATATTATAGAATTCTCTCTCTCCTCTCTCACTCTCTCTTTAAAAAAAACACATGGAGGACTATTTCAATTAAAAATTGAGTAGATTTATAAAACCGACCCTTTATCATGCAAGAGGGAAGTCCAACTATACACCATGCTTCCTCTGAACTGCTTGTATTTTCATTCTTTTGGGGTATTTTTCTCCATCATATTAGGATTAGTAGTCAGAGTCTAGTAGGGTATGAGTTAGTGTCAGGGATTCAGTATTTCGAATGGAAAATTGGAAAATGGATCAATGTGTATGCAAATGTGTACTACAAAAAAATTTTCCCACTCTCATTCAGAACAATGCCTTGACATTACCTTCACCCCAAGTAAGACACAATTAGAGGAGAAGAGTTAGAAAATCTTTGAATACATATCTGGAATTGAAAATGCTTAGGGTTCACAACCTTGGAGATTGTAGAGGAGTTTCCAAAAGTAAGGGACAGTGTAAAAACTCTACAAACATGGAGATTTGCCTGCCTAAAGACGTCTGGAGAAACTGCCTCTAGGTTGGGCACTTGAAATATATGATGCTGTCAGGATCTTTAGCTTCCTTTCTAGTGAGACCATCAAAGCTGGGTCTTCATCTCTGTGATCTGGAGGACATGGTTTATAATTTTCCAATAAACTGAAGCAACAGTGCTGAATTCTTGCTTTGTAGGTAATCTGTGGCCACTGGGGGCTAAGTGTCTCCCCATGTGGACTGCGAAGCCATTTCATCATCCTCCACTTTTCATAATGTTTCTTCCTGCTGCACTCGGAGTTTGGTATTTGCTTCACGAAATACAAGGAGTTCAACTAGGACACAGTGCTGCAGCGAGTTCTGTCACGTGTGGTGGATCAGGGTCTGCAGGAGAATGCACCAACAGGGCTTGTATACCACATAGGATGCCCCCTTGACCATAGCAACCTGATTCTGAACATTGCCCTGAAACCTCTCCATATAACAAGTTGCCTTTACATATAAGGGTCTGCTCGCTGCACCATGTCAGTCACAAGCCATTTGGAAGCCAATGGCAGATCCACATGGCCCCACCTCAGATGTTTTATCACACATTTGCTCACCACTGCTCTAGGCCCACTACTCAGCAGGATCCAAATTACTGAGATCTCTGTTTTACACCATTTTCATCAAAACCAGTCAATCAAGGCACTGTCTGGTACACTCGTGATCAGCAACAGGACATCCAATGGTTCTTCATTGCCACCTGGTCATTGCAATTTCAAAAATTTCATGGTATTTATCTAGCAAATTTTCAATTATGAAGTTGGAAGCACTATGGCTTTCAAATCATTCAGGAATCATTCAATGGTGAGGAAGCTCATTTCAATGAAAGCTTTGGAGAACTCTCACAGGCAAGGCTTCCCAAAGAGTGGCCTAAAGGTCACATGAATCCAGGCCCATCGAGGTCTACAATTGAGGTCCATGTGTGTTTTGACTAGCAAATATGGCTTCCAAGTCTTTCAGAATAAAATAATGTGATATCCTGGCTGAGATTCCCAGTGCTCTGTGGAAAGCCACCCTAGGACTAGATCTCAGTTTCCAACGGAGACTCTCATGTGTGGCCTCCTAAATTCCCAACACAATTCATGGCAATACTTCTTTGATGATTGATCCAGAACTGAGTGTTTAAGGGGAATGACACCAGAGTTCAAGCCCAGGTGGATCCAGTCATCTCTTCCAACTGCCACATGAATGACTACAATTAAAACCAAAACACTCCCACATGGTCCTTACCTTCTTCCATATAGACACTCATCATTACCTCTGGCTAGAGTTTTTCATGTGGGACGCATCCCAAGAGAGTGTCCAAAATAGTCTTCCTTGCCCCTCATTTGCCTAAAGTCAGGGTGGCATCGTCACCCTTCCTGTGAACCTGGAGTGATCCAATAGGCCTGCCATGAATACTGCTCTGCTTCTTCAATTTGAGTCCTACTGACTCTCAGGGATAGATTCTTTAAGTGATTTGGAGTCACAAGAAAACACAAGCACCTCTGCAGTTCTTCAAAGAACTCATTTGACTTAAAGGATCCCTATTCTCACTTGACAGAGGTCAGAATCCTAACAGAGGAAGGCAAGAGACTCATCAACAATGACAGATTTTTGGCCATTTTGGTTTTGATTGCACACATGGAATCTATCCTTAGATCCATCATGTGCTGAGAATCTAAGCCACAACTTCATACAGGGCCAAGAGGCTGATTTAGACACATCCTTTTACAAGCAATTAAGCAAAGAACCACAGGTGATGCCCATTCATTTCCATTTGAAAATTGTTTTCTTCAGGCTTCACAAAGGGGTGGCCTGAGGCAAAGACCTTCCTGACATTCAGTACAACAGAACCATAGGTAAGCAAATGAACCAAAGCAGGATTTCTCCACTGAAAATTTACTGGTCACACTGATATCTGAGTTTTCCAAGATGTTCCCATTCTCTACAGCTATCAAGTATATAGACATGTCTCAGAGCTTGGAGGTGGTACATATCTTGGAAACAAAACCATGAGCCTATTCTGGAGAGTGGCCAGAATTCAGGAAGAAAACAGGAACTTAGGAATTTAGTAGGTGTTGCCCATCCATAAGGCAAACCACAGTCCATTCTTTAATTAGACAGGATGAATGCTGGGAAGTTTTCTACTAGACAGGACACATCCTTTAATGCCTTCTCTTTTCTAATGTCTGCAACCACGGACACAGTGGGATACTCAGACATAGAAACACTAGCCTTGTCAAACGACTTACTAGAAACAGGCCACTCCAACCCAAACAAACAGCCTTTCCTACCTATTCTCAGAACATGAGAGAAAACCACAAACTCACTCCACACCCACAAAGGCACCTCCTTAAACCAAGTAGGTCTGTGACTATCCGGAGTGTCCTCTAACTGGTGGGCCATACTATGTTCCCCTGAAATGACCTGCCCTTTCTCAGATCTGGTCTCCTTGGCCAACTCTGTGAAGTTGTCAGGAGCCAGCGGTGAACCAATACCTGCTTTCTCAGGAAAGGCCCCTCTTCAGAGATCTTCTGCCATTTGACAATCCTCACATCAGTCGGTACCAAGGAAGACTGACTCTGTCCTTGGTAAATCCAAACAAGTGAGACCACTGGGACTGGGACTGGGACTGGCTCTGGGTGCCTGGCTTCCTGCATCACAATTTCAGAGTTTTTGATGACCAAGGAAGAGAGGTGAGGTCACTTCCTTCAGGAACTGAATGAGGTCACTACCTTGGCCACCACTTTGTCCTAACAGTTGCTTCAAAAGGTCCCATGAAATGGAGGCTGCCCCTACTTCCTTCGACACTTTCACAAGTTAGAATGGTATATCAACCATAGGCACCTGGAAACAGCTCTCCACACAGGCATGGTTTGATCAGTTCTCTACATTAAGAAAGGAGAGGCTGATTCAAACACATCTCTTCATACTGACCCGGTTGTTTGCCATGGAATATGACTTTTTCCCTCTTAGGTCCTTCATAGCTGCCTGCAACTTCTTAAGGGTATAATTTCTGCATGGTCCTTTGATGTTCTCAGCAGGTGGGAGATCCCCTACATTACTGTATTGTAAGACAGACTCTGTCTCGGCTCTTCTGTAAAGTTAGTTTGAGGGAACAATGTATGGTTAGGCTTAATAACATGTTTGATTTGAGTTAGGAATCATTCTGCTTAATGAATAATGGTATTGGGAACTTGCGATATTTACAAGAATATATTGGTGAAATATAAGTTTGAAAACAGAAATCTAGATAAGATTTGAATCCAGGAAGGGCATTGGGCTGTTGATTGGGATACTTAGCTTTGAATTATGTTCTGCAAAGATGTCTCAGATAAATCAATATACAATGGCATAGGACCTTGTACCTTGGATGATTGATTGTCGAAGTGATCATCCAGTCAAAAAGGGATAGTCTTTAGGATTAGGAAGATAGTCGGTATGTTAGAAAAAAGAGTAATATAGGATTTGGACCAAAAGTTCTATAGCAATAGGGTTTCGGATAGAGAGTGAATGTAAATGTCAGCACATGTGAAGAGTCAGTCACAATGATGAACTGGGGAAAATATGTAGGAAAGCAGATATCAATAGACATTAGGAAATCAGACAAAATATAAAGTGACTGATAGGATTAGTCATTTTCAACAGGGTTGAGGTTGAATATATTATCTTAAGAAGAAACAAATATGTAGTCACCAATAGGATTGATTTGAGAGCATTAGGCAACCTGGACATGGATGTGTTTAGTAATCCATGCTCACTTTCCATTTAGGCTTTGGTGAAAGGTTAATAAAATAGGTAGTTGTTACTTACTGTTTTTCTGTATGCTTAACAAAACACTGTTGAAGTCTTGAGGACTGTTTGCTAATCTTGTTTCCAGAATGTGCTGTCCCCAACTGCCAAACTGCAAATGTATACCCTCACCCGTTTGCACGCAAACCACCCACTTGCCCTGACCCATCAATAAACTTCCCTCCCTGCTCTCTCCAAGGAAAGCATATAAGCTCTGCTTAAGCTGTTCTCATTGCTCTCTGCTCTATTCAAGTGAGCTCTGAGCCCCAGAATGCTGGACCCATAATAAACCATTTACTGTTGAAGGAGACATTCTCTTGGTGGTCTCTTCCTCCGATGCTTGCCCGACCTTTACATCTGGAGGCACCAGCAAGATCCGACAGCGGCGGATGAAAGATCCCCAAGGGGCTCCTTTCAGGGTAAGTAAGGGAACTCTTTTTGGTTTTAGGTTTCAGGTTAGGGCTTGGCAAAATGGCTATGGGTGATGAGCGTGAGCTCTCTCTGACAGAGGCTGACATACGTGTCACAGAGCCACAGGCCACGTCCCTGGGGGATGCCCCAGAGGACTCAGGAAATTGAGGAACAATAGTCTCCTTGACTCAGTGATATTTTGCTTCGGATTCGGTATTTCCAGCCCATCAGGTTTTGCCGGCTACTCAGGCCTGGCCTCAGTATTGGACGTCCAATGCCTGACTTTATTGTCTTGTCTTGTCAGTGTAGTGTGTCGTTGCTTTCACTGTTTGTGTATCTCTCATTTTGGGACAGAGAACTTCAACACCTCTCTTCCTGACCCTTGATCACTGGAACAAAGTCAGCTTAAGGGCCCAGAATCTTTCTTTTTCAGTAAATTGCTGGACCTGGCAGACCCTCTGTGCCTCAGAATGACCCACCTTTGGAGTTGGATAGCCCCTAGAAACATCTACGTCCCACTAATTCGAAAAGTCAGAGATTTTGTATTTCAACCGGGGCCACATGGACATCCAGATCAACAGCCATATATCTCATCTTTTCAGGACCTCTGCAAATCTCCTCCTCAATGGGTGAAGCTTTTCCTTGTCTCTGCCCCCGCTCCTACTCCTTCCACCATGATTTTATCTCTCAAACCCTCTGCTCCTCCTCCTCCACCCTCTCTTCTCCCTGAGTCTCAAGACTCTACTGGACTCTCCTCGCCTTCTTATCCGCTGCCCTCGCCCACCAACCCCCAACAACCTCTAAGTGATTCCCCTGCTGCTGACTCAGCCTCTCCGCCACTGGAGGAAGCTAGGCCAGCCCAGCGCCCACCAAATGACTGCCCCTTGTCACACACACAGCCCCTCCTTCCCTGGAGGAAGCTGGCCTGGCAAAAAGAACTCAAAGAACTCCCTGGCGTTTTCAAACCTGCCTACTTGGGATGACTGCCAACAAATCCTAGGGATTCTCTTCATGACAGAGGAATGAGAGAGAAACTTCCTGGAAGCTAGAAAAAAAATATCCTCGGACCAGATGGGTGACCAACACAACTTCCCAACATAATCAAAGCAGGCTTCCCCTTGAACTTACCCAACTGGGACCCCGACACCTTTGAAGGTAGGGAGCATCTGTCCTCTTATTGCCGGGCCCTAATAGTGGGTTTCCAACAGGCCGCTAGGCAACCAAATAATTTGGCCAAGGTAAGAGAGATTATTCAAGGGCCTGATGAACATCCCTCTATGTTTCTAGAGAGAATTATGGAGGCATATAGGAGATATACTCCTTTCGATCTTCAGGCAGAGGATCAAAAGACATATGCCGTGATGGCCTTCATTGGGCAAGCTGATCTGGATATTAAAAGAAAGTTACAATACTTAGATGGATTACAAGATATGACTTTGAGAGATTTAGTCAGAGTAGCCGAGAAAGTATCCTATAAGAGAGAAACAGAGAGAACGAAAGGGAGCAAAGGGAGGATGAGAGATGAAAAAGACAGATTAAGGTATTAACTAATGTCCTGGTCACAACAATAAATAGGCCAGAAATTAAGAAACAGGGAGACAAGAAGTGATACCTGGGTCCCCTCCAGAGGCCACCCTTGGCCTCAGATCAATGTGCCTACTGTAAAGAAAAAGGACACTGAGCCAAAGAGTGCCCTAGAAAGAGAAAGCCACGCCAGACAGCCTTTCTGACTCTGGAGGTTGACTAAGAATGTCGGGGCTCAGATCCCTTCCCCGAGCTCAGGGTAACTTTTGAAGTGAAGGGGACCCCATAAACTTTGAAGTGGATACAGCAGTAGTATACTCAGCCCTTAAGGCCCCACTGGGCCCTCTATCAAATAAAAGATCTCTAGTTCAAAGGGCTAACAGCAGTAAATATCAGACTTAGACAACTAAGAGGACCATGGACATGGGGAAAGACAAAATCCAACATTCCTTCCTAGTAATCCCAGAATGCCTGGCCCCATTGATGGGCAGAGATCTGCTCAGTAAGCTCCGGGCCAAAACAACTTTTAACCCCGAAGGCCCCAAAATGAAATTTCTAAATCCTTCATTAAAAACTCCTATAGTCATGGCTTTATAAATGTCAGTCGAAGATGAACATCCACTTTTCACACACCCCAAGACTGATCAAACAGGCAAGCTACCCCAGAAATGGATAACAGATTACCCAGATGCCTGGGCAAAATTGTTGGGTTAGGCCTAGCCATGAAACAACCTCCAAGAACAGTGGAGTTAAAAACCTCAGCCTCCCCAATCAATGTCAAACAACATCCTCTGAGCAAAAAAGGTAAAGATGGGATAAGGCCCCATATTCAGAAATATCTGGCCTTAGGGTCCTAAGGCCCTGTCAATCGGCCTGGAACACTCCCCTGCTACCGGTAAAAAATCCAGGAACTGGGGATTATCCTCCATACAAGACCTAAGAGAGATCAACAACAGAGTGCAGGACATTCACCCCATGGTAAATAATTCGTACAATCTGCTTATCACTCTGAACCCTGAGTAGAAATGGTATGGACATAAAGATGCTATCTATTGCATGCCTCTGCATAAAGACAGTCAGTTGCTGTTTGCTTTTGAGTGGGTAGACCCAGAAACCGGAACGTATGGTAAACTAACATGGACTAGACTCCCACAGGGGTTCAAAAGCTCCCCCACTCTCTTTGATGAAGCCCTCCACAGAGATGTCAACAACTTCAGAACTATGCACCCCGAAGTCACCCAGCTTCAATACGTGGATGACCTGCTACTGCAGCCAACACCAAGGAAAACTGTGAGTCTGGAAACCAAGCACTATTATATAAGCTTGCTCAACTCGGGTATAGAGCTTCTTCCAAAAAACCCCAAATTTGCCAGCAAGAAGTAGTCTTCCTGGGCTATTCCCTTAGGGGTGGTAAACGATGGCTCACTGAGCCCAGAAAACAAACGGTTGTGCAGATACACCCCCCCAGCAGCAGACAACACAGAGAGTTTCTTGGGACTACTGGGTTTTGCAGGTTATGGATTCCTGTGTTTGCGTCCTTAACTTCTCCTTTATACCCGCTGTTAAAGGGAGATGCCCAATTCCAATGGACCCCTGAGCACCAGCAAGTTTTTGATAACATCTAACAACACTGGCACTGAACTCCTCAAGTTCACTGAGCCAAGCCTGCAATTTCAGAAATCCCTACACTACGTTAAAAATGTACATCAATTCACACACCTTGGTTCAAAGAAACTGCAGGCATTCCTGAAGGATCAAGAACAGAGTTTTCCACTAACAGACTCACAGCGAAAGGACATAACTGAACGGGTAACAAAACCCTGTCCGTTCTGTCAATAGGTTAATGCTTACCCTTCCAAGCTTCCTGCAAAAAAGCACCTATGAACAACCAGACCAGGACAATTCTGGGAAGTGGACTTTACTGAAATTAAGCCAGCGAGGTATGGACTTCAATATCTCCTAGTGTTTGTAGATATATTTTCAGGATGGATTGAAGCCTTCCACACAAAAAAAGGCACAAATGGTGGTAAAAAATCCTGAAAGATATTTTTCAATGATACGGCCTACCTAAGGGTATATTGTCTGATAATGGACCAGCGTTCATGGCCCAGGTAAGTAAGGGGTTAGCCAGAACCCTGGGAATAAATTGGAAGTTACATTGTGCTTATAGACCCCAGAGCTCAGGACAGGTTAAAAAAAAACTTAATAGAACCATTAAAGAGACCATAACGAAATTAAGCTTAGAGAGGGCATCAAAGGTTGGACTATGCTCCTGCCTTATGCACTGTTTCATGCAAGAAATACTCCCTCTGTTTCTTTGAGTAACCTCACCACCTATGAAATTCTCTATGGGGCCCCTCCTCCAGTAAGGACCTAACCCCAACTCTAAGACCTACGGGTCCCTTCCACACCCCCTTGCTTGACAAACTTAAAGCTCTTGAAAGAACTCAGCGATACCTGTCAAACCAGCTGGCCACTGCCTACCAACCTGGTGAAGAGGAGACTCCACATCGATATCAAATAAGAGACTTCGTCTACATAAGATGACTTCAGGTGTCATCCCTGGAACCCTGATGGACAGGACCATACCAGGTGCTACTTATAAAACCTACAGTGGTAAAGGTAGACGGAATCACTTCCTGGATCCTAATTCTCATCTCAAGCCTGCGCCCTGTCCAGACTCTGGCTTGAAAGTGGAAAAGACTGGTAACCCTTTCAAATTGCATATTGTCCATGTGGATAAGGCTATAGACTCTCCCCTTGGCCACCACTAGTCCTAACCATCATCAGCCCATTCAGCAGCGATGGCTGATCACAAATCCTATTAGACAAGAAGTATGGTCTGTCTTGCATACAGCCCCCTTAGGGACCTGGTGGCCATCTCTCCACCCAGATATTTGTCAGCTGAGTATACGTCTTTCCAATTGGGATATCTCTGATGAAGAGGATCCCATTAAAATTCCATTAAATTTCTTCCGTACCATAGATAATGGAAACAAACATTATGGATGTAGGGACACGCAAGCCTGATGCAGGTTGGCTAGCCTAGATTACTATGTTTGCCCGGTGGACTATCAAAGCCACAAACAACCACGGCTGTGTGGGGGAAAACCCGTCTTCTTCCGTAAGTCATGGGGATGTGAGCATACAGGGGCTGCATGGTGGAACCCAAACTCCTCATCAAATTCAGTTCACAGCATTGGCCATATTACCAATTAGACAACCAAAACCGATGGCCCGCAGAGGGGTGTCTAGATCCTCAAATTCTGTGTGACTTTTTCAACTTCGGAAAGTGCTCAAAAGGATGGAAGAAAATTCCCCTATGTGTATGCCTTTTCCCTCCTTTGCTCACATCATGAACTATGTTTCTCCAATAGATCCTTCTGCTCCAGACTCTCTGCTGTCACTCTCACATCAACAACCTGATTTCTCCCCTCCAATTACTAGATCAAAAACCCAAACCTCCGCTGGTTCTCAGACCATTGCCCCCTTGCTGAGGTAGCAGGTACTGAGGTACCCTTCCACCCACTCACTCCTCTCTTCTCCTGTCAGTGCCCACACCGGGTCCCACCAGGTCCTCTTACCAGCTAACCCAAAGCTCAAACCAGCTGAGGAGTGCCCTCAGACGCCTATCCAAGTTGTAATGAAAATGGCCTTTAAAGTTGCTTTGTCATCACTAAAAAGAGGTTACTAAGAATTTAATGTCCCTCACAGGCTTTTTGGGATACTCACTCCTGTCTTCCCATCTGCTCTACCTGTTCTACTGCTCACTTTTTGTTGCCAGGAGAATCCCAAACCCTTTTCCCATTATTCTTTTATATCTCTTTTTCCTCATTCTCAGAACCACAGAACTGCTCTCACCCCCCGCCTTCCCCGTCTTCCCCTCTGTACCAGGCCCACAGAAAAATCTCAAATGGCCTTCTCCAGAAGTCTTCATCGTGGCTGACTTTAGGACTTTCAGCAACAAAGTCCCTATAAAAGAGTTCAGTGTACATAAACTTCCTCTTTTCGTGTTGCTCTGTTATACTTGGCCACTGGCTGGAAAAATCAGCACTTCTAAGCTAGACACCCCCTTACTAGTTTTTCACAAAATATGTGAACAAGGCCTCTGGCCTTGAGCTGAGGCTTCCAGAGATGGCTACATTTCCAAGATAAAGAAGTTACCAACTGGGCTCCATGGTAACAGCTGGCAGGGAGAAAATAAAAGAGAAGAAAAAAGCTCTCCCCCTCCCAGATGTCCTTAAAAAGTTATCTTTCCCAGAGAAGAGGAAAATAAAAACAGAACCAAAAACTGCTTTTTGTGAACTTCTGCAGACTGTAAATTTCTGAGTCTTTTCTCTTACATGTTGGGTACAAAATTCTGAAACTACCTAAACTTGGGATTCAGGGGATTAATTGATTACAATAGAAGCAATGCCCTCTATATCCGGTTGCAACCAAATAGGACTGTTTCCCTGTCTTCGGTTCTATCTTAGGTGCCTTTCCTTGTCCATACCTACAACAGTATAATTCTATATACTTAAACATTGTTTATTCATAGAATTATCAACAGATGTGATTAATTATGTAATGGTGCAGATGTTTCCCCGAGTGCTCTATCATGAGGCAGGATCATTTAAATTTCAAATAGGGGGGCATACAACCCGGTTCTGCTGGCAACCTGTATCTTTCATTTTAGCCATCCTATGAGGAATAGTAGTTGCTGCAGAGGTGGGCACAGGTACCACTGCCCTAATCCATGGGACACAACAAATGACCCAATTAGAAGCAGCAATACACCAAAACTTAAAGATATTAAAAAACCACCATCACAGCTTTACAAGAATCTTTAACCTCTCTCTCTGAAGTTGTTTTACAGAACAGGCGAGGGTTCGACCTCCTCTTCATGAGAGAAGGGGCCTTTGTCCTGCATTGAGGGAAGAATGTTGTTATTATGCCTACCATACTGGAGTTGTAAAAGAATCTATGATTAAATTAAGAAGACGCATTGAAGAGCATCAACAAGAGAGAGAGGCCCAAAAAGGGTGGTTTGAGTCTTGGTTCACAGAGTCCCCCTGGTTAACTACGCTTTTATCAGCCCTGGCCGGTCCCTTAATAATCCTCACATTATTGCTAACTGTAGGACCCTGTTTGCTCAACCGTGTAGTTTCCTTTCTCCAAGCTCAAATTGGACAAGTTAAACTTATGGTAATCAGAAATCAATATACCACACTAGCAGACATAAAATGTGACATCCCCAATGATCACTATTATGATTTAATGTAACCAAAAGAAAGTGGGGAATGAAAGGTAAATAAAATAGGTAATTGTCACTTCCAGTTTTACTGTATGCTTAACAAAACACTGTTGATATCTTGAGAACTGTTTGCTAATCTTGTTCCCTGAATGTGCTGTACCAACTGCAAAACTGCAGAATGTACTCCCTCACCCATTTGCACGCAAACTACCCACTCGCCCTGACCCATCAATAATCTTCCCTCCCTGCCCTCTCCAAGGAAAGTATATAAGCTCTGCTTAAGCTGTTCTCAGGGCTCTCTCCTCTATTCAAGGGAGCTCTGAGCCCCAGCATGCTGGACCCCCATAAACTTTTGGCTGTTGCATTAGACAGTCCCTGGTAGTCTCTTCCTCTGATGCTCGCCTGACATTTACATTGGTAAAATAATAAGTGTGACCATTGCTTCTGTGTCAAAATGTACAAATTAATATTGGGGGTACAAATAGGTGAACCCTGTGATATGAATATAGAGATAATGCATGAATAGGCAATACTGTGAATAAATAATAAAATGGATTCCAAATTTAATAATGGATTCAATTGATATCTGAAAATATACAGGAAATCTTATATTGATACACATACATTCATTCCAACCAGTTATACATCTAAACGTTATATTAGGATTATGGTTTGTCATGAAAAGTGTGTGAGTTTTGCTTCAAAACTGATTATGAAAGTTGAAAATAATGTGTTTGGAAAGAAGTCTCATGAAAAGACCAGACAAGAAACCTGGAGGAATCCATGTGTTCTGAAGCAGGAAGTTATTGAAAGTGAAACAAATGCCTATAAGTTTGCTAATTTGTGGATGAAATATATATCCTATGATGTGCATAAATTGAAGAAATAGTAATGTACCAGCGTTGAATAAAAATGAACGTCAAAATACACATCATGTCCCATAGTAATCTACTTGCATTGATGTTAAACTGGTTCAGTTACTGTACAAATATTAGTATTTTGTATGCAACATTAACTGAAGTTAGTTTTCAGTACTGGAAACAAATATGTATTTCATTTGGATGAATATTTCTGAGAATAATCTTGTGAATACTTGATTATAAATCCATATACATGAACATGAATGAATTTAGGGAGTGTATATAAGACACATATATTTCATATTTTGAAAAATCTGGAGAATATATATACAAAAAAACACACACAGAGACATTAAATTACCAATATATATGCCAATCGAAATTTATCATGAAATATATATCATCCACAGATGCAAAAATATTTCTTTTACTGAACATGGATTTATGTTTAATGTTGTTCAACTAGGAAGCTCACCCATAGGTTGAATTTTAAGATCCAACAGGGTTTAGGAGGAGTGATCTCTTCTCATAATTTGTATCTGCCAAGTCAGCCACCTCACAAGAATGTACATGTGATACCAGGTAGGATTCTATATGTGCATATAAAATAACATGTTCTGAATAGGCTACAGAGAAAGGGAGACAGGAATTTATATATTTATTAACTTTAAAAACACAAGGAGAACTGTTTCAATTAAAAATTAACTAGATTTATAACACCTACCCTTCATAATGCTAATGGCAAGTCCAACTATACACCATGCCTTTTTTGAACTGCTTGTATTTCTATTCTGTTTGGGTTAGTTTTCTCCATCATATTAGGATTAGCAGTCAGAGTCTAGTAGTTTATGAGTTACTGTCAGGGATTAAGTATTTTGAATGGAAAATTGGAAAATGAATCTAATGTGTATGCATATATGTGCTACACAAAAATCTTCCCACTCTCATCCACAACAATGCCTTGACATTAACTTCGTCCCAAGTAAGACACAATTAGAGGAGAAAAGTTAGAAAATCTGTGAATGCATATGTGGAATGGAATATACTCAGGAGTTCACAACCTTGGAAGTGGTAGAGCAGTTTCCAAAAGTAAGGCGCATGGTAAACACTCCACAAACATGGAGCTCTGCTGGCCTAAAGACTTCTTGATAAACTGCCTCTGAGGTTGGGCACTTGAAATATATGTTGTTGTCAGTAGCTTTAGCTTACTTTCTAGTGAGACCATCAAAGCTGGGTCTGCATCTATGTGACCTGGAGGACATTGTTTCTAATTTTCCAATGAACATGAGGCAGCAGTGCGAATACTCTCTTTGTAGTTAAACTATGGCCACTGGGAGCTAAGTGACTCACCGTGTGAACTGTGAAGCCATTTGGTCCTCCTCCACTTTTCGTGGTGGTTCTTGCTGCTGCACTGGGACTTTGGTATTTTCTTCATGAAATACAAGGAGATCAACTGGGACACAGTGCTGGAGGGAGTTCTGTCACATGTGGAGCTCACGGTCTGCATGTGAATGCACCAACCAGGATTTTATCCCACATGGGTTGCCCCTTTGTCCATAGCAACCTGATTCTGAACATTGCCTTGAAATCTCCCTATATAAAAAGATGCCTTTACATGGAAGGTTCTGCTGGCTGTACCATGTCAGTCACAAGCCATTTGGAAGCAAATGGCAGATCCACATAGCCCCACCACACATGTTTTATCACACACCTTCACACCACTGCTCTAGGCCCACTAATTTGCAGGTTCCAACTTACTGGCATCTCTGTTCTACACAATTTTCATGAAACCCAGTCAGTCAAGGCACTGTCTGATACACTCATGATCAGCAATAGGACATCCAAAGATTCTCCAGTGCCACCTGGTCATGGGAATTTCAAAAATTTCATGGTGTTTATCTAGCCATTTTTCGAGGATGAAGTTGGAGGAACTTTGGGTTTCAAAAACCATTAAATGTTGAGGAAGCTCATTTCAATGAAACTCTGGAGAACTCTCATAGGCAAGGCCTCCCAAAGAGTGGACAAAAGGTCACATGAAGCCAGTCCAATTGAAGTCTACAATGTGAGGTACATGTGTGTTTTAACTCTCAACTATGGCTGCCAAGACTTTAAGAAGAAAATCATGGATTATCTTGGCTGAGATTCCCAGTGCTCTGTGGCCTTGATCTAAGTTTATAAGGGCTACTTTCATGCGTGGCCTCCTAAAATCCCAACAAAACTCACGGCAATTCTTCTCTGAGGTCAGTTCCAGAACTCAGTCTCTATGTGGATTCACACCAGAGTTCAATCCCAGGTGGACCCAGTGATTTCTTCCAATCGCCACACAAATGACCAAAATTTAAACGAAAACACTCCCATATGGCACTCATCTTTTCCACATAGACACTCATCATAACCTCTAGCTGGAGGTTTCTATGAGGGGCGCTGGACAAGACAGTGTCCAAAATAAGCTCCCTTGCCCGTCATTTGCCTAAAGTCAGGGTGGCCTGGAAACCCTTCCTCTGAACCAGGAGTGATCAAATAGGCCTACCATTATTACTGTTCCACTTCTCCAATTTGAGGCCTACTGACTGTGGGGTTTAGATTCTTCATGTGGATTGGGGTCATGAGAAAACCCAAGCACCAATGGGCTAGACTCTGAAGGGCTTTGAAGAACTCATTTGACCCAAAGGATTCCTATTCTCACCTTATGGAGGTCAGGAAACTTACAGAGGAAGGTGAGAGACTTCATCCATAATGAGTACTCTTTTGGCCATTTTGATTTTGGATGCACACATGGCATCTTTCTTTAGATCCATCAGGTGCTGAGAATCTAAGCCACAGCCTCACACAGGGCCAACAGGCTGATTCAGACACATCCCTTTCGAAATCAATTACTCAAAGAGGGACAGGTGATGCCCATTCATTTGCATTAGAGAACTGTTTTATTCAGGCTTCACAACGGGGTGGCCTTGGCAAAGACCTTCCTGACATTTAGTGATATAGAACAATAGGTAAGCAAAAGTCCCAAAGCAGGGTTTCTCCACTGAGACTTTTCCTGGTAACACTGATATCTGAGTTTTCTGAGATTCTTGCCATTCCCTTCAGCTATCCAGTACATGGCCAAGTCACAGAGCTTGGAGGTGGTACCTATCTTGGTCACAAAATCATGAGCCTATTCTGGAGAGTGGCCAGAATTCAGGAAGAAAACAGGAACTTAGGAAGATTGCAGGTCTTGCCCACAAATAAGGCAATCCACTGTCCTTTTATAAATTGGGCAGCGTGAATGTTGGGAAGCTTTCTCCTAGACAGGACACATCCATTGATGCATTTTCTTTTGTAAAGTCTACACCCACGGACAAAGTGGGATACACAGACATAGAAACACTTGCCTTGTCAAATGACTTAATAGAAACAGTCCACTCCAAAACAAACAAACCAACTTTCCTACGTATTCTCAGAACATGAGACAAAACCACAAACCCACACTCATTCCCACAAATGCACCTCCTTCCCCCAAGAAGGTCTGTTACTAACCGGAGTGTCCTCTGCCTGGTGAGCCATTCTTTGTTCACCCGAAATGGCCTGTCTGTTCTCAAATCTGGACTCCTTGGCCCACTCTGTGAAGTTGTCAGGAGCCAGCTTTGAGCCGCCACTACCTGCTTTCTCAGGAAAGACACCTCTTCAGATTTTTTCTGGCATTTGGCCATCTTCACATCTGTATGTACCAAGAAAGACTGACTCTTTCCATGATAAATCCAAAAAAGTGAGATCTCTGTGACTGTTACTGGGCCTGGCCCTGGGTGCCTGGTTTCCGGGATCCCAAGTTCAGAGAGTTCCATCACAAAGAAGTGAGGTAGGTCACTTCCTTCATGAACTGAATGAGCTCACAGCCTTGGCAAACACTTTGTCCTAACAGTTTCTTCCTAGGGTCCCATGAGATGGAGGCTGACCCTACTTCCTGTGACACTTTCACAAGTTAGAATGGTATATCAACCATAGGTACTGGGGGAGAGATCTCCACACAGGCTTGGTTTTGTCCATTTTGTCTACATTAAAATGCGAGAGGCTTATTCAGACACATCTCTTTATCCTGACAAGGTTATTTGCCATGGAAAATGACTTTTGGTCTCTCATGTCCTTCATAGCATTCTATATCTTCTTCAGGGATAATTTCTGCATGGATCTTTGAGATTCTCAGCAGGTGGAAGATCCCCTATATTCCTGTATTGTAAGACCAACTCTATCCCTGCACTGCTGTAAAGTTAGATTGAGGGAACAGTGTATGGTTAGTGTTAATATCATGTTCTATTTGGGTTAGGAATCATTCTGCTGCATGAATAATGGTATTGGGAACCTGAGATATTTACAAGAATATATAGGTTAAATATAAGTATGGAAACAGAAATCTAGGGAAGACTTGAAGCCAAGTAGGACATTGGGCCCTTGAGTAGCATACTTTGCTTTGAATTATATTCTGCACAGATGTCTCAGATAAATCGATATACAAAGAAATAGGATCTTATACACTGGATGATTGAATAACATACAGAATATCCAATAAAAAAGGGATAGTCTGTAGGATTAGCAAGATAGTCAGTAGATTTAGAAAGAAGAGTTAGTATAGCATTTGTACCAAAAGTTCTTTACAAATAAGGTTTCGGGTAGAGAGTGAATGTAAATGTCAGCACAATGACGAATTGGGGAAAATATGTAGGAAAGCAGATATAAATAGAGACAGTAGGAAGTCAGTAAAAGTATAAAGTGTGTAATTTGTTTAGACATTTTCAACGGTTTGAGTCTGAATATATAATCTTAGGCAGAAACTAATATGTTGTCACAAATTGGATTGACTTTTGAGAGCATTAGGTAACCAGGACATGGATGTTTTTATTAATCCATGCTCACTTTTTATTTAGGCTTTGGTAAAATCATAAGTGTGACCTTTGCATTTTGTGTCCAGAATATTATTGTGATAAAATGTATATGTAGATCAGGTGACATGAATATTCCTTCCACCATTTCTGGGAGCACTATTTTGAAGAAATATAAATTAGTATTGGGGGTACAAAGGGGTATACCCTGTGTCATAGAATATATTGATAATGCATCAATTGACCATCATGTGAATAAATAATATAACTGGTTCCACTTAAAATAATGGATTGAATTGATATCTGAAAATATAAAAGAAATCTCACATTGATATACAATCATTCACTGCAACCAGTTATACATCTAATGGTAATATTATGGTTGTGGTTTATCCCGAAAGGTGTGTGAGTTTTGTTTCAAAAGTGATTATGGAAATCAAAAATAATGTGTTTGGAAAGAAGTCTCATGAAAAGAATAGTCAAGAAACCTGTAAGAATACATGTGTTCTCAAGCAGGAAGTGATTGAACATTATATATCATACTATACATAATGTGCATAAACTGCAGAAATAGTAATGTACCGGTGATGAATAAAAATGAACATCAAAATACACATCATGTCCCATAGGAATCTACTTGCATTGATGTTAATCTGGTCAGTTACTGTAGAAATATTAGGATTTTTATGCACCATTCACTGAAGTTACTTTTCAGTACTAGGAAAAAAGTATGTATTTAAGTTGGATGAATATTTCTGAGAACAATCTTGTGAAAATTTGATTATAAATCCACATAAATCACAAAACATTATAAACACAAAAGTCACATGGACATTAAAATGTAGCAATATATATGCCAATTTAAATCCATCTTGAAATATATATCATCCACTGATCCAAAACTATTTATTTAATGAACTTGAATTTATGTATAATGTTGTACAGCTAGGAAGCTCCCCCATAGATTGAATTTTCTGTTCCAACAGTGTTTAGGAGGAGTGATCTCCTAAATGTGTATGCAAATATGTGCTACACAAAAATCTTCCCACTCTCATCCAGAACAATGCCTTGATATTACCTTCACCCCAAGTAAAACACAGTTGGAGGACAAGAGTTAGAAAATCTGTGAATACATATCTGGAATGTAAAATGGTCAGGAGTTCACAACCTTGCAGGTTGTAGAGGAGTTTCCAAAAGTAAAGGACAGGCTTGATAGACCCAACCTGATCTTTTATTAGAATTGGGAGCCATCTTGCCAGAAAGCCGTGAAAAGATAATTTGGGCTTTACTATAAATTACTGCAAATTCTGAACCTGCTTGGAATGCGTGCCCGTGCCTTGAACTCATCCATGCCTGGCTCTCTGACCAGATTACAGTGCTCTCTGAAACATTAGTGACACCTAATAAATATTGGCCTTCCCAGGCCAGACAACGACCCTCTCTGAGTCTCTAATGGTCCTCATAATTTCTGATGTTGGGGCCAGCAAAAAAAATGTAAACTACCATTAGTGTGATGCTTTCAAAGTTCTGTTATCTGTAACCCCCTTTTTGTGTAACTTTCTGGGCTATATAGCTGGGCTGTAGGAAAGGTGGTGTTGCTGTCTTGTTCCCGCCATTTTTGGAGGGAGAGGCAGCCTGGCCAGTTTTAATAATAAGCTTGCCTTAATTTGATTTTAATTGGAGTCAGTGGTCTTTTCTTGCATCCTAGTCCAACATTTTGGAGTTCCCCAGTGAGATGACCCTGCCCGACCAGATCACAAGGCCAGACTGCTGAAAATTCTGAAGCTGGCCTTCCCTCCAGGGCTACGGGCTGGGGAGCCACTCTAGGGGGTGCACAACTTGAGATGTTCCAAGGCCTTGGAGTGAGCCGTCGGTCTGGGGAGCACTGCAGTGAACCACCGCACTGAAACTATTAGCAAGCACCTGGTGGAGGAGGCCTCCATAGGTAAGTGGCACCTTGATAACATCTTATATCTGGTTAAGGGAGATCTCTTCTAATGACAGAGAGGTGGCCTGGGGAGGCTCACATACACTCCTGTCCAGGACAGTAATGAGAATCGTTCTGTCCTCTGTTCCGTTCTGTAGGAAATTCCTTTCAAGGTTAGAGAGGTGCCGAGGGACATGCACGTGCTCCTACCCCAGAGCTTTAGCAAGACGTTGAATTGCTCCTCTGTTTTTCTGTTTTGGCACCGGGATTCTGTTTTTTTTTTTTTTTTTTTTTTTGTGTGTGTGTGTGTGTGTTTTGTTCTGTGTTCTATATGTTTTTTTGTTTTTTTGTTTTTGTGTATTTTGTTTTGTGATTTCTGTGATAAAATCTTAAGGATATTGAACGTGAAAATGGGTAACAAAGCAAGTAAGCATGACACCCCTTTGGACTGTGTTTTAAGGAAATGTGATGAACTTTACCACCATTTGTTAAGCAGAATGAGAGAAGCCCCTAGCTGGCTGCCTGGAGCAGACCCAGTGCAGATGGCAATGCCTGCTGGGGAATGAAGAACTGAGTATCTCCCAGCATCTGCCAAAGCCCTGTTTCTTCAGGGAATTCCCTCCTTCGTTCCCTGCACTGTAAGGATAATGCAGCCTCTGTCTTCTTAAAAAAAGAGAAAAACAAAAAGGGGACACTAAATGCAGTAAAGTCACCATGGAGACACTTTATTTTACATTTCAGGTTGCTCCTCTGTGAAAACATTTGGTCCCCTTTTGGGGACATCTGTGGTGCCACTGGGGAAGGAGATTTTTCTCTTATTTGCTCTGTTTTAAAGGGTTCTGTCTGTCAGCCATTGTCTGGAGTTCATTTCTGCCTGTCTTGTGCCTTTTTTCTGGCCCTTTAAGACATGTGCAATAATGTGTTAATATTATAAATTGTTTCTTGGAAATGATCTTAGCTGAATTTGTGTCTAAATGATGATGTTTCATTGTACCAATCTGGTATCTGAATGGGTTTTTGAAGCATTTCACAATCTTGCAGTTAAAAGTCGGGTTTAGGTAATTGTTTAGTTTATGGTTTCAGATAATTCATGTCAGAGAACATAAATACTTAGGATGGAAAACTAAAGAACTCTACTTCCAAGTTGGCAAGTAACTTCCCAATCATTCAGTCTTTTTTTCACCAATTTTAAATTAGGTAGCCTGGGAAAATGTCCCTGTGTGTACCAGTGCATTAATTTGGACAAGGATACTAAATCATAGTATGATATCTGTTGACAAAACAACTTGTAAAGATATAAAATTTTGTGAATTGTATCTTAAACTTGTATCATAATTTTCAACATCCTAACCTGAAAATAATGGTTAAAATACCTTAGGCCTAAGGTTTCTGCTCAGAATAGCCATTTTTTCCTGCTTCTTCCAGACCTCAGCCAGGGATTATTTTGAAATACAAATGAAAGAAGCCTGTAAGCTTAGTAGGAGACTTATTTGAGGCCTAAGGGAAAAAAAGTAAATTGTATGGTATTTACTTATTACTGGCCAGTCATTTTTTCTAGCACTCATATTTTTTTCCTTAGATTCTTTATTTATTTTTTGAGCTCATTATTTTGCTCCTACAGACCTAGGTTAATGTTTTTCTGATCAGTAATATCTTTGACCAACTGTGGAATTTTTAAATCATTGCAGTGGAGATTTCACCTGTGAAAAGCTACAAGGCCTTCACTTTTATTATGTGTGCACAATTTGTTATGTGTTGTATGTCTATATATGTATACATATGTCCGTATATCATATATATGATACACAAATTAACATATATAAGGAGCACTCATATTAAAAAGCACTCATAAAAACAATTTTAAAAAGTGGATCCAAAGATCTTTAATTTACGTGATTTAAATGTTTCAATTTAAATTGGGTAAACTGATAAATATAAATTTCTTTAAATTTAAGCTTACAAGTTTTTCTAGGTGTTCAAAAATCTAATAAAGTATTAATGTCTACAAAAGGTCTAATATGCCTATGTTCCAGGACTTTTCTTTCAATCAAAAAAATGGCTTACACTGTTCAAAACATTTGTCTAATATTTTGATAAATAAGTAAAGTAAATTTGATATGGGATTACTCATTCATGAGTACTTTTGTTTGATATCTGATTGATATACTAAGGTCTGTATAAGTTTGTACTAAAGTCTGTATAAGATTGTAAAAATCAGTCATGTGTTAAAGAGACAAAAATTTCTTAAACATAAGTTTACCCATAACATTTAGTTTATTAAGATTTAAATTTTCTAGAGCAGGCAACCATAAAAATTAAACAACTGTTTAATTAAGAACTGTTATTTTAGAGCACTGTACTGCCATTTCTTTAAAAGCTAAACTTGGTTAATGTAGAAACATCAATGTAATTGTGATGCTATTAATGTGCTCATATCTTCCAGTTATAAAACTCTATAAGATAGAAACTTTAAAAGAGCATTATATCAAGCAGGTGTTCTGAAGTTGTATGGTAAATAAAATATATATTGGGGATTTATTTACCTGTTATCAATAATATATGTAAAGTTTTATGTTACTTTTTACATTGTGGAACAATTTAAATGTATTTTCAAGTTAATGAGACCCTAATCTATGTAAAGGTTAAAATCTTTCAGCCATACTTTAATTCATGTTTTAAATGTGATATCATATGGTGTGAGTTAATGTTCATGTGACCTCAAAAAATTTATGTAAACTTTGTAAAATGATATTTAAAAAACAAAGATCAGCTTTAGAACTAAAGCATTTAAGGTTTATAAGGAGCCCTGCTTACCTGAGATAAGACTCTGTGTCCCATCTTACTACATGTGAGAATGACTACGAAAGCAGTAGGTCAGATTTTATTTCATTTAAAGTTATGTTCAAATTTTTTTTTCTGTCAAGATTACTAGGATCTCAAAAAGATGATATAATATATAACTCACCCAAAAAATTCAGGGTAGCTATTACATGAACTAAGTATTTTTACTCTTGTTAAAAAAATTTTATTTTTTAATTTCCTTATAAGTGATCTAAAGATTCCCTGTTGGTGTTTTACAGGAGTGTTGCTTTAAGAACACAACATGGGTTAATTTAAGATAATAAGTCATCAACTACAAGACAGACAGAATAATAAGATCCCAATTAATAATATATAAATAATTATAAACTTATAGACATTAAAGCACAGTACTCTTAATATATGGCTGTTAAAATTCATTTGCTGGTTGTTTCAGATTAGGATTGAAAATTAAAGTTAAATAAAAAGGTCCAAAAAAAACGATATTTGACTCTTGCCCTCTGAGTCAGTCTGAATGCAGGGAACAAGGGATTTCTCTATGAGCTTTGCAACTCTGGGCCACATAACCTCCCGATCAGAGAGATTAATGAGACCACTGGAGAACAGAAAGCCAATCAGTGCATTTGCTACAAAGAGGTGAGTCATCAGGAAAGGGAGACATACCTGATGCTTCTGAGGGAAGCCACATGGTCAAGCAAGACCTGGACCCAGATAGCTCAAATTGCACTAGCAGAACTGAGAAGCTGCTCTCAAGTTTCCCAAAAAATGACTCCCATAAAAGCTCAGCTGACTGCTTATAATAGATAGAAAGAAAAGTCAGTTTGACTGCTTCATCTTAAACACTTAGCAAAGACAGTTAAAACCAAAATACAGCCAATCCTGGGCATTTTAAATAATAATAATAATAATAATAATAATAATAATAATAATAATAATAATATTTTAAGGTATACACTTTATGTTAGCCTCCCAAAATAAGTAAAACTGTTGGCTACAAAGAAGGATTCTCAGAGAGGAATTCCTGATAACTATAAAAATAGACTATCAAGAGGAGCTGCCAGAGGCAGAAGTTTTTAGTTTAAGGCCTACAGATATTCCTAACCTACACAAGTAGGCTTGGTGTATGCTAGTACAATTATCCAGCCCTGAGTAACAGAATTAAATGTTTCTCTATTAAACACAGAGGTCATACTAGTGAAAGGATTCTGCAAAATCAGATGACATTAAATTATTAAACTGTATATTATGGGGAGGGACAACTGTATCACTAAAAGTTAAATATTTAGTTCACAGTCCTGATAATTGGGGATATTAAAGACTGGTGAGGGTACTTCATACAGTGACATGATCCAGCTACTGCAACATTTATTCAATACTCATGTTTTTTGTTTCTCTCATAGAAGAACCCATCCCCAGATGACTTTACAACCTGTTCTTCCTCAACAAGACTTCAAAAAGAACTGACTTCAAAAAGGCAACTCATGTCCCTCACGCCATGCACACTCATGTCACCCTTTCTCAGGTGAGAAAAAGCCAAAATGAGAGACGACTCTCTACTTACACCAATGGAGCCAAAAATAAATAGACTATCAATATAAGTAATTAATTAAGTCAGGTAATATCAGGGAGACTGGTTTTCGGTGAGTTCTAAAAATTTGGTGACTGTTAACTGAGGGATTAAAATTTCCTCAGTGCTTTTCCACTAACCTATCAAGGATTACAAAGGGACACATAAGAAAAGGGGGGAATTATACACCCAACCTTATCTTTTATTAAAATTGGGAGCCATCTTGCATCAAAGCCATGAAAAAATCATTTTGGCTTTACTGTAAATTACTGCAAATTCTGAACCTGCTTGGAATGACTGCCCGTGCCTTGAACTCACCCGTGCATGGCTCTCTGACCAGATAGCAGCCCTCTCTGAAACTTTGTCACACCTCATAAATATTGGCCTTTTGTAGCCAGACAATGACCCTCTCTGAGGCTCTAATGGTCCTCATAAATTTTGATGTTGGGGCTAGCAAAAAAAAAAAAAAATGTAAACTCCCATTAGTGTGATGCTTGTCAGAGTTCTATTATCTGTTACCCCATTTTTGTGTAACATTCTGGGCTACAAACCTGGGCTGTAGTAAAGGTGGGGTTGCTCTCTTGTTCTCGCAATTTTGGGAGGGAGTGGCAGCCCAGCCAGTGGAAATAATAAGGTTACTTTAATTTGATTTTAATTGGAGTCAGTGTTCTTTTCTTACATCCTGGTCTAAGAGGTAAACACTCCACAAACATAGAGCTCTGCTGGCCTAAAGACTTCTTGAGAAACTGCCTCTGAGGTTGGATACTTTAAATATATTTTGTTGTCAGAAGGTTTAGCTTCTTTTCTAGTGAGACCATCAAAGCTGGGTCTGCATCTATGTGAATGGAGAGCATGGTTTCTTATTTTCCAATGAACATGAGGCAGCAGTGCTGAATTATCTCTTGGTAGGTAAACTGTGGCCATTGGGGGCTAAGTGTCTCCCTGTGTGGACTGTGAAGCCATTTGATCATCCTCCATTTTTGTGGTGTTTCTTGGTGCTGCACTGGGAGTTTGGTATTTGCTTCACGAAATACAAGGAGTTCAACTGCGACACAGTGCTGGAGGGAGTTCTGTCACGTGTGGTGGGTCAGAAACTGCAGGAGAATGCACCAACCAGGCTTCTATTTCACATAGCTTTTTCCTTGACCATACCCACCTGATTCTGAACATTGCCTTGAAACCTCTCCATATAATAAGATGGCTTAAGATATAAGGTTCTGCTGGATGCACCATGGCAGCCAAAAGGCATTTGGAAGTCAATTGAATATCCACACGGCCCCACCTCAGATATTTTATCACACACCTGCACACCACTGCTCTGGGCCCACTATTCAGCAGTGCAAATTACTGGCATCTCTGTTCTTCACCATTTTCATGAAACCCAGTCAATCAAGGCACTGTCTGGTACACTCATGATCAGCAACAGGAGATCCAAAGGTTCTCCAGTGCCACCTGGTCATGGGAGTTTTAAAAATTTCAGGGTGTTTATCTAGCCAGTTTTCAAGGATGAAGTTGGAGAAACTGTGGGTTTCAATTCATTCAGGAACCATTTAATGTTGAGGAACCTCATTTCAATGAATGCTCTGGAGAACTCTCAAAGGCAAGGCTTCCCAAAGAGTAGCCAAACGGTCACATGAAGCCCAGCCCATTGAGGTCTACAATGTGAGGTCCATGAGTGTTTTGACTCTCAACTATGCCTGTCAAGTCTTTCAGAATAAAATCATGTGATATCCTGGCTGAGATTCCCAGTGATCAGTCGAAAGCCACCCTTGGCCTAGATTTCAGTTTCCAAGGGCGACTCTCATGCATGGCATTCTAAAATCGCAACACAATTCATGACAATACTTCTCTGAGGTCAGTTTCAGAACTCAGTCACTAAGGAGAATCATACCAAAGTTCCAGCCCTGGTGGATCCAGTCATTTCTTCCAACTGCTACACAAATGAACACAATTAAAACCAAAACACTCCCTCATGGTCCTCACCTTCTTCCATATAGACACTCATTATAACCTCTGGCTGGAGGTTTCCATGAGGGGTGCAGCACAAGACGGTATCCAAAACAAGCTCCCTTGTCCCTTATTTGATTAAAGCCAGCTAGGCCTGGACACCATTCCTGTGAACCAGGAGTGATAAAATAAGCCTGGCCTTAATACTGCTCTGCTTCTCCAATTTGAGGCCTACTGACTGTCAGGTATAGATTCTTTATGTGATTTGGAATAATGAAAAAACCCAAGCTCATATGGGCTAGCCTCTCCAGGGCTTTGAAGAACTCATTTGACTCAAAGGATCCATATTCTCACTTGATGGAGATCAGAAACCTATCAGAGTAAGGCAAGATACTCCATACACAGTGACTGATCTTTTTGCCATTTTGGTTTTGAAAGCACACATGGAATCTTTCTTTAGTTCCAACAGGTGCTGAGAATCTAAGCCACTGCCTTACACAGGGCCAAGTGGCTGATTCAGACACATCCCTTTCCAAAGCAATTAAGCAAAGATACACAGGTGATGCCCATTCATTTCCATTTGAAAACTGTTTTCTTAAGGCTTCACAAATTGGAGGACTGAGGCAAAGACCTTCCTGACACTCAGAGCAACAGAAAAATAGGTAAGCAAAAGGCCCAAAGCAGGGTTTCTCTACTGAGACTTTCTTTGTCACACTGTTATCTGAGTTTTCTGAGATGCTTGCTATTCCATTCAGCTATCCAGTACATGAACATGTCACAGAGCTTGGAGGTGGTACATATCTTGGACAGAAAACCATGAGCCTACTCGGGAGAGTGGCCAGAATTCAGGAAGAAAACAGGAACTTCAGAAGATAGTGGGTGTTGCCTGTCCCTAAAGCAACCTGCAGTCCACTCATAAATTGGGCAGGATGAATGTTGGCAAACTTTCTACTAGACAGGACACATCCATTGATGCATTATCTTTTATAATGTCTACAACCACGGACACAGAGGGATACACAGGCATACCAACAATCGCCTTGTCAAATGACTTACTATAAACAGTCCACTCCAAAACAAACAAACCGCCTTTCTTACCTATTCTCAGAACATGAGACTAAACCACAAAATCACAACCACACCCACAACGACAACTCCTTTATTCAAGTAGGTCTGTGACTAATTGGAATGTACTCTGACTGATGGGCCATACTATGTTTCCTTGAAATGGCCTGTCCTTCTCAGATCTGGTCTCCTTGGCCAACACTGTGAAGTTTTCAGGAGCCAGTGGTGAGCCACTACCTGCTTTCTCAGGAAATTCCCCTTTTCAGAGCTCTCCTGGCATTTGGCAATCCTCACATCAGTAGGTACCAAGGAAGACTTACTCTGTCCTTGGTTATTCCAAACAACTGAGCCCACTGGGAAAGAAACTGGGACTGACTCTGGGTGCCTGGCTTCCTGGATCCCAAGTTCAGAGAGATCCGTCATCAAGGAAGAGAGGTAGGTCACTTCATTCAGGAACTGAATGAGGTTACTGCCGTGGCAACCACTTTGTCCTAACAATTGCTTTCAAGGGTCCCATGAGATGGAGGCTGCCCCTACTTCCTGTGACACTTTCACAAGTTAGATTGGTATATCAACCATTGGCACCTGGGAACAGCTCTCCACACAGGCCTGGTTTGGTCCATCTTCTCTACATTAAGAAGAGAGAAGCTGATTCAGACACAACCCTTCATCCTGACCAGGTTGTTTTCCATGGAGGATGACTTTTGCTCTATTAGGTCCTCCATAGCTGCTTACAACTTCTCCAGGAATCATTTCTGCATGGACCTTTGAGTTTCTCAGCATGTGGAAGATCCCCTATATTCCTGTATTGTAAGACCAACTCTATCCCTGCTCTTCTGTAAAGTTAAATTGACTGAACAGTGTATGGTTAGGTTAACTAACAGGTTCGATTTGGATTAGGAATCTTTCTGCGCGATGAATAATGGTATTGGGAAACTGCGATATTTACAAGAATATATAGGTGAAATATAAGTATGAAAACAGAAATCTAGCTAAGATATGAAGCCCAAAAGGGCATTGGGCCCTTGATTGGGATACGTAGCTTTGAATTATGTTCTGCACTGATGTGTCAGGTAAATCGATATACAATGGCTTAGGTCCTTGTACCATGGATGATTAAATGTAGAAGAGAACTTCCAGTCAAAAGGGATAGTCGGTAGGATTCGGAAGATTCTCAGTAGGTTTAGAAAGAAGAGTGAGTATAGGATTTGGACCAAATGTTGTTTAGCAATAGGGTTTCCGGTAGACAGTGAATGTTAATGTCAGCACAAGTGAAGAGACTGTCACAATGATGAACTGGGGAAAATAGTTAGGAAAGCTGATATCAATAGAGACATTACGAAATCAGGCAAAGTATAAAGTGAGTGATAGGATTAGATATTTTCAAGAGGGTTGAGTTTGAATATATAATCTAAGAAAGAAACAAATATGTAGTGACCAATAGGATTGACATTTGACAGCATTAGGCAACCTGGACATGGATGTTTAGTAATCCATGCTCACTTTTCATTTAGTCTTTGCTACAATCTTAAGTGTGACCTTTGCTTTTTTTGTCCAGAATATTACTGTGATAAAACGTACATGTAGATCAGGTGACATGACTCTTTCTTCCACCATTTCTGGCAGCAACATATTCAAGACGTATAAATTAGTAATGGGGGTAAAAAGAGGTGTACCCTTTGTCTGTGCATATAGAGATACTGCATGAATAGACCATACTGTGAATAAATAATATATCTGGTTCTGACTTTAAATAATGGATTGAAATTATATCTGAAAAAATACAGGAAATCTTATATTGACATACAAACATTCATTCCAACCAGTGAAATATCTAATGGCCACATTAAGTTTATGGTTTATCATGAAGGGTGTGTGAGTTTTGCTTCAAAAGTGATTATGGAAATCGAAAATAATGTGTTTGGAAAGAAGTCTCATGAAAAGACCAGTCAAGAAACCTGGAGGAATACATGTTTCATGAAGCAGGAAGTGATTGTGAAACAAATGCGTATAAATTTGTGAACTTGTGGATGAAATATACATTTCCTATGATTTGTAAAAACTGAAGAAATAGTAATGTACCAGTGTTGAATGAAAATAAACGTCAGAATACACATCATGTCCCATACGAATCTACTTGATTGATGTTAATCTGGGTCAGTTACTGTACAAATATTAGGATTTGTAAGCACCATGTACTGAAGTTAGTTTTCAGAACTATGAAACAAATGTGTATTTCAGGTGGATGAATATTTCTGAGAATAATTTTGTGAAAAGTTTATTATAAATCCAAATTTTTGAACATGGATGAACTTAGGGAGTGTATTTAAGAAACATATATTTCATATTTTAAAAATCAGGACAGTGTATATATATATATATATATATATATATATATATATATATATATACACACATATATATGTATATACACATATATATAATTATGAATATATATATGTGTATATACATATATATGTGTGTATATATATATATATATATATATATATATATATATTTATACAGACACACACACACACACACACACAAAACACACACAGAGACATTAAAATGTAGGAATATATATGCCAATCGAAGTTCATCATAAAATATAGAGCATCCACAGATGCAAAAATATTTATTTTACTGAACAAGGATTTATGTATAATGTTGTTCTACTAGAATGCTCACCCATAGTTTGAATTTTCAGTTCCAACAGCGTTTAGAGGAGTGATCTCTTCTCACAAGTTGTATCTGCCAAGTCAGTCACCTCACAAAAATGAACGTGTGATACCAGGTAGAATTCTATATAAGCATATAAAAATAAATGTGCTGAATAGGCTACAGAGAAAGGGAGAGGAATTTACATATTTGTTAACTTTAACAACACATGGAGAACTATTTCAATTAAAAATTGACTAGATTTATAATACCTACCATTTATCATGCATATGGCAAGTATAACTATACCCCATGCCTCCTCTAAACTGCTTGTATTTCTATTATGTTTGGGTTGTTTTTCTCCATCATGTTTGGATTAGTAGACAGAGTATAGTAGGGTATGGGTTATTGTCAGGGATTCAGTATATTCAATGGAATATAGGAAAATGAATCGAATGTGAATAAAATATATGCTACACAATTATCTTCCCACTCTCATCCAGAACAATGCCTTTACATTACCTTCACCCCAAGTAAGACACAATTAGAGTCGAAGAGTTTGAAAATCCGTGAATGCATATCTGGGGTGGAAACAGTACTAAGAAACAAATAAGTATTTCAGGTGGATGAATATTTCTGAGAATAATCTTGTGAAAAGTTGATTATAAATCCACAACATAAATATGAATGAATTTAGGAAGTGTGTAATAAGACACATATTTCATGTTTTGAAAAATCTTGAGAGTGTATTATATATATATATATATATATATATATATATATATATATATATATATATATATACATATTTATATACACAAACAGAGAGAGACATTAAAAATTGCAATATATATGCCAAACGAAATTCACCATGAAATGTATATCATCCACAGATCCAAATATATTCATTTTACTGAACATTGATTTATGTATAATGTTGTTCAACTAGGAAGCTCACTCACATTTGAATTAAATGTTTAAGCAGCATTTAGGAGGAGTGATCTCTTCTTCCAATTTGTATCTGCCAAGTCAGCCACCTCACAAGAACGTACGTGTGGTACCAGGTAGGATTCTTTATGTGCATATAAAAATACGTGTGCTGAATAGGCTACAGAGAAAGGGGGACAGGAATTCACTTATTTGTTAACTTTGAAAACGCATGGAGAAATATTTCAACAAATAATTGACTAGATTTATAACTGCTACACTATACCATGCAAAAGGCAACTCCAACTATAAAACATACCTCCTCTAAACTGCCTGTATTTCTATTCTGTTTGTGTTATTGTTCTCCATCATATTAGGATTAGTAGTCAGAGCCTAATAGGGTATATGTTAGTTTCAGGGATTCAGCATTTCTAATGGAAAGTAGGAAATTGAATCCAATGTGTATGCAAATATGTGCTACACAAAAATCTTCCCACTTTCATCCAGAACAATGCCTTGACATTACATTCTCCTCAAGTAAGACACAATTAGAGGATAAGAGTTAGAAAATCTGTGAATATATATCTGGAATGGAATTACTCAGCAGTTTACAACTTTGGAGGTGGTAGAGAAGATTCTACAAGTAAGGGACAGGGTAAACATTCCACAAACATGCAGCTCTGCTGGCCTAAATACTTTCTGAGAAACTGCCTCTAAGGGTGGGCACTTGAAATATTTGATGTTCTGAGGAGATTTAGTTACTTTGTAGAGAGACCATCAAAGCTGGGTCTGCATCTATGTTACTTGGAGGACATGGTTTCTTATTATCAAATGAACATGAGGCAGCAGTGCTGAATTCTCTCTTTGTAGGTAAACTATGGACACTGGGGTCTAAGTGTCTTTCAGTGTGGACTGTGAAGCCAATTGGTCATCCTCCACTTTTCGTGGTGTTTCTCGCTGCTCCACTGGGAGTTTGGTATTTGCTTCAAGAAATACAAGGAGTTAAAATGGGACAGAGTGGTGGAGGGAGTTCTTTAAGGTGTGGTGAGTCAGGGTCTTCAGGAGAATGCACCAACCAAGGTTCTATCCCACGTAGATTGCCCCCTTGTGAATAGCAATATGATTCTGAACATTGCAGTGAATCCTCTCCATATAACAAGATGCCTTTACATATATGGGTCTGCTGGCTGCACCATGTCAGTTCCAAGCCATTTGGAAGCCAATGGCTGATCCACATGGCCACAACACAGATGTTTTATCACACAATTGCATACCACTGCTCTAGGCCAACTACTCACCAGGCTCCAACTTACTGGCATATCTGTTCTACACCATTTTCATGAAACAAAGTCAATCAAGGCAGTGTCTGGTATACTCAGGATCAGAAACAAGACATCCAAAGTTTTTCCAGTGCCAGATGAACATGAAAATATCAAAAATTTCACGGTAATTTTCTAGCCATTTTTCACGGATGAAGTTTGCGGCTCTGAGGGCTTCAATTAATTCAGGAACCATTAAATGGTGAAGAAGCTAATTTCAATGAAAGCACTGGAGCACTCTCACAGGCATGGTTTCCCTAAGGGTGGCCAAAATGTCACATGAAGCCAGGCCCATTGAGATCTACAATGTGAGGTTCATGTGTGTTTTAAACTCAAATATGGCTGCCAAGTCTTTAAGAAAAATTGTATGTAATATCCGGGCTGAAATTCCCAGTGTTCTGTGGAAATCCAACCTGGGCCTAGATCTCAGGTTCCATGGGCGACTCTCATGTGTGGCCTGCTAAAATCCCAACACAATTCATGGCAATACTTCTCTGAGGTCAGTTAAAGAACTCAGTCTCTAAGGGGAATCACACCAGAGTTCAAGCCCCGTGGAACAGTCATCTCTTCCAACCGCCACACAAATGACCACAATTAAAACCAAAACACTCCCACATGGTCCTCATCTTCTTCCATATAGACACTCCTTATAACGTCTGGCTGGAGTTTTCAATGAGGTCCACAGCCCAAGTCAGTGTCCAAATTAAGGTCCTGTTCCCCTCATTTGTCTAACATCAAGGTGGCCTGGACACACTTCCTGTAAACCAGGAGTGATCAAATAGGCCTGCCATTAATACTGCTCGGCTTTTTCAATTTGAGGCCTTCTGACTCTGTGGTTTAGATTCTTTATGTGAATTTGAGTCATGAGAAAACCCAAGCCCCTGTGCAGAGATTTGAAGAACTCATTTGGCCCAAAGGATTCCTATTCTCCCTTGATGGAATTCAGGATCCTAACAGAGGAAGGTAAAAGAATTCATTCACAATGAGTGAATATTTGCCATTTTGGTTTTGGATGGACATATGGGATCTTTCTTTTGATCCATCAGGTGCTAAGAATCTAAGCCACTGCCTCACACAGGGCCAAGAGGCTGATTCAGACACATCCTTTTCCAAAGCAATTAAGCAAAGAGCCACAGGTGATGCCCATTCATTTCCATTTGAAAACTGTTTTCTTCAGGGTTCACAAAGGTGTGGACTGAGGCAAAGACTTTCCTGACACTCAGAGCAACAGAAAAATAGGTAAGCAAAAGGCCCAAAGCAGGGTTTCTCTACTGAGACTTTCTTTGTCACACTGATATCCTAGTTTTCTGAGATGCTTGCTATTCCATTCAGCTATCCATTACATGGACATGTCACAGAGCTTGGAGGTGGTACATATCTTGGACAGAAAACCATGAGCCTGCTCTGAAGAGTGGCAGAATTCGGGAAGAAAACAGGAACTCCGGAAGATAGTAGGTGTTGCCCGTCCCTAAAGCAACCTGCAGTCCACTCATAAATTGGGCAGGATGAATGTTGGCAAGCTTTCTACTAGACAGGACACATCCATTGATGCATTATCTTTTATAATGTCTACAACCACGGACACAGTGGGATACACAGGCATACAAACAATCGCCTTGTCAAATGACTTACTATAAACAGTCCACTCCAAAACAAACAAACCGCCTTTCTTACCTATTCTCAGAACATGAGACTAAACCACAAAATCACAACCACACCCACAACGACACCTCCTTTATTCAAGTAGGTCTGTGACTAATTGGAATGTACTCTGACTGATGGGCCATACTATGTTTCCTTGAAATGGCCTGTCCTTCTCAGATCTGGTCTCCTTGGCCAACACTGTGAAGTTTTCAGGAGCCAGTGGTGAGCCACTACCTGCTTTCTCAGGAAATTCCCCTTTTCAGAGCTCTCCTGGCATTTGGCAATCCTCACATCAGTAGGTACCAAGGAAGACTTACTCTGTCCTTGGTTATTCCAAACAACTGAGCCCACTGGAAAGAAACTGGGACTGACTCTGTGTGCCTGGCTTCCTGGATCCCAAGTTCAGAGAGATCCGTCATCAAGGAAGAGAGGTAGGTCACTTCATTCAGGAACTGAATGAGGTTACTGCCGTGGCAACCACTTTGTCCTAACAATTGCTTTCAAGGGTCCCATGAGATGGAGGCTGCCCCTACTTCCTGTGACACTTTCACAAGTTAGATTGGTATATCAACCATTGGCACCTGGGAACAGCTCTCCACACAGGCCTGGTTTGGTCCATCTTCTCTACATTAAGAAGAGAGAAGCTGATTCAGACACAACCCTTCATCCTGACCAGGTTGTTTTCCATGGAGGATGACTTTTGCTCTATTAGGTCCTCCATAGCTGCTTACAACTTCTCCAGGAATCATTTCTGCATGGACCTTTGAGTTTCTCAGCATGTGGAAGATCCCCTATATTCCTGTATTGTAAGACCAACTCTATCCCTGCTCTTCTGTAAAGTTAAATTGACTGAACAGTGTATGGTTAGGTTAACTAACAGGTTCGATTTGGATTAGGAATCTTTCTGCGCGATGAATAATGGTATTGGGAAACTGCGATATTTACAAGAATATATAGGTGAAATATAAGTATGAAAACAGAAATCTAGCTAAGATATGAAGCCCAAAAGGGCATTGGGCCCTTGATTGGGATACGTAGCTTTGAATTATGTTCTGCACTGATGTGTCAGGTAAATCGATATACAATGGCTTAGGTCCTTGTACCATGGATGATTAAATGTAGAAGAGAACTTCCAGTCAAAAGGGATAGTCGGTAGGATTCGGAAGATTCTCAGTAGGTTTAGAAAGAAGAGTGAGTATAGGATTTGGACCAAATGTTGTTTAGCAATAGGGTTTCCGGTAGACAGTGAATGTTAATGTCAGCACAAGTGAAGAGACTGTCACAATGATGAACTGGGGAAAATAGTTAGGAAAGCTGATATCAATAGAGACATTACGAAATCAGGCAAAGTATAAAGTGAGTGATAGGATTAGATATTTTCAAGAGGGTTGAGTTTGAATATATAATCTAAGAAAGAAACAAATATGTAGTGACCAATAGGATTGACATTTGACAGCATTAGGCAACCTGGACATGGATGTTTAGTAATCCATGCTCACTTTTCATTTAGTCTTTGCTACAATCTTAAGTGTGACCTTTGCTTTTTTTGTCCAGAATATTACTGTGATAAAACGTACATGTAGATCAGGTGACATGACTCTTTCTTCCACCATTTCTGGCAGCAACATATTCAAGACGTATAAATTAGTAATGGGGGTAAAAAGAGGTGTACCCTTTGTCTGTGCATATAGAGATACTGCATGAATAGACCATACTGTGAATAAATAATATATCTGGTTCTGACTTTAAATAATGGATTGAAATTATATCTGAAAAAATACAGGAAATCTTATATTGACATACAAACATTCATTCCAACCAGTGAAATATCTAATGGCCACATTAAGTTTATGGTTTATCATGAAGGGTGTGTGAGTTTTGCTTCAAAAGTGATTATGGAAATCGAAAATAATGTGTTTGGAAAGAAGTCTCATGAAAAGACCAGTCAAGAAACCTGGAGGAATACATGTTTCATGAAGCAGGAAGTGATTGTGAAACAAATGCGTATAAATTTGTGAACTTGTGGATGAAATATATATTTCCTATGATTTGTAAAAACTGAAGAAATAGTAATGTACCAGTGTTGAATGAAAATAAACGTCAGAATACACATCATGTCCCATACGAATCTACTTGATTGATGTTAATCTGGGTCAGTTACTGTACAAATATTAGGATTTGTAAGCACCATGTACTGAAGTTAGTTTTCAGAACTATGAAACAAATGTGTATTTAAGGTGGATGAATATTTCTGAGAATAATTTTGTGAAAAGTTTATTATAAATCCACATTTTTGAACATGGATGAACTTAGGGAGTGTATTTAAGAAACATATATTTCATATTTTAAAAATCAGGACAGTGTATATATATATATATATATATATATATATATATATATATATATATATATATTCATAATTATATATATGTGTATATACATATATATGTGTGTATATATATATATATATATATATATATATATATATATATATATATACAGACACACACACACACACACACACAAAACCCACACAGAGACATTAAAATGTAGGAATATATATGCCAATCGAAGTTCATCATAAAATATAGAGCATCCACAGATGCAAAAATATTTATTTTACTGAACAAGGATTTATGTATAATGTTGTTCTACTAGAATGCTCACCCATAGTTTGAATTTTCAGTTCCAACAGCGTTTAGAGGAGTGATCTCTTCTCACAAGTTGTATCTGCCAAGTCAGTCACCTCACAAAAATGAACGTGTGATACCAGGTAGAATTCTATATAAGCATATAAAAATAAATGTGCTGAATAGGCTACAGAGAAAGGGAGAGGAATTTACATATTTGTTAACTTTAACAACACATGGAGAACTATTTCAATTAAAAATTGACTAGATTTATAATACCTACCATTTATCATGCATATGGCAAGTATAACTATACCCCATGCCTCCTCTAAACTGCTTGTATTTCTATTATGTTTGGGTTGTTTTTCTCCATCATGTTTGGATTAGTAGACAGAGTATAGTAGGGTATGGGTTATTGTCAGGGATTCAGTATATTCAATGGAATATAGGAAAATGAATCGAATGTGAATAAAATATATGCTACACAATTATCTTCCCACTCTCATCCAGAACAATGCCTTTACATTACCTTCACCCCAAGTAAGACACAATTAGAGTCGAAGAGTTTGAAAATCCGTGAATGCATATCTGGGGTGGAAACAGTACTAAGAAACAAATAAGTATTTCAGGTGGATGAATATTTCTGAGAATAATCTTGTGAAAAGTTGATTATAAATCCACAACATAAATATGAATGAATTTAGGAAGTGTGTAATAAGACACATATTTCATGTTTTGAAAAATCTTGAGAGTGTATTTATATATATATATATATATATATATATATATATATATATATATATATATACATATTTATATACACAAACAGAGAGAGACATTAAAAATTGCAATATATATGCCAAACGAAATTCACCATGAAATGTATATCATCCACAGATCCAAATATATTCATTTTACTGAACATTGATTTATGTATAATGTTGTTCAACTAGGAAGCTCACTCACATTTGAATTAAATGTTTAAGCAGCATTTAGGAGGAGTGATCTCTTCTTCCAATTTGTATCTGCCAAGTCAGCCACCTCACAAGAACGTACGTGTGGTACCAGGTAGGATTCTTTATGTGCATATAAAAATACGTGTGCTGAATAGGCTACAGAGAAAGGGGGACAGGAATTCACTTATTTGTTAACTTTGAAAACGCATGGAGAAATATTTCAACAAATAATTGACTAGATTTATAACTGCTACACTATACCATGCAAAAGGCAACTCCAACTATAAAACATACCTCCTCTAAACTGCCTGTATTTCTATTCTGTTTGTGTTATTGTTCTCCATCATATTAGGATTAGTAGTCAGAGCCTAATAGGGTATATGTTAGTTTCAGGGATTCAGCATTTCTAATGGAAAGTAGGAAATTGAATCCAATGTGTATGCAAATATGTGCTACACAAAAATCTTCCCACTTTCATCCAGAACAATGCCTTGACATTACATTCTCCTCAAGTAAGACACAATTAGAGGATAAGAGTTAGAAAATCTGTGAATATATATCTGGAATGGAATTACTCAGCAGTTTACAACTTTGGAGGTGGTAGAGAAGATTCTACAAGTAAGGGACAGGGTAAACATTCCACAAACATGCAGCTCTGCTGGCCTAAATACTTTCTGAGAAACTGCCTCTAAGGGTGGGCACTTGAAATATTTGATGTTCTGAGGAGATTTAGTTACTTTGTAGAGAGACCATCAAAGCTGGGTCTGCATCTATGTTACTTGGAGGACATGGTTTCTTATTATCAAATGAACATGAGGCAGCAGTGCTGAATTCTCTCTTTGTAGGTAAACTATGGACACTGGGGTCTAAGTGTCTTTCAGTGTGGACTGTGAAGCCAATTGGTCATCCTCCACTTTTCGTGGTGTTTCTCGCTGCTCCACTGGGAGTTTGGTATTTGCTTCAAGAAATACAAGGAGTTAAAATGGGACAGAGTGGTGGAGGGAGTTCTTTAAGGTGTGGTGAGTCAGGGTCTTCAGGAGAATGCACCAACCAAGGTTCTATCCCACGTAGATTGCCCTCTTGTGAATAGCAATATGATTCTGAACATTGCAGTGAATCCTCTCCATATAACAAGATGCCTTTACATATATGGGTCTGCTGGCTGCACCATGTCAGTTCCAAGCCATTTGGAAGCCAATGGCTGATCCACATGGCCACAACACAGATGTTTTATCACACAATTGCATACCACTGCTCTAGGCCAACTACTCACCAGGCTCCAACTTACTGGCATATCTGTTCTACACCATTTTCATGAAACAAAGTCAATCAAGGCAGTGTCTGGTATACTCAGGATCAGAAACAAGACATCCAAAGTTTTTCCAGTGCCAGATGAACATGAAAATATCAAAAATTTCACGGTAATTTTCTAGCCATTTTTCACGGATGAAGTTTGTGGCTCTGAGGGCTTCAATTAATTCAGGAACCATTAAATGGTGAAGAAGCTAATTTCAATGAAAGCACTGGAGCACTCTCACAGGCATGGTTTCCCTAAGGGTGGCCAAAATGTCACATGAAGCCAGGCCCATTGAGATCTACAATGTGAGGTTCATGTGTGTTTTAAACTCAAATATGGCTGCCAAGTCTTTAAGAAAAATTGTATGTAATATCCGGGCTGAAATTCCCAGTGTTCTGTGGAAATCCAACCTGGGCCTAGGTTCCATGGGCGACTCTCATGTGTGGCCTGCTAAAATCCCAACACAATTCATGGCAATACTTCTCTGAGGTCAGTTAAAGAACTCAGTCTCTAAGGGGAATCACACCAGAGTTCAAGCCCCGTGGAACAGTCATCTCTTCCAACCGCCACACAAATGACCACAATTAAAACCAAAACACTCCCACATGGTCCTCATCTTCTTCCATATAGACACTCCTTATAACGTCTGGCTGGAGTTTTCAATGAGGTCCACAGCCCAAGTCAGTGTCCAAATTAAGGTCCTGTTCCCCTCATTTGTCTAACATCAAGGTGGCCTGGACACACTTCCTGTAAACCAGGAGTGATCAAATAGGCCTGCCATTAATACTGCTCGGCTTTTTCAATTTGAGGCCTTCTGACTCTGTGGTTTAGATTCTTTATGTGAATTTGAGTCATGAGAAAACCCAAGCCCCTGTGCAGAGATTTGAAGAACTCATTTGGCCCAAAGGATTCCTATTCTCCCTTGATGGAATTCAGGATCCTAACAGAGGAAGGTAAAAGAATTCATTCACAATGAGTGAATATTTGCCATTTTGGTTTTGGATGGACATATGGGATCTTTCTTTTGATCCATCAGGTGCTAAGAATCTAAGCCACTGCCTCACACAGGGCCAAGAGGCTGATTCAGACACATCCTTTTCCAAAGCAATTAAGCAAAGAGCCACAGGTGATGCCCATTCATTTCCATTTGAAAACTGTTTTCTTCAGGGTTCACAAAGGTGTGGACTGAGGCAAAGACTTTCCTGACACTCAGAGCAACAGAAAAATAGGTAAGCAAAAGGCCCAAAGCAGGGTTTCTCTACTGAGACTTTCTTTGTCACACTGATATCCTAGTTTTCTGAGATGCTTGCTATTCCATTCAGCTATCCATTACATGGACATGTCACAGAGCTTGGAGGTGGTACATATCTTGGACAGAAAACCATGAGCCTGCTCTGAAGAGTGGCAGAATTCGGGAAGAAAACAGGAACTCCGGAAGATAGTAGGTGTTGCCCGTCCCTAAAGCAACCTGCAGTCCACTCATAAATTGGGCAGGATGAATGTTGGCAAGCTTTCTACTAGACAGGACACATCCATTGATGCATTATCTTTTATAATGTCTACAACCACGGACACAGTGGGATACACAGGCATACAAACAATCGCCTTGTCAAATGACTTACTATAAACAGTCCACTCCAAAACAAACAAACCGCCTTTCTTACCTATTCTCAGAACATGAGACTAAACCACAAAATCACAACCACACCCACAACGACACCTCCTTTATTCAAGTAGGTCTGTGACTAATTGGAATGTACTCTGACTGATGGGCCATACTATGTTTCCTTGAAATGGCCTGTCCTTCTCAGATCTGGTCTCCTTGGCCAACACTGTGAAGTTTTCAGGAGCCAGTGGTGAGCCACTACCTGCTTTCTCAGGAAATTCCCCTTTTCAGAGCTCTCCTGGCATTTGGCAATCCTCACATCAGTAGGTACCAAGGAAGACTTACTCTGTCCTTGGTTATTCCAAACAACTGAGCCCACTGGGAAAGAAACTGGGACTGACTCTGTGTGCCTGGCTTCCTGGATCCCAAGTTCAGAGAGATCCGTCATCAAGGAAGAGAGGTAGGTCACTTCATTCAGGAACTGAATGAGGTTACTGCCGTGGCAACCACTTTGTCCTAACAATTGCTTTCAAGGGTCCCATGAGATGGAGGCTGCCCCTACTTCCTGTGACACTTTCACAAGTTAGATTGGTATATCAACCATTGGCACCTGGGAACAGCTCTCCACACAGGCCTGGTTTGGTCCATCTTCTCTACATTAAGAAGAGAGAAGCTGATTCAGACACAACCCTTCATCCTGACCAGGTTGTTTTCCATGGAGGATGACTTTTGCTCTATTAGGTCCTCCATAGCTGCTTACAACTTCTCCAGGAATCATTTCTGCATGGACCTTTGAGTTTCTCAGCATGTGGAAGATCCCCTATATTCCTGTATTGTAAGACCAACTCTATCCCTGCTCTTCTGTAAAGTTAAATTGACTGAACAGTGTATGGTTAGGTTAACTAACAGGTTCGATTTGGATTAGGAATCTTTCTGCGCGATGAATAATGGTATTGGGAAACTGCGATATTTACAAGAATATATAGGTGAAATATAAGTATGAAAACAGAAATCTAGCTAAGATATGAAGCCCAAAAGGGCATTGGGCCCTTGATTGGGATACGTAGCTTTGAATTATGTTCTGCACTGATGTGTCAGGTAAATCGATATACAATGGCTTAGGTCCTTGTACCATGGATGATTAAATGTAGAAGAGAACTTCCAGTCAAAAGGGATAGTCGGTAGGATTCGGAAGATTCTCAGTAGGTTTAGAAAGAAGAGTGAGTATAGGATTTGGACCAAATGTTGTTTAGCAATAGGGTTTCCGGTAGACAGTGAATGTTAATGTCAGCACAAGTGAAGAGACTGTCACAATGATGAACTGGGGAAAATAGTTAGGAAAGCTGATATCAATAGAGACATTACGAAATCAGGCAAAGTATAAAGTGAGTGATAGGATTAGATATTTTCAAGAGGGTTGAGTTTGAATATATAATCTAAGAAAGAAACAAATATGTAGTGACCAATAGGATTGACATTTGACAGCATTAGGCAACCTGGACATGGATGTTTAGTAATCCATGCTCACTTTTCATTTAGTCTTTGCTACAATCTTAAGTGTGACCTTTGCTTTTTTTGTCCAGAATATTACTGTGATAAAACGTACATGTAGATCAGGTGACATGACTCTTTCTTCCACCATTTCTGGCAGCAACATATTCAAGACGTATAAATTAGTAATGGGGGTAAAAAGAGGTGTACCCTTTGTCTGTGCATATAGAGATACTGCATGAATAGACCATACTGTGAATAAATAATATATCTGGTTCTGACTTTAAATAATGGATTGAAATTATATCTGAAAAAATACAGGAAATCTTATATTGACATACAAACATTCATTCCAACCAGTGAAATATCTAATGGCCACATTAAGTTTATGGTTTATCATGAAGGGTGTGTGAGTTTTGCTTCAAAAGTGATTATGGAAATCGAAAATAATGTGTTTGGAAAGAAGTCTCATGAAAAGACCAGTCAAGAAACCTGGAGGAATACATGTTTCATGAAGCAGGAAGTGATTGTGAAACAAATGCGTATAAATTTGTGAACTTGTGGATGAAATATACATTTCCTATGATTTGTAAAAACTGAAGAAATAGTAATGTACCAGTGTTGAATGAAAATAAACGTCAGAATACACATCATGTCCCATACGAATCTACTTGATTGATGTTAATCTGGGTCAGTTACTGTACAAATATTAGGATTTGTAAGCACCATGTACTGAAGTTAGTTTTCAGAACTATGAAACAAATGTGTATTTAAGGTGGATGAATATTTCTGAGAATAATTTTGTGAAAAGTTTATTATAAATCCACATTTTTGAACATGGATGAACTTAGGGAGTGTATTTAAGAAACATATATTTCATATTTTAAAAATAAGGACAGTGTATATATTCATAATTATATATATGTGTATATACATATATATGTGTGTATATATATATATATATATATATATATATATATATATATATATATATACAGACACACACACACACACACACACAAAACACACACAGAGACATTAAAATGTAGGAATATATATGCCAATCGAAGTTCATCATAAAATATAGAGCATCCACAGATGCAAAAATATTTATTTTACTGAACAAGGATTTATGTATAATGTTGTTCTACTAGAATGCTCACCCATAGTTTGAATTTTCAGTTCCAACAGCGTTTAGAGGAGTGATCTCTTCTCACAAGTTGTATCTGCCAAGTCAGTCACCTCACAAAAATGAACGTGTGATACCAGGTAGAATTCTATATAAGCATATAAAAATAAATGTGCTGAATAGGCTACAGAGAAAGGGAGAGGAATTTACATATTTGTTAACTTTAACAACACATGGAGAACTATTTCAATTAAAAATTGACTAGATTTATAATACCTACCATTTATCATGCATATGGCAAGTATAACTATACCCCATGCCTCCTCTAAACTGCTTGTATTTCTATTATGTTTGGGTTGTTTTTCTCCATCATGTTTGGATTAGTAGACAGAGTATAGTAGGGTATGGGTTATTGTCAGGGATTCAGTATATTCAATGGAATATAGGAAAATGAATCGAATGTGAATAAAATATATGCTACACAATTATCTTCCCACTCTCATCCAGAACAATGCCTTTACATTACCTTCACCCCAAGTAAGACACAATTAGAGTCGAAGAGTTTGAAAATCCGTGAATGCATATCTGGGGTGGAAACAGTACTAAGAAACAAATAAGTATTTCAGGTGGATGAATATTTCTGAGAATAATCTTGTGAAAAGTTGATTATAAATCCACAACATAAATATGAATGAATTTAGGAAGTGTGTAATAAGACACATATTTCATGTTTTGAAAAATCTTGAGAGTGTATTTATATATATATATATATATATATATATATATATATATATATATATATACATATTTATATACACAAACAGAGAGAGACATTAAAAATTGCAATATATATGCCAAACGAAATTCACCATGAAATGTATATCATCCACAGATCCAAATATATTCATTTTACTGAACATTGATTTATGTATAATGTTGTTCAACTAGGAAGCTCACTCACATTTGAATTAAATGTTTAAGCAGCATTTAGGAGGAGTGATCTCTTCTTCCAATTTGTATCTGCCAAGTCAGCCACCTCACAAGAACGTACGTGTGGTACCAGGTAGGATTCTTTATGTGCATATAAAAATACGTGTGCTGAATAGGCTACAGAGAAAGGGGGACAGGAATTCACTTATTTGTTAACTTTGAAAACGCATGGAGAAATATTTCAACAAATAATTGACTAGATTTATAACTGCTACACTATACCATGCAAAAGGCAACTCCAACTATAAAACATACCTCCTCTAAACTGCCTGTATTTCTATTCTGTTTGTGTTATTGTTCTCCATCATATTAGGATTAGTAGTCAGAGCCTAATAGGGTATATGTTAGTTTCAGGGATTCAGCATTTCTAATGGAAAGTAGGAAATTGAATCCAATGTGTATGCAAATATGTGCTACACAAAAATCTTCCCACTTTCATCCAGAACAATGCCTTGACATTACATTCTCCTCAAGTAAGACACAATTAGAGGATAAGAGTTAGAAAATCTGTGAATATATATCTGGAATGGAATTACTCAGCAGTTTACAACTTTGGAGGTGGTAGAGAAGATTCTACAAGTAAGGGACAGGGTAAACATTCCACAAACATGCAGCTCTGCTGGCCTAAATACTTTCTGAGAAACTGCCTCTAAGGGTGGGCACTTGAAATATTTGATGTTCTGAGGAGATTTAGTTACTTTGTAGAGAGACCATCAAAGCTGGGTCTGCATCTATGTTACTTGGAGGACATGGTTTCTTATTATCAAATGAACATGAGGCAGCAGTGCTGAATTCTCTCTTTGTAGGTAAACTATGGACACTGGGGTCTAAGTGTCTTTCAGTGTGGACTGTGAAGCCAATTGGTCATCCTCCACTTTTCGTGGTGTTTCTCGCTGCTCCACTGGGAGTTTGGTATTTGCTTCAAGAAATACAAGGAGTTAAAATGGGACAGAGTGGTGGAGGGAGTTCTGTAAGGTGTGGTGAGTCAGGGTCTTCAGGAGAATGCACCAACCAAGGTTCTATCCCACGTAGATTGCCCCCTTGTGAATAGCAATATGATTCTGAACATTGCAGTGAATCCTCTCCATATAACAAGATGCCTTTACATATATGGGTCTGCTGGCTGCACCATGTCAGTTCCAAGCCATTTGGAAGCCAATGGCTGATCCACATGGCCACAACACAGATGTTTTATCACACAATTGCATACCACTGCTCTAGGCCAACTACTCACCAGGCTCCAACTTACTGGCATATCTGTTCTACACCATTTTCATGAAACAAAGTCAATCAAGGCAGTGTCTGGTATACTCAGGATCAGAAACAAGACATCCAAAGTTTTTCCAGTGCCAGATGAACATGAAAATATCAAAAATTTCACGGTAATTTTCTAGCCATTTTTCACGGATGAAGTTTGCGGCTCTGAGGGCTTCAATTAATTCAGGAACCATTAAATGGTGAAGAAGCTAATTTCAATGAAAGCACTGGAGCACTCTCACAGGCATGGTTTCCCTAAGGGTGGCCAAAATGTCACATGAAGCCAGGCCCATTGAGATCTACAATGTGAGGTTCATGTGTGTTTTAAACTCAAATATGGCTGCCAAGTCTTTAAGAAAAATTGTATGTAATATCCGGGCTGAAATTCCCAGTGTTCTGTGGAAATCCAACCTGGGCCTAGGTTCCATGGGCGACTCTCATGTGTGGCCTGCTAAAATCCCAACACAATTCATGGCAATACTTCTCTGAGGTCAGTTAAAGAACTCAGTCTCTAAGGGGAATCACACCAGAGTTCAAGCCCCGTGGAACAGTCATCTCTTCCAACCGCCACACAAATGACCACAATTAAAACCAAAACACTCCCACATGGTCCTCATCTTCTTCCATATAGACACTCCTTATAACGTCTGGCTGGAGTTTTCAATGAGGTCCACAGCCCAAGTCAGTGTCCAAATTAAGGTCCTGTTCCCCTCATTTGTCTAACATCAAGGTGGCCTGGACACACTTCCTGTAAACCAGGAGTGATCAAATAGGCCTGCCATTAATACTGCTCGGCTTTTTCAATTTGCGGCCTTCTGACTCTGTGGTTTAGATTCTTTATGTGAATTTGAGTCATGAGAAAACCCAAGCCCCTGTGCAGAGATTTGAAGAACTCATTTGGCCCAAAGGATTCCTATTCTCCCTTGATGGAATTCAGGATCCTAACAGAGGAAGGTAAAAGAATTCATTCACAATGAGTGAATATTTGCCATTTTGGTTTTGGATGGACATATGGGATCTTTCTTTTGATCCATCAGGTGCTAAGAATCTAAGCCACTGCCTCACACAGGGCCAAGAGGCTGATTCAGACACATCCTTTTCCAAAGCAATTAAGCAAAGAGCCACAGGTGATGCCCATTCATTTCCATTTGAAAACTGTTTTCTTCAGGGTTCACAAAGGTGTGGACTGAGGCAAAGACTTTCCTGACACTCAGAGCAACAGAAAAATAGGTAAGCAAAAGGCCCAAAGCAGGGTTTCTCTACTGAGACTTTCTTTGTCACACTGATATCCTAGTTTTCTGAGATGCTTGCTATTCCATTCAGCTATCCATTACATGGACATGTCACAGAGCTTGGAGGTGGTACATATCTTGGACAGAAAACCATGAGCCTGCTCTGAAGAGTGGCAGAATTCGGGAAGAAAACAGGAACTCCGGAAGATAGTAGGTGTTGCCCGTCCCTAAAGCAACCTGCAGTCCACTCATAAATTGGGCAGGATGAATGTTGGCAAGCTTTCTACTAGACAGGACACATCCATTGATGCATTATCTTTTATAATGTCTACAACCACGGACACAGTGGGATACACAGGCATACAAACAATCGCCTTGTCAAATGACTTACTATAAACAGTCCACTCCAAAACAAACAAACCGCCTTTCTTACCTATTCTCAGAACATGAGACTAAACCACAAAATCACAACCACACCCACAACGACACCTCCTTTATTCAAGTAGGTCTGTGACTAATTGGAATGTACTCTGACTGATGGGCCATACTATGTTTCCTTGAAATGGCCTGTCCTTCTCAGATCTGGTCTCCTTGGCCAACACTGTGAAGTTTTCAGGAGCCAGTGGTGAGCCACTACCTGCTTTCTCAGGAAATTCCCCTTTTCAGAGCTCTCCTGGCATTTGGCAATCCTCACATCAGTAGGTACCAAGGAAGACTTACTCTGTCCTTGGTTATTCCAAACAACTGAGCCCACTGGGAAAGAAACTGGGACTGACTCTGGGTGCCTGGCTTCCTGGATCCCAAGTTCAGAGAGATCCGTCATCAAGGAAGAGAGGTAGGTCACTTCATTCAGGAACTGAATGAGGTTACTGCCGTGGCAACCACTTTGTCCTAACAATTGCTTTCAAGGGTCCCATGAGATGGAGGCTGCCCCTACTTCCTGTGACACTTTCACAAGTTAGATTGGTATATCAACCATTGGCACCTGGGAACAGCTCTCCACACAGGCCTGGTTTGGTCCATCTTCTCTACATTAAGAAGAGAGAAGCTGATTCAGACACAACCCTTCATCCTGACCAGGTTGTTTTCCATGGAGGATGACTTTTGCTCTCTTAGGTCCTCCATAGCTGCTTACAACTTCTCCAGGAATCATTTCTGCATGGACCTTTGAGTTTCTCAGCATGTGGAATATCCCCTATATTCCTGTATTGTAAGACCAACTCTATCCCTGCTCTTCTGTAAAGTTAAATTGACTGAACAGTGTATGGTTAGGTTAACTAACAGGTTCGATTTGGATTAGGAATCTTTCTGCACGATGAATAATGGTATTGGGAAACTGCGATATTTACAAGAATATATAGGTGAAATATAAGTATGAAAACAGAAATCTAGCTAAGATATGAAGCCCAAAAGGGCATTGGGCCCTTGATTGGGATACGTAGCTTTGAATTATGTTCTGCACTGATGTGTCAGGTAAATCGATATACAATGGCTTAGGTCCTTGTACCATGGATGATTAAATGTAGAAGAGAACTTCCAGTCAAAAGGGATAGTCGGTAGGATTCGGAAGATTCTCAGTAGGTTTAGAAAGAAGAGTGAGTATAGGATTTGGACCAAATGTTGTTTAGCAATAGGTTTTCCGGTAGACAGTGAATGTTAATATCAGCACAAGTGAAGAGACTGTCACAATGATGAACTGGGGAAAATAGTTAGGAAAGCTGATATCAATAGAGACATTACGAAATCAGGCAAAGTATAAAGTGAGTGATAGGATTAGATATTTTCAACAGAGTTGAGTTTGAATATATAATCTAAGAAAGAAACAAATATGTAGTGACCAATAGGATTGACATTTGACAGCATTAGGCAACCTGGACATGGATGTTTAGTAATCCATGCTCACTTTTCATTTAATCTTTGCTGCAATCTTAAGTGTGACCTTTGCTTTTTTTGTCCAGAATATTACTGTGATAAAACGTACATGTAGATCAGGTGACATGACTCTTTCTTCCACCATTTCTGGCAGCAACATATTCAAGACGTATAAATTAGTAATGGGGGTAAAAAGAGGTGTACCCTTTGTCTGTGCATATAGAGATACTGCATGAATAGACCATACTGTGAATAAATAATATATCTGGTTCTGACTTTAAATAATGGATTGAAATTATATCTGAAAAAATACAGGAAATCTTATATTGACATACAAACATTCATTCCAACCAGTTATATATCTAATGGCCACATTAAGGTTATGGTTTATCATGAAGGGTGTGTGAGTTTTGCTTCAAAAGTGATTATGGAAATCGAAAATAATGTGTTTGGAAAGAAGTCTCATGAAAAGACCAGTCAAGAAACCTGGAGGAATACATGTTTTATGAAGCAGGAAGTGATTGTGAAACAAATGCGTATAAATTTGTGAACTTGTGGATGAAGTATATATTTCCTATGATTTGTAAAAACTGAAGAAATAGTAATGTACCAGTGTTGAATGAAAATAAACGTCAGAATACACATCATGTCCCATACGAATCTACTTGATTGATGTTAATCTGGGTCAGTTACTGTACAAATATTAGGATTTGTAAGCACCATTTACTGAAGTTAGTTTTCAGAACTATGAAACAAATGTGTATTTCAGGTGGATGAATATTTCTGAGAATAATTTTGTGAAAAGTTTATTATAAATCCACATTTTTGAACATGGATGAACTTAGGGAGTGTATTTAAGAAACATATATTTCATATTTTAAAAATCAGGACAGTGTATATATATATATATATATATATATATATATATATATATTCATAATTATATATATGTGTATATACATATACATGTGTATATATATATATATATATATATATATATATATACACACAAAAAAAAAAAACACACACAGAGACATTAAAATGTAGGAATATATATGCCAATCGAAGTTCATCATAAAATATAGAGCATCCACAGATGCAAAAATATTTATTTTACTGAACAAGGATTTATGTATAATGTTGTTCTACTAGAAAGCTCACCCATAGTTTGAATTTTCAGTTCCAACAGCGTTTAGAGGAGTGATCTCTTCTCACAAGTTGTATCTGCCAAGTCAGTCACCTCACAAAAATGAACGTGTGATACCAGGTAGAATTCTATATAAGCATATAAAAATAAATGTGCTGAATAGGCTACAGAGAAAGGGAGAGGAATTTACATATTTGTTAACTTTAACAACACATGGAGAACTATTTCAATTAAAAATTGACTAGATTTATAACACCTACCATTTATCATGCAAATGGCAAGTATAACTATACCCCATGCCTCCTCTAAACTGCTTGTATTTCTATTATGTGTGGGTTGTTTTTCTCCATCATGTTTGGATTAGTAGACAGAGTATAGTAGGGTATGGGTTATTGTCAGGGATTCAGTATATTCAATGGAATATAGGAAAATGAATCGAATGTGAATAAAATATATGCTACACAATTATCTTCCCACTCTCATCCAGAACAATGCCTTTACATTACCTTCACCCCAAGTAAGACACAATTAGAGTCGAAGAGTTTGAAAATCCGTGAATGCATATCTGGGGTGGAAACAGTACTAAGAAACAAATAAGTATTTCAGGTGGATGAATATTTCTGAGAATAATCTTGTGAAAAGTTGATTATAAATCCACAACATAAATATGAATGAATTTAGGAAGTGTGTAATAAGACACATATTTCATGTTTTGAAAAATCTTGAGAGTGTATTTATATATATATATATATATATATATATACACAAACAGAGAGAGACATTAAAAATTGCAATATATATACCAAACGAAATTCACCATGAAATGTATATCATCCACAGATCCAAATATATTCATTTTACTGAACATTGATTTATGTATAATGTTGTTCAACTAGGAAGCTCACTCACATTTGAATTAAATGTTCAAGCAGCATTTAGGAGGAGTGATCTCTTCTTCCAATTTGTATCTGCCAAGTCAGCCACCTCACAAGAATGTACGTGTGGTACCAGGTAGGATTCTATATGTGCATATAAAAATACGTGTGCTGAATAGGCTACAGAGAAAGGGGGACAGGAATTCACTTATTTGTTAACTTTGAAAACGCATGGAGAACTATATCAACATATAATTGACTAGATTTATAACTGCTACACTATACCATGCAAAAGGCAACTCCAACTATAAAACATACCTCCTCTAAACTGCCTGTATTTCTATTCTGTTTGTGTTATTTTTCTCCATCATATTAGGATTAGTAGTCAGAGTCTAATAGAGTATATGTTAGTTTCAGGGATTCAGCATTTCTAATGTAAAATAGAAAATTGAATCCAATGTGTATGCAAATATGTGCTACACAAAATTCTTCCCACTTTCATCCAGAACAATGCCTTGACATTACATTCTCCTCAAGTAAGACACAATTAGAGGATAAGAGTTAGAAAATCTGTGAATATATATCTGGAATGGAGAATACTCAGGAGTTTACAACTTTGGAGGTGGTAGAGAAGATTCTACAAGTAAGGGACAGGGTAAACATTCCACAAACATGCAGCTCTGCTGGCCTACATACTTTTTGAGAAACTGTCTCTAAGGGTGGGCACTTGAAATATTTGATGTTCTGAGGAGATTTAGTTCCTTTGTAGAGAGACCATCAAAGCTGGGTCTGCATCTATGTTACTTGGAGGACATGGTTTCTTATTATCCAATGAACATGAGGCAGCAGTGCTGAATTCTCTCTTTGTAGGTAAACTATGGACACTGGGGTCTAAGTGTCCTTCAGTGTGGACTGTGAAGCCAATTGGTCATCCTCCACTTTTTGTGGTGTTTCTCGCTGCTCCACTGGGTGTTTGGTATTTGCTTCAAGAAATACAAGGAGTTAAAATGGGACAGAGTGGTGGAGGGAGTTCTTTAAGGTGTGGTGAGTCAGGGTCTTCAGGAGAATGCACCAACCAAGGTTCTATCCCACGTAGATTGCCCCCTTGAGAATAGCAATATGATTCTGAACATTGCAGTGAATCCTCTCCATATAACAAGATGCCTTTACATATATGGGTCTGCTGGCTGCACCATGTCAGTCACAAGCCATTTGGAAGCCAATGGCTGATCCACATGGCCACAACACAGAAGTTTTATCACCCAATTGCATACCACTGCTCTAGGCCAACTACTCACCAGGCTCCAACTTACTGGCATATCTGTTCTACACCATTTTCATGAAACAAAGTCAATCAAGGCAGGGTCTGGTATACTCAGGATCAGAAAAAGGACATCCAAAGTTTTTTCAGTGCCAGCTGAACATGAAAATATCAAAAATTTCATGGTAATTTTCTAGCCATTTTTCACGGATGAAGTTTGCGGCTCTGAGGGCTTAAATTAATTCAGGAACCATTAAATGGTGAAGAAGCTAATTTCAATGAAAGCACTGGAGCACTCTCACAGGCATGGTTTCCCTAAGGGTGGTCAAAATGTCACATGAAGCCAGGCCCATTGAGATCTACAATGTGAGGTCCATGTGTGTTTTAAACTCAAATATGGCTGCCGAGTCTTTAAGAAAAATTGTATGCAATATCCGGGCTGAAATTCCCAGTGTTCTGTGGAAATCCAACCTGGGCCTCATCTCAGGTTCCAAGGGCGACTCTTATGTATGGCCTCCTAAAATCCCAACACAATTCATGGCAATACTTCTCTGAGGTCAGTTAAAGAACTCAGTCTCTAAGGGGAATCACACCAGAGTTCAAGCCCCGTGGAACAGTCATCTCTTCCAACCGCCACACAAATGACCACAATTAAAACCAAAACACTCCCACATGGTCCTCATCTTCTTCCATATAGACACTCCTTATAACGTCTGGCTGGAGTTTTCAATGAGGTCCACAGCCCAAGTCAGTGTCCAAATTAAGGTCCTGTTCCCCTCATTTGTCTAACATCAAGGTGACCTGGACACACTTCCTGTAAACCAGGAGTGATCAAATAGGCCTGCCATTAATACTGCTCGGTTTTTCAATTTGAGGCCTTCTGACTCTGTGGTTTAGATTCTTTATGTGAATTTGAGTCATGAGAAAACCCAAGCCCCTCTTCAGAGATTTGAAGAACTCATTTGGCCCAAAGGATTCCTATTCTCCCTTGATGGAATTCAGGATCCTAACAGAGGAAGGTAAAAGAATTCATTCACAATGAGTGAATATTTGAAATTTTGGTTTTGGATGCACACATGGGACCTTTCTTTTGATCCATCAGGTGCTAAGAATCTAAGCCACTGCCTCACACAGGGCCAAGAGGCTGATTCAGACACATCCTTTTCCAAAGCAATTAAGCAAAGAGCCACAGGTGATGCCCATTCATTTCCATTTGAAAACTGTTTTCTTCAGGCTTCCCAAAGGGGTGGCCAGAGGCAAAGACATCCTGAGATTCAGGGCAACAGAACAATAGGTTAGCAAAAGAGCCAAAGCAGGGTTTCTCCACTGAGACATTTCTGGTCACACTGATATCTGAGTTTTCTGAGATGTTGGCCATTCCCTTCAGATATCCAGTACATGGCCATGTGACAGAGATTGGAGGTGGTACATATCTTGGACAGAAAACCATGAGCCTACTCTGAAGAGTGGCCAGAATTCAGGAAGAAAACAGGAACTCCGGAAGATAGTAGGTGTTGCCCGTCCCTAAAGCAACCTGCAGTCCACTCATAAATTGGGCAGGATGAATGTTGGCAAGCTTTCTACTAGACAGGACACATCCATTGATGCATTATCTTTTATAATGTCTACAACCACGGACACAGTGGGATACACAGGCATACAAACAATCGCCTTGTCAAATGACTTACTATAAACAGTCCACTCCAAAACAAACAAACCGCCTTTCTTACTTATTCTCAGAACATGAGACTAAACCACAAAATCACAACCACACCCACAACGACACCTCCTTTATTCAAGTAGGTCTGTGACTAATTGGAATGTACTCTGACTGATGGGCCATACTATGTTTCCTTGAAATGGCCTGTCCTTCTCAGATCTGGTCTCCTTGGCCAACACTGTGAAGTTTTCAGGAGCCAGTGGTGAGCCACTACCTGCTTTCTCAGGAAATTCCCCTTTTCAGAGCTCTCCTGGCATTTGGCAATCCTCACATCAGTAGGTACCAAGGAAGACTTACTCTGTCCTTGGTTATTCCAAACAACTGAGCCCACTGGGAAAGAAACTGGGACTGACTCTGGGTGCCTGGCTTCCTGGATCCCAAGTTCAGAGAAATCCGTCATCAAGGAAGAGAGGTAGGTCACTTCATTCAGGAACTGAATGAGGTTACCCCCGTGGCAACCACTTTGTCCTAACAATTGCTTTCAAGGGTCCCATGAGATGGAGGCTGCCCCTACTTCCTGTGACACTTTCACAAGTTAGATTGGTATATCAACCATTGGCACCTGGGAACAGCTCTCCACACAGGCCTTGTTTGGTCCATCTTCTCTACATTAAGAAGAGAGAAGCTGATTCAGACACAACCCTTCATCCTGACCAGGTTGTTTGCCATGGAGGATGACTTTTGGTTTCTTATTTCCTCCATAGCTGCTTACAACTTCTCCAGGAATCATTTCTGCATGGACCTTTGAGTTTCTCAGCATGTGGAAGATCCCCTATATTCCTGTATTGTAAGACCAACTCTATCGCTGCTCTTTTGTAAAGTTAAATTGACTGAACAGTGTATGGTTAGGTTAACTAACAGGTTCGATTTGGATTAGGAATCTTTCTGCGCGATGAAAAATGGTATTGGGAAACTGCGATATTTACAAGAATATATAGGTGAAATATAAGTATGAAAACAGAAATCTAGCTAAGATATGAAGCCCAAAAGGGCATTGGGCCCTTGATTGGGATACGTAGCTTTGAATTATGTTCTGCACTGATGTGTCAGGTAAATCGATATACAATGGCTTAGGTCCTTGTACCATGGATGATTAAATGTAGAAGAGAACTTCCAGTCAAAAGGGATAGTCGGTAGGATTCGGAAGATTCTCAGTAGGTTTAGAAAGAAGAGTGAGTATAGGATTTGGACCAAATGTTGTTTAGCAATAGGTTTTCCGGTAGACAGTGAATGTTAATGTCAGCACAAGTGAAGAGACTGTCACAATGATGAACTGGGGAAAATAGTTAGGAAAGCTGATATCAATAGAGACATTACGAAATCAGGCAAAGTATAAAGTGAGTGATAGGATTAGATATTTCAACAGGGTTGAGTTTGAATATATAATCTAAGAAAGAAACATATCTTGGACACAAACCCAAGAGCCTATTCTGAAGGGTTGTCAGAATTCAGAAAGAAAACAGGGACTTAAAAGGTAGTAGGTGTTGCCTATCGATATGGAAACCACGCTCCATTCATTAAATGGGCAGGATGAATACTGGGAAGCTTTCTACTAAAGAGGACACATGCATTGATGCATTCTCTTTTATAATGTATACAACCACGGACACAGTGGGATACACAGAAATAGAAACACTCACCATGTAAAACGACTTACTAGAAACAGTTCACTCCAAACCAAAGAAACCTCCTTTTCTACCTATTCTCAGAACAGAGACAAAACCACACACCTACACTCAAAAAGACACCTCCTTCCCAAAGGAGGGCTGTGATTATCCGGAGTGCCCTCTGACAGGTTTGCCATACTATGTTCCCCGTTAATGGTCTGTCCTGTCTCAGATCTGGTCACCTTGTCCAACTCTGTGAAGCAGTCAGGAGCCAGGGGTGAGCCACTACATACTTAGTCAGGAAAGGCCCGTGTTCAGATCTTTCCTGGCATTTGGCCATCCTCACATCAGTCAGTACCAAGAAGACTGACTCTGTCCTTGGTGATTCCAAACAAATGAGACCACTTGGACTGGGACTGGGACTGGCTCTGGTGCTTGGTTTCCTTGGTTCCAAGTTCAGAAAGTTCCATCAACAAGGAAGTGAGGTAGGTCACTTCCTTTAAGAACTGAATGAGGTCACTGCCTTGGCAACCACTTTGTCCTAACAGTTGCTTCCAAGGGTCCCATGAGATGGAGGTTGCCCCTACTTCCTTTGGCACTTTCACAACTTAGAATGGTATATCAACCTTAGGCACCCGAGAACAGCTCTCCACACAAGCCTGGTTTGGTCCATCTTCTCTACAGTAAGAAGATAGAGGCTGATTCAGACAAAACCCTTCATCCTGACCAGGTTGTTTGCCATGGAAAATGACTTTTTGTATCTCAGGTCCTTCATTGCTGCCTACATCTTCTCCAGGGATCATTTCTGCATGGACCTTTGAGGTTCTTAACAGGTGGAGCATCCCCTACATTCCTGTATTGTAAGAACAATCTGTCTCTGCTCTTCTGTAAAGTTAGATTGAGTGAACAGTGTATGGTTAGGGTTAATTTCATGTTCGATTTGGGTTAGGAATCATTCTGCTGGATGAATAATGGTATTGGGAACCTGTGATATTTATAAGAATATCGTGGTTAAATATATGTATGAAAACAGAAATTAAAGTAAGATTTGAATCCCAGAAGGGCTTAGGGCAGTTGATTGGGATATTTAGCTTTGAATTGTGCACATATGTCTCAAATAAATCGATATACAATGGCAGAGGAACTTGAACCTTGGATGATTGAATGCTGAAGAGAACATCCAGTCAAAAGGGATTGTCGGTAGGATTAAGAACATAGTCGTTATGTTTAGCAAGTAGAGTTAGTATAGGATATGTAACAAAAGTTCTTTAGCAATTTTTTTCGGGCAGTGAGTGAATATAAATGTCAGCACATATGAAGAAATCAGACACAATGATGAAATGGGGAAAATTTGTAGAAAAGCAGATATCAATAGAGACATTAGGAAATCAGGCAAAGTATAAAGTGAGTGATAGGATAAGACATTTTCAACAGGGTTGAGATTGAATATCTAATCTTAGGAAGAAACAAATATGTAGGTCACCAATAGGATTGACATTTGAGAGCATTAGGCAACATGGACATGGATGTTGTTAGTAATCCATGTTCACTTTCCATTTAGACTTTGGTACAATCCTAAGTGGGACCTTTGCATTTTGTTTCCAGAATATTACTGTGATAAAATGTGTATGTAGATCAGATGACATGATTATTTCTTCCACCATTTCTAGGAGCAGTATTTTGAAGACGTATAAATTAGCATTGGGGGTAAAAAGAGGTGTACCCTGTTTCTATGAATATACAGATAATGCATGAATAGACCTTAATTTCAATAAATAATATAACTTGTTCCACTTTAAGTAATGGATTGAATTGATATCTGAAAATATATAAGAAATCTTATATTGATATGCAATCATTCATGACAACCAGTTATACACCTAATGTTAATATTAGGTTACGGTTTATCATGAAGTTTGTGTGAGTTTTGCTTCAAAAGTGATTATGGAAATCGAAAATAATGTGTTTGGAAAGAAGTCTCATGAAAAGGCCAGTCAAGGAACACCGAGGAATTCATGAGTTCTGAAGAAGGAAGTGATTGAAATTGAAAAAAATGACGATAAATTTGATTACTTGTGGATGAAATATTATAATATGATGTGAATAAACTGAAGAAATAGTAATGTACCAGTGTTGAATAAAAATGAACATCAAAATACACATCATGTCCCACAGGAATCTACTCGCATTGATGTTAAACTGTGTCAGTTACTGTAGAAATATTAGGATTTCTTTGCACCATTCACCAAAGTTAGTTTTCTTTTTTTTAAATTTTTATTTATGCTTGTTCAAAACATTACATAGTTCTTGATATATCATATTCCACACTGTGATTCAAGTAGGTAATGAACTCCCATTTTTACCCCGTAAACAGATTGCAGAATCACATCAGTTACACATCCATTGATTTACATATTGCCATACTAGTGTCTGTCGTATTCTGCTGCCTTTCCTAACCTCTACTATCCCCCTCCCCTTACCTCCCCTCCCCTCTTCTCTCTCTACCTCTTTACTGTAATTCATTTCTCCCCCTTGTATAATTTTTTCCTTTCCCTCACCTCCTCTTGTATGTAATTTATATAACCCTGAGGGTCTCCTTTTATTTCCAAGCAATTTCCCTTCTCTCTCCCTTTCCCTTCCTCCTCTCATCCCTGTTTAATGTTAATTTTCTTCTCATTCTATTCGTCCCTACTCTGTTCTTAGTTACTCTCTTTATATCAATAAAGACATTTGGCATTTGGTTTTACGGATTGGCTAGCTTCACTTAGCATAATCTGCTCTAATGCCATCCATTTCTCTGCAAATTATATCATTTTGTCATTTTTTAATGCAGAGTAATATTCCATTGTGTATAAATGCCACATTTTTTATCCATTCATCTATGGAAGTGCATCTAGGTTGGTTCCACAGTCTTGCTATTGTAAATTGTGCTGCTATGAACATCAATGTAGCAGTGTCCCTGTAGCATTTTTTTAGGTCTTTAGGGAATAGACTGAGAAGAAGAATACCTGGGTCAAATGGTGGTTCCATTCCCAGTTCTACAAGAAATCTCCATACTGCTTTCCAATTTGGCTGCACCAATTTGCAGTCCCACCAGCAATGTACAAGTTTACCCTTTTCTCCACATCCTCACCAGCACTTGTTGTTGTTTGAGTTCATAATAAATATCTGGAATGGAAAATGCTCAGGAGTTCACAACCTTGAAGGTGGTAGAGGTGTTTCCAAAAGTAAGGGACAGGGTAAATACCACAAAGATGGAGCTGTGTCGGCCTTAAGACTTCTTGAGAAAATGCCTCTGAGATTGGGCACTTGAAATATATGTTGTTGTCAGGAGCTTTAGCTTCCTTTGTAGTGAGACCATCAAAGCTGAGTCTGCATCTATGTGACCTGAAGAACATGGTTTTTTATTTTCCTATAAACACGAGGCAGCAGTGCTGAATTCTCTCTTTGTAGGCAAACTGGGGCTACTGGGGGCTAAGTGTCTCCCCGTGTGGACTGTGAAGCCATTTGATCATCCTTCACATTTCGTCATGTTATTTGATGCTGCACTGAAAGTTTGGTATTTACTTTATGAAATAAAGGAGTTTAACTGCGATACAGTGCTGCAGGGAGTTCTGTCACGTGTTGTGGTCAGGATCGGCAGGAGAATGTACCAAGCAGGCTTCTATCACACATAGTTGCCCCCTTGACCATAGCAATATGATTCTGAACATTGCCCTGAAACCTCTCCATTCAACAAGATGCCTTTACATCCAAAGGTCTGCTAGCTGCACATGTCAGTCACAAACCATTTCTAAGCCAATGGCAGATCCACGTGGCCGCACCACAGATGTTTTTTCACACACCTACACTCTACTGCTCTTGGCCCACTACTCAGCAGGCTCCAACTTACTGGCATCTCTTTTCTACACCATTATCATGAAACTCAGTCAAACCAGACACTGTCTTGTATACTCATGATAAGCACCAGGACATCAAATGGTTTTCCAGTGCCAGCTGGTCATGGAAATTACAAAAAATTCATGGTATTTTCTAGCCATTTTCCAAGGATGAAGTTGGAGGTACTGTGGGTTTCAATTCATTCAGGAACCATTAAATGTTGAGGAAGCTCATTTCAATGGAAGCTCTAGAGAATTCTCACAGGCAAGTCTTCCGAAAAACTGGCCCAATGTCACATAAAGCCAGCCACATTGAGGTCTACAATGTGAGGTCCATGTGTGTTTTGACTCTCAACTATTGCTTCCAAGTCTTTCAGAATATAATCAAGTGATATTCTCGCTGAGATTCCCAGTGCTCTGTGAAAAGCCACCCTGGGCCTAGATCTCAGTTTCCAAGGGTGACTCTCATGTGTGGCCTCCGAAAATCCCAACACAATTCATGGCAATACTTCTCTAAGGTCAGTTCCAGAACTAAGTCTCCAAGGGGAATCCCACAAGAGTTGAAACCCAGGTGGACACAGTCATCTTTTCCAACTGCCACACAAATGACCACAATTGAAACCAAAACACTCCCACATGGCCCTCATGTTTTTCCATATAGACACTCATCATAACCTCTCGCTGGAGGTTTCCATGAGGGGCGCAGACCAAGACACTGTCCAAAATAAGCTCCCTTGCCCCTAATTTGCCGAAAGTCAGGGTGGCCTACACACCCTTCCTGTGAACCAGAACTGATCAAATAGGGATGTAGTTAATACTGTTCTGCTTTTCCAATTTGAGGCCTACTGACTGTCAGGTATAGATTCTTTATGTGATTTGGAGTCATCAGAAAACCCAAGCACTTCTGCAGGGGTTCAAAGAACTCATTTGAATAAAAGGATCCTGATTCTTACTTGATGAAGGTCAGGAATCTAATAGAGGAAGGCAAGAGACTCATTTGCCATTTCTGTTTTGAATGCACACATGGAATCTATCTTTAGATGCATCAGGTGCTGAGAATCTAAGCCACGACCTCACACAGAACCAAGAGGCTGATTCAGACACATCCTTTTACAAAGCAATTAAGCAAAGAGCAACAGGTGATGCCCATTCATTTTCATTTGAAAACTGTTTTCTTCAGGCTTCACAAAGGGGTGGCCAGAGGCAAAGACCTTCCTGACATTTAGGGCAACAGAAAAACAGGTAAGCAAAAGACCCAAAGCAGGGTTTCTCCACTGAGACTTTCCTGGTCACACTGATATCTGAGTTTTCTGAGATGCTCCCCATTCACTTCAGCTATCAAGTACATGGTCATGTCACAGAGCTTGGAGGTTGTATATATCTTGGACACAAAACCATGAGCCTATTCTGGAGAGTGGCCAGAATTCAGGAAGAAAACAGGATCTTAGGAAGATAGTAGGTTTTGCCCATCCAGAAGGCAAGCCGCGGTCCATTCATCAATTGGGCAGGATGAATGCCAGGAAGCTTTCTACTAGACAGGACACATCCATTAATTCATTCTCTTTTCTAATGTCTACAACCACAGACACAGTGGGATACACAGACATAGAAACACTCACATGTCAAACGACTTACTAGAAACAGTGCAATCCAAACCAAACAAACCGCATTTTCTACCTATTCTCAGAACATGTGACAAAACCACAAAACCACAACCACTCCCACAAAGGCACCTCCTTCCCCCAAGTAGGTCTGTGACTATCCAGAGTGTCCTCTGACTGGTGGGCCATACAATGTTCTCCCGAAATGTCCTGTCCTGACTCAGATCTGGTCTCCTTGGCCAACTCTGTGAAGTTGTCAGGAGCCAGCGGTGAGCCACTACCTGCTTTCTCAGAAAAGGTCTCTCTTCAGAGCTCTCCTGGCCTTTGGCCATCCTCACATAGGTAGGTACCAAGAAAGACTGACCCTGTCCTTGGTAAAACCGAACAAGTGAGCCCACTGGGACTGGGACTGGGACTGGCTCTGGGTGCCTGTCTTCATGGATCCCAAGTTCAGAGAATTCCTTCACCAAGGAAGTGACGTAGGTCACTTCCTTCAGGAACTGAATCAGGTTACTGCCTTGGCAACCAATTTGTCCTAACAGTTGCTTCCAAGAGTCCAATGAGTTGGAGGCTGCCCCTACTTCCAGTGAAACTTTCAGAATTTTGCATGGTATATCAACCATAGGCACCCAAAAAAAGCTCTCCAGATAGGCCTGGTTTGGTCCATCTTCTATACATTAAGAAAAGAAATGTTGATTCAGACACATCCCTTCATGCTAACCAGGTTGTTTGTCATGGAAGATGACTTTTGCTCTCTGACATCATTCATAGCTGCCTACATTTAATCCTGGGATCATTTCTTTAATGACTTTGGAGGTTCTCAGCAAGTGGAAGATCCCCTAATTTCTGTATTGAAAGACCAACTCTGTCCCTGCTCTTCAGTAAAGTTAGATTGAGAGAACAGTGTATGGTCAGGGTTAATAACATGTTCCATTTGGGTTAGGAATCATTCTGCGGGATGAATTATGGTATTGGGAACGTGCGATATTTATAAGAATATAAGTGAATTATAAGTATGAAAACAGACATCTAGGTAATACTTGAAGCACAGAATTGCATTGGACCCTTAGCTGGGATTCTTAGCTTTGAATTATATTCTGCACAGATGTCTCAGATAAATCAATATACAATGGCATAATTACTTGTACCTTGGTTTATTGAATGTTGAAGAGAATATCCAGTCAAAAAGGGATAATTTGTAGGATTAGTAAAATAGTTGGTAGGTTTTGAAAGAAGAGTGAGTATAGGATTTGGATAAAAAGATCTTTAGCTGTAGGGTTTCGGATAGAGTGAATGTAACTGTCAGCACATGTGGAGAGTCTGTCAAAAGGATGAACTGGGGAAAAAAGTAGGAATGCAGATATCAATTGACATTAGGATATCAGGCAAAGTATAAAGTGAGTGATAGAATTATACATTTTCAACAGGCTTGAGTTTGAATATATAATATTAGGAAGAAACAAACATGTAGTCACCAATAGGATGAAATTTGAGAGCATTAGGCAACATGGACATGGATGTTTTCCGTAATCCATGCTCACTTTTCATTTAGGCTTTGGTACAAACATAAGTTTGACCTCTTCTTTCTGTGTGCAGAATACTACTGTGGTAAAATGTATATGTAGATCAGGTGACATGAGTATTTCTTCCACCATTTCTGGGAGCAATATTTTGAAGACGTATAAATTATTTTTGGAGGTAAAAATGGTGTACACTGTGTCTATAATTATAGAAATAATGCATGAATAGACCATACTGTAAATAAATATTATAACTGGTTCTAACTTTAAATAATGGATTGAATTGATATCTGAAAATATACAGAAAATCTTACATTGATATACAATCCTTCATTCCAACCAGTAATATATCTAATGGTTATATCAGCATTATGGTTTTTCATGAAGAATGTGTGAGTTTTGCTTCAAAAGTGATTATGGAAATCGGAAATAATGTGTTTGGAAAGAAGTCTCATGAAAAGACCAGTCAAGAAACCTGGAGGAATACATGTGTTTTGAAGCAGAAAGTGATTGAAAGTGAAACAAATGCCTATATATTTTTGAACTTGTGGATCAAATATATATCCTATGATGTGCATAAACTGAAGAAATAGTAATGTACCACTGTTACATAAAAATGAACGTCAAAATACACATCATGTCCTCTCCCACAGGAATCTACTTGCATTGATGTTAAACTGGGTCAGTTATTGTAGAAATATTAGGGTAATGCTGCAGTCTTGCTGGGCACAATCAGGAGCCACTTGCCAAAAGAAACAAACTTTATTTTTAGAACCACACACACCAAACAAAACAGCCTCTCAGGAAAAACCTTCAGAGACCCAACTGCCACCACTGGCTTCCCAAAACCTCTCCCTCCCACATGAGCCTCTCTCTGCCTCCCACAATCCTCCTGCTCTTGAGGCCGATTGGCTGGGTCATGTGGGCAAAGTCAAAAAAAGTCCCGCAATGAGCAGTTTTGTGCTCTGAAAGGGCAGGGAACCAGCCCATTGAGCATCTCCGCAGAGGAGCCAATCAGCTAGTTGTTGCTGGGGCCGCTGTGAGCCAATCATCAGCCGGCAGCTGGAAGTTTGCTGGCAGCAGGAATTTTGCTGGGGCCCCTTCGGCTGTGGCTCTCAACATCTTCCCCTCTCTGTTTAAACAACACGCATGTGGCTTAGGGACCGTGCCTGCCTTAGGTTGTCCAATAGTACATATGGTCTTTACCCGTTAAGTTGGTACCATTGCAATTGGATCTTACCCGTCACTGACTACCCGTCCAGTATAGAGCCACACCTGTGGAGAGGTCTTTGTACCAGCGGGGGTGGGTGAGGTTCTTTGCCTCACCTCTGTTGGCCCCCCCAAATTTTAGCTGGACGATCATGACACGCAGAAGGGAGGAAGATACACCAAGCCAATTGACGGCTCCTTTTGGAAAAATTGTACCACCTATGACATCATCAGCAAATATACCCCAATACTACGACAAGTCGCTGCACCAACAGATAGTTCACAATGCATTTAGGTGAGTTCACATGTGTCCAGGCAAGTTCTGCAAGCAGTACAGGGATGGCTATTGCAGAAGCTGTAGATTGGAATTATCTTTGATTTCACCTGCACTGGGATGAAGATAGGAACTCTGGCAATAATGTCTAAAGAAAAAAATTATGTAACATTCCAGAAGGCACTAAAACCAAAAAAATAAACATATGTAACATTCCAGAAGGCACATCAAAAACCAAAATGGCCCAAAAAGCATTCATTGAGGATGAAGTCTCTCACCTTCCTCTGTAAAGTTCCTGACCTCCATAAATTGAGAATAGGGATTTATTGGGTCAAATGAGTTCTTCAAAACCCTGCAGAGGGTAGCCAATGGGTTATTGGGTTTTTTCATTACTCCAATTCACATCAAGAATCTATACTCCACAGACAGTAGGCCTCAAATTAGAGAAGCAGAGCAGTACTAAAGTCAGGGTTATTTGATCACTCCTGGTTCACAGAATGGGTCTCCAGGCCACCTTGACTTTAGGCAAATGAGAGGAAAGGGAGATTATTTTGGACACTGTCTTGGGCTGTGCCCCTCAAGGAAACGTCAAGCCAGAGGTTATGATGAGCGTCTATATGGAAGAAGATGAGGGCCATTTGGGAGTTTTTTGGTTTTCCTTGTGGTCATTTATGTGGCAGTCGGAAGAGATGACTGGGTCCACCAGGGCTTGAACTCTGGTGTGATTCCCCTTAGAGACTGAGTTCTGGAACTTACCTCAGAGAAGTATTGCCATGATTTGTGTTGGGATTTTAGGCGGCCACCCATGAGAGTCGCCCGTTGAAACTGAGATCTAGGCCCGGGGTGGCTTTCCACAGAGCACTGGGAATCTCAGACAGAATATCATATGATATTATTTTGAAATACTTGCCAGACATAGTTGAGAGTCAAAACACACATGGACTTCACATTGTAGACCTCAATTGGCCTGGCTTCATGTGACTATTTGGCCACTCTTTGGAAAGCCTTGCCTGTGAGAGTTCTCCAGAACTTTCCTTGAAATGAGCTTCCTCAACATTGAATAATTCCTGAAAGAATTGAAACAAATAATGCCTCCAACTTTATCCTTGTAAAATGGCTAGATAAATACCATGAAATTTTTGAAATTCGCATGATGAGGTGGCACTGGAGAACCTTTGATGTTCTGTTGCTCATCATTAGTGTACCAGACAGTGCCTTGATTGATTGGGTATAATGAAAGTGGTGTAGAACAGAGATGCCGGTTAGATGGAGACTGCGGAGTATTTGGCCCAGAGCTGTGGTGTGCAGGTGTGTGATAAAATATTTATGGTGGTGCCATGTGGATCTGCCATTGATTTCCAAATGGCTTTTAGCTGACATGGTGCACCCAGCAGACCCTTATATGCAAAGGCATCTTGTTATATGGAGAGGTTTCAGGGCAATGTTCAGAATCAGGTTGCTATGGTCAAGGGGGCAAGCTATGTGGGATAGAAGCCGATTGGTGCGTTCTCCTGGAGACTCTGACCCACCACATGTCACAGAACTCCCTCCAACACTATGTCCCAGTTGAACTCCTTGTATTTCTTGAAGCAAATACCAAACTCCCAGTTCAGCACCAAGAAACACCATGAAAATTGAAGGATGACTAAATGGCTTCATCGTCCACACGGTTAGACACTTTGGCCCAGTGGCCTCTGTTTACCTACAAAGAGAAAAATCAGCACTGCTGCCTCAGGTTCATTGGAAAATAAGAAACCATGTTCTCCAGGTCACATAGATTCAGACCCAGCTTTGATGGTTTCACTACAAATGAAGACAAAGCTACTGACAACAACATATATTTCAAGTGCCACACCTCAGAGGCAGTTTCTCCAGAAGTCTTATTTCCAGCAGACCTCCATGGTTGTGGTGTGTTTAACCAGTTCCTTACTTCTGGAAACTCCTCTACCTGCTCCCAGGTTGAGAACTCCTGAGAATTTTCCATTCCAGATATGTATTCACAGATTTTCTTACTCTTCTCCTCTAATTGTGTCTCACTTGGGGCAAAGGTAATGTCAAGGCATTGTTCTAGGTGAGAGTGGGAAGATTATTGTGTAGCACATATTGCATACACATTGGATACATTATCCTATTTTCCATTTGAAATACTGAATTCCCGACACTAACCCATACCCTACTAGACTCTGACTACTTATCCTAAAATGATGGAGAAAAAGAAACCTAACAGAATAGAAATACAGGCCTTTTGTAGGAGGCATGGTGTATACTTGGATTTTCCTTCTCCTTTATCAAGGATATGTGTTATGAATCTAGTCAACTTTTCATTGTAATATTTCTCCATGAGTTTTCAAAGTTAACACATATGTAAATTCCTGTCTCCTTTTCTCTGTAGCCACTTTAGAACATGTATATTTTTATGCATATATAGACTCCTACCTGGTAACACACGTACATTCTTGTGAGCTCACTGACTTTGGAATATACAAATTATGAGAATAGATAACTTCCCCTAAATACTGATGGAACTGAAAATTCAACCTATGGGTGAGCTTCCTAGTGAACAACATCATACATAAATCCATGTTCAGTAAAATGAATATTTTTAGATATGTGGATGATATATATTTCATGATAAATTTTGATTGGCATATATATTGCTACATTTTATTGTTGTGTGTGTGTGTATATGTATATATATGTATATATATATATATATAAATATATATATATATATATATATATATATATATATATATATATATATTCACGAGATTTTCCAGATTTTCCAAAATATGAAATAAATGTGTCTTATTATACACTCACTAAATTCATTCAAGTTCATGTATGTGGATTTAAAATCAACATTTTACATGATTATCATCAGTCTGGCTGGGCACAATTCAGGAGCCAATTGTCAAAAGAAACGAACTTTATTTTTAGAACCACACAAACCAAACAAAACAGCTTCTCAGGAAAAACCCTCAGAGCCCAACTGCCACCACAGTCTTCCCACAAGCCTCTCCCTCAACCACAAGCCTCCTCCTTTTGAGGCCGATTGGCTGGGTCACATGGGTGGAGGCAAAAAAGTCCACCAATGAGCAGCTCCGTTGTCTGAAAGGGCAAGGAAACATCCCATTGAGCATCACCACAGAGGAGCCAATCAGCTAGATGTTGCTGGGGCCTCTGTGAGCCAATCATCCACTGGCAGTCTGAATGGGCGGGGAAACAGCTCAATGAGCATCTGCAATGAGCATCACCACAGAGGAGCCAATCAGCTAGATGTTGCTGGGGCCGCTGTGAGCCAATCATCAGCCGGCAGCTGGAAGTTTGCTGGCAGTTGGAGGTTTCCTGGGGCCCCTTTGGCTGTGGCTCTCAACATCTCCCCCTCTCTGTTTAAACAACAAGCATGTGGCTTAGGGACCATGCCTGCCTTTAGTTGTTCAAAAGTACATATGGTCCTTACTGGAGAACCTTGGCTGTGGCTATCAACAGGATTTGTATGTACCATTCACTGAAGTTAGTTTTCAGTACTAGGAAACAAATATGTATTTCAGGTGGATAAATATTTCTGCGAAAAATCTTGTGAAAAGTTGATTATAAATCCACATACTTGAACATAAATGAATTTAGGGAGTGTTAATAAGATACATATATTTCATATTTTGAAAAATCTGGAGAGTGTGTGGGTGTGTGTGTGTATACACACACACACACACACACACAGATATTAAAATGTAGTAACATATATGCAAATCGAAATTCACCATGAAATATACATCAATCACAGATCCAAAAATATTCTATTTTCTTAACAGGGATTTATGTATAATGTTGTTCTACAAGGAAGCTCATCCATTATTTGAATTTTCAGTTCCAACAGCGTTTAGGAGGAGTGATGTCTTCTCACAAATTGTATCTCCCAAGTCAGTCACCTCACAAGAATGTAGGTGTGACACCAGGTAGGATTTGATATGTGCATATAAAAATACATTGCTGAATAGGCTACAGACAAAGGGAGACAGGAATTCACATATTTGTTAACTTTAAAAACACATGGAGATCTATTTCAATTAAAAATAGACTGGATTTATAACACCTAACATTTATCATGCAAAAGGCAAGATCAACTATACACCATGCCTCGTCTGAACTGCTTGTATTTCAATTCTGTTTGTGTTACTTTTCTGCATCATATTAGAATTAGTAGTCAGAGTCTAGTAGGGTATGGGTTCGTGTCAGGGATTCAGTATTTCGAATGGAAAATTGCAAAATGAATCCAATGTGTATGCAAATATGTGCTACACACAAAAAATTCCCACTCTCATTCAGAACAATGGCTTGAAATAACCACGCCCCATGTAAGAAACAATTAGAGGAGAAGAGTTAGAAAATCTGTGAATACATACGTAGAATGGAAAATGCTCAGTAGTTCACAACCTTTGAGGTGGAAGAGACGTTTCCAAACCTTAGGGACAGGGTAAAACTCCACAAACATGGAACTCTGCTGGCCTAAACACTTCTGGAGATACTGACAATGAGGTTGGGTACTTGAAATATATGTTGTTGTCAGAAGCTTTAGCTTCCTTTGTAGTGAGACCATCAAACTTGGGTCTGCATTTTTGTGACCTGGAGGACATGAATTCTTATTGTCCAATGAACATGAGGCAGCAGTGCTGAATTCACTCTTTGTAGCTAAACTGTGGCCACTGGGGGATAAGTGTCTCCCCGTCTGGACTTTGAAATCATTTGGTCATGCTCCACTTTTCGTTGTGTTTCTTGCTGCTGCAGTGGGTGTTTTGTATTTGGTTCATGACATACAAGGAGTTAAACTGGGACACAATGCTGGAGGGAGTCCTGTAACGTATGGTGTGTCAAGGTCTGCAGGAGAATGCACCTACCAGGCTTCTATCCCCCATTGCTTGCCCCCTTTACCATAGGAACTTGATTCTGAATATTGCCCTGAAAACTCTCCATGTAACATGATGCCTTTACATACAAAGTTCTGCTAGCTGCACAATGTCAGTCACAAGCCATTTGAAAGCCAATGTAAGATCCACATGACCCCACCACAGATGTATTGTCACACACCTGCACACAACTGCTCTAGGCCCACTACTCAGCAGGCTCCAACTTACTGGCATGTCTGTTCTACACCATTTTCATGAAACGCAGTCAATGAAGGCATTTTCTGGTACACTCATGATCAGCAACAGGACATCCAAAGGTTCTCCAGTGCCACCTGGTCATGGGAATTTCAAAATTTGGTGGTAGTTATCTAGCCATTTTTGAAGGATGAAGTTGGAGGCACTGTGGGTTTAAATTCATTCAGGAGCCATTAAATATTGAGTAAGCTCATTTCGATGAAAGCTCTGGAGAACTCTCACAGGAAAGGCTTCCCAAAGAGTGGCCCAAGGTCACATGAAGCCAGGCCCATTGAGGTCTACAATGTGAGGTCCATGTGTGTTTTGACTCTCAACTATGGCTGTCAAGTCTTTCAAAATAAAATCATGTGATATCCTTGCTGAGATTCTCAGTGCTCTGTGGAAAGGAACCCTGGGCTTAGATCTCAGTTTCCAAGGGTGACTCTCATGCATGGCCTGCTAAAATCCCAACACAATTCATGGCAATACTTCTCTGAGGTCAGTTCCAGAACTCAGTCTCTAAGGTAAATCACACCTGAGTTCAATCCCAGGTGGACCCAGTCATCTCTTCCAAACGCCACACAAATGACCACAATTAAAACCAAAACACTCCCACATGGCCCTCATCTTCTTCCATATAGACACACATCATAACCACTGGCTGGTGGTTTTCATGAGTTGCGCAGCCTAAGACAGTATCCAAAATAAGCTCCCTTGCCCCTCATTTGCCTAAAGTCATGGTGGCCTGGACACCCTTCCGGTGAACCATGAGTGATCAAAAAGGCTTGCTGTTAATACTGCTTCGATTTTCCAATTTTAGGCCTACTGACTCTTGGGTTTAGATTCTTAATGTTAAATGGAGTCATGAGAAAAACCAAGCACCTCTGGGCTAGCCTCTTCAGGGCTTTGAAAAACTCATTTGAGCAAAAAGATCTTGATTCTCACTTGATGGAGGTCAGGATCCTTAGAAGAATTCGAGAGACTTCATCCACAATGATGCTCTTTTGGCCATTTTGGTTTTGGATACACAAGAGATCTTTCTTTAGATCCCTCAGGTTCTGAGAATCTAGGCCACAGCCTCACAGGGGGCCAAGAGCCTGAATCAGACACATTCCATTCCAAAGCAATTAAGCAAAGAGCCACAGGTGATGCCCATTTATTTCCATTTGAAAACTGTTTTCTTCATGCTTCACAAAGGGGTGGCCTGAGGCAAAGATGTTCCTGACATTCAGTGCAACAGAACAATAGGTAAGCAAAATTCCCAAAGCAGGGTTTCTCCACTGAGACTTTCCTGGTCACACTGATATCTGAGTTTTCTGAGATGCTCACCATTCCCTTCAGCTATGTAGTACATGGCCATGTCACAGAGCTTGGAGGTGGTACATATTTTGGACACAAAACCAACAGTCTATTCTGGAGAGTGCCCACAATTCAGGAAGAAAACAGGAACTTAGGAAGATAGTAGGTGTTGCCCATCTATAAGACAAGACACAGTCCATTCATAAATCGGGCAGGATGAATGCTGAGAAGATTTCAACTAGACAGGACTCATCCATTGATGCATTTTCTTTTCTAATGTCTACAACCAGGGGCACAGTGGGATACACTGATATCCAAACACATGCCTTGTCAAACGACTTACTACAAACAGGTCCCGCCAAAACAAACAAACCGCCATTCCTACCTATTCTCAGAACATGAGACAAATTCACAAATCCCCACCCACACCCACAAAGACACCTCCTTCCCCCAAGTAGGTCTGTGACTATCTGGAGTTTCCACTGACTCGTGGGCCATAGTATGTTCCAAATAAATGGCCTTCCTGTCTCAGACCTGCTTTCCTTGTGCAACTCTGTGAATTTGTCAGGAGCCAGCAGTGTGCCACTACCTGCTTTCTCAGGAAAAACCCCTCTTCAGAGCTTTCCTGCGTTTTGGACATCCTCACATCAGTAGGTACCAAAAATGAATGTCTGTGTCCTTGGTAAATCCAAAAAAGGAGACCACTGGGACTGGGACTGGACTGGCTATGGGTTCCTGTCTTCCTGGATCCCAAGTTCAGAGAGGTCCATCACCAAAGAAGTGATGTGAGGTCACTTCCTTCAGGAACTGAATCAGATCACTGCCTTGGCAACCTCTTTGTCCTAACAGTTGCTTCCAAGGCTACCATGAGAAAGAGGCTGCCCCTACTTCCTGTGACACTTTCACAAGTTAGAATGCTATATCAACCATAGGCACCCTGGAGCAGCTCTCCACACAGGCCTAGTTTGGTCCATCTTCTCTACATTAAAAAGAGAGAGGCTGATTCAGAAACAACCCTTCATTCTGACCATGTTGTTTGCCAGGGAAGATGACTTTTGCTCTCTCAGGTCCTTCATAGCTGCCTACATCTTCTCCAGTGATCATTTCTGCATGGAACTTTGTGGTTCTCAGCAGGTGGAAGATCCCCTACATTCCTATATTGTAAGACCAACTCTGTCCCTGCTCGTCTGTAAAGTTAGATTGAGGGAACAGTGTATGGTTAGGGTTAATAACATGTTCGATTTGGGTTAGAAATTATTCTGCTGGATGAATAATTGTACAAGAATAATGAGGTGAAATGTATGTAGGAAAACAGAAATCTAAGTAAAATTTGAAGCCCAGAAGGTGATTGGGCTTCAAAGGATTGTGATACTTAGCATTGGGATCAAGGGATTGTGATACTTAGCATTGAATTATGTTCTGCAGAGATGTCTCAGAGAGATCGATATACAATGGCATAAGACCCTGTACCTTGGATTATTGAATGTAGAAGAGAACATCCAGTCAGAAAGCGTTAATAGGTAGGATTAGGAAGATAGTCAGTAGGTTTAGGAGGAAGAGTGAGTATAGGATTTGGAACAAAAGTTTCTTAGCGATAGGGTTTCGATTAGAGTGTGAATGGAAATGTCAGCACATGTGAAGAGTCAGTCACAATGATGAACTGGGGAAAATATGTAGGAAAGCAATCAATAGAGACATTATGAAATCAGGAAAAGTATAAAGTGAGAGAAAGGATTAGATGTTTTCAACAGGGTTGAATTTGAATATATAATCTTAGGAAGAAACAAATATATTGTCACAAATAGGATTGATTTTTGAGAGCATTAGGCAACTTGGACATGGATGTTTTTAGTAATCCATATTCACTTTACATTTAGGCTTTGGTACAAACATAAGTGTGACCTTTTCTTTTTGTGTCCAAATATTACTGTGATAAAATGTATATGTAGATAAGGTGACATGAGTATTTCTTCCATCATTTCTGAGACCAATAAGTTGAAGACGTATAAATTAGTATTGGGTTTACAAAGAGGTGTACCCTGTGTCTATGAATATAAAGAAAAAGCATGAATAGACTGTACAGTGAATAAATAATATAACTGGTTTCACTTTAAATCATGGATTGAATTGATATCTGAAAATATATAAGAAATATTATATTGATACAAAATCATTCATTCCAACCAGTTATACATCTAATGGTAATATTGGGGTTATGGATTATCATGAAGGGTGTGTGAGTTTTGCTTCAAAAGTGATTATGGAAATCGAAAATAATGTATTTGGAAAGAAGTCTCATGAGAAGACCAGTCAAGAAACATGGAGGAATACATGTGTTTCGAAGCAGAAAATGATTGAAAGTGAAACAAATGCCTATAATTTTGTAACTTGTGGATGAAATATATATCTTATAACGTGCATAAACTGAAGAAATAGTAAAATACCAGTGGTGAATAAGAATGAACATAAAAATACACATCATGTCCCATAGGAATCTACTTGCATTAATGAGAAACTGGGTCAATTATTGTAGAAATATTAGGATTTGTATTCACGATTCACTGAAGTTAATTTTCAGTAATAGGAAACAAATAGTATTTCAGGTTGTTGAATATTTCCGAGAATAATCTTGTGAAATGTTGACTATAAATCCACATACATGAACTAGAATGAAATTAAGGAGTGTATAATAAGACACATATATTTAATATTTTAAAACATCTGGAGTGTGTATACACACACACACACACACACACACACACATGAAAAAGTAGTAGTATATATGCCAATCGAAATTCATCATGAAATATATATCATCCACAGATCGAAAAATATTCATTTTCCTGAACATGGAATTATGTATAATATTGTTCAATTAGGAAGCTCACACAGAGGATGAATTTTCAGATCCCACAGTGTTTAGGAGGAGTGATCACTTCTCACAATTTGTATCTGCCAAGTCAGACACCTGACAAGAATGTACGTGTGATACAAGGTAGGATTCTATATATGCATATAAAAATAGATGTGCTGAATAGGCTACATAGAATGGGAGAGAGGAATTCATATATTTGTTAACTTTAAAAACACATGGAGAACTATATCAATTACAAATTGACTAGATTTATAACACCAACACTTTGTCACGCAAAAGCCGTGTCCAACTATACACTATGCCTCCTCTGATATGCTTGTATTTCTATTCTGTTTGAGTTATTTTTCTCCATCATATTAGGATTAGTAGTCAGAGTATAGTAGGTTATGGGTTAGTGTCAGGGATTCAGTATTTCAAGTAGAAAATAGGAAAATGAATCTAATATGCATGAAAATATGTGCTACAAAAAATATTCCCACTCTCATCCAGAAGAATGCCTTGAAATTATCTTCGCCCCTAGTATGACACAATTAGAGGAGAAGAGTTAGAAAATATGTGAATACATATCTGGACTGGAAAATGCTCAGCATTACACAACTATGGAGGTGGTAGAACAGTTTCCAAAAGTAAAGGACAGTGTAAACCCTCCACAAACATGGAGCTATGCTGGCCTAAAGACTTCTTGAGAAGCTGCCTCTGAGTTTGGGTAGTTGAAATATATGTTGTTGTCAGGAGCTTAACTTCCTTTGTAGTGAGACCATCAAAGTTTGGTCTGCATCTATGTGACCTGGAGGACACGGTTTCTTATTTTCCAATGAACATGAGGCTGCAGTGCTGAATTCACTCTTTGTAGCTAAACTGTGGTCACTGGGGGCTAAGTGTCTCCCCATGTGGACTTTGAAGCCATTTGGTCATCCTCCACTTTTCCTGGTGTTTCTTGCTGCTGCACTGGGTGTTTTGTATTTGCTTCACGACATACAAGGAATTCAACTGGGAAACAGTGCTGGAGGGAGTCCTGTAACATGTGGTGGGTCAGGGTCTGCAGGAGAATGCCCCAACTTGGCTTCTATCCCACATTGCTTGCCCCCTTGACCATACCAACCTGATTCTGAACATTTCCCTGAAACCTCTCCATATTACAAGATGCCATTTCATATAATGGTCTGCTGGCTGCACGAAGTCAGTCACAAGCAATTTGGAAGCCAATGTAATATCCACAAGGCCACACCACAGATGTATTATCACACACCTGCACACCACTGCTCTAGGCCCACTACTCAGCATGCTCTAACTTACTGGCATCTCTGTTCTACACCATTTTCAAGAAACCCGGTAAATCAAGGCACTGTCTGGTACACTCATGATCAGCAATGGGACATCCAATGGTTATCCAGTGCCACCTGGTCATTGGGAATTTCAAAAATTTTATGATGTTTATCTATCCATTTTTCAAGAATGAAGTTGAAGGCACTTTGGGGTTTCCATTCATCCCGGAACCATTAAATGGTGAGGAAGCTCATTTCAATGAAAGCTCTGAGGAACTCTCACAGGCAAGGCTTCCCAGAGTGTGCCCAAAAGGTCACACGAAGAAAGGCCCTTTAAGGTCTATAATGTGAGGTCCTTGTGTGTTTTGACTCTTAACTGTGGCTGCCAAGTTTTTCAGAATAAAATCATGTGATATCCTTGCTGAGATTCTCAGTGCTCTGTTGAAAGCTTTCCTGGGCCTAGATCTCAGGTTTCAAGGGCGACTCTTATGCATGGCCTCCTACAATCCCAACACAACTCATGGCAATACTTCTCTGAGGTCAGTTTCAGAACTCAGTTTCTAAGGGGAATCACACCAGAGTTCAAGCCCATGTGGACCCAGTCATCTATTCCAAACGCCACAAAAATGACCACATTTAAAACCAAAACATTCCCACATTGCCCTTATCTTTAACCATATAAACACTCATCATTAACTCTGGCTGCAGGTTTCCAAGAGTGGCGCAGCCCAAGACAGTGTCCAAATAATGCACCCTTGCCCCTGATATGTCCAAAGTAAGGGTGGCCTGTTCACCCTTCTTATGAACCAGGAGTGATCAAATAGGCCTGCCATAAATACTGCTCTGCTTCTCCAATTTGAGGCCTACTGACTGTCAGGTATAGATTCTTTATGTGATTTGGCATCATGAGACAACCCAAGCAGTTCTGCAGGAATTTGAAGAACTCATTTGATCCAAAGGATCCCTATTCTCACTTGATGGAGGTCAGGAACCAAACAGAAGAAGGCAAGAGACTTCATCCACAATGACAGATTTTTTGCCATTTTGGTTTGGATGCACACATGGGATCTTCTTTAGATCTATCAGGAGCTGAGAATTTTAGCCACAGGCTCAAACAGGGCCTAGTGTCTGATTAAGACACATCCCTTTCCAGAGCAATTAAGCAAAGAGCCACAGGTGATGCCCATTCATTTCCATTTGAAAACTATTTCTTCAGGCTTCACAAAGGGGTGGCCTGAGGCAACGACCTTCCTGACATTCAAGGCAACAGAAACATAGATAAGCAAATGGAGCCAAGCAGGGTTTCTCCACTGAGACTTTACTGGTCACACTGGTATCTGAGTTTTCTGAAATGTTCCCATTCCCTTCAGCTATCAAGGACATGGCCATGTCACAGAGTTTGGAGGTGGTACATATCTTGGACAATAAACCATGACTATTCTGGAGAGTGGCCAGAATTCAGGAAGAAAACAGCAACTTAGGAAGTTAGTAGGTGTTTCCCATCCATAAGGCAAGCAACAGTCCATTAATCAATTGTGCAGGATGAATGCTGTGAATCTTTCTACTAGACAGGACACCTCCATTGATGCATTCTCGTTTCTAATGTCTAAAACCACGGACACAGTGGCTACACAGACATAGAAACACTCGCCTTGTCTAAAGACTTACTAGAAAAAGTGGACTCCAAACCAAACCAACCACCTTTCCTACCTATTCTCAGAACATGAAACAAAACCACAAACTCACACCCACAACCAAAAAGGCACCTCCTTCCCAAAAATAGGTCTTTAACTATCTGGAGTGTCCTCTGACTGGTGGGCCATACTATGTTCCACTCGAAATGGCCTGTCCGGTCTCAGATCTTGTCTCCTTGGCCAACTCTGTTATTCTGGGAGGAGCCAGTGGTTAGCCACAACCTGCTGTCTCAAGAAAGGCCCCTCTTCAGAGCTCTACTGGCATTTGGCCATCCTCACATCACTAGGTACCAAGAAGGTCTGACTCTGTACTTGGTAAATCCAAACAAGTGAGCCCACTGGGACTGGGACTGGGACTGGCTCTTGGTGCCTGGCTTCTTGCATCCCAATTTCAGAGAGTTCCATCACCAAGAAAATGAGGTATGTCACTTTCTTTGGAACTGAATGAGGCCACTGCCTTGGCAACAACTTTGTCCTAACACTTGCTTACAATGGTCCCATGAGTTGGAGGGTGCCCCTACTTCCTGTGACAATTTGACTAGTTAGAATGGTATATCAAAATAGACACCATGGAACAGCTCTCTACGAAGGCCTGGTTAGGTCCATCTTCTCTACATTAAGAAGAGAGAGTCTGATGCATACACATCCCTTCGTCCTGTGCAGGTTGTTTGCCATGGAAGATGGCTTTTGCTCATTCAGGTCCTTCATAGCTGCCTACATCTTCTCCAGGGATAATTTCTACATCGAACTTTGAGGTTCTCAGCAGTTGGAAGATCACCTACATCCCTTATTGAAAGAATAGCCCTGTCCCTGCTCTTTTGTAATGTTAGATTGAGGCAACAGTGTATGGTTAGGGTTAATAACAGGTTCGATTTGGGTTAGGAATCATTCTGCGGGATGAATAATGCTATTGGGAACCTGCAATATATAGAAATATAGTGGTTAAATATAAGTATGGAAACAGAAATCTAGGTAAGATTTGAAGCTCAGAAGTGCATTGGGCAATAGATTGGGACACGTAGCTTTGAATTATGTTCTGCATACATATTTCAGAAAAATCGATATACAATGGCATAGGACCTTGTACCTAGGATGATTGAATGTAGTAGAGTACATCCACTCAAAAAGGGATAGTCAATAGGATCAGGAAGATAGTCAGTATGTTTCGGAAGAAGATAGAGTATAGGATTTGGACCAAAGTTCATTAGCAATAGGGTTTTGGTTAGAGAGTGAATGTCAATGTCAGCACATGTGAAGGGTCAGTCACAATGTTGAACTGGGAAAAATATGTAGGAAAGTAGATATCAATAGAGACATTAGGAAATCAGGCAAAGTACAAAGTGAGTGAAAAAACTAGACATTTCCAACAGTTTTGAGGTTGAATATATAATCTTAGGAAGAAACAAAAATGTGGTCACCAATAGGATTGACATTTGAGAGCATTAGGCAACCTGGATATGGATGTTTTTAGTAATCCATGTTAAGTTTCCATTTAGGCTTTGGTACAATCATACGTGTGACTTTTGCATTTTGTGTCCAGAATATTACTGTGGTAACATGCATATGTAGATCAGGTGACATGAGTATTTCTTCCACCATTTCTGGGAGCAATATTTAGAAGACGAATAAATTAGTATTGGGCATACTAAGAGGTGTACCCTGTGTCTATGAATATAGAGATAATGCATGAATAGACCATATAGTGAATAAATAATATAACTGGTTCCACTTTAAATAATGGATTAAACTGATATCAGAATATATATAAGAAATATTATATTGATATGAAATCATTCCTTCCAACCAGTTATACATCTAATGGTGATATTATAGTTATGGTTTATCATGAAGTGAGTGTCAGTTTTGCTTCAAAAGTGATAAAGGAAATCAAAAATAATGTATTTGGAAAGAAGTCTCATGATAAGACCAGTCAAGAAACCTGGAAGAATCCATGTGTTCTGAAGCAGGAAGTGATTGAAAGTGAAACAAATGCCTATAAGTTTGCTAACTTGTGGATGAAATATATGTCCTATGATGTGCATAAATTGAAGAAATAGTAATGTACCAGTGTTGAATTAAAATAAATTTCAAAATACACATCATGACACATAGGAATGTACTTGCATTGATGTTAAACTGGGTCAGTTACTGTAGAAGTATTAGTATTTGTATGCAACATTAACTGAAGTTAGTTTTCAGTACTGCAAACAATATGTATTTCAGGTGGATGAATATTTCTGAGAATGATCTTGTGAAAAGTTGATTATAAATCCATATACATGAACATGAATGAATTTAGTGAGTGTATATAAGACATATATATTTCATATTTTGAAAAATCTGGAGAGTGTATATATATATATATATATATATATATATATATATATATATATACAAAAAAAAAAACACACACAGACAATAAATTAGCAATCGAAATTTATCATGAAATATATATCTTCCACAGATGCAAAATTATTTCTTTTAGAACATGGATTTATGTATAATGTTGTTCTTCTAGGAAACACACCCCTAGGTTAAATTTTCAGTTCCAACAGAGTTTAACAGGAGTGATCATTTCTCACAAATTGTATTTGCCAAATTAGCCTCCTCACAAGAATGTAGGTGTGATACCAGGTAGTGTTCTATATGTGCATTTAAAAATACATGTGCTGAATAGGCTACAGAGAAAGGGAGAGAGGAATTCACATATTTGTTAACATTAAAAACACATGGAGAACTATTTCAATTAAAAATTGACTAGATTTATAACACCTACAATTAATCATGCAAAAAACAAGTCCAACTATACACCATGATTCCTCTGAACTGCTAGTATTCCTATTCTGTTTGTGTTATTTTTCTCCATCATATTAGGAGTAGTAGTCAGAGTTTATTAGGGTATGCGTTAGTGTCAGGGATTCAGTATTTCGAATGGAAAATTGGAAAATGACTCTAAAGGTTATGCAAATAAGTGCTACACAAAAATGTTCACACTCTCATCCAGAAGATTGCCTTGGCATTACCTTAGTTCCAAGTAAGATACAATAAAGGAGAAAAGTTAGAAAATCTGTAAATACATATCAGGAATAAAAAATGCTCAGGAGTTCACAAACTTGTAGGTGGTAGAGGAGTTTCCAATAGTAAGGGACAGGGTAAACACTCCACAAACATTGAGCTCTGCTTGTGTAAAGACTTCTTGAGAAACTCTCTGAGGTTGGGCTCTTAAAATACATGTTGTTGTCAGGAGCTTTAGCTTCCTTTGTTGTGTGACCATCAAATCTGGGTGTGCAAATATGTGACCAGAAGGACATTGTTTCTAATTTTCCAATGAAAATGAGGCAGCAGTGCTGAATACTCTTTTTGGAGTTAAACTATGGCCACTGGGGTGTAAGTGTCTCCCCGGGTTGACTGTGAAGCCATTTGGTCATCCTCCAATTTTCGTGGTGTTTCTTGCTGGTGCACTGGGAGTTTGGTATTTGCTTCATGAAATACAAGGAGTTCAACTGGGACACAGTGCTGGAGGGAGTTCTGTCACGTGTGGAGGGACATGGTCTGCATGAGAATGCACCAACCAGGATTCTGTCCCACATAGGTTGCCCCTTTGTCCATAGCAACCTGATTCTGAACATTGCCCAAAAACCTATCCATATAACAAGATGCCTTTACATATAAGGGTCTGCTGGCTGTACCCTGTCAATCACAAGGCAATTGGAAGCCAATGGCAGATCCACATGCCCCAACACAGATGTTTTTTCACACACCTTCACACCACTGCTCTAGGCCCACTAATGAACAGGCTCCAACTTACTGGCATCACAGTTCTACACAATTTTCATGAAACCCAGTCAGTCAAGGCACTGTCTGATACACTCATGATCAGCAACAGGACATCCAAAAGTTTTCCAGTGCCACCTGGTGATGGGAATTTCAAAAATTTCATGGTATTTATCAAGCCATTTTTCGAGGATAAAGTTGGAGGCTCTGTGGGTTTCAATTCATTCAGGAACCATTAAATGTTGAAGAAGCTCATATCAATGAAAGATCTTGAGAACACTCACAGGCAAGGCTTCCCAAAGAGTGGCCAAAAGGTCACATGAAGTCAGGCCCATTGAGGTATACAATGTGAGGTCTATATGTGTTTTGACTCTCAAATGTGACTTTAAAGAATTTCAGAATAAAATCATGTGATATCCAGGCTGAGATTCCCAGTGCTCTGGGCAAAGCCACCCTGCACCTAGATCTCCCTGCACCACAATTAATACCTGAGATGTTGGTTGCATGGCCTAGTAAAATCCAAACACAATTCATGACAATACTTCTCTTATGTCACTTCCAGAATTCAGTCTCTAAGGGGAATCATACCAGAGTTCAAGCCCAGGTGGACCCAGTCATCTGTTCCAAGCGCCAAACAAATTACCACAATTCAAAACAAAATGCTCCCACATGCCCCTTATCTTATTTCATGTAGACACTCATCATAACATCTGGATGGAGGTTTCCATGAGGGGCACAGCACAAGACAGTGTCCAAAATAACCTTTCTTGCCCCTCATTTGCCTAAAGTCAGTGTGGCCTGGAAATCCTGACTGTGAACCAGGAGTGATCAAATACGCCTGCCGTTAATACTCCTTGGCTTCTCAAATTTGATGCCTACTGACTGTGGGGTTTAGATTCTTTATGTAAACTGGATTCATGAGAAAACCCAAGCACCTATGGGCTAAACTCTGCAGGGCTTTAAAGAACTCATTTGACCCAAAGGATCCCTATTTTCACTTGATGGATGTCAGGAATCTTAGAGAAGAAGGTGAGAGTCTTCATCCACAATAACTGCTCTTTTGGCCATTTTGGTTTTGGATGCACCCATGGGATCTTTCTTTAGATCCATCAGGTGCTGAAAATCTAAGCCACAGCCTCACACAGGGCCAAGAGGCTGATTCAGACACATCCCTTTCCAAAGCAATTAAGCAAAGAGCAAAACACACACAGACATTATAAACTGGCAATATATATGCCAATTGAAATTCATGATGAAATATATATCGTCCACAGATCCAAAAATATTAATTTTACTGAACATGGATTTATGAATAATGTTGTTCAACTAGAAAGGTTACCCTTAGGTTGAATTTTAAGATCCAATAGCGTTTAGGAAGAGTGATCTCTTGTCATAATTTGTATCTGCCATGTCAGCCACCTCACAAGAATGTATATGTGATACCAGGTAGGATTCTATATGTTTATATAAAAATACATGTGATGAATAGGCTACAGAGAAAGGGATAGAGGAATTCACATATTTATTAACTTAAAAAACACAAGGAGTACTATTTCAATTAAAAATTAACTAGATTTATAACACCTACCATACATAATGCAAAAGGCAAGTCCAACTATACACCATGCCTCTTCTGAACTGCTTGTATTTCTATTGTGTTTGTATGCACTGTGGGTTTCAAGAACCATTAAATGTTGAGGAAGCTCATTTGAATGAAACTCTGGAGAACTCTCATAGGCAAGGCTTCCCAAAGAGTGACCAAAAGGTTAGATATAGCCAGGCCCATTGAGGTCTACAATGTGAGGTCCATGTGTGTTTTGACTCTCACCTATGGCTACCAAGTCTTTAAGAATAAAATCATGGGATATCTTGGCTGAAATTCTCAGTGCTCTGTGGAAATCCACCCTCGGCCTTGATCTTAGTTTCCAAGGGCGACTCTCATGCTTGGCCTCCTAAAATATCACCACAATTCATGGCAATACTTCTCTGAGTTCAGTTCCAGAAGTCAGTCTCTAAGGGGAATCACACAAGAATTCAAGCCCAGGTTGACCCACTCATCTCTTCCAACCGTCACACAAATGACCACAATTAATACCAAAACACTCTCACATGGCCCTCCTCTTCTTCTATAAAGGCACTCATCATAACATCTGGCTGGAGGTTTCCATGAGGGGCACAGCCCAAGACAGTGTCCCAAATAAGCTCCCTTGCCACTCATTTGCCTAAATTCAGGGTGGCTTGGACACCCTTCTTGTGCACCAGGAGTGATCTGAAAGGGTAAAATAAATTGAAATTAAAGTGTAAAAGTTGAAGTGTAAAAGACTGGGTTTTGTAAAGTTTCTAAGCTGCAAGGCCTGAGTTAAAATGTAAAGGACCAGGTATTGTTAAGTTCCTATGCTACATGCAAAACCTGAAATTCCTGTAGCTTGTAGTACAATTCCCGACTGCCCAGTAAATATTCCCCCTGACCGCCTGGTTATTTAATAACCTAGGACCCTGTGTGGCCTGGCACATAGGCATTGCAAGGCCTAAAGCAATCTGTTTGAATGTGTACCTCGCTTTAGAACTGACCTATCACTCCTGCCTCACCTGTTCCTGCCAATGAATGAACTAATCATGTTTAGGAATTGTTGTTTGATTTTTCTGCGGTGTATGTTGATTTCTTAAAGGAGACTGTGATATATGTAAAGTCCCGCCCTCCCCCAAAAGTGTACTTAAGCACTGCTCCACCCCTGCTCGGGGCTCTGGGCTGCTCTCCCTTCTTGAGTGAGCACGTAGCCCCAGCATGCTGGATTGGATCCTCAATGAACGCCTTTTTCTGTTGCATGAGCCGCGGTCTCTTGGTGGTCTCTTCCTCTGACATTCACCGGATCCTTACATTTGGTGCGTTGGCCGGGAATCATGCAGCATAGGACAAGGACACCCCAACAGACCCCTCTGGGTGTAAGTAAGGCGCTTCTTTCCATTTTTCCTTGCGATCGCTCAGAGCTTTTTGTTCAGGTTCCGTTTTTCCGTTTTTGGTTTGGGTTGGCAGAGTGGCTGCCAGCGGAGAACGTAAGTTCCCCCTGTCAGTGGTGGACAAACGTGTCCTAAAGCCACAGACCACGTCCTTGCAAGGGATGCCTTGGAGGACTCAGGGAGTGATGGATGTGCCCTCATTAGGTGAGGAGGGACGGATGAGCCCACATTAGGTGACTCTGCTGCCAACCCATCATATCTTGCTGGCTACTTTTTTCTCTCATGTTGAATTCACTGTCTGTCTTTGTGGTCTAACCCATCAGGTTTTGCCAGTTACTAGGTTCTAATCTTTACTTCTGAACTCGTGTTAAATGTTACCTGTGTGTACATGTTTGTGTCACGTTTGTATTGTCCTTGTCTCTGTTTTGAGAAACTCTCATTATGGGACAAAGCCATTCCATGCCTCTGTCCTTGAAGCCTTTCCTGGTCCCTGCCTCCAATCCGACACCGTCACCCAGGATCCTATCACTCAAACCTTCTACTCCTTCCCCTCTTCCCTCCATTCTCCCTGAGTCACAAGATTGTAGATCTTGGGGTTGTGAACAAACGGGAGCTGCATGATGGTCTTTGTGTGTCTTTTTATCTGTGTTTCTGTTAAATGTGTTGGCATTGTTTGGACCCATGCAGAGTCCCGAGTTCCAACCTACCTTACATATGTGGAAGTTACTTTAGCTAAATTTTAAACTAATGCTTCTCCTGTGAGGGACCAAAAGTCAATAGAACCGCCAGTTTTTCTGTTCTCACCTTTTGCACCTCTCTTAGCTGTGTTTTAAAGAACTTTGATAAACTTTACTCCCCTTTGTTAAGCAAGATTACGGAAGCAGTGATTTCTTTTCTTCCTGTAGTTGGCTTGAGCATGCCCACTGCAGAGGGAAATGTCTGGGGTCAAAGAACTTTGATATCTCGCTTAAACTTTTCTCAAAACCCTGTCCTCATTATTAAATTGGCATTAATTGGCTTTGGGATGGGAACCAAGCCTTCAGTCATAAATTTTGACACCCCAGAGGGGACTTTAAATAAACCCCACTCTGCCCTCTTGGGGAAGCCTAGCACTCAAAACAACTGCAAGCAGAGGATGAAATTTTTGGGAGCTGACTACTGCAAAGTTGGGAGACATAGAATATGCCTGGTGCCTGGGGTCAAAGCAAACCAGAGGAACTAATCCTGTAAGTAAATGGTGAGGCTAAGGGACTCCCAGCAGCTGACAGAGCCATTTTGCTGTGGGGAACTCCCTTATTCCTTACGTGCACTTTAAGGATTTCTCCACCTCTGTTTACTTAACAAAAGGGACAATGAATGCATTAATATGTTGATATTATAGATTGTTTCTTGGGGATGATCTAGGGTGAATGTGTATCTAAAAATGATTTTTTTTTTTTATTTTAACCATCTCGTATCTAAATGGGTTTCTAAAGCATTGCACTATGTTACATTTAAAAGTTGGGTTTAAACAATTGTTTAGTTTGATTTCAGGTAGTTCATGCTAGGAAACTTAAATACTTAGGATAAAAAATAATTAAAGAGTTTTAATTTTGAACTAGGCAGCCTGAAAAAATTTCACTAGATATACCAGTGCATTAACTTGGGAAGAGATAATAAATTATGATATGGTATCTATTCCCATCAGTGTGTAAGATTTTAAAAAATGGTACTAAATTAAAACGTTGGTCTGGCTTATTGAAATGACATTAATTAGCAACAGTCTCGGAAATTTTTAAAGCTTAATTTCGGATACACATGGTAGTGTGTGGTTCTTTTTAAAAAATTTTCAGTCAATTTAATGTAACTTAATACTATTAGAAACTTCATAACAAAGAAAGGGGCTTAACGATCCTATAGAAACTTCTTCTGATGGTGGCTTTAATATTATCAAAAAATGATCCTATTTTCAGTTTTGTGTGAGCAAGTTTTTCTAGTGTAGAAAAATCTAAAGATATAAAATTTTGAGAATTACATCTTAAACTTGCATCAAAATTTTCAACATCCAAACCTGGAAATTATGACTTATAGCTAAAATGCCTTAGGCCTGAGGTTTCTGCTACGAATTCCAGTCTTTTCAGATTTCCAGACCTCAGCCAGGACTTAAGTTGATATGCAAATAAAAGAAGCCTGCAGCACTCAGCAGGAGACAGATAAAAAAGAGTAAATGTGTCTTTTTACCTGAACTCAAACTAGACCTAACCAAAAAATTATATTATACGGTATTTACTAATTACTGGCCAGTCATCTTTTTTAGGACTCTTGCTTTTCTTAGATTCTGTATTTTTTTTTGAGCTCATGATCTTGATTCTGCTGATGGTTTAATGTTTTCTGATCAGTTCTATTTTTGATCGACTCTGGAGTTTTTAGCATTTCAATGGAGATTTCACCTGAAAAAGCTACAAGGCTTTTACTATTGTGTTATGTGTTACATTTGTGTTACGTGTTGTATGTTGGTATGTCTGTATGTGTGTATGTCCATATATCATGCAGTGATATGACAATTGACAGATGAGGAGCACTCATGAAAAATTTAAGAATGTATTCAAATGTCTTTGATTCACGTGATTCATATGTTTTAATTCAAATTGGGTAAACAGATAAAAATAAAGATGTCTTTAAAATTAGGCCTATAAGTTTTCTAGGTTTTCAAAAAGGCCCTAATAAAATGTAGATGTCTATAAAATAATCTGCCTAAATTCAGAAATTTACAAGTATTGTATTGAAATGTGAACAGAAAGAGGTTAGTAGATGAAAAAGAGAAACTAAAAGGTTCCAGATATAGATCTAATAGAGGAAAAATGTGTTTCTGGATAAGAGAGTCTATATGATTAAGTAATTAAAAGGGTTTAAGTAAATAATAAAAAAAGGTTTGTGTAACTTGGTTATATGTGTAAGTTTTGAGCAAGTAATCTTAAAAAAATAAACAGCTGGTAAAACAAGTACTGTTTTTATAAAATTGTGCCATGTTATTTCTTTAAAATCTAAACTTGTTTAATACAAAAACATCAATGTAATTGTGGTGTTAATGTGTTCATATCTTCCAGGTATACAAGTCTGTAAGGTAGAAGCTTCAAAGACCATTGTATCAAGCTGGTGTTCTAAGGTTGTATGGTAATTCTAGGCTTAAAAGAAAAACATGTTGGAGATTTATGTATATCATTTGTGTTCTATAATTGGACTTGTTATCAATAAGATATGTACAGTTCCATGTTACTTTTTACACTGAGATACAATCTAAAAGTATTTTTAACTTAACGAGAGCCAAATCTGTGAAGGTTTTATTGTAAACACAAAGGTATTGCCCATTCATTTCCATGTGAAAACTGTTTTCTTCAGGCTTCACAAAGGGGTGGCCTGAGACAAAGACTTTCCTGATATTCAGGGCAACATAACAATAGGTAATCAAAAGGCCCAAAGCAGGGTTTCTCCACTGAGACTTTACTGGCTACACTGATATCTGAGTTTTCTGAGATGCTTGCCATTCCCTTCAGCTATCCAGTACATGGCCATGTCACAGATCTTGGAAGTGGTTCATATATTGGACACAAAATCATGAGCCTATTCTGGAGAGTGGCCAGAATTCAGGAAGAAAACAGGAACGTAGGAATATAGTTGGTGTTGCCCATTGATAAGGCAAGCCACACTCCATTTATAAATTGTGCCAGATGAATGCTGGGAAGTTTTCTCCTTGAGAGGATACACCCATTGAGGCATTCTCTTTTCTAATGTCTACAACCACGGACACAGTGGGATACACAGACCTAAAAACACTCGCCTTGTCAAAGGACTAACTAGAAACACTCCACTCCAAACCAAACACACCCCCTTTCCTAACTATTCTCAGAACAAAAGAAAAAACCACAAACCCATACCCACAACCACAAAGGCACCTCCTTCCCCCAAGTAGGTCTGGAACTATCCAGAGTGTCCTCTGACCGGAGGGCCATACTATGTTCCCCAGAAATGGTCTGTCCTGTCTCAGATCTGGGCTCCTTGGTCAACTCTGTGAAGTTTTCAGGAGCCAGCAGTGAGCCTCTACCTGTTTTCTCCGGAAGGGCCCCTCTTCAGAATTTTTCTGGAATTTGGCCATTCTCACATAAGTAGGTACCACAAAAGACTGACTCTGTCCTCGGAAAATCCAAACAAGTGAGAACACTGGAACTGGTGCTGGGACTGGGTCTTGGTGCCTGGCTTCCTGGAACCCAAATTTGGAGAGTTCCATCAACAAGGATGTGAGGTGAGGTCACTTCCTTTAGTAACTGAATGAGGTCACTGCCTTGGCAACCAATTTGTCCTAACATTTGCTTCCTAAGGTCTCATAACATGGAGGATGTCCCTACTACCTGTGACACTTTCACAAGTTAGAATAGTATAGAAACCATAGTCACCTGGGAACAGCTCTCCACAAAGGCCTAGTTTGGTTCATCTCCTCTACCTTAAGAAGAGAGAATCTGATTCAGACACAACCCTTCATCCTGACCAGGTTGTTTGCCATGGAAGATGACTTTTGCTCTATCATGTCCTTCATAGCTGCCTACATCTTCTCCAGGGATCATTTCTGCATGGAACTTTGAAGTTTTCAGCAGGTGGAAGATCCCCTGCATTCCTGTATTGTAAGACCAAATCTTTCACTGCTTTTCTGAACACTTAGATTGAGGGAACAGTGTATGGTTAGGGTTAATAATATGTTCAATTAAAACCAAAATACTCCCACATGGCCCTCATTTTCTTCCATGTAGACATTCATCATAACCTCTGGCTGGAGGTTTCCATAAGGGGCGCAGCCCAAGACAGTGTCCAAAATAAGTTCCCTTTCCCCTCATTTTCCTAAAGTCAGGGTTTCCTGGACACCCTTCCTGTAAACCAGGATTGATCAAATAGGCCTGCCAGTAATACTGCTCTGTTTCTTCATTTTGAAGCCTACTGACTGTGAGGTATAGATTCTTTATGTGATTTGGAGTCATGTGAGAACCCAAGCACTGCTGCAGGGCTTTGAAGAACTCATTTGTCTCAAAGGATCCCTCTACTTACTTGATGGAGGTCAGGAACCTAACAGAGGAAGCAAGAGACTTCATCCACAATGACTGATCTTTTTGCCATTTTGGTTTTGGATGCACACATGGGATCTTTCTTTAGATCCATCAGGTGCTGAAAATCAAAGCCACAGCCTCTCTCAGAGCTGAAAGGATGATTCAGACACATCCCTTTCCAAAGCAATTAAGCAAAGAGCCACAGGTGATGCTCATTCATTTCCAATTGAAAGCAGTTTTTTTCAGGCTTCACAAACTGGTGGCCTGAGGAAAAGACCTTCCTGACATTCAGGTCAACAGAACAGTAGGTTAGCAAAAGGCACAAAGCAGGGTTTCTCTACTGAGACTTTACTGGTCACACTGATATCCGAGTTTTCTGAGATGCTCCCAATTTCCTTTATCTATCCAGTACATGGCCATGTCACAGAACAAGACAGAGGTCCATATCTTGGACAAAAAAACATGAGCCTATTCTGGAGAGTGGCCAGAATTTAGGAAGAAAACAGGAACTAAGGAAAGAAGTAGGTGTTGCCCATATAAAGCAAGCCACAGTCCATTCATAAATTGGGCAGGATGTGTGCTGAGATGCTTTCTACTAGACAGGACACATCCATTGATGTATTCACTTTTCTAATATCTACAACCATGGAAAAAGTGGGAAACACAAACATAGAAACACTTGCCATGTCAAATGACTTACCAAAAACAGTCCACTCCAAACCAAACATACTGCCTTTCCTACCTATTCTCAGAACATGATACAAAACTACAAATTCACACCCACACCCACAAAGGCACCTCCATTACCCAAGTAGGTCTGTGACTATCCAGAGTGTCCTCAGACTGGTGGGCCTTACTCTGCTCCCTCGAAATGGACTTTCCTGTCTCAGATCAGGTCTCCTTTACCAACTCTGTAAAGTTGTCAGCATCAATCAGTGAGTCACTACCTGCTTTCTCAGGAAAGGCCCCTCTTCAGAGCTTTCCTGGCATTTAGCCATCCACACATCAGTATGTACCAAGAAAGACCGACTCTGTCCTTGGTAAATCCAAACAAGTGAACCCACTGGGACTGGGACTGGGACTGGCTCTGAGTGCCTGGCTTCATGGATCCCAAGTTCAGAGAGTTCCATCACCAAGGAAGTGAGGTAGGTCACTTCCTTCAGGAACCGAATGAGGTCACTATCTTGGCAACCACTTTATCCTAACATTTGCTTCCAAGGGTCCCATGAGAGAGAGGCTGCCCCTACTTCCTGTGTCACATTCACAAGATAGAATGGTATATCAACCATAGGCACATGTTAACAGCTCTCCACACAGACCTGGTTTGGTCCATCTTCTCTACATTAAGAAGATAGAGGCTTATTCAGACACATCGCTTCATCCTGACCAGGTATTTTACCAAGGAAGATATCTGTTGCTCTCTCAGGTTCTTCATAGCTGCCTACATCTTCTCCAGGGTTTATTTCTGCATGGAACTTGAGGTTCTCAACAGGTGGAAGATCCCCTATCTACCTGTATTATAACACCAACTCTGTCACTGCTCTTCATAAAGTTAAATTGAGGGAACAGTGCATGGTTAGGGTTAATAGCATGTTCGATTTGGGTTAGGAATCATTCTGTGAGATGAATAATGGTATTGGGAACCTCCGATATTACAAGCATATATAAGTGTAATATAAGTATGAAAACAGAAATCTAGGAAAGATTTCAAACCCAGATGAACATTGGGCCCTTGATTGGGATACTTAGCTTTGAATTATGTCCGCAAAGTTGTCTCAGATAAATCGATATACAATGGTATAGGACCTTGTACCTTGGATGACTGAATGAGGAAGAGATCGTCCAGACAAAAAGAGATAGTTTGAAAAGTTATTTAGATATAGGGTTTTGGTTAGAGAGTGAATGTAAATGTCAGCATATGTGAAGAGTCAGACACAGTGATGAACTGGGGAAAATGTGTAGGAAAGCAGATATCAATAGAGACATTAGGAAATCAGGGAAAGTACAAAGTGAGTGATAGGATAAGATGTTTTTAATATGGTTGAGTTTGAATATATAATCTTAGGAAGAAACAAATATGTAGCCACCAATAGGAATGATATTTGAGATCATTAGTTAATCAGGACATGGATGTTGTTAGTAATACATGCTCACATTAAATTTAGGCTTTGGTACAATCATAAGGGTGTCCTTTGCATTTTTTGTCAGGAATATTACTGTGTTGAAATGTAAATGTATATCAGGTGACTACAGTATTTCTTCAACTATTTCTGAAAGCAACATTTTAAGACTGATAAGTTAGTATTGGGGACACAAGTACGTGTACCCTGTGCCTATGATTATAAAGATGATGCCTTAATAGACCATACTGTAAATAAATAATATAACTGGATCAAACTTTAAATAATTGATTGAATTGATATCTGAAAATATATAGGAAATCTTATATTGATATACATAATTTCATTCTAACCAGTTATACATCTAATGGTAATTTTAGCATTATGGTTTATGATGAAGAGTGTGGGAGTTTTGCTTCAAAAATGATTATGGAAATCGAAAATAATATGTTTGGAAAAAATCTCATGCAAAGAACAGTCAAGAAACATGGAGGAATACATATGTTCTGAAGCAGCAAGTAATTGCAAGTGAACCAAATGCGTACAGATTTGTGAACTTGTGGATGAAAAGTATTATCCTATGATGTCCATAAACTGAAGAAATTGTAATGTACCAGTGTTGAATAAAAATGAACTTCAAAATACACATCATGTCCCATAGGATTTTACTTGCATTGATGTTAAACTGGGTCAGTTACTGTACAAATATTAGGATTTGTAAGCACCATTCACCAAAGTTAGTTTTCAGTACTGGGAAATAAATATGTATTTCATGTGGATGAATATTTCTGAGAATAATCTTGTGAAAATTTGATTATAAATCCACATATAGGAACATGAGTTAAATTAATGAGTGTATAATAAGACACATATATTTCATATTTTGAATAATCTGGAGAAAAAAAATATATATATATAGATACAAACACAGACATTAAAATGTAGTAATATGTATGCCAATCAAAATTCATTATGAAATATATATCATCCTCATATGCAAAAATATTCTTTTTACTGAGCATGGATTTATGTATAATGCTGTTCATCTAGGAAATTCACCAATATGTTGAATTTTCAGTTCCATCAGTATTTAGGGGGAGTGATCTCTTCTCACAATCTGTATCATCCTAAAACAGCAAGCTCACAAGAATGTACGTGTGATACCAGGTAGGATACTAAATATGCATAATAAATTTCATGAGATGAATAGGCTACAGAGAAAGGGAGACAGAAATGTACATATGTGTTAACTTTAAAAACTCATGGAGAAGTATTACAATAAAAAGTTGACTAGATTTATAACACATACTCTTGATAAAGCAGAAGGCAAGTCCTAGTATACACCATGTCTCCTATGTACGGCCTGTATTTCTATTCTGTTAGGTTTCTTTTTCTACATCATATTAAGATTAGTAGTCAGAGTCTAGTAGGGTATGGGTTAGTGACAGGGATTCAGTATTTCTAATGGAAAATAGGAAAATGAATCTAATGTGTATGCAAATATTTGCTAGACAAAAATCTTCCCACTTTCCTCCAAAACAATGCCTTGATATTTCCTTCGCCACAAGTAATACACAATTAGTGGAGAAGAGTTTGAAAATCTGTGAATATATATCTGGAAAAGAAAATGCTCAGGAGTTCACAACCTTGGAGGTGGTAGAGGAATTTCCAAAAGTAAGGTACAGGGTAAACACTCCACAAACATGGAACTCTGGTGGCCTAATGAGTTTTTGAGAAACTGCCTCTGAGTTTGGGCCCTTGAAAAATTTGTTGTTGTCAGGAGCTTTAGCTTCCTTTGTATTGAGACCATCAAACCTGTGTCGGCAACTATGTGACCTGGATGACATGGTTCCTTATATGCTATTGAACATGAGGAAGAAGTTCTGAATTTTCCCTTTGTTAGTAAACTGAGGACACTGGGGTCTAAGTGTCTAACCATGTGATCTGTGAAGCCATTTGGTCATACTCCACTTTTCGTGGTGTTTCTTACTGCTGCACTGGGAGTTTGGTATTGGCTTCACATAATACAACGAGAAAAACTGGGACACAGTGCTAGAGGGAGTACTCTCACGTGTAGTGGGTGAGGATCTGCAGGAGAATGCACCAACCAGGCTTCTATCCCAAAAAGCTTGCACCCATGTCCATAGCAACCTGATTCTGAACATTGCCCTGAAACCTCTCCATATAACAAGGTCCCTTTACTTGTAAGGTTCTGCTGGCTGCAACATGTCAGTCACAAGTCATTCGGAAACCAATGGCAGAACCACGTGTCCCCACGACAGTTGTTTTATCATACACCTGCCCACCACTGCTCTGGGCCCACTAATCAGCAGGCTCCAACTTTCTGGCACCTCTGTTCTCACCATTTTCATGAAACCCAGTCAATCAATGCAATGTCTGGTACACTCATGATCAGCAACAGATATCCAAAGGTTCTCCAGTGCCATCTGTTCATGGAAATTTAAAAAATTCATGGTATTTATCTAGCCAATTTTCAAGGATGAAGTTGGAGGCACTGTGGCTTTCAATTTATTCAGGAACCATGAAATGGTGAGGAAGCTTATTTCAATTAAAGATCAGGAGAACTCTCAGAGGCAAGGTTTCCCAAAGAGTGGCCAAAAGGTCACATTAAGCCAGGCCCATTGAGGTCTACAATTGAGGTCCATGTGTGTTTTGACTCTCAACAATGGCTGCCACGTCTTTCTGAATAAAGTCATGTGATATCCTGCCTGAGATTCCCAGTGCTCTTTGGAAAGCTATCCTGAGCCTAGATCTCAGTCTCCAAGGGCAACTCTCATGTGTGGCCTCCTAAAATCCCAACACAATTCATGTCAATACTTCTCTGAGTTCATTTCAGTCTCTAAGGGGAATCACTCCAGAGTTGAAGTCCATGCGGACCCAGTCATCTCTTCCAACCACCACACAAATGACCACAATTAAACCAAAACACTCCCACATGGCCCTCATCTTCTTCAATATAAACTCTCATCATAACCTCTTGCTGGAGGTTTCCATGAGGGGCGCAGCCTAAGGAAGTGTCCAAAATAAGCTCACTTGCCCCTTATTTGCCTAAACTCAGTGTGGCCTGGAAACTCTTCCTGTGAACCAGATGTGATCAAATAGGCCTGCCATTAATACTGCTCTACTTCTACAATTTGAGGCCTACTCTCTGTGGGGCATAGATTCTTTATGTGAATTGGGGTCATGAGAAAATCAAGCACCTATGGGCTACCCTCTGCAGGGCTTTGAAGAACCCATTTCAGTGAGTCGAGGAATTGGACCAAATGTTCTTTAGATATAGGGTTTTTGTTAAAGAGTGAATGTAAATGTCAGCATATTTGAAGAGTCAGTCACAGTGATGAACTGGGGAAAATGTGTAGGAAATCAGATATCAAAAGAGACATTAGGAAATCAGGCAAAGTACAAAGTGAGTGATAGGATAAGACATTTTTAACAGGGTTCAGATTCAATATTTAATCTTAGGAAAAAACAAATATGTAGTCACCAATAGGAATGATATTTGAGATCATTACTTAATCAGGACTTGGATGTTGTTAGTAATACATGCTCACTTTCAATACAGGCTTTGGTACAATCATAAGTGAGTCCGTTGCATTTTGTGTCAGGAATATTACTGTGATAAAATGTGTATGTATATCAGGTGACTAGAGTATTTCTTCCTCCAATTCTTAAAGCAATATTTTAAAGACTTATAAATTAGTATTGGGGATACAAATAGGTATACCATCTGTCTATGAATATAGAGATGATGCCTTAATAGACCATACTGTGAATAAATAATATAACTGGTTCAAACTTTAAATAATGGATTGAATTGATATCTGAAAATATATAGGAAATTTTATATTGATATACATAAATTCATTCTAACCAGTTATACATCTAATGGTAATATTAGCATTATGGTTTATCATGAAGAGTGTCTGAGTTTTGCTTCAAAAATGATTATGGAAATCAAAAATAATGTGTTTGGAAAGAATCTTATGAAAAGAACAGTCAAGAAACATGGAGAAATACATGTGTTCTGAAGTAGGAAGTGATTGTAAGTGAACCAAATGCCTATAAACTTGTGAAATTGTGGATGAAAGAATATATCCTATAATGTCCATAAACTGCAGAAATAGTAATGTATCAGTGTGGAATAAAAATGAACTTCAAAATACACATCATGCTCCCATAGGTGTCTACTTGCATTGATGTGAAACTGGGTCAGTCACTGTGGAAATATTACGATTTGTATGCACCATTCACTGAATTTAGTTTTCAGTACTAGGAAATAAATATGTATTTAAGGTGGATGAATATTTCTAAGAATTATTTTGTAAAAATTTGATTATAAATCCACATACACACACATGAGTGAATTTAGAAAGTGTATCATAAGACACATATATTTCATATTTTGGAAAATCTAAAGAGTAGATATCTATATCTATATAGATAGATAAATAGATAGATAGATAATTAGATACTCACATACACAGACATTAAAATGTAGCAATATATATGCCATTCGAAAATCATAATAAAATAGATATCATCCACGTATCCAAAAATATTCATTTTACTGAACATTTATTTATGCATAATACTGTTCATCTAGGAAATTCACCCATAGGTAGAATTTCCAGTTCCATCAGTATTTAGAGGGAGCGATCTCTTCTCAGAATTTGTATCTTCCAAAATAAGCAAGCTCACAAGAATGTACATGTGATACCAGGTAGAATTCTAAAGATGCATTAAAAAATACATGTGATGAATAGGCTACAGAGAAAGTGAGACAGAAATTTACATATGTGTTAATTTTAAAAACTCATCGAGAAGTATTACAATGAAAAGTTGACTAGATTTATAACACATACCATTGATAAAGCCGAAGGCAAGTCCAAGTATACACCATGACTCCTATGAAAGGCCTGTATTTCTATTCTGTTAAGTTTCTTTTTCTCCATCATATTTTGATTAGTAGTCAGAGTCTAGTAGGGTATGGGGTAGGGTCAGGGATTCAGTATTTCAAATGGAAAATAGGAAAATGAATCTAATGTGTATGCAAATATGTGCTACACAAAAATCTTCCCACTCTCATCCAGAACAATGCTTTGACATTACCTTCGCCCCAAATAAGACACAATTAGTGGAGAAAAGTTAGAAAATCTGTGAATACATATGTGGAAAGGAAAATGCTCAGGAGTTCACAAACTTGTAGGAGGTAGAACGGGTTACAAAAAGAGAGAGGGTAAACACTCCACAAACATGGAGCTCTGCTAGCCTTTTTGAGAAACTGCCTCTGAGGTTGGGCAGTTAAAATATATGTTGTTGTCAGGAGCTTTAGCTTCCTTTGTAGTGAGACCATCAATTCTGGGTCTCCATCTATGTGACCTGGATGACATGGTTTTTTTATTTTCTAGTGAACATGAGGCAGCAGTGCTGAATTCTCTCTTTGTAGGTAAACTTTGGCCACTGGGGTCTAAGTATCTAACTGTGTTGTCTGAAAAGCCATTTGGTCATTATCCACTTTCGTGGTGTTTTTTACTGCTGCACTGTGAGTTTGGTATTGGCTTCACGAAATACAAGGAGATCTACTGGGACTCAGTGCTGGAGGATGTACTCTCACGTGTGGTGGGTTACTAAAATGCACCAGTGGGGCTTCAATCCCACATAGTTTTTCAACTTGACAATAGCAACCTGATTCTGGACATTGGCAGGAATCCTCTCCATATAATAAGATGCCTTTACATACAGTCTGCTGGCTGTACCATGTCAGTCACAAGTGATTTCTAAGCAAATGGCAGATCCACGTGGCCCCACCAGAAATGTTTTTTTCACACACCTACACTCCACTGCTCTAGGCCCACTAGTCTGCAGGCTCCAACTTTCTGGCATCTATGTTCTACACTTTTTCCATGAAACCCAGTCAATCAAGGCACTGTCTGGTACAATCATGATCAGCAACAGGACATCCAGAGGTTCTCCAGTGCAACCTGGTCATGGTAATTTCAAAAAATTCATGGTATTTATCTAGATATTTTTCAATAATGAAGTTGGAGGCACTGTGGGATTCAATTTATACAGGAACCATTAAAAAGTGAGGAATCTCATTTCAATGAAAGGTCTGGAGAACTCTCACAGGCAAGGCTTCCCAAAGAGTGGGCAAAAGGTCACATGAAGCCAGGCCCATTGAGGTCTACAATGTGAATTCCATGTGCGTTTTGACTCTCAACTATGGCTGACAATCTTTCAAAATAAAATCTTGTGATATCCTGGCTGAGATTCCCAGTGCTCTGTGGAAAGTCACCCTGGGCCTAGATCTCAGTTTCCAATGGCGAATCTCATGCGTGGCCTCCAAAAATCTCAACACAATTCATGGCAATACTTCTCTGAGCTCAGTTCCACAACTCAGTCTCTAAGGGGAATCACAACAGAGTTCAAGCCCAGGTGGACCCAGGCATCTCTTCCAATTGCCACACAAATGACGACAATTAAAACCAAAACACTCCCACAGGGCCCTCTTCTTCTTTTATATAGACACTAATCATAACCTCTAGCTGGAGGTTTCCATGAGGGGCACAGCCCAAGACAGTGTCAAAAATAATCTCCCTTGCCCCTCATTTGCCTAAAGTCAGGGTGGCCTGGACAACATTCCTGTGAAACAGAAGTGATCATACAGGACTGCTGTTAATACTGCTCCACTTCTCAAATTTGAGGCCTACTGACTGTGGGGTATAGATTCTTTGTGTGAATTGGAGTCATGAGAAAACGCAAGCACCTATTGTCCAGCATCTGCAGGGCTTTGAAGAACTCATTTGACACAAATGATCCCTATTCTCACTTGATGGAGGTCATTAATATTACAGAGGAAGGCGAGAGGCTTCATGTACAATGACTGATCTTTTTTTCCATTTTGGTTTTGGATGCCCACATGGGATCTTTCTCTAGATACATCAGGTGCTGAAAATCTAAACCACAGGCTCACACAGGGCCAAGAGGCTGATTCAGACAAATCCCTTTCCAAAGCAATGAAGTAAAAAGCCACAGGTGATTCCCATTCATTTCCATTTGAAAACTCTTTTCTTCAGGCTTCACTAAGGTTTGGCCTGAGGCAAAGACCTTTCTGACATTCAGAGCAACAGAACAATAGGTAATCAAAAGCCCCCAAGCAGGGTTTCTCCTAGGAGACTTTCCTGGTTACTCTGATATGTGAGTTTTCTGAGATGCTCGCCATTCCCTTCAGCTATCCAGTACATGGCTATGTCACAGAGCTTGGAGGTGGTACATATCTTGTACAAAAATACATGATACTAATCTTTAGAGTGGCCAGAATTCAGGAAAAAAATGAGAACATAGGTAGATAGCAGGTGTTGCCCATGGATAAGGCAAGCCTCAGTCCATTCATTAATTGGGAAGGATGCATACTGGGAAGTTTTCTACTAAACAGGACACACCCAATGAGCTGTTTTCTTTTCTAATATCTACAAAGAAAAACACAGTGGGATACACAGACACAGAAACAGTCTCCTTGTCAAATGACTTACTAGAAACAGTCCACTCCATACCAAACAAACCTCCTTTTTTACCTATTCTCAGATCATGAGAAAAAACCACAAACACAAACCAACACCCACAAATGCAGCTCCTTCTTCCAAGTAGGTCTGTGACTATCTGGAGTGTCCTCTGACTGGTAGGACATACGATGTAACCCAGAAATGGCCTTTCTGTCTCAGATCTGGTCTCCTTCGTCAAATCTGTGAATTTGTAAGGAGGCAGTGGTGAGCCAATTCCTATGCTCTCAGGAAAGACCCCTCTTCAGAGCTTTCTTGGTATTTGGCAACCCTTACATCAGTAGGTACCAAGAAAGACTGACTCTGTCCTTGGTAAATCCAAAGAAATGAGCCCACTGTGACTGCGACTGGGACTGGCTCAGGGTGCCTGGCTTCCTGGATCACAAAATTCAGAGACCTCCATCACCAAGGAAGTGAGGTGAGGTCACTACCTTCAGAAAATGAATGAGGTCACTGTCTTGGCCACCACTTTGTCCTAACAGTTTCTTCCTATTGTCTCCTGACATGGAGGCTGCCCTACTTTCTGTGATACTTTCACATGTTAGAATGGTATAGAAACCATAGTCACCTGGGAACAGCTCTCTACACAGGCCTGGTTTGGTCCATCTTCCCTACATTAAGAATAGAGAGGCTGACTCAGACACATCCTTTCATCCTGACCATGTTGTTTGCCATGAAATATGACTTTTGTTCTCTCAGGTCCTTCATAGCTGCCTGCATCTTCTCCAGGGATCATTTCTGCATGGATTTTGAGGTACTCAGCAGGTGGAAGATCTCCTAACTTCCTGTATTGTAATACCAACTTTGTCCCTGCTCTTCTGTAAAGTGAGATTGAGGGAATATTGTATGGTCAGGGTTAATAGCATGTTCGATTTGGGTTGGAAATCATTCTGCTGGATGAATAATTGTATTGGGAACCAGTGATATTTATAAGAATATAGAGGGAAAACATAAGTATGAAAACAGAAATCTAGGTAATATTTGAAGCCCAGAAGGATTTGGACCCTTGATTGGGATCCTTAGCTTGAGTTATGTTTTGCACCGAGGTCTCAGTTAAATTGATATACAATGGCATAAGACCCTGTACCTCAGATGATTAAATGTAGAAGAGAACATCCAGTCAAAAAGGGATTGTGTGTAGGATTAGGAAGATAGTCAGTAGGTTTAGGAGGAAGAGTGAGTCTAGGATTTGGACCAAATGTTCTTTAGCAATAGGGTTTTGGTTAGAGAGTGAATATAAATGACACCATATGTGAAGAGTCAGGCACAATGATGAACTGGGGAAAATATGTAGGAAAGCAGACATCAATAGAGACATTAGGAAATCTGGCAAAGTATAACATGATAGGATTAGAGATTTTCAACAGGGTTGAGGTTGAATACATAATCTTAAGAAGAAACAAATTTGTAGTCACCAATAAGATTGACATTTGAGAGCATTAGGCAACCTGGACATGGATATATTTAGTAATCCATGTTCACATTCCATTGAGGCTTTGGTACAATCATAAGGGTGACCTTCGCATTTTGTGTCCAAAATATTACTGTGATAATATGTATATGAAGATCAGGTGACATGAGTATTTCTTCCACCATTTCTGGGGGAAATATTTTGAAAAGATATAAATTAGTACTGGGGATACTAATAGGCTTACCCTGTGTTGATGAATATAGAGATGATGCATTAATAGACAATAATGTGAATAAATTATATGACTGGTTCCAAATTTAAATAATGGATTGTATTGATATCTGAAAAAATAGAAGAAATCATTTATTGATATACATACATTCATTCCAACCACTTACATATCTAATGGTTATCTTAGGGTTACCGTTTATCATGAATAGTAAATGAGTTTTGCTTCAAAAATGATTATGGAATCGAAAAAATTGTGTTTAGAAAGAAGTCTAGTGAAAAGACGAGTCAAGAAACATGGAGAAATATAAGTGTTCTGAGGGAGGAAGTGATTGAAAGTGAAGCAAATGTTTATAAATTTGTGAATTTGTGAATGAAAGGATATATTTTATGATGTCTATAAACTGAAGAAATAATAACGTACCAGGTTTGAATAAAAATGAACTTTAATAAACACATCATATCCAATAGGAATCTACTTGCATTGATGTTAAACTTGGTCAGTTACTGTAGAAATATTACGATTTGTAAGCACCCTTCCCTGAAGTTAGTTTTCAGTACTAGGAAACAAATATGTATTTCAGTGGATGTATATTTCTGAGAATAAACTTGTTAAAAGTTGATTATAAATCCACATATATGAATATGAATGAATTCAGGCGGTGTATAAGAAGACACATATATTTCATATTTTGGTAAATCTGGAGAATATATATATATATATATATATATATATATATATATATATATATATATAGACACACAAACACACACACATTATAATGTAGCAATATATATGCCAATTGAAATTCATCATGAAAAATAACTCATCCGCATATCCCAAAATATTCATTTTACTGAACAGTAATATATGTATAGTGTTGTTCATCTAGGAAGCTCACTCATGGGTTGAACTTTCTGTTAAAACAGCGTTTAGGAGGAGTGATCTCTTCTCACAATTTGTATCTGCCAAGTCAGCCACCTCACAAAAATGTACATGTGAAACCAGGTAGGATTCTATTTGTGCATATAAAAATACATTTGCTTAATAGGCTACAGAGAAAGGGAGACAGGAATTCACATATTTCTTAACTTTAAAAACACATGGAGAATTATTTCAACAAATAATTGACTAGATTTATAACTCCTACCTTATATCATGCAAAAGGTAAGTCCAACTATACACCATGCTTCCTCTGAAATGCTTGTATTTCTATTCTGTTTGGGTTATTTTTCTCCATTATATTAGGATTAGTAGTCAGAGTTTAGTAGGGTATGGGTTAGTGTCAGGGATTCAGTATTTCAAACAGAAAATTGTAAAATGAATCCAATGTTTATGCAAATATGTGCTAAACAAAATCTTCTCTCTCTCATCCAGAACAATGACTTGACATTCCCTTCGCCCCAAGTAAGTCAGAATTAGAGGAGAAGAGTTAGAAAATCTGTGAATATATATTTAGAATGGAAAATGCTCAGGAGTTCACAACCTTGGAGTTGATAGAGCAGTTTCCAAAAGTAAGTGACATGGTAAACACTCCACAAAATGGAGATCTGCTGGCCTAAACACTTCTTGAGAAATTGCCTCTGAGCTTGGGCACTTGAAATATATGTTGTTTTCAGGAGCTTTAACTTCCGATGTAGTGAGACCATCAAAGCTAGGTCTGCATCTATTTGACCAGGAGGACATGGTTTCTTATTTTCCAATGAACATGAGGCAGCAGTGCTAAATTCTCTCTTTGTAGCTAAATTGTGGCCACTGGGGCTAAGTGTCTCCCCATGTGGACTGTGAAGCCATTTGGTCATCCTCGACTTTTCGTTTTGTTTCTTGCTGCTGCACTGGGAGTTTGGTATTTGCTTCACGAAATACAAGGAGTTCAAGTGGGACACAGTGCTGGAGGGAGTTCTGTCACGTGTGGTGGGTCAGTGTCTGCATGAGAATGCACCAACTAGGCTTCTATTCCACATAGCTTGCCCCTTGACCATAGCAACCTGATTCTAAACATTGCCGTGAAAAATCTCCATATAACAAGATGCCTTTATATAGAAGGGTCTGCTGGCTGAACCGTGTCTGTCTCAAGGCATTTTAAAGTCAATGGCAGATCCACATGGCCCCACCAAAGATGTTTTATCACACACCTGCACACCACTGCTCTAGGCCCACTACTCAGCAGGCTCCAACTTACTGGCATCTCTGTTCTACACGATTTTCATGATACCTAGTCAATCAAGGCACTGTCTGGTATACTCATGATCAGCAACAGGACATCCAATGGTTCTCCAGTGCCACCTGGTCATGAGAATTTCTAAAATTTTATGGTATTTATCTAACTATTTTTCACAGATGAAGTTGTTGGTACTGTGGGTTTCAATTCATTCAGGATCCATTAAATGTTGAGGAAGCTCATTTTAATGAAGGATCTGGAGATCTCTCACAGGCAAGGCTTCCCAAAGAGTGGCCAAATTGTCACTTGAAGCCAGGCACATTGAGGTCTACAATGTGAGGTCATGTGTGTTTTGACTCTCAACGATGGCTGCCAAGTCTTTCAGAATAAAACCTGTGATATCCTAGCTGAGATTCCCAGTGCTCTCTGGAAAGCCTCCCTGGGCCTAGACCTCAGTTTCCAAGGGCGACTCTCATGTGTGGCCTCCTGAAATACCAACAACATTCATGGCAATACTTCTCTGAAGTTAGTTCCCAAATCTCATTCTCTAAGGGGAATCACTTCAGAGTTCAAGCCCAGGTGGACCCAGTCATCTCTTCCAACTACCACACAAATGACCACAATTAAAACCAAAACACTCCCACATGGTTCTCATCTTCTTCCATATAGACACACATCATAACCTGTGCATGGAGTTTTCCATGAGGGGCACAGTCAAACCAGTGCCCAAAATAAGCTCCCTTGCCCCTCATTTGCCTAACGTCAGGGTGGATTGGACATGCTTCCTGTGAACCAGGAGTGATCAAATAGGCCTGCCGTAAATGCTCCACTTCTCCACTTTGAGGCCTTCTTACTGTGGGGATTATATTCTTCTTTTTCTAAATTTTTTTGGAAATTTAATTGGAAAGTTAAAAAAAATTGTTTTGCAGAATGTTAAATTTCTAATGGCAAAGCCTTCACCTTGTTTGTGAAGGAAACCTTGATGCCTTGCCAATCTGGTAACATGGAGACACTCAAAATTTTCTGTTACATACTACATGGATGAATGGCTACAGCACATAGTTTTTTAAAACTGAAAGGCAGATACCAGCAAGTAAGATAACAAATAAAAGACAATTTTATTAAAAAATAAAGTTGTTAAATGACTCAAATATTGGAAATTCAATTCTTTTCATTTTTGGTTATAAAACTCATGATATATCATCTTTCATACATTTGACTCAATTGGGTTATGAACTCCCATTTTTACCCCAAATACAAATCGCAGAATCATATCAGTTACACACTCACGTTTTTACATAATAGCATACTAGTTATTGTTGTATTCTGCTACCTTTCCTATCCCCTACTATTCCCCCTCCCCTCCCATCTTCCCTCTCTACCTCACTGCTGTTGTTTAATTCTCTCCCTTGTTTTCCCCTCTTTAGCCTCACAACCTCTTATATGTAATTTTGTGTAACATTGAGTAGTCTCCTACCATTTCCATATGCTTTTCCTTCTCTCTCCCTTTCTCTCCCCCCAATCATCTCTGTTTAGTTTTAATATTTTTCTCATGTTCTTCCTCCCTGTTCTGTTCTTATTTGCTCTCTCTATATAAAAGGAAACATTTGGCACTTGTTTTTTAAGGATTGGATAGATTCGCTTAGCATAATCTATTCTAATGCCATTCATTTCCCTGCAAATTCTATGATTTTGTCATTTTTCAGTGCTGTGTAATACTCCATTGTGTATAGATGCCACATTTTTATTATCCATTCGTCTATTGAAGGGCATCTAGGTTGGTTCCAAAGTCTAGATATTGTGAATTGTGCCGCTATGATCATCGATGTGGCAGTATCCTTATACTGCTCTCTATTAACATCCTCAGGGAAGAGTCTGAGAAGGGCGATATCTCGGTCAAATGGTGGTTCCATTCCCAGCTTTCCCAGGAATCTCCATACTGCTTTCCATATTGTACTCACCAATTTGCAGTCCCACAAGCAGTGTACAAGTGTACCCTTTACCCCACATCCTCACCAACACTTACTGTTGTTCGACGTCATAATGGCTGCCAATCTTACTGGAGTGAGATGGTATCTTAGGGTGGTTTTGATTGCATTTCTCTTACTGCTAGAGATGGTGAGCATTTTTTCGTGTACTTGTTGATTGATTGTATGTCCTCCTCTGTGAAGTGTCTGTTAAGATCCTTGGCCCATTTGTTGATTGGGTTATTTGTTATCTCATTGTTTAATTTTTTTGAGTTCTTTGTATATTCTAGATATTAGGGATCTATCTGAAGTGTAAGGGGTAAAAATTTGTTCCCAGGATGTAGGCTCTCTATTTACCTCTCTTATTTTTTCTCTTGCTGAGAAAGATCTCTTTAGATTAAGTAAGTCCCATTTGTTTATTTTTTTTATTAACTCTTGGGCTATGGGTTTCCTATTAAGGAATTTGGAGCCCAACCCCACAGTATGTACATCGTAGCCAACTTTTTCTTCTATCAGACGCAGTGTCTCTGATTTTATATCTGGCTCCTTGATCCATTTTGAGTTAACTTTTGTGCATTGTGAGAGAAAGGGATTCAGTTTCATTTTGTTGCATATGAATTTCCAGTTGTCCCTGCACCATTTGTTGAATATGCTATCCTTCTTCCATTGCATGCTTTTAGGCCCTTTTTCAAATATAAGAAAGTTGTAATTTTTTGGATTTGTCTCTGTGTCCTCTATTCTGTACCATTGGTCCATCTGCCTGTTTTGATACCAGTACCACACTGTTTTTGTTACTATTGCTTTGTAGTACAGTTTGAACTCTGGATTCACACTTCCTGCTTAGAATTGCTTTCGCTATTCTAGGTCTTTTGTTTTTCCATATGAAATTCATGATTACTTTATCTATTTCTACAAGAAATGCCATTGGGTTTTTGATTGGCATCGCATTAAACCTGTAGAGAACTTTGGGTAATATCACCATTTTGATGATGTTATTTCTGCCTATCCATGTACATGGCATACTTTTCCATCCTCTAACATCTTCTTCTATCTCTCTCTTTAGGGTTCTGTAGATTTCATTGCATAAATCTTTCACCTCTTTTGTTAGGTTGATTCCCAAGTTTTTTATTTTCTTTGAGTATACTGTAAAAGGAGTGGTTTTCCTCATTTAAATTTCAGAAGTTTTGTTGCTGATATACAGGAATGCCTTTGATTTATGCATGTTGATTTTATATCCTGCCAGGCTTCTATCCTACATAGCTTTCCCCTTGACTATAGCAACCTGATTCTGAACATTGCCCTGAAACCTCTACATATGACAAGATGCCTTTATATATAAAGGTCTCTTGCCTGCACCATGTCAGTCGCAAGTCTTTCGAAGCCAATGGAAGATCCAGGTGGTCCTACCAAAAATATTTATTTACACACCTACAGTCCACTTCTCTACGCCCACTACTCATTAGGCTCCAAATTACTGGCATCTCTGTTCTACACCATTTTCACGAAAACCAGTCAATCAAGGCACTCTTTGGTACACTCATGATCAGCAACAGGAAATCCAAAGTTTATCCAGTGCCACCTGGTCATGGGAATTTCAAAAATTTTATGGTATTAATCTAGTCATTTTTCAAAAATGAAGTTAGAGGCACTGTGGGTTTCAATTAATTCAGGAACCATTAAATGGTGAGGAAGCTCATTTCAATGAAAGCTCTGGAGAACACTCACAGAAAAGCCTTCCAAAAGACTGGCCAAAAGGTCACATGAATCCAGACACATTGAGGTGTACAATGTGAGGTCCATATGTGTTTGGACTCTCAACTAGGGCTGCCAAGTCTTTAAGAATTAAATCATGTGATATCCTGGCTCAGAATCCCCGAGCTCTGTGGAAAGCCATCCTGGGCCTAGATCTCAGTTTCCAAAGGCGATTCTCACGCGTGGCCTAGTAAAATCCCAAGAGAACTCACGACAATACTTATCTGAGGTCAGATCCAGAACTCATTCTTTAAGGGGAATCACACCAGAGTTTAAGCCCAGGTGATCCCAGTCATCTTTTCCAACTACCACACAAATTACCACAATTAAAACAAGAACACTCCCATATGGCCCTCATCTTCTTTCATATTGACACTCATCATAATTTTGCTGGAGGTTTCCATGAGGGGAGCAGACCAAGACAGTGTTCAAAATAAGCTCCTTTGACCCTCATTTGCCTATAGTAAAGGTGGCCTGGACACCCATCCTGTGAACCAGGAGTGATCAAATAGGCCTGCCATTAATACCGCTCCAATTCTCCAATTTGAGGCCTACTGACTGTTTGGTTTAGATTCTTTATGTGAATTTTAGTCATGAAATAACCAAGCACCTATGGGCTAGCCTCTGCAGGTTTTGAAGAACTCATTTGACCCAAAGGATCCCTATTTTCACTTGATGGAGTTCAGGAACCTTACAGAGGAAGTCGAGAGACTTCATCCCATTGGCTGCTCTTTCTGCCATTTTTCCTTTGGATGCAAACATGGGAACTTTCTTTAGATCCATCAGGTGCTGAGAATCTAAGCCTCAGCCACACACAGGGCCAGGGGGCTGATTCAGTCACATCCCTTTTCAAAGCACTTAAGAAAAGAGCCACAGGTATGCCCAATCATTTCCATTTGAAAACTGTTTTCTTCAGGCTTCACAAAGGGGTGGCCAGATGCAAAGAACTTCCTGACATTCAGGGCAACAGAACAATAGGTAAGCAAAAGGCCCAAAGCAGGGTTTCTCCTCTGAGACTTTCCTCGTCACACTGATATCTGAGTTTTCTGAGATGCTCGCCATCACCTACAGCTATCCAGTACATGGCCATGTCACAGAGCTTGGAGGTGGTACATATCTTGGACACAAAACCATGGGCCTATTCTTGAAATTGGCCGGAATTCAGGACAAAAATAGAAACTTAGGAAGGTAGCAGGTGTTGCTCATCAATAAGGCAAGCTACAGTCCATTCATAAACAGGGCAATATGAATGCTGAGAATCTTTCTACTAGACACGACACATCCATTGATGAATTCTCTTTTCTAAAGTCTACAACCACGGAAACAGTGGAATACACAGACATAGAAACACTCGCCCTGTGAAAAGACTTACTAGAAACAGTCCACTTCAAATGAAACAAACCGACTGTCCTACCTATTCTCAGAAAATGAGACAAAACCACAAACCCACAACCACACCCACAAAGGCACCTCCTTCCCCTAAGTAGGTCTTTGACTATCCGGAGTGTCCTCTGACTTGTAGGCCATAATACGTTCCCCCGAAATGGCCTGTCCAGTCTCAGATCTGGTCTCCATGGCAAACTCTGTGAACTTGTCAGGAGCCAACGGTGAGCCACTAACGACTTTCTCAAGAAAAGCCCCGCTTCCGAGCTTTCCTGGCATTTGGCCTTCTCACGTCTGAAGGTACCAAGAAAGACTGACTGCATTTAGTAAATCCAAACAAGTGAGACCATAGGGACTTTGACTGGGACTGGCTCTGGGTGCCTGGCTTTCTGGATCCAAAGTTCAGAGAGTTCCATCACCATGGAAGTGAGGTGAGGTCACTTCCTTCCTGAACTGAATGAGGTCCCTGTCTTGGCAACCACTTTGTCTTAACTGTTACTTCCAAGGGTCCCATGAGATTGAGGCTGCCCCTACTTCCTGTGACACTTTCACAAGTTAGAATGGTATATCAACCATAGGCACCCAGGAATAGATCTCCACACAGGCCTGTTTTGGTCCATGTTCTCTACATTAAGAAGAGAATCTGATTCAGACACAACCTTTTATCCTGACCGGGTTGTTTGCCATGGAAGATGACTTTTGGTCTCTCAGGTCCTTCATTGCTGCCTACATCTTCTCCAGGGATCATTTCTGCATGGGCCTTTGAGGTTCTCAGCAGGTGAAAGTTTCCCTACATTTCTGTATTGTAAAATCAACTCTTTCCCTCCTCTTCTATAAAGTTAGATTGCGGGAATAGTGTATGATTATGGTTAAAAACATGTTTGATTTGGGTAAGAAATCATTGTGCTGGATGAATAATGGTATTGGGAACCTGCTATGTGTATAAGAATATATAGGTGTAATATATGTATGAAAAAAGAAATCTAAGTATGATTTGAAGGCCAGAAGGGCATTGGGACCTTGATAGGGATACGTGGTGTTGAATTACGTTCTGCAGAGTTGTCTCAGATAAATCGATATACAATGGCATAGGACCTTGTATCTTGCATGAATTAATGTAGAAGGAACATCCAGTCAAAAAGGGATAGTCGGTAGTGAAAGGTTAATAAAATAGGTACTTGCTATTTCCTGTTTTTCTGTATGCTTAAAAAAAACACTGTTGAAATCTTGAGAAATGTTTGCTAATCTTGTTCTAGAATGTACTGTTCCCAACTGCCAAACTGCAGAATGTACTGCCTCACTCGGTGTCACGCGAACCGCCCACTCACCCTTACACATCAGTAAACTTCCCTCCCTTCCCTCTCCAAGGAATGTATGTAAGCTCTGCATAAGCTGTTCTCAGAGCTCTCTGATCTATTTAAGTTAGCTGTGAGCCCCAGCAAGCTGGACCCAAAATAACCCTTTGCTGTTGCATGAGACAGTCTCTTGGTAGTCTCTTCCTCCAACACTCACCTGACCTTTACATATTGAGGTTCCACCGAGTTCCGGCAGTGGCGGACGAGAGACCCCAACGGGCTCCTCTCGGAGCAAGTAAGGCGCCTCTTTCTGGTTTCAGGTGTCATGTTAGGGCTTGGCAAAATTGCTGGCGATGAAGAGCCTGGGGTCTCTCCGACGGTGGCTGAGAGTCGTGTCACAGAGACATAGGGCACCTCCCTGGGGGACCCCGCAGAAGACTCGGAGAATCAAGGAACAATTGCTTCATCGACTCAGTGATATTTTCTTTTAGATTCGGTATTGCCATCCTATCGGGTTTTGCCGGCTACGCATTCCTGGTCTCAGTGTTGGATGTCCATTGCCTGTCTTTATGGTCTTGTCTTATCTGTATCATGTGTCTTTGCTTTTACTGTTTGTGTACCTTTCATTATGGGACAGAGCACTTCAATGCCTCTGTCCCTGACCCTTGATCACTGAACCAAAGTCCGCTTAAGGGCTCAGGATCTTTCTTTTTTTAGTAAAACGCTGGACCTGGCAGACTCTCTGTGCCTCAGAATGGCCCATCTTTGGAGTCGTATGGCCCCAAGAAAGATCTTTCTACTTCCCACTAATTTAAAAAGTCAGAGATATTGTCTTTCAGCCAGGGCCACATAGCCATCCTGATCAACAGCCATATATCTTAACTTTGCAGGACCTCTGCAAATCTCCTCCTCCATGGGTGAAGCCTTTCCTTGCCCATGCCTCTGCTCATACTCCTTCCCACATGATCTCTCAAACCCTCACCTCTTCCTCCTCCTCCACCCTCTGTTTTCCCTGAGTCACAAGATTTGACTCTACTGGACTCTTCCTCTTCTCCTTATCCCCTGCCCTCGTCCCCTAACACACAACACACTCTAAGTGATTCCCCTGCTTCTGACTAAGCCTCTCTACCATTGGAGGAAGCTAAGCTGGTAATAGGATCTGATAATGGACCGATGTTCATGGCCCAGGTAAGTCAGGGGTTAGCCAGGAACCTGGGGATTAATTGGAAGTTATATTGTGCTTATAGACCCCAGAGTTCAGGACAAGTAGAAAGAATGAATAGAACCATTGAAGAGACCTTAACGAAATTAAGCTTAGAGACCAGCATAAAAGATTGGACTGTGCTCCTGACTTATGCAATGTTTCATGCAAGAAAAAATCCTTCTGTTTCTTTGAGTAACCTTACCCCCTGAGAAATTCTCTATGGTGGCCCTCGTCCAGTAAGGGTCCTAAGCCCAACTGTAAGACCTAAGGATCCTTTCCACACCCTCTTGCTTGACAGACTTAAAGCTCTTGAAAGAACTCAGTGATACCTGTGAAAATAGCTGCCCACTGCGTAACAAACTGTGTACCAGGGGATTCCACATCCATATCAAATAAGAGACTTCATGTATGTAAGATGACATCAGGTGTCATCCCTGGAACCCAGCTGGAAAGGACCATACCAGGTGCTACTTATAACACCTACAGTGGTAAAGGTATACATAATAACTTCTTGGATCCATGCCTCTCATCTCAAGCCTGCTCCTTGTCCAGAATCTTTCTGGAAACTGGAAAAGACTGGTAACAGTTTCAAATTGTGTATTCGCCATGTGGATAAGTTTATATACTCTCCCCTTGGCCACAAGTAGTCCTAACCCTCATCAGCCTTTTAAGCAGCGATGGCTGATCACAAATCCTACTGGAAAAGTGTATAATCTATCTCACATACAGCCCCCTTAGGGACCTGGTGGCCATCTCTCCACCCAGACATTTGTCAGCTGGCCATAGGTTTTTACTATTGGGATATCCCTGATGAAGAAAATCCCACTAAAATACCATTAAATCCCTTCTGTACCATAGATAATGGAAACAAACATTATGGATGTAGGGACACGCGAGCCAGATGCAGGTTGGCTAGCCTAGATTACTATGTTTGCCCGGGAAACTATCAAAGCCACAAACAGTAACAGCTGTGTGGGGGAAAAACCGACTTCTTCTGTATGTCATGGAGATGTGAGCATACAGAGGCTGCCTGATGGAACCCCAATACTTCATCAAATTCAGTACACAGCATTGGCCATATTACCAAGTAGACAACAGAAAAAGGATGGCCCTCAGAGGGGTCTCTAGATCCTCAAATTTTGCGTGACCTTTTTAACTTCTGCAAGTGCTCAAAAGGGTGAAAGGAGATTCCCCTATGTGGAAGCCCTTTCCCTCCTTCACTCACATCCTGAACTATGCTTCTCCAATAGATTTTTATCCTCAGCCTTCTGCTCCAGACTCTCTGCTGTCACTCCCACCTCAGCAACGTGATTTCTCCCCTCCAATTACTAGATCAGAATCCCAAACCTCCACCAGTTCTCAGACAATTGCCCGCTTGTGAGGTAGCAGTTACTGAGGTACCCCTCCACCCACTCACTCCTCTCTCTTCCTGTCAGTGCCCACACCGGGTCCCTCCAGGTCCTCTTTCCAGCTAACCCAAAGCTCAAACGAGCTGAGGAGAGCTCTCAGACCCTTATCCAAGATGTAATATAAGTGGCCATTAAAGTTGCTTTGTCATCACTGAACAGGTTACTAAAATTTAAAGTCCCTCACAGGATTTTGGGATACTCACTCTCGTTTTCTGCTCTGCTCTACCTGTTCTACTGCTCAAGTTTTTTGCTAGGAAATTCCCAAACACCTTTCCAATTATTCTTTTACATCTCTCTTTTTCCTCATTCTCAGATCCTCGGAGCTTCTCTCAGCCCCACCTTCCCCGTATTCCCCCTCTGTACCAGGCCCACAGAAAAGTCTTAAATGTCCTTCTCCAGAAGTCTTCACCATGGCTGACTTTAGAACTTTCAGCATAGAGTTTCTATAAAGAGTTCAATGTAGATAAACTTTCTCTTTTTCTATTGCCCTGTTATACTTGGCCACTGGCTAAAAAACTCAGTACTTCTAAGCTAGACAACCCCTAACTAGTTTTTCACAAAATATGTGAACAAGTCCTCTGGCCTTCAGCTGGGGCTTCACAGAAATGGCCACATTTCTAAGATAAAGAAATTACCAACTGGGCTCCGTTGTAACAGCTGGCAGGGGGAAAATAAGAAAGGGAATAAAAAGCTCTCCTCCTCCCAGGTGTCCTTGAAAATTTAACTTGCCCTGAACAGAGGAAAAATCAGAAACATATACTGCTTTTTTGAACTTCTGCAGACTGTAAACTTCTGAGCCCCATCCCTTATATGTTGGGTACACAATTCTGAAACTACCTAAACTTGAGTTTCAGGGGATTAATTGATTACAACAGAAGCAATGCCCTCTGAATCCAGTTGCAACAATATAGGACTGTTTCCCTGTCTTCAGTGCTATCTTAGGTGCCTTGCCTTGTCTGTCCCTACAACAGCATAATTCTATATACTTAAACATTGTTTATGTTTTCATGAAATGGTCAACAGATGTGATTATTTTGAAATGTTGCAGATGTTTCCCAGAAAGCTCTATCATGACGCAGGTTCGTTTGAAGATCAAATGGGGGGGCATACAACCGGTTCCACTGGGAACTTGTATCCCTCACTTTAGCCATCCTATTAGGAATAGGAGTTGCTGCACGGGTGGGCACAGGAACCACTGCCATTGTCGATGGGACACAACAAATGACCCAATTAGAAGAAGCAATAGAGCAAAACTAAGATATTAGAAACCTCCATCAGAGCTTTGCATGAATCTTTAACCTCTCTCTCTGAAGTTGTTTTAAAGAACAGTTGAGGGTTGGACCTCCTCTTCATTAGAGAAGGGGGCCTTTGTGCTGCATTGAGGGAAGAATGTTGTTTTTATGCTGACCATACTGGAGTTGTAATAAAATCTATGAGTAAATTTAAAAGACACCTTGAAGAGCATCAACAAGAGAGAGAGGCCCAAAAATGGTGGCTTGAGTCTTGGTTCACACACTCCTCCTGGTTAACTACGTTTTTATCAACCCTGGCCGGTCCAATAATAATCCTCATATTATTGCTAACTATAAAATCCTGTTTGCTCAACCGTGTAATTTCTTTTCTCCAGGCTCAAATTGGACGAGTTAAACTTATGGTAATACCCCACTAGCAGACATAGAATGTGACACCCTCCAATGATCATTTTTATGATTAAAAGTAGCCAGAAGAAGAAGTGGGGAATTAAAGGTTAATAAAATAGGTACTTGTCACTTCTTGTTTTTCTGTATGCTTAACAAAACACTATTGAAATCTTGAGAAATGCTTGCAAATCTTGTTCCCAGAATGTTCTGTCCCCAACTGCCCAACTACAGAATGTACTCCCTCACCCAGTTGAATGCAAACCACCCACTCACCCTGACCCATCAATAAAATTCCCTCCCTGCCCTCTCCAGGGAAAGTATATAAGCTCTATTTAAGCTATTCTCAGGGCTATCTGCTCTATTCAAGTGATCTCTGAGCCCCAGCATGCTGGACACCCAAAAAACCCATTGATGTTGCAAGAGATAGTCTGTTGGTGGTCTCCTCCTCTGAAGCTCGCCCCACATTTACTTGGATGATTGAATGTAGAAGAGAACATTCAGTCAAAAACGATAGTCTGTAGCATTAGGAAGATAGTCAGTACTTTTATGAAGAAGGGTGAGTATAGGAATTAGAAAAAAATTTCTTTAGCAATAGGGTTTCGATTAGAGAGTGAATGTAAATGTCAGCACAGGTGAAGAGTCAGTCACAATGATGAACTGGGGAAAATATGTAGGAAAGCAGATATCAATAGAGACATTACAAAATCAGGCAAAGTATAAAGTGAGTGATAGGATTAGATATTTTGAACAGGGTTGATTTTAAATATATAATCTTAGGAAGAAACAAATATGTAGTCACAATTAGGATTGACATTTGAGAGCATTAGGCAAATTTCAGGTGGATGAATATTTCTCAGAATAATCTTGTGAATAGTTGATTATAAATCCACATAATAAACATGAATGAATTTAGGGAGTGTATATAAGACACATGTATTTCATATTTTGAAAAATCTGGAGTGTATATATATATATATATATATATATATATATATATATATATATATACAAAACACACACACAGACAAAAAAGTAGCAATATATATGTCAATCAAAATTCATTATAAAATATATATCATCCACAGATCTAAAAACATTAATTTTACTGAACATGGATTTATGTATAATGCTGGTCAACTAGCAAGCTCAACCATAGGTTGAATATCCAATTCCAAGAAGTTTAGTAGGAGTAATCTCTTCTAACAATTTGTATCTGCCAAGTCAGCCACCTCACAAGAATGTACGTGTGGTACCAGGGAGGAATCTTTATGTGCATATAAGAATACAGAGAAAGGGAGACAGGAATTCACATATTTGTTAACCTTAAAAATACATGGACAACTATTTCAACAATAAATTGACTAGATTCATAACTCCAACTCTGTATCATGCAAAAGAAAAGTACAACAATACACCAGGCCTACTCTGAACTGCTTCTTTTTCGATTCTGTTTGGGTTATTTTTCTCCATCATATTAGAATTAGTAGTCAGAGTCTGGTCGGGTATGGGTTAGAGTCAGGGATTCAGTATTTTGAATGGAAAATAGAAAACTGAATCCAATGTTTATGCAAATATATGCTACAGAAAATTCTTCCCACTCTCCTCCAGAACAATGCCTTGACATTACCTTCGCCCCAAGTAAGACACAATTAGAAGAGAAGAGTTAGAAAATCTGTGAATACCTATCAGGAATGGAAAATGCTCCAGATTTCACATCTTTGGAGGCGGTAGAGGAGTTTCCAAAAGTAAGAGACAGGGTAAACACTCCACAAATATGGAGCTCTGCTGGCCTAAAGACTTTTGAGAATCTGCCTTTAAGGTTGGGCACTTAAAATATATGTTGTTTTCAGGAGCTTTAGCTTTATTTGTCGTGAGACAATCAAAGCTCGATCTGCATCTATGTGACCTGGAGGACATGGTTATTTATTTTTCAATAAAAATGAGGCAGCAGTGCTGAATTCTCTATTTGTAGGTAAACTGTGGCCACTGAGGGCTAAGTGTTTCCCCGTGTGGACTGTGAAACAACTTGGTCATCCTCCAATTATCGTGGTGTTTCTTGCTGCTGCACTGGGAGTTTGGTATTTGCTTCATTAAATACAACGAGTTCAAATGGGAAACAGTGCTGGAGGGAGTTCCGTCAGCTGTGGTGTGCAGGTCTCCAAGAGAATGCACCAACCAGGGTTCTATCCCACGTAGCTTGCCCCCTTAACAATAGCAACATGATTCTGAACATTGCCCTAAAACCTCTCCATATAAAAATATGCCTTTACGTATATGGGTCTGATGGCTGCACCATGTCAGTCTCAAGCCATTTGGAAGCCAATGGAAGATCCACATGGCCCCACCACAGATGTTTTATCACTCACTTGCGTAACACTTCTCTAGGCCCACTACTCACTAGGCTTCTACTTACCAGCATCTCTGTTCTACACCATTTTCCTGAAACCCAGTCAATCAAGGCCCTGTCTGGTATATTCATGATCATCAGCAGGACATCAAAGGTCCGCCAGTGACATCTGGTCATGGGAATTTTAAAAATTTCATGGTAATTATCTAGCAATTTTTCACGGATGAAGTTGGAGGCACTGTGGTTTGCAATTCATTCAGGAACCATTAAAGGGTTAGGAAGCTAATTTCAGGGAAAGCTCTGGAGCACTCTCACAGGCAAGGCTACCCAAAGAGTGGCCAAAAAGTAACATGAAGCGAGGCCAATTGAGGTCTATAAAGTGAGGTCCATGTGTGTTTTGAATCTCAATAATGCATGCCAAGTCTTTCAGAATAAAATCATGTAATATCCTGGCTGAGATTCCCAGTGTTCTGTGGAAAGCCAACCTGTGCCTAGATCTCAGGTTCCAATGGCAACTTCATGCCTGGCCTCCTAAAATCCCAACACAATTCATGGCAATACTTCTCTCAGGTCAGTTCCAGAACTCAGTCTATAAGGAGAATCACACCAGAGTTCAAGTCCAGGTGGACCCAGACAATTCTTCCAACCGCGACTCAAATGAAAACAATTAAAACCAAAATACTCCCTAATGGCCCTATTCTTCTTCCATATAGACACTAATCATAACCTCTTCCTGGAGTTTTCCATGAGTTGTGCAGCCCAAGAGAATGTCCAAAATAAGCTTCTTGCACCTCTTTTGCCTAACTTCAGGGTGGCCTGGGCACCCTTCCTGTGAATCAGGAGCGATCAAATAGGCCTGCCCTTAATACTGCTCCGCTTATCCAATTTGAGGCTCTCTGACTGTGGGGTCTAGATTCTTTATGTGAATTTGAGTCATGAGAAAAGCCAAGACAGTGTCCAAAATCAGCTCGCTTGCCCCTCATTTGCCTAAAGTCAGGGTGGCCTGGACACCGTTTCTGTGAACGAGGAGTGATCAAATAAGCCTGCCGTTAATACTTCTGTGTTTCTCCAATTTGACGCCTACTGATTTCAGGTATCAATTCTTTATGTGATTTGGAGTTATGTGAAAACCCAAGCACCTCTGCAGGGAATTGAAGAACTCATTTGACCCAAAGAATCCCTATTCTCACTTGATGGAGTTCAGGAACATAACAGAGGAAGGCAAGAGACTTCATCCATAATGAATGATTTTTTTTTTTGCCATTATGGTTTTGGACGCACACATGGGATCATTCTTTAGATCCATCTGGTGCTGAGAATCTAAGTCATAGACACAAACATGGCCAAGAGACTAATTCAGACACATTCCTTCCCAAAGCAATTAAGCAAAGAGCCACAGGTGATGACATTCATTTCCATTTGAAAACTGTTTACTTCAGGCTTCACAAAGTGGTGGATTGAGGCAAAGAACTTCCTGACATTCAGTGCAAAACAACAATAAGTAAGCAAATGGCCCAAAGCAGGGTTTCTCCACTGAGACTTTCCTGGTAACACTGATATCTGCGTTTTCTGAGATGCTCGCCATTCTCTTCAGCTATCCAGTACATGGCCATGTCACAGAGTTTGGAGGTGGTACATATTTTGGACACAAATCCATGAGCCTATTCTGGATAGTGGCCAGAATTCAGGAAGAAAACAGCAACTTAGAAAGATAGCAGGTGTTGCACATCAACAAGACAAGCTGCACTCCATTCATATATTGGGCAGGTTGAATTATGGGAAGATTTACACTAGACAGTACACATCCATTAATGCATTCTCTTTTCCAATATCTACAACAACGGACACAGTGGGATACACAGACATAGAAACACTTGCCTTGTCAAATGACTTACTAGAAACTGTCCACTCCAAACCAAACTAACCGCCTTTCCCATCTATTCTCAGAACATGAGACAAAACAATAAACCCATACCCACTCCCACAAAGGCACCTCCTTCCCCCAATTAGGTCTGTGACTATCCAGATTGTCCTCTGACAGGTGGGCCATACTATGTTCCCCTGAAATGGTCCGTCTTCTCTAAGATCTGGTGAAATATAAGTATGAAAACAGAAATCTAGGTATGATTTGAAGCCCAGAAGGGTTTTTCCCTTGATTGGGATACTTAGCATTGAATTATGCTCTGCAAAGTTGTCTCAGATAATTCGATATACAATGGCATAGGACCTTTTACCTTGGATGATTGAATGTAGAAGAGAACATCCAATCAAAAAGGGATAGTCGGTAGGATTAGGAAGATAGTCGGAAGGTTTAGAAAGAAGAGTGAGTATAGGATTTGGACCAAAAGTTCTTTAGCAATAGTGTTTCGATTATAGAGTGAATGTAATTGTCAGCACATATGAAGTGTCAGTCACTAGGATCAACTTGGGAAAATATGTAAAAAAGCAGATATCAATAGAAACATTACGAAATCAGGCAAAGTATAAAGTGAGTGATAGGATTAGACATTTTCAACAGGGTTGAGTTTGAATATATAAATTAGGAAGAAACAAATATGTAGTCACCAATAGGATTGACAATTGACAGCATTAGGCAACCTGGACATGGATGTTTTTAGTAATCCATGTACACTTTACATTTAGGCTTTGGTACAATCATCAATGTGACCTTTACATTTTTTTGTCCAGAATATTACTTTGATTAAACGTATATGTACATCAGGTGACATGAGTATGTCTTCCACAATTTCTGCGAGCAATATATTGAAGATATAAAATTAGAATCGGGGGTACAAAGAGGTGTACCCTGTGTCTATGAATATAGAGATAAAGCATGAATAGACACTAATGTGAATAAATAATATAACTTTTTTCAACTTTAAAAAATGAATTGATCTAATATCTGAAAAATTACAGAAAATTGTATATTGATATACAATCATTCATTCCAAGCAGTTATACATCTAATGGTAATATTCGTGTTTTGGTTTATCATGAAGAGTGTGTGAGTTTTGCTTCAAAAGTGACTTTGGAAATCGAAAATAATGTGTTTGGAAAGAAGACTCATGAAAATACCAGTAAAGAAACCCTGACAATACATGTGTTCTGAAGCAAAAAGTGATTAAATTTGAAACAAATGCCTATAAATTTGTGAACTTGTGGATGAAATGTATATCCTATGATGTGCAAAAACTGAAGAAATAATAATGTACCAGTGTCGAATACAAATGAATAAAGAATTACATATCATGTCCCATAGGAATCTACTTGCATTGATGTTAGACTGGGTCAGTTACTATAGAATAATTAGGATTTTTATGCATCATTCCCTGAAGTTAGTTTTCAGTACTAGGAAACAAATATGTATTTCAGGTGGATGAATATTTCTGAGAATAATCTTGTGAAAAGTTGATTAAAAATCTACATACATGAACATGAATGAATTTAGAGAGTGTATATTAGACACATATATTTCATATTTTGAAAAATCTGGAGAGTGTATACACACACACACACACACAAATAAAAAACACTCACAGACCTTAAAAAGTAGCAATATAAATGCCAATCGAAATTCATCAGTAATTATATATCATCCACAGATGCAAAAATGTTTATTTTACTGAACATGAGTTTATGTATAATGTTGTTCTACTAGGACGCTCCCTATAGGTTGAATTTTCAGTTCCAACAGCGTTTAGGAGGAGTGATCTCTTCTCACAATTTGTATCTGCCAAGTCAGCCACCTCACAAAGATGTACGTGTGATACCTGGTAGGATTCTATATATGCATATAAATATACAAGTGTGAATAGGCTAAAGAGAAAGGGAAACATGAATTCTCATATTTGTTAACTTTAAAAACACATGGAGATCTTTTTCTATTAAACATTGACCAGATTTATAACTCCTACCTTGTATAATGCAAAATGCAAGTCCAACTATACAACATGCCTCCAATGAACTGCTTGTATTTCTATAGGTTTGTGTTATTTTTCTCTATCATATTAGGATGAGTTGTCTGAGTCTAGTAGGTATGGGTTAGTGTCAGGGATTCAGTATTTCAAAAGGAAAATTGGAAATTGAATCCAATTTGTATGCAAATATATGCTGCACAAATATCCTCCCACTCTCATCCAGAACAATGCCTTGAAATTACCTTCACCCCAAGTAAGACACAGTTAGAGGAGAATAGATAGAAAATCAGTGAATACATATCTGGAATGGAAAATGCTCAGGAGTTCACAACCTTGGAGGTTGTAGAGGAGTTTCCAAAAGTAAGGGACAGGGTAAACACTCCACAAACATGGAGCTCTGCTGGCCTAAAAACTTTTAGAGCAACTGCCTCTGAGTTTGGGAACGTGAAAATTATGTTGTTGTCAGGAGAATTGGCTTCCTTTGTAGTGAGACCATCAAAGCTGGGTCTGCCTCTATGTGACGTGGAGGACATGGTATCTTATTTTCCAATGAACATGAGGTAGCAGTGTTGATTTTCTTCTTTTTAGGTAAACTGTGGCCTCTGGGGGCTAAGTGTCTCCCTGTTGGACTGTGAAGCCATTTGGTCCTCCTCCACTTTTTGTGGGGTTTTTGCTGCTGAACTGGGAGTTTGGTATTTGCTTCATGAAATTCAAGGAGTTCAACTGAGACACAGTGCTGGAGGGAGTTCTGCCATGTGCGGTGGTTCAGAGTCTGCAGAAGAACGCACCAACCACGCTTCTATCCCTCAAAGCTTGCCACATTGCATCCTTGTCCATAGCAACCTGATTCTGAACATTGCCCTGAATCCTCTTCATATAACAAGATGCCTTTAATTACAAGGGTCTGCTGGCTGCTTCATGTAATCCACAAGGCATTTGGAAGCCAATGGAAGATCCACATTGCTCCAACAGAGATGTTTTATCACACTCCTGCCCACCAAAGCTCTAGGCCCACTTCTCAGCAGGCTGCAACTTTCTGGCACCTATGTTCTACACCATTTTCATGAAACCCAGTCAAGCAAGGCACTGTCTGGTACATCCATGATCAGCAACAGGATATCCAAAGGTTCTCCAGTGCCACCTGGTCATGGGAATTTCAAAAATTTCATGGTATTTATTTAGACATTTTTCAAGGATGAAGTTGGAGGCACTGTGGGTTTCAATTCATTCAGGAACCAGTAAATGGTGAGCAAGATTATTTCAATGAAAGCTCTGGAGAACCCTCACAGGCAAGGCTTCCCAAAGAATGTCCAAAAGGTCACATTAAGCCAGGCCCATTAAGGTCTACAATATGAGGTCCATGTGTGTTTTCACTCTCAACTATGGCTGGCAAGTCTTTCGAATGAAATCATGTGATATCTTGGCTGAAATTCCCAGAGCTCTGTGGAAAGCCACTCTGGGGCTAGATATCAGTTTCCAAGGGTGACTCTCATACATGGCCTCTTAAATCACAACACAATACATGGCAATACTTCTCTGAGATCAGTTCCTGAACTCAGTCTATAAGGGGAATCACACCAGAGTTCAAGCCCAGGTAGACCTTGTTATGTCTTCCAACTGTCACACAAATATCCACAATTAAATCCAAAACACTTCCACATGGCACTCATCTTCTTCCATTTACACAATCATCATAACCTCTGGCTGGAGGTTTCCATGAGGGGTGCAGCCCAAGACAGTGTCCAATATAACCTCCCTTGCCCCTCTTTTGCCTAAAATCAGGGTGGCCAGGACATCCTTCCAGTGAACCAAGAGTGATCAAATAGGCCTGCCATTAATATGGCACTGCTTCTCCAATTTGAGCCTACTGACTGTGTGTTTTAGATTCTTTATGTGAATTGGAGTCTTGAGAAAAAAAAAGCACTTATGGGCTAGCCTCTGCAGGGTTTTGAGGAACACATTTGAACCAAATGATCACTGTTCTCACATGATGGAGAACAGGACACTTACAGAGGAATGCGAGAGACTTCATCCACACTGACTGCTCTTTTGTCCATTTTGGTTTTGGATGCACACATGGGATCCTTCTTTAGATCCATCAGGTGCTGAGAATCTAAGCCACAGTCTCACACAAGGCCAAAAGACTGATTCAGACACATCCCTTTCCAAAGCAATTAAGCAAAGAGCCACAGGTGATGCCCTTTCATTTCCATTTGAAAACTGTTTCTTTAGGCTCTACAATGGTGTGGCCTGAGGCAAAGGCCTTCCTGACATTCAGGGCAACAGAACAAGTGATGAGCAAAAGGCCCAAAGCAGGGTTTCTTCACTTAGAATTTCCTGGTCAAACTGATATCTGAGTTTTCTGAGATGCTCCCATTTCTTTCAGCTATCCAGTACATGGCCATGTCACAGAGCTTGGAGGTGGTACATATTTTGGACACAAAACCATGAGCCTATTCTGGAGAGTGGCCAGAATTCAGGAAGAAAACCGGAACTTAGGAAGATTGTTGGAGTTGTCCACCCATAAGTCAAGCCGCAGTCCATTAATAAATTAGGCAGAATTCAGGAAGAAAACAGGAACTTAGGAAGATTGTTGGAGTTGTCCACCCATAAGTCAAGCTGCAGTCCATTCATAAATTGGGCAAGTTGAGTCTAGACAGGACACATCCAATGATTCATTCTCTTTTCTAATATCTAAAACCACGGACACAGTGGGATACACAGACAAAGAAACACTGGCCTTGTCAAACGACTTACCAGAAACAGTTCACTCCAAACCAAACAAACCGCCTTTCCTACCTTTTCTCAGAACATGAGACAAAATCTCAAACCCACACCCACACACACAAAGGAAGCTCCTTCCCCCAAGTAGGTCTGTGACTATTGGGAGTGTCCTCTGACTGGTGGGCCAAACTATGTTCTGATGAAATCGCCTGTCCTGTGTCACATATGGTCTCCTTGGCCAAATCTGTGAAGTTGTCACTAGCCAGCGGTGAGCCACTACCTGCTTTCTCAGGAAAGGCCCCTCTTTAGAGCTTTCCTGACATTTGTCCATCCTCAGCTCAGTAGGTACCAAGAAAGACTGACTCTGTCCTTGGTAAATCCAAAAAATAAGACCACTGGGACTGGGACTGAGACTGGCTCTGGGTGCCTGGCTTCCCGGATTCCAAGTTCAGAGAGTTCCATCACCAAGGAAGTGAGGTGAGATTACTTCCTTCAGGAATTCTTTGAGGTCATTGCCTTGGCAACCACTTTGTCCTAACTGTTGCTTACAATACTCCTATGAGATGGAGGCTGCCCTTTCTTCCTGTGACACTTTTACAAGTTAGAATGGTATATCAACCATAGGGACCCCGGAACAGCTCTCCACACATGCCTGGTTTGGTCTATCTTCTCTACATTAACAAGAGAGAGTCTTATTCAGACACAACCCTTCATCCTGGGAAGGTTGTTTACGATGGAAGATGACATTTGCTCTCTCAGGTCCTTCATAGCTGCCTACATCTTCTCCAGGGATCAAATCTGCATGGACATTTGAGGTTCTCAGCAGGAGGAAGATACCCTACATTCCTGTATTGTAAGACGAACTCTGTCCCTGCTCTTCTGCAAAGTTAGATTAAGGTAAGAGTGTATGGTTAGGGTTAATAACATGTTCGATTTGGGTTACGAATCATTGCGAAGGATGATTAATAGTATTGGGAACCTGCGATATTTATAAGATTATAGAGGTGAAATATAAGTATGGAAACAGAAATCTAGGTAAGATTTGAAGCCCAGAAGGGCATTAGGCCCTTGATTGGGATACTTAGCTTATAATTACGTTCTGCACAGATGTCTCAGATAAATCGATAATCAATGGCATAGGACCTTACACCTTGGATGATTGATTTTAGAAAGGAACATCCACTCAAATTGAGATAGTCGGTGGGATTAGGAAGGTAGTCACTAGGTTTAGGAAATAGAGTGAGTATAGGATTTGGGGCAAAAGTTCTGTAGCAATAGGGTTTTTGTTATAGAGTGAATGTAAATTTCAGCACATGTGAAGAGTCAGTCACATGATGAACTTGGGAAAATATGTAAAAAGGAAAATATCAATACAGACATTATGAAATGAGGCAATTATACAGTGAGTGATAGGATTAGACATTTTCAATAGGGTTGAGATTGAATACATAATCTTAGGAAGAAACAAATATGTCGTCACCAATAGGAATGACATTTGAAAGCATTAGGCAACCTGGACATTTATCGTTTTAGTAATCCATGTTCACTTTCCATTTAGGATTTGGTACAATCATAAGTGTGATCTTTGCATTTTGTGCCCAGAAAAATATTGTGATCAAATGTGTATGTAGATCATATGACATGAGTATTTCTTCCACCATTACTGGGAGCAATATTTGAAGACATATAAATTAGTATTGGGGGTACAAAGTGGTGTACCCTGTGTCTTTAAATATAGAGATAATGCATGAATAGACCATACTGTGAATAAATATTATAACTGGTTCCACTTTAAATAATGGATTGAATTGATATCTGAAAATATATAGGAAATCATATATTGACATACAATCATTCACTCCAACCAGTTATATATCTAATGGTAATCTTAAGGTTATTGTTTATCATGAAGTGTGTGTGAGTTTTGTTTCAAAAGTGATTATGGAAATCGAAAATAATATGTTTGGAAAAAAGTCTCATAAAAAGACCAATCAAGAAATATGGAGGAATTCATGTGTTCTGAAGCAGGAAGTGATTGAAAGTGAAACAAGTGCCTATAATTTTTCTAAATTGTGAATGAAATATATATCCTGTTATGTGCATAAACTGATGAAATAGTAATGTACCAGTGTTGAATAAAAGTGAACGTCAAAATACACATCATGTCCAATAGGAATCTACTTGCATTGATGTTAAACTGGGTCAGTTACTGTAGAAATATTAGAATTGCATGCATTATTCACCAAAGAGAGTTTTTTTTTTTTTATTTTTATTTATGGTTGTTCAAAACATTACATAGTTCTTGATATATCATATTTTACACTTTGATTCAAGTGGGTTATGAACTCCCATTTTTACCCTGTATACAGATTGCAGAATCACATCAGTTACACATCCATTGATTCACATATTGCCATACTAGTGTCTGTTGTATTCTGCTGCCTTTCGTATCCTCTACTATTCCCCCTGGCCTCCCCACTCCTCCCCACTTCTCTCTCTACTCCCTCTACTGTAATAAATTTCTCCCCCTTGTATTATTTTTCCCTTTCCCCTCAATTCCTCTTGTATGTAATTTTGTATAACCCAGAGGGTCTCCTTCCAATTCCATGCAATTTCCCTTCTCCCTCCCTTCCTCCTCTCATCCCTGTTTAATGTTAATCATCTTGTCATGCTCTTCATCCCTATCTGTTCTTAGTTACTCTCCTTATATCAAAGATGACATTTGGCATTTGTTTTATAGGAATTGTGCAGCTTCACTTAGCATAATCTAGTCTAATGCAATCCATTTCCCTGCAAATTCTATGACTTTTTATTTTTCAATGCAAAATAATAATCCATTGTGTATAAATGCCACATTTTTTTATCCATTCTTCTATTGAAGGGCATCTAAGTTGGTTCCACAGTCTTGCTGTTGTGAATTGTGCTGCTATGAACATCGATGTAGCAGTGTCCCTGTAGCATGCTCTTTTTAGGTCTTTAGTGAATAGACTGAGTAGGGGAATAGCTGGGTCAAATGGTGGTTCCATTCCCAGCTTTTCAAGAAATCTCCATACTGCTTTCCAAATTGGCTGCACCAATTTGCAGTCCCACCAGCAATGTACAAGTGTACCTCTTTTCCCACATCCTTGCCAGCACTTCTTGTTGTTTGACTTCATAATGGCTGCTAATCTTACTGGAGTGAGATGGTATCTTAGGGTGGTTTTGATTTGCATTTCTCCGACTGCTGGAGATGGTGAGCATTTTTTCATGTACTTGTTGATTGATTGTATGTCCTCATCTGAGAAGTGTCTGTTGAGGTCCTTGGCCCATTTGTTGATTGGGTTATTTGATATCTTATTGTCTAATTTTTTGAGTTCTTTGTATACTCTGGATATTAGGGCTCTATCTGAAATGTGAGTAGTAAAGATTTCTTTCCAGTATGTAGGCTCCCTGTTTACCTCTTATTGTTTCTTTTGCTGAGAAAAAACTTTTTTAGTTGAGTAAGTCCCATTTGTTGATTCTAGTTATTAACTCTTGTACTATAGGTGTCCTATTGAGGAATTTGGAGCCCAACCCCACAGTATGTACATCGTAACCAAATTTTTCTTCTATCAGATAGTGTGTCTCTGATTTGATATCAAGGTCCTTGATTCATTTTGAGTTAACTTTTGTGCATGGTGAGAAAAAGGGATTCAGTTTCATTTTGTTATATATGGATTTTCAGTTTTCCCAACACCATTTGTTGAAGATGCTATCCTTCCTCCATTGCATGCTTTTAGCTCCTTTATCAAATATAAGATAGTTGTAGTTTTGTTGATTGGTTTCTGTGTCCTCTATTCTGTACCATTGGTCCACCTGCCTGTTTTGGTACCAGTACCATGCTATTTTTGTTACTATTGCTCTGTAGTATAGTTTGAAGTCTGGAATCACTATACCGCCTGATTCACACTTCCTGCTTAGCATTGTTTTGCAATTCTGGGTCTTTTATTTTTTCATATGAATTTCATGATTGCTTTCTCTATTTCTACAAGAAATGCCTTTGGGATTTTGATTGGCATTGGATTAAACCTATAGAGAACTTTTGGTAATATCGCCATTTTGATGATGTTAGTTCTGCCTATCCATGAACAGGGTATATTTTTACATCTTCTAAGATCTTCTATTTCTCTCTTTAGGGTTCTGTAGTTTTCATTGTATAAGACTTTCACCTCTTTTGTTAGGTTGATTCCCATTTTTTTTTTTTTTAGGATATTGTGAATGGAGTGGTTGTCCTCATTTCCATTTCAGAGGATTTGTCACTGATATACAGGAATGCCTTTGATTTATGCGTGTTGATTTTATATCCTGCCACTTTGCTGAATTCATTTATTAGCTCTATTAGTTTCTTTGTAGAACCTTTTGGGTCTGCTAGGTATAGAATCATGTCATCTGCAATAGTGATAATTTAAGTTATTCTTTTCCTATTTATATGCCTTTAATTTCTTTCATCTGTCTAATTGCTCTGGCCAGTCTTTTGATAACTATATTGAACAAAAGTGGTGAGAGCAGGCATCCCTGTCTTGTTCCAGATTTTAGAGGGAATGTCTTCAATTTTTCTCCATTCAGAATGATGCTAGCCTGCGGTTTAGCATAGATTGCTTTTACAATATTGAGGAATGTTCCTTTTATTCCTAGTTTTTCTAGAGTTTTGAACATAAAGGGATGCTGTACTTTGTCGAATGCTTTTTCTGCATCTATCTAGATGATAATATGGTTTTTATTTTAAGTCTATTGATGTGGTGAATAACATTTATTGATTTTTGTATATTGAACCCTCCTTGCATCCCAGGGATGAATCCTACTTGATCATGCTGCACATTTTTTTGATATGTTTTTGTATCTGATTTGCCAGAATTTAATTTAAGATTTTTGCATTTAGGTTCATTAGAGATATCGGTCTTTAGTCTTCTTTCTTTGAAGTGTCTATCTGGTGTAGGAATCAGGGTGATATTGGCCTCGTAGAATGAATTTGGAAGATCTCCCTCTTTTTCAATTTTCTGAAATAGCTTTAAAAGTATTGGTATTAGTTCATATTTAAATGTTTTGTAAAACTCTGCTGTATACCCATACGGTCCTGGGATTTTCTTAGTTGGTAATCTTTGGATGGTTTTTTTTCATTTCCTCAATTGATATTGGTATGTTTAGGTTGTCTATATCCTCCTAACTCACTCTGGTCAGATCATATGACTTAAGAATTTTTTGATGCCTTCACTATCTTCTATTATTTTAGAGTATAAGGATTCAAAGTAATTTCTGATTATCTTCTGTATTTCTGAAATATCTGTTGTGATATTGCCTTTTTCATCCCGTATGATAGTAATTTGAGTTCTCTCTCCTCATTGTTAGCATGGCTAGGGGTGGTCCATTTTATTTATTTTTTCGTCCAATTGGTGTGACGTGTCTACCACGCCCGTGGACCCCTGTGGTGTTCTGCCAATCAGTCGCAGGTCTGCCTACCTTGCAGGCGTGGGCGGCGGCACTGCTCTACTCCTACTCCAATTGGGGTGACGTGACTACCACGCCGGCGGGCCGCTGTGCCTGGTCCGCCGGTTGGTCGCAGGTCTGCCTACCTTGTGAGCACGGGCTACAGATCTGTTCTGCCCCTACTCCAAATATGGTAAAGTGTCTGCCGCGCCAGCCGGCCGCTGGGCCTCTTCTTCTGGTCAGGTGCAGGTCTGCTACCTTGCGGGCGCGGGTGGTGGCTCTGCTCTGCCCCTACTCCAATTGGTGTGTCGTGACTACCATGCCGGCAGGTTGCTGTGCCTGTTCTGGGCGTGGGCGAAGGCTCTGCTCTGCCCCTACTCCTATTGTGGTGATTTGACTACCATGCCGGTGACCCACTGGGATTTTACTAGGCGTGGGAGAAGGCTCTGCTCTGCAACTACTCCAATTGGGGTGACGTGACTACCACACCTGCGGGTCGCTGGGCCTGTTCTGTGCACGGGCGGCGGCTCTGTTCTGCCTCTACTCCAATTGGGTTGACGTAACTACCATGCAGGTGTATCACTGGGTCTGTTCCAGTCGCGGGCAGCTGCTCTGCTCTGCCCCTCTGGCTTGATGACAAAGTGAGAGAGACCCAGGTGTTTGTGACTCACTTTCTTCACCAGGAGACCAACTGTTTCTGTCACTGCTGGTATCAATGAAGTTATCTCCTCTGCTGCTTTCTGATGACATCAGAAATTTGCCATGTTGGTATCCCATGTGAAAGGCAGCATTTCGTTCCCTTTTCTGGGTGACCAAAGCAATGAGTGAGTCCTGACCGGCCCTCACAAACCGTGTCTCAATCCTGTTTCCACTGCCTATGAAGGCTCGGTTGATATTTACCTCCACAGTATTCAGCAAGACCCGGACCGAGAAGCAGTTTCCGTGGGTTCTTTAGCCCTGGGCCAGATCAGTTCCGAGACATGGAATTCGGCCGCTCTGGGCTTTGTGTATGTTCTAATAGGAGCAGGCTCCAAGACGGAGTTTCTGCAGGTTCTTTAGCACTGAGCCTGAGTAATTTGTCTGCAACACAAAGGTGAATGGCATCCTGAAATTACCTGTTCTATAGCTGAATGAGCTTCGATCAGTCAAAAATAGGGATGGTGACATCAGCTCTCCAAGATAGTGGCCGCTGGCTTCCTCTGTGGTCTGACCGGTGTGGAGAACCGAATTGGACCGCATCCTTCCCCATCTCAAACAAAGAATTCAGCACTTAGCACAGTGATTGCATACCTGGCAGGAGCCCACAGAATCCACACTGCTGTATATTTGCATTGCTATCTCTTCGTTTCCCAGTGCGCGCCGCAGACTCTATCCACAGACCGATTTCCTGAATAAGCAGCATGACGCTCCGTGCGGACAAATCACTCGTGTTTGAGCTCGCGTAGCTGATCCTCGTGAGATGGAAATATGTCCACTAGGTTTTGGAGCACCCCAATTTCCTGGAAATTTCTAACAAGAATTATTTTAGCCGTTATAACTCATCATTCTCCCGCACAGTGACGCGGTACATGGGGGTGATGCACTCCCTTCACCACCATCATATGATCCCCCGAAGTTAGTTTTCAGTACTAAGAAACAAATATGTATTTCAGGTGGATGAATATTTCTGAGAATATTCTTGTGAAAACATGATTATAAATCCACATACATCAATATGAATGAATTTAGGGAGTGTATAATAAGAAAAATATACTTCATATTTTGAAAAATCTGGAGAGTGAATATATATATATATATATATATATATATATATATATATATACACTCACAGACATTAAAAAGTAGCATTATGTATGCCAATCGAAATTCACCATGAAATAATATATCATCCACAGATCCAAAAATATTCATTTTAATGAACATGGATTTATGTTGTTCAACTAAGATGCTCACTCATATGTTGTATTTTCAGTTCCAAAAGCATTTAGTAGGAGTGATCTCTTCTCACAATTTGCATCTGCCAAGCCAGCCACCTCACAAAATGTACGAGTGATACCAGGTAGAATTCTAAATGTGCATATGAAAATACATGTGATGAATAGGCTACAGAGAAAGGGAGACAGTTATTCACATATTTGTTAACTTTTAAAACACATGGAGAACTATTTCAATTAAAATTCGCTAGATTTATAACACCTACCATTTATCATACGAAAGGCAAGTCCAACTATACACCATGCCTCCTGTGAACATCTTGTATTTCTATTCTGTTTGGGTAATTTTTCTCCACCATATTAGGATTAGAAGTCAAAGTCTAGTAGGGTATGTGTTAGTGTCAGGGATTCAGTATTTTGAATGGAAAATTGGAAAATGTATCCAATGTGTATGCAAATATGTGCTACACAAAAAATTCCCACTCTCATTCAGCACAATGCCTTGACATTACCTTCGCCCCACATAAGACACAATTAGAGGAGAAGAGTTAGAAAATCTGTGAATACATATGTGGAATGAAAAATGCTCAGGAGTTCACAAATTTGCAGGTGGTAGAGGAGTTTCCAAAAGTAAGGGACAGGGTAAAAACTCCACAAACATGAAGTTCTGCCAGCCTAACATCTGGAGAAACTGCCTCTGAGGTTGGGCAATGAAATATATGCTGTTGTCAGGAGCATTAGTTTCATTTGTTGTGAGACCATCATAGCTGAGTCTTCATCTATGTGATCTGGATGACATGGATTCTTATTTTCCAATGAACATGAGGCAGCAGTGCTGAATTTTCTATTTGTAGGTAACCTGTGACCACTGGGGTCTAAATGTCTCCCCTTGTGGACTGTAATTCCATTTGGTCATCCTCCACTATTCGTGGTATTTCTTGCTGCTGCACTGGGAGTTTGTTATTTGCTTCATGAAATACAAGGAGTTCAACTGGGACACAGTGCTGAAGTGAGTTCTGTCAAGTGTGGTGGGTCAGGTTCGTCAGGAGAATGCACCAACCAGTCTTCTATCCCACATAGCTTGCCCCATTTTCCATAGCAACCTGATTCTGAACATTGCCCTAAAACCTCTCCATATAACAATATGCTTTTACATATAAGGGTCTACTGGCTGCAAAATGTCAGTCACAATCCATTTGGAAGCCAATGGCAGATCCAAATGCCCCCACCACAGATGTTTTATTACACACCTGCCATCCACTACTCTAGTACAACTACTCAGCAGGATCCAACTTACTGGCATCTCTGTTAAACACCATTTTCATAAAACCCAGTCAATCAAGGCACTTCTTGTATACTTATGGTCAGCAACAGGACATTCAAATGTTCTCCAGAGCTACCCGGTCATGGGAATTTCAAAAATTTCATGGTATTGATCTAGCCAATTTTCAAGGTTGAAGTTGGAGGCACTGTGGATTTCAATTCACTCAGAAACCATTAAATGGTGAGGAAGCTCATTTCAATGAAAACTCTGGAGAATTCTTACAGGCAAGGCTTCCAAAAGTGCCCAAAAGTCAGATTAAGCCAGGCCCATTGAGGTCCACAATGTATGTTCCATGTGTGTTTTGACTCTCAAATATGGCTGCCAAGTCTTTAAGAATAATATCATGTGATATCCTGGCTGAGATTCCCTGTGCTCTGTGGAAAGTCACCTTGGGCCTAGATGTCACTTTCCAAGGACAACTCTCATGCATGGCCATCTAAAATTCCAACACAATTCCTGGCAATAATTCTCTGAGATCAGTAAAAGAACTCAGTCTCTAAGGGGAATCACACCAGAGTGCAAGCCTAGGTGGACCCAGTGATCTCTTCCAACCACCAGACATATGTCCACAATTAAAACCAAACACTCTCACATGGCCCTCATCTTCTTCCATATAGACACTCATCATATCCTCTGGCTGGAGGTTTCCATAAGGGACGCAGCCCACGACAGTGTCTAAAATAAGCTCCCTGCCCCTCATTTGCCTAAAGTCAGGGTGGCCTGGACTCTCTTCCTGTGAACCAGGAGTGATCAAATAGGCCTGCCTTTAATATTGCTTGGCTTCTACAACTTGAGGCCTTCTAGCTTTGGGGTTTAGATTCTTTAAGTGAATTGGAGTCATGAAAATCAAGCACCTATGGCCTAGCCTCTGCAGGGCTTTGAAGAACTCATTTGACCCAAAGGATCCCTATTCTCACTTGATGAATATCAGGAACCTACCAGAGGAAGGCAAGAGAGTTCATCAACAATATCTGATCTTTTTGCCATTTTGGTTTTGGATGCACGCATGGGATCTATCTTTAGATCCATCAGGTGCTGAGAATCTAAGCCACAGCCTCACACAGGGCCAACAGGCTGATTCAGACATATCCCAATCCTAAGCAATTAAGCAAAGAGCCACAGGTGATGCCCTTTCATTTCCATTTGAAAACTCTTTTCTTCAGGCTTCACAAAGTGGTGTCTTGAGGCAAAAAACTTCCTGACATTCAACAGAACAATAGGTAAGCAGAAGGACCAAAGCAGGGTTTCTCCACTGAGACTTTCCTGGTCAACAGATATCTGAGATTTCTGAGATGCTAGCCATTTCCTTCAGCTTCCAGTACATAGCAATGTCACAGATCTTGGAGGCGGTACAAATCTTGGACACAAAACCATGATACTATTCTGGAGAGTCGCCAGAATTGAGAGAGAAAACAGGAAATTAGGAAGCTTGTAGGTGTTGCCCATCCATAAGGCAAGCCAGAGTCCACTCATGAATTGGGCAGGATGAATGCTGGGAAGCTTTCTACTAGACAGAACACATCCATTGATGCATTGTCTTTTCTAATGTCTACAACAATGGACTCAGTGGGATACACACACACATAGGAACACTCGCCTTGTCAAAGGACTTAATACAAATATTCCACTCCATACCAAACAAACCGCCTTTCCTACCTATCCTCAGAACATGAGACAAAACCACAAACTCACACCCACACCCACAAAGGCACCTCCTTCCCCCTAGTAGGTCTGTGACTCCCCGGAGTATCCTCTGACTGGTGAGCCATACTATGTTCCTCCAAAATGACCTCTCCTGTCTCAGATCATGTCTGCTTGGCCAACTCTGTGAAGTTCTCAAGAGCCAGCGGTGAGGCACTACCTGCCTTCTCAGGAAAAGCCCCTCTTCAGAGGTTTCCTGGCATTTGGCCTTCCTCACATCTGTAGGTACCAAGAAAGACTGACTCTGTCCTTGGTAAATCCAAACATGTCAGACCACTGGGACTAGGACAGAGACTGTCTCTGGGTGCCTGGCTTCTTGGATTTCAAGTTCAGAGAGTTCCATCACCAAGGAAGTGAGGTGAGATCACTTCCTTCAGGATCTGAATTATGTCACTGCCTTGGCAACCACTTTGTCCTAACAGTTGCTTCCAAAATACTATGAGGTGGAGGCTGCCCTGATTTTCATGGGACACTTTCTCTAGTTAGAATGTTATATCAACCGTAAGCACCCGGGAACAGCTTCCACACAGGACTGGTTTGGTCCATGTTCTATACATTAAGAAGAGAGAGATTTATTCAGACACAACCCTTCATCCTGACCAGGATGATTGCCATGGAAGATGACTTTTGCTTTCTGAGGTAATTCATAGCTGCCTCATCTTCACCAGGGATCACTTCTGCATGAACATTTGAGTTTCTCAGCAGGTGAACATCCCCTAGATTCCTGTAGTTTAATACACACACTGTTCCTGCTCTCCTGCAAAGTTAGTGTATGGTTAGGGTTAATAATATGTTCGATTTGGGTTAGGAATCATTCTGCAGGATGAATAATGAGATTGGAAACCTGCGATATTTATAAGAATATATAGGTGAAATATATGTATGAAAATGGGAATCTAAGAAGGATTTGAAGCCCAGAAGGGCACTGAGCCCTTGATTTGGATACTTAGTGTTGAATTATGTTCTGTACAATTGTCTCAGTTAAATCGAAATACAGTGGCATAGGACCTTGTACCTTGGATGATTGAATGTAGAAGAGAACATCCAGTCAAAAAGGGATAGTCAGTAGGATTAGGAAGATGGTCAGTAGGTTTAGGAAGAAGAGTGAGTATATGATTTGGAGTAAAAAGCTTCTTTAGCAATAGGGTTTCATTGGGAGAGTGAATGTAAATGTCAGCACATGTGAAGAGTTAGTCACAATGATGAACTGGGGAAAATGTGTAGGAAAGCAGGTGTCAATAGAGACATTACGAAATCAGGCAAAGTATAAAGTGAGTCATAGGATTAGACATTTTCAACAGGGTTGAGTTTGAATACATAATCATAGGAAAAAACAAATATGTCGTCACGAATGGGAATGACATTTGAGAGCATTAGGCAACCTGGACATGGATGTTATTAGTTATCCACGTTCACTTTCCTTTTAGGCTTTTGTACAATCATAAGTGTTACATTTTTATGTTTTTTTTTGTTCAGAATATTACTGTGATAAAATGTATTTGTAGATCAGGTGACATGAGTATTTCTTTCACCATTTTTGGGGTCAATATTTTGAAGACGTATACATTAGTATTAGGGGTACAAAGAGGTGTACCCTGTGTCTATTAATATAGAGATAATGCATGAATAGACCATACTATGAATAAATAACGTAACTGATTCCACTTTAAATAATGGAATGAATTGATATGTGAAAATATATAAGAAATCTTATATTGATATACAATCATTCATTCCAACCAGTTATATATCTAATGGTAATATTAGGATTATGGTTTATGAAGAATGGTTTTTGAGTTTTGCTTTATACATGATGATGTTAAACAAAAATAATGTGTTTGGAAAGAAGTCTCATGAAAAGACCAGTCAAGAAACATGGAGGGATACATGTGTTCTGAATCAGGAAGTGATTGATCGTGAAACAAATGCCTATAAATTTTCTAATTTGTGACTGAAATATATATCCCATGATGTGCATAAACTGAAGACATAGTAACGTACAAGTGTTGAATAAAAATGAAAGTCAAAATACACATCATGTCCCCTAGAAATCAACTTGCATTGATTTTAAACTGGCTAAGTAACTGTAGAAATATTAGGGTTTGTATGCACCATTCACTGAATTTAGTTTTCAGTACTAGGAAACAATATGTATTTCAGGTGGATGATTATTTCTGAAAATAATCTTGTGGAAAGTTGATTATAAATCCACAGATATGAATATGAATGAATTTAGGGAGTGCATAATAAGACACATATATTTCATATTTTGAAAAATCTAAAGAGTATATATATATATATATATATATATATATATATATATATATACACATATATATATACACACACACGCAAAAGCACAGATTTAAAAAGTAGCAATACAGGAGATCCATTATGAAGGCAGGCATGGAGAAATCAAGTCTCTGATCTCTTCAGCTGCGCGGGCATAGGGAGTCGTAAACTGTGTAAATGCTGTTTGCTCAGAATCACTAGGCAATATTGACCTGTTGTGAATCTGGGGTGAACAGTCTGGGCCCCTGAGAACACACACAAAGCCCGGATTGGCTGCATTCAAGCTTAGATTCGTCTGTTTTTTGTGACTCAGCACTAACATTCCCGCTGAAATAACTGGTCGGGCTTTCTGAATTGAGAGTTAAAAGCCAACTGAGCCTTCATAGGCAGTGGCCACCGGATTGAAATGGGGCTTGGGAGAGATAGTCAGGACCCACCTGTTGCATTGGTCACCCAGCAAAGGGAACGAACGGTCACCATTTGAATGGGATACCACCATGGCAGAGAACTGATGTCACAGGGGGAGGAGATAACTTCATTGAAACCAGCGCGACAAGTGTGTAATCCCATTGCCATCTCTCTCAACAACGCAGGGAAACCTCAAGGGCCCTTCCCACCTCTGCCGTAATGGCCCCTCCCAGCTCTCCAAGGAGCGCGATACCCAGACCTAGGGAATCAAGATTGGCTCGGGACTCGCGGCGTGTAATTCCCTGCTACCGCTCCCACCAGTGCTGACAATTGAGGTCTCTTACACCACCTACCGGGGCCATGGCTCCTGAAGGGCAAGCAAATTCGCTGGAGGTTCTCAGCCCCAAGCTCTACAAACTTAGGGTCTGAGGAAGGCAAACAAGGAGAGTGTGCCCAGGCGTTCATGGAAACAGGGCTACCAGGAGCAGAGGCCTGGCTTGTAACCAGTATTGTGGTGAGCATCACAGGTGAGTGGGGCCTGGCTTGAGGAAGCACAAGAGAAAGCCCTAGGCACTCAGAATTGGAGACCCGCCCAGTCTGGGAGGAAGAGCTGCTGCACAGTGATTGGTTCTCACTTATTGAGAAGAGAAGCTTGGCCCAGTGCGCACAGCTCCACCTACTGGAAGAGAAGTTATTTGAACTCTAGGACTGCATGTATTATTATTATTTTTTTATTTGTATTTTTTTCTTTCATTTTCATTTTTGTTATTGTTGTTCTTTAACTTTTTAAAATGTTTTTATTTTTTAATTTTTTTATTTTATTATTATTATTATTATTATTTTAAATTTTAATTTTCAATTTTTTAATCATCATCATTACTTAAAGCTTTCTTTCTTTATTTTCTATTTTTTTCTTTTGTCTTTTCATTTCTTTTCATTTTTCTTATTCCCCCTTCCTTGAATTCTACCTGCCTACTCTCATTCTCTTTAGTGACTTCTCCCTTCCCTTCTAATATCTTTCCTCCCAAGCATCAAATAAATTTATAAGAGTAAGCAGTAACTCAGTAGTCAAACAGAAGAAGAAGTAACATGAGCAGCATATAAAAACAAGGAAGAAAAGGAGTACGAACAATGAAGGACAGCCTAAATATTCAAGAGCACCTAGAGTCATCAGAAAAATGGTCATATAAAGAACTCAAGTAATACCTTAGACAGATGGAAGGGAACCTTAAAGAGGATACGAGACAGCAAAAACAAACAGTGATAAAACGCATTGAAAATGAATTACATAAACAGATAAAATGAGAAATTAAGCATCTTTATCAGGAGATAGAGATTATTAGAAAAATCAAACAATAATTCTAGAAATCAAGGAAATGATAAACCAAATTAAAAACTCAATTGAGAGTATCACTAACAGAGTAGAGCAAGTAGAAGACAGAATGTCAGATAATGAAGACAAAATATATCATCTTGAAAAAAGTCTAGCCAACAAAGAAATGCTGTAAAAAATTATGAGAAAACATTCAAAAGATATGGGATAACATAAAAAAAAAACAAACTAATGAGTCATATGGATAGAGGAAGGTACAGAGATTAAAACCAAGGGAATGAGAAACCTGGTGAATGAAATAATTACAGAAAACTTTCCAGAAATAAAAATGGAAACGGATAAACAAATTGTAGATGCTTACAGGACACCGAGCACACAAAATCACAGTAGACCAATGCCAAGACACATTGTTATAAAGATATCCAATATACAGAACAAAGAGAAAATATTAAAAGCTACCAGAGAAAGGAGGCAGATTACAATCATTACAATCAGGGGTAAACCAAAAAGTTAACAATGGATTTTTCATCATAGATGCTGGAAGTGAGAAGATCCTGGAACAACGTACTTCAAACACTGAAAGACAATGGAAGCCAAGCAAGAATTATGTATCCAGCAAAATTAAGCTTAAGATAAGACAATGAGATAAAAATATTTCATGATAAACAAAAGCTAAAAGAATTTCAGCCAGATAACCAGCATTGCAAAGCATCTTGAGCAAAACACTACACGAGGAAGAAATGAAAATCAACAACGAAAACCATCAGTGAGAAGTGCCTCAGTAATGACAGAGGGAAGGGGAAAAGCAAATCATGGAGAATCAAACTAATTAAATATATATATATATATATATATAAAAAACATGGGTGGCAGTACAAACCATATATCAATAGTAACTCTAAATGATAATGGCTTAAACTCTCGAATAAAGTGACATTGGCTTGTAACTTGAAATAAAAAAAACAAATCCAACAATATGTTGCCTCCAAGGGACACATCTGAATGGAAAAGACATACACAGGCTGAAGGTGAAAGATTGGGAAAATTTATACCATGCACACGGTCCTCGTAAGCAAGCAGGGGTGGCCATCCTCCTATCGAATAAAATCGACCTCAAGACTAATTTAATCAAAGGGATAAGGAAGGACTTTATATACTGTTAAAAGAAACCATTCACCGACAAGACATAACAATTATCAATATTCACGCAGCAAATAATGGTGCTGCGACGTTCATAAAACAATTTATCCTCAAGTTCAAGAATCAAATAGACCACAATACAATAATTATGGGTGACTTCAACTCACCTCTCTCACCATTGGACAGATCCTCCAAACAAAAGTTGAATAAAGAAACTATAGAACTCAATATCACAATCAATACCCTATACTTAACTGACATATATAGAATATATCAACCATCATCAAGTGGATATACTTTTTTCTCACCAGCACATGGATCCTTCTCAAAAATAGACCATATGTTATGCCATAGGGCAACCCTCAGTAAATATAAAGGGGTGGATATAATACCATGATTTTTTTTGTGATCATAATGGAATGAACCTGGAAACCAATGATAAAGAAGGAAGAAAAAATCATACATCACATGCAAAATGAAGAATATGTTACTGAATGATCAATGGGTTACAGAAGACATAAAGGAGGAAATCAAAAAATTCTTAGAGATAAATGAAAATACAGACACAACATATCAGATTCTATGGGACACAATGAAAAGAAGTTTTAAGAGGTAAATTCATCGCCTGGAGGTCATTCCTCAAAATAGAAAAAACAAACAAACAAACAAATGAGCTCACACTTCATCTCAAAGCCCTAGAAGAAGAAGAGCAAAACAACAGAAAATGTAGCAGAAGGAAAGAAATAATTAAAATCATAGCGAAATTGAAACAAAAGAAACTATTGAAAAAATTAACAAAATTAAAAGGTGCTTCTTCAAAAAGATAAATAAGATCGACAGACCCTTAGCCATGCTAACGAAGAGAAGAAGAGAGAGAACTCAAATTACTAACATACGGGATGAAAAAGGCAATATCACAACAGATGCTACATAAATACAGAAGAAAATTAGAAATTATTTTGAAAAACTGTATTCCAATAAAATAGAAAATAGTGAAGACATCGATAAATTTCTTAAGTCATATGATTTGACCAGACTGAGTCAGGAGGAAACACACAATTTAAACTGACCAATATCAATGGATGAAGTAGAAGAAGCAATCAAAAGACTACCAACCAAGAAAAGCCCAGGACCGGATGGGTATACAGCAGAGTTTTACAAAACCTTTAAAGAAGAATTAATACCAATACTTTTCAAGTTATTCAGGAAATAGAAAAACTGGAAGCTCTGCCAAATTCATTCTATGAGGCCAACATCACCCAGATTCTGAAACCAGACAAAGACACCTCAAAGAAAGAAAACTACAGACCAATATCTCTGATGAACCTAGATGCAAAAATCCTCATTAAAATTCTGGCGAATTGGATACAAAGGCACATCAAAAAAATTGTGCACCATGATCAACTTGAATTCATCCCTGGGATGCAAGGAGGCTTCAATATATGGAAATCAATAAATGTTATTCACAACATCAATAGACTTAAAGATAAGAACCATATGATCATCTTGATAGACGCAGAAAAAACATTCAACAAAGTAGAGCATTCCTTTATGTTCAAAACATTTTAAAAACTAGGGATAACAGGAACTTACCTCGACATTGTAAAAGATAACTATGTTAAGCCTCAGGCTAGCATCATTCTGAATGGAGAAAAATTGAAGGCATTCACTTTAAAATCTGGAACAAGGCAGGGATATCCTCTATTACCACTTCTATTCAATATAGTTCTCGAAAAACTGGCCAGAGCAATTAGAGAGATGAAAGACATTAAAGGCATAAAAATAGGAAAAGAAGAACTTAAATTATCACTATTTGTAGATGACATGATTCTATACATAGAAGACCCAAAAGGGTCTACAGAAAAAACTACTAGAACTAATAAATGAATGCAGCAATGTGGCAGGATATAAAATCAACATGCATAAATCAAAGGCATTTCTGTATATCAGCGACAAAACTTCTGAAACAAAAATGAGTCAAAACACTGCATTCCCAATTTCCTCAAAATAATTAAATACTTGGGAATCAACCTAACAAAAGAGGTGAAAGATTTATATAATGCAAACTACAGAACCCTAAAAAGAGAAATAGAATAAGATCTTAGAAGATGGAAAAATATACCCTGTTCATGGATAGGCAGAACTAACATCATCAAAATTGCTATATTACCAAAAGTTCTCTATAGGTTTAATACAATGCCAATCAAAATCCCAAAGGATTTTTTTTGTAGAAATAGATAAAGCAATCATGAAATTCAAATGGAAAAATAAAAGACCCAGAATAGCAAAAGCAATTCTAAGCAGGAAGTGTGAATCAGGCAGTATAGTGATACCAGATTTCAAACTATAATACAGAGCATTCATAACAAAAACAGCATGGTACTGGTACCAAAACAGGCGGGTGGACCAATGGTACAGAATGGAGGACACAGAGACTAATCCAAAAAGCTACAACTGTCTTATATTTGATAAAGGAGCTAATGGCCTGCAATGGAGGAAGGATAGCATCTTCATAAAATGGAGTTGGGTAAACTGGAAATCCATATGCAACAAAATGAAACTGAATCCCCTCCTCTCGCCATGCACAAAAGTTAACTCAATGTGGATCAAGGAGCTAGATTCAAATCAGAGTCTCTGCGTCTGATAGAATAAAAAGTTGGCTCCGATCTACATATTGTGTGGTCAGGCTCCAAATTCCTTAATAGGACACCCATAGAACAAGACTTAATAATAAGAATCAACAAATGGGACTTACTTAAACTGATTTTTTTTCTTAAAGAGAGAAACAATAAGAGAGGTAAATATGGAGCCTACATCATGGGAACAAATTTTTAGTCCTCACCCTTCACATGGAGCCCTAATATCCAGAGTATACAAAGTATACAAAGAACTCAGAAAATTAGACAATAAGATAACCAATAACCCAATGGGCCAAGGACCTGAACAGAAACTTCTCAGAGGAGGACATAGAATCAATTAACAAGTACATGAAAAAATGCTCTCCATTTCTAGCAGTAAGAGAAATGCAAATAAAAACCACCCTAAAATACCATCTCAATCCAGTGAGATTGGCAGCCATAATGAAGTCAAACAACAACAAGTGCTGGCGAGGATGTGGGGAAAAGGGTACTCTTGTACATTGCTGGTGGGACTGAAAACTGGTGCGGCCAATTTGGAAAGCAGTATGGAGATTCCTGGGAAATCTGGGAATGGAAGCACCATTTGATCCAGCTATTGCCCTTCTCGGACTATTCCCTGAAGACCTTAAAAGAGCGTACTACAGGGATACTGCCACATGGATTTTCATAGCAGCACAATTCACAATTGCTACACTGTGGAACCAACCCAGATGCCCTTCAATAGATGAATGGATAAAAAAATGTGACTTTTATATACTATGGAGAATTACGCAGCACTAAAAAATGACCAAATCTTGGAATTTGCAGGGAAATGCATGGCACTGAGCAGATTATGGTTAGTGAAGCTAGCCAATCCCTAAAAAACAAATGCCAAATGTCTTGTTTGATATAATGAGAGCACCTAAGAACAGAGCAGGGAGGAAGAGCATGAAGAAAAGATTAACATTAAGCAGAAACATGACGTGGGAGGGAAAGGGAGAGAAGAGGGAAATTGCATGGTAATGGAGAGAGACACTTATTGTTACACAAAATTACATATAAGAGGTTGTGGGAAAATAAACAAGGAGAGAAATGATTTAGAGTAGGTATGGTAGAGAGAGAAGATGGAAAGAGAGGGGAGTGGGGATAGTAGAGTATAGGAAAGGTAGCAGAATACAACAGTAACTAATAGGGCATTATGTAAAAATATGGATGTGTAACTAATGTGATTCTGCAATCTGTATTTGGAGTAAAAATGGGAGTTCATAACCCACTTGAATCTAATGTATGAAATATGATATGTCAAGAGCTTTGTAATGTTTTGAGCAACCAATAAAAGAAAAAAAAAGTAGCAATATATATGCCAATAGAAATTCATCATGAAATGTATATAATCCACAGATCGAAAAATATTCATTTTACTGAACATGGATTCATGTATAATGTTTTTCAACTAGGAAGCTCACCCATAGGTTGAATTTTCAGTTCCAACAGCGTTTAGGACGAGTGATCTCTTCTCTCAATTTGCATCTACCAATTCAGCCACCTCACAAGTGTATACGAGTGATATCAGGTAGAATTCTATATGTGCATATAAAAATACATGTGCTGAATAGGCAACAGAGAAAGGGAGATAGGGATTCATATATTTGCTAATTTTAAAAACACATGTAGAACTATTTCAACAAAAAATTGACTAGACTTATAACTCCTACATTATATAATGCAAAAGGCAATTCCAACTATACACCATGCGTCCTCTGAACTGCTTGTGTTTCTTCTCTTTTTGGCTTATTTTTCACCATCATATTAGGATTATTAGTCAGAGACTAGTAGGGTATGGGTTATAGTGTCAGGGATTCAGTATTTCAAATGGAAATTGAAAAATGAATCCAATGTGTATGTAAATATGTGCTACACAAAAATCTTCCCACTCACATGCAGAACAATGCCTTGACATTACCTACGCCCCAAGTAAAACACAAATAGAGTAGAAAAGTGTGAAAATCTATGAATACAAATATGGAATGGAATATGCTCGGGAGTTCACAACCTTGGAGGTGGTAGAGGAGTTTCCAAAAGTAAAGGACAGGGTAAACACTCCACAAACAAGGAGCTCTGCTGGCCTAAGAATTCTTGGGAAACGGCTTCTGAGGTTGGGCACTTGAAATATATGTTGTTGTCATGAGCTTTAGCTTACTTTGTAGTGAGACCATCAAAGCTGGGTCTGCATCTATGTGACCGAAAGACATGGTTTCTTATATTCCAATGAACATGAGGCAGCAGTGCTCAATTCTCTCTTTGTAGCTAAACTGTGTCCATTGGAAGCTAAGTGTCTCCCGGTGGGGACTGTGAAGACATTTGGTCATCCTCCACTTTTCGTGGTATTTCTTGCTTCTGCACTGGGAATTTGGTATTTGCTTCACAAAACATAAAAAGTTCATCTGGGATACAGTGCTGGAGGGAGTTCTGTCACGTGTGGTGGGTCAGGGTCTGCAGGAGAATGCACCAACCAGGCTTCTATCCCACATAGCTTGCCCCAATAACCATAGCAACCTGATTCTGAATATTGCCCTGAAAACTCTCCATTTAACAAGATGCCTTTACATATAAGAGTCTGATGTCTGCACTATATCAGTCATAAGCCATTTGAAAGCCAATGGCAGATTCACATGGCCCCACCATGATGTTTTATCACACACCTGCCCACCACTGCTCTAGGCCCCCTACTCAGCAGGCTCCAAATTACTGGCTTCTCTTGTTCTACAGGATTTTCATGAAACCCAGTCAAAAACAAGGCACTGTCTGGTATACACATGATCAGCAACAGGACATCAAAAGTTTCTGCAGTGCCACCTGGTCATGGGAATTTCAAAAATTTCATGGTATTTATCTAGCAATTTTTCAAGGGTGAAGTTAGAGGCACTGTGGGTTTCAATTCATTCAGGAACCATTAAGAGTTGAGAAAGTTCATTTCAATGAAAGCTCTGGAGAACTCTCACAGTCAATGCTTCTCAAACAGTTGCCAAAAGGTCTCCTAAAGCCAGGCCAATTGACATCTACAATGTGAGGTCCATGTGTGTTTTGACTCAAATATGGCTGCTAAGTCTTTCAGAATAAAATCATGTGATATCCTGGCTGAGATTCTCAGGCCTCTGTGGAAACCACCCTGGGCCTAGATCTCAGTTTCCAAGAGTGAGTCTCATGCGTGGCCTCCTAAAATCCCAACACAATTCATGGCAATACTTCTCTGAGGTCAGTTTCAGAACTCAGTCTCTAAGGGGAATCACACCAGAGTTCAAGCCCAGGTGGACCCAGTCATCCCTTCCATCCGCCAAAAAATGACCACAATTAAAATCAAAACACTCCCACAATGCCATCATCTTCTTCCATGTAGACACTCATCATAACCTCTAGCTGGAGGTTTCTATGAGCACAAGGTAGTGTCCAAATAAGCTCACTTGCCCCTCATTTGCCTAAAATCATGATGGCCTGAACACTCTTCCTGTGAACCAGGAATGATCAAATATTCCTGCTGTTAAAGTGTTCGGCTTCTCCAATTTGAGGCCTACTGGCTGTAGGGTATAGATTCTTTATGTGATTTGGAGTCATGAGAAAACCCAAGCAAATATGGGCTAGCCTCTGCAGGGATTTCAAGAACTCATTTGACCCAAAGGATCCCTATTCTCACTTGATGGAGGTCAGGAACCTAAAACAAGAGGGCAAAAATATTCACCCACAATGACTGCTCTTTTGGCCATTTTAGTTTTGGAAACACATGGGATCTTTCTTTAGATCCATCAGGTGCTGAGAATCTAAGCCACAACCTCATACAAGGACAAGAGGCTGATTCAGACACATCCCAATCCAAATCAATTAAGCAAAGAGCCATTGGTGATGTCCATACATTTCCATATGAAAACAGTTTTCTTCAGGCTACACAAAGGGGTGGCCTGAGGCAAAGACCTTCCTGACATTCAGGGTAATAGAAATAGAAGTAAGCAAATGTCCCAAAGAAGGGTTTCTCCACTGAGACTTTACTGGTCACACTGAAATCTGAGTTTTCTTAGATGCTCCCATTCCCTTCAGCTATCCAGTACATGGCCATGTCACAGAACCTTGTGGTGTTACATATTTGGGAAACAAAACCATGAGTCTATTCTGGAGAGTGGCCAGAATTCACGAAGAAAACAGGAACTTTAGAAGATAATAGATTTTGCCCATCCATAAGGCAAGCTGCAGTCCATTCATTAATTGGGCAGTATGAATGCGGGGAAGCTTTCAACTAGAGACAACACATCCATTGATGCATTCTCTTTTCTAATGTCTACAACCACGGATACAGTGGGATACACAGACTTAGAAACACTCACCATGTCAAACGACTTACTAGAAACAGTCCACTCCAAACCAAACAAACCACCTTTCCTACCTATTCTCAGAACATGAGAAAAAACCACAAACTCACACCTACAACGGCAAAGGCACTTCCTTCCCCCAAATAGGTCTGTGACTATCCGGAGTGTCTTCTGACTGGTGGGCCATATTATGTTCCCCCAAAATGGCCTGTCCTGTTTCAGATCTGGTCTCCTTGGCCAACTCTGTGAAGTTGTCAGGAGCCAACGGTGAGCCACTACCTGCTTACTCAGGAAAGGCCCCTCTTCAGAGCTCTGCTGGCATTTGGCCATCCTCACATCAGTGGGTACCAAGAAAGACTGACTATGTCTTTGGGAAAAGTAAACAAGTTAGCCCACTGGAACTTGGAGTGGGACTGGCTCTGCGTGCCTTCCTTCCTGGATCCCAGGTTCAGAGAATTCCATCACCAAGGAAGTGAAGTGAGGTCACTTCTTTCAGGAACAGAATATGCTCACTACCTTGGTAACCACTTTGTGCTAACAGTTGCTTCCAGGGTTCCCATGAGATGGAGGCTGCCCCAACATCCTGTGACACATTCAGAAGTTAGAATGGTATATCAACCATAGGCACCAGGGAACAGCTCTCCACAGAGGCCTGGTTCAGTCCATCTTCTCTTTATTAAGAAGAGAGAGGCTGATTCAGACCATCAATTAATCCTGACCAGGTTGTTTTTCATGGAAGATTACTATTGCTCTCTCAGGTCCTACATAGCTGCCTATATCTTCTGCAAGGATCATTTCTCCATGGATCTTTGATGTTCTCAGCAGGTGGAAGATCATCTACATTCCTATATTGTAAGACCCACACTGTCCCTGCTCTTAAGTAAGTTATACTGAGGGAACAGTGTATGGTTATGGTTAATAAGTTGTTCAATTTGGGTTACAAATAATTCTGCGAGATGAATAATGGTATTGGCAAAATGCGATGTTTACAAGAGTATATATGTGAAACATAAGTATGAAAGCAGAAATCTAGGTAAGATTTGAAGCCCAGAAGGGCATTGGGGACTTGAGTGGGATACTTAGCTTTGAGTAATGTGCAGCACAGATGTCTCAGATAAATCAATATACACTGGCATCGGACCTTGTACCTTGGATATTGAATGTTGAAGAGAACATCCAGTCAAAAACCGATAGTCGGCAGGATTAGGAAGGTAGTTGGTAGGTTTAGAAAAAAGAGTGAGTATAGGATTTGGACCAAAAGTTCTTTAGCAATAGAATTTAGGGTAGAGAGTGTATGTAAATGTAAGCACATGTGAAGAGTCAGTCACAATGATGAACTGGGGAAAAATATAGGAAATCAGATATCAATAGAGACATTAGGAAATCAAGCAAAGTATAAATTGTGTGAAAGGGTTAGACATTTTCAACAGTTTTGAAGTTGAATATGTAATCTTAGGAAGAAACAAATATGTAGTCAAAAATAGAATTGATATTTGAGAGCATTAGGCAACCTGGACATGGATGTTTTTAGTAATCCATGCTCACTTTCCATTTACGCTTTGGTACAATTGTAAGTGTGACCTATGCTTTTTGTGTCCAGAATATTTCTGTAATAAAATGTGTATGTAGATCAGGTGACAATAGTATTTCTTCCACCAATTCTGGGAGCAATATTTTGAAGACTTAAAAATTAGTATGGGGGTACAAATAGGTGTACCCAGTTTCTATGAATATAGACATAATGCATGAATAGACCATACTGTGAATAAATAATATAACTGGATCCACTTTAAATAATGAATTGAATAAATATCTGAAAATTTATAAGAAATTTTATATTGATATGCAATCATTCATTCCAACCAGTTATATATCTAACGATCATCTTAGGGTTACGGTTTATCATGAAGGGTGTGTGAGTTTTGGTTCAAAATTGATTATGGAAATAGAAAATAATATATTTGGAAAAAAGTCTCATGAATAGACCAGTCAAGAGACATAGAGGAATACATGTGTTCTGGAGCAGGAAGTGATTGAAAGTGAAACAAATGCCTATAAATTTGCTAACTAGTGCATAAAATATATATACTATGATGTGCATAAACTGAAGAAATAGTAATGTACCAGTGTGGAATAAAAATTAACGTCAAAATACACATCATGTCCCATAGGAACCTACATGCATTGATGTTAAACTGGGTCAGTTAATGTACACATATTAGGATTTGTATGCACCTTTTACTGAAGTTAGTTTTCAGTACTAGGAAACAAATATGTATTTCGGGTGGATGAATATTTCTAAGAATAATCTTGTGAAAAGTTGATTATTAATCCACATACATGAACATGAATGAATTTAGGGAGTGTATATAAGACACATATATTTCATATTTTTAAAAATATGGAGAGTATATATATATATATATATATATATATATATACATATATATATACACACACACACACACACACACACAAACACAGACTTTAAAAAGTAGCAATATATATGCCAATCAAAATTCATCATGAAATATATATCATAAAGATGCAAAAACATTCATTTTAGTGAACATGGGTTTATGTATAATGTTGTTCCACTGGGAAGCTCACCCATACGTTGAATTTTCAGTTCCAACAGCGTTTAGGAGGAGTGATCACTTCTCACAGTTTGTATCTGCTAAGTCATATATCTTACAAGGATGTACGTGTGATACCTTGTATGATTCTATTTGTGCATATAAAAATACATGTGCTGAATAGGCTCCAGAGAATGGGAGACCATAATTCACATATTTGTTAACTTTAAAAACACATTGAGAACTATTTCAATTAAATATTGAATAGATTTATAACACCTACCCTTTATCATGCAAAAGGCAAGTCCAACTCTGAACTGCAAGTATTTATGTACTGTTTGGGTTACTTTCTTCCATCATATTAGGATTAGTAGTCAGAGTCTAGTAGAATATGGGTTAGTGTCAGGGATTCAGAATTTCAAATGGAAAAAAGGAAAATTAATCTTCCAACTCTCATCCAGAACAATGCCTTGTCATTACCTTCGCCCCAAGGAAGACACAATTAGAGTAGAAGAGTTACAAAATCTGTGATTACATTTCTGGAATCGAAAATGCTCAGGAGTGCACAAACTTGGAGGTGGTATAGGAGTTTCCAAAAGTAAGGACAGGGTACACACTCCACAAACATGAAGCTCTGCTTGCCTAAAACTTTTTGAGAAACTGCCAGTGAAGTTGGGCACTGAAATATAGGTTGTTGTCAGGAGTTAAGCTTCCTTTGTAGTGAGACCCTCAAAGCTGGTTCTTCATCTATGTGACCTGGAGGACATCGTTTCCTATTTTCCAATGAACACGAGGCAGCAGTGCTCAATTCTCTCTTTGTAGGTAAATTGTGTCTCCCTGTGTGGACTGTGAAACAATTTGGTCATCCTCCACTTTTCGTGGTGTTTCTTGCTGCTGCACTTGGAGTTTGGTTCATGCTTCACAAAATACAAGGAGTTCAACTGGGAAACAGTGCTTGAGGTATTTCTGTCACGTGTGGTGGGTCAGGGTCTGCAAGAAAATTCACCAACCAGGCTTCTATCTCTCAAAGATTGCCCCCTTGTCCATAGCAACCTGATTCTGAACATTGCCCTGAAACTACACCATATAACAAGATGCCTTTACATATAAGGGTCTGATGTCTGCACTCTGTCAGTTACAAGCCATTTGGAAGCCAATGGCAGATTCAAATGGCCCCACCATGATGTTTTATCACACACCTGTCCACCACTGCTCTAGGCCCACTACTCAGCAGGCTCCAAAATACTGGCATCTCTGTTCTAAACAATTTTCATGAAACCCTGTCAATCAAGGCACTGTCTGGTACACTCATGGTAAGCAACAGGACATCGAAAGTTTCTGCAGTTCCACCTGGTCATGGAAAATTCAAAAATTTCGTGGTATTTATCTAGCCATTTTTCAAGGATGACGTTGGATGCACAATTATTCAGGAACCATTAAATGTTGAGAAAGTTCATTTCAAAGAAAATTCTAGAGAACTCTCACAGGCAAGGCTTTCCAAAGAGTGGACAAAAGGTCACTTGAAGCCAGGACCATTGAGATCTACAATGTGAGGTCCTATGTCTTTTGACCCTCAACTATGGCTGCCAAGTCTTTCAGAATAAAATCATGTGATATCCAGGCTGAGATTCCCAGTTCTTTGTGGAAAGCCACCCTGGTCCTAGATCTCAGGTTCCAAGGGCGACTCTCATGCGTGGCCTCCTAAAATCCCAACACAATTCATGGCAATTCTTCTCTGAGATCAGTTTCAGATCTCAGTCTCTAAGTGGAAACACACCAGAGTTCAAGCCCAGTTGACCCAGTCATCTCTTCCAACCGCCACACCAATGACCAGAATTAAAACCAAAACACTCCCACATGGCCCTCATTTTGTTCCATATAGACACTCATCATAACCTTGGCTGGAAGTTTTTATGAGGCACACAGCCCAAGACAATGTCAAAATAAGCTCCCTTGCCCTTCATTTCTCTAAAGTCAGTGTTTCCTGGACAACGTTCCTGTGAACAAGGACTGATCAAAGAGGTCTGCCATTAATACTGTTCTGCTTTTCCAATTTGAGGCATACAGACTGTCGGGTATAGTTTCTTTATGTGATTTGCAGTCATGAGAAAACCCAAGCACCTATGCGCTAGCCTCTGCAGGGCTTGAGGAACTCAGTTGACCCAAAGATCCCTGTTATCACTTGATGGAGATGAGGAACCTTACAGAGGAATGCAAGAGACTTCATCACAATGACTTCTCTTTTGGCCATTTTGGATTTGGATGCACACATGGGATCTTTCTTTAGATCCATCAGGTGCTGAGAATCTAAGCGATAATCTCACACTGCACTAAGAGGCTGATTCAGACACATCCCTTTGCAAAGCAATTAAGCCAGGAGCCACAGGTGATGCCCATTTATTTCCATTTGAAAACTGTTTTTTTCAAGCTTTGGAAATGTGTGGCCTTAGGCAAAGTCCTTCCTTTCATTCAGGGCAACAGAACAATAGGTAAGCAAAATCCCAAAGCAGATTTTCTCCACTGAGACTTTCCTGGTCACACTGATATCTGAGTTTTCTGAGATATTCACCATTCTCTTCAGCTATCCAGTAAATGGCCATGTCCCAGATTGTGGAGGAGATACATATCTTGAACACAAAACCATGAGCCTATTGGAGAGTGACCAGATTCAGGAAGATATCAGGAATGTAGGAAGGTAATAGGTGTTGCCCATCCATAAGGTAACCTGCAGTCCATTCATAAATTGGACAGGATGAATTCTGCGAAGAATTCTACTAGACAGGACACATCTATTGATGCATTCTCTTTTCTATTGTCTACAACCACAAATACAGTGGGATACCCAGACATAGAAACACTCACCTTCTCAAAGGACTTACTAGAAACAGTCCACTCCAAACCAAACAAACCGACTTTCCTACATATTCTCAAAACTTGAGACAAAATCACAAACACACAAACACACACACACACACCCACAAAGGCACCTTCTTTCCCCAAATAGGTCTGTGACTATCCGGAGCGTCCTCTGACTGGTGGGCCATACTATGTTTCCCCGAAATGGGCTGTCCTATGTCAGATCTGGTCTTCTTGGCCAAAACTGTGAAGTTATCAGGAGCCAGCGGTGAGCCACTGCCTGTTTTCTCAGGTAAAGCCCCTCTTCAGAGCTTTCCTGGCATTTGTCCATCTTCAATTTAGTAGTTGCCAAGAAAGACTTACTCTATCCTTTTTAAATCCAAAAATTTGAGACCACTGGGACTTAGACTGGGACTGCCTCAGGGTGCCTGGCTTCCTGGATTCCAAGTTCAGAGTGTTCCATCAACAAGAAAGTGACATGGGTCACTTCGTCTAGAACTCAATGAGGTCACTGCCTTGGCAACCACTTTGTCCTAACAGTTGCTTCCAAGGGTCCATGAGATGGATCCTGCCCCTACTTCCTATGACACTTTCACAAGTTAGAATGGAATATCAACCATAGGCACCCGGGAACAGCTCTCCACACAAGCCTGGTTTGGTCCATCTTCTCTACATTAAGAAGAGAGAGACTGCTTCAGACACACCCCTTCATCCTGACCTGTTTTTTTTTTTTTTTTTTGTCATGAAAGATGACTTTCGCACTCTCAGGTCCATCATAGCTGCCTACATCTTCTTTAGGGATAATTTCTGCATGGACCTTTGAAGTTCTCCGGAAGTTGAAGATCTCCTACATTCCTGTATTGTAAGACCAACTCTGTCCCTGCTCTTCTGTAAAGTTAGATTGAGGGAACAGTGTATGGTTACAGTTAATAACATGTTTGATTTGGGTTAGGATCATTCTGCTGGATGAATAATGGTATTGGGAACCTGCAATATTTATAAGATTATATAGGTGAAATATATGAATGAAAACAGAAATCTCGGTAACATTTGAAGCCCAGAAGGGCATTGGGTCCTTGATTGGGATACTCAGCTTTTAATTATGTTCTGCACAGATGTCTCAGATAAATCTATACACAATGGCATAAGATCTGATACCTTGGATGATTGAATGTTGAGGAGAACAACCATTCAAAGAGGGAGAGTCGGTAGGATGAGGAAGATAGTTGGTAGGATTATAAAAAAGTGTGAGTATAGCATTTGGACAAATAGTTCTTTAGCAATAGGTTTTCAGGTAGACAGAAAATGTAAATGTCAGCATATGTGAAGAGTCAGTCACAGTGATGAACTGGGGAAAATATGTAGGAAAGCAGATATCAATAGAGACATTAGGAAATCAGGCAAAGTATAAAGTGAGTGATAGCAAAAGACATTTTCAACAGGCTTGAGATTGAATATATAATCTTAGGAAGTAACAAATATGTAGTCACCAATAGGATTGACATTTGAGAGCATTAGGCAACCTGGATATGGGTGATTTTCATAATCCATACTCACATTCCATTTAGGCTTTGGTACAATCGTAAGTGTGACTTTGCATTTTGTGGCCAGAATATTACTGTGATAAAACGTATGTGTAGATCAGGTGACATGAGTATTTCTTGCACCGTTTCTTGGAGCAATATTTTGAAGGGGTATAAATTAGTATTGGGGGTACATATAGGTGTACCATGTATGTATGAATATAGAGATAATGCATGAATAGACCATACTGCGAATAAATAATATAACTTGTTCCAACTTTAAATAATGGATTGAATTGATATCTGAAAATACACAGGAATCATATATTGATATACATACATTCATTCCAACCAGTAATACATCTAATGGTAATATTACGGTTGTGGTTTATCACCAAGAGTGTGTGAATTTTGCTTCAAATTTGATTATGGAAATCGAAAATAATGTGTTTGGAAAGAAATCTCATGAAATGACCACTCAAAAACAAGGAGGAATACATATGTTCTGAAGCAGGAAGTGATTGAATGTGTTACAAATTTCTTTAAATTTCTGAACTTGTGGATGAAATGTATATTCTATAATGTATAAAAACTGCAGAAATAGTAATGTACCAGTGTTTAATAAAAATGAATGTCAAAATACACATCATGTTCCATAGGAATCTACTTGCATGGATGTTAAAGTGGGTCAGCTACTGTAAAAATATAAGGATTTGTTTGCACCATTCACTGAAGTAACTTTTTAGTACTAGAAAACAAATATGTATTTCAGGTGGATGAATATTTTTAAAATAATCTTATGAAAAGTTTAATATAAAACCACATACATGAACAATAATGAATTTAGGGAGTGTATAATAGTATAATAGGACACATATATTTTATATTTTGAAAAATCTAGAGAATATATATATATATATACACACACACACACACACACACACACACACACACAAAACACACACAGAGACATTAAATAGTAGCAATATATATGCCAATTAAAATTCATTGTGAAATATATATCATCCACAGATCCAAAATATTAATTTTACTGAACATGGATTTATGTATAATGTTTTTCAACTAAGAAGCTCACTCATAGTCTGAATTTTCAGTTCCAAAAGCATTAATGAGGAGTGATCTCTTCTCACACTTTGTATCTGCCAAGTTAGCCACCTCTCAAGAATATACGTGTGATACCAGGTAGGATTCTATATGTGCATATAAAAATACATGTGCTGAATAGGCTACAGAAAAATGGAGACAGGAATTCACATGTGTTAACTTTAAAAACACATGCAGAACTATTTCAACAAAAAATTGACAAGATTTATAACTCCTACCCTATATCATGCAAAAGGCAAACCAACTATCCACCATGCCTCCTCTGAAGTGCTAGTATTTCAATTCTGTTTGGGTTACTTTTCTCCATCATATTAGAATTAGTAGTCAGAGTCTAGTAGGGTATGGGTTAGTGTCAAAGATTCAGCATTTCGAATGGAAAATTGAACAATGAATCCAATGTGTATGTAAATATGTGCTACACAAAATTATTCCCACTCTCATCCAGAACAATGCCTTGACAATTCCTTCACCCCAAGTAAGACACAATTAGAGGAGAAGATTTAGAAAATCTGTGAATAAATATGTTAAATGGAATATGCTCAGGAGCTCACAACCTTTGAAGTGGTAGAGTAGTTTCCAAAAGTATGGGACAGGGTAAAAACTCCACAAACATGGAGGTCTGCTGGCCTAGAGACTTCTAGAGAAACTGCCTGTGAGTTTGGGCACTTGAAAAATATGTTGTTGTCAGGAGCTTTAGCTTCCTTTCTAGGGAGACCATAAAAGCTTGGTCTGCATCTATGAGACCTGGAGGACATGGTTTCTTATTTCCCAATGTACATGAGGCAGCAGTGCTGAATTCTCTTTTTAGGTAAACTGTGGCCACTGGGGGATAAATGTGTGCCAGTGTGCACTGTGAAGCCATATGGTCATCTTAAATTTTCGTGGTGTTTCTTCCTGCTGCACTGGGTGTTTGGTATTTGCTTCACGAAATACAAAGAGTTCAACTGGGTCACAGTGCAAGAGGAAGTTCTGTCATGTATGGTGGGTCAGGTTTTGCAGGAGGATCCAAGAACTAGGATCCTATCCCACATATCTTGCCCCCTTGACCATAGCACCCTGATTCTGAACAATGTCCTGAAACCTCTCCAAATAACAACTTGCCTTTACATGGAAGGTTCTGCTGGCTGCACCATGTGAGCAACAAGGCATTTGAAGCCAATGGAAGATACACATGGCCCCACCACAGATGTTTTATCACATACCTGCCCACCACTGCTCTAACCTACTACTCAACAGAGTCCAACTTACTGGCATCTCTGTTCTACACCATTTACATGAAACCCAGTCAATCAAGGCACTGTCTGGTATATTCATGATCAGCAACAGGACATCAAAAGGTTTTCCAGTGCCACCTGGTGATGGGAAATTCAAAAATTTCATGGTATTTATCTAGCCATTTTTCAAGGATGAAGTTGGAGGCACTGTGAGTTTCAATTCTTTCAGGAACCATTAAATGGTTAGGAAGCTCATTTCAATGAAATCTCTGGAGAACACTCACAGGTAAGGCTTCCCAAAGAGTGGCCAAAAGATCATATGATGTTATGCCCATTTAGGTCTAAAATGTGAGGTCCATATGAGTTTTGACTCTCAACTATGGGTGCCAAGTCTTTCAGAATAAAATTTGTGGTATCCTGGCTGAGAGGCTCAGTGCTCTGTGGAAAGCCACCCTGGGCCTAGAACTCAGTTTCCAAGGGCAACGCTCATGCCTGGGTTCCTAAAATCTCAACACTATTTATGGCAATACTTCTCTGAGGTCAGTTCCAGAACTCAGACTCTAAGGGAGTCACACCAGAGTTCAAGAACATGTGGACCAAGTCATCTCTTCCAACCGCCACCCAAATGACCACAATTTAAACCAAAACACTCCAAAGTGGCGCTCATCTTCTTCCATATAGACACTCACAATAACCTATGGCTGGAGTTTTCCATGAGGGGCACACCCCAAGACCGTGTCCAAAATAAGCTCTCTTGCACCTAATTTGCCTAAATTCAGGGTGGCCTGGACACCCTTCTTGTGAACCAGGAGAGATTAAGTAGGCCTCCCGTTAATACTGCTCCGCTTCTTCAATTTGAGGCCAAATGACTGTGGGGTTTGGATTCTTTATGTGAATTGGAGTCTTGAGAAAACCAAGCAAATATGGGCTAGCCTCTGCAGGGCTTTGAAGAACTCATTTGACCCAAAGGATCCCTAATCTGACTTGATGGAGGTCAGGAAAGTTACAGAGGAAGGCGAGAGACTTCATCCACAAGGACTGCTCTTTTGGCCATTTTGTTTTTGGATGTAAACATGGGATCTTTCTTTAGATCCATCAGGAGCTGAGAATCTAAGTCACAGCCTCACACAGGGTAAATAGGCTGATTCAGACACATCCTTTCCAAAGCAATTAAGCAAAGAGCCACAGGTAATGCCCATTCATTTCCATTTGAAAACTGTTTTCTTCAGGCTTCAAAAAGTGGTGGACTGAGGAAAAGACCTTCCTGACATTCAGGGCAACAGAAGAATAGGTAAACAAAAGGCCCCAAGCAGGGTTTCTCCACTGAGACTTTCCTGGTCACACTGATATCTGAGTTTTCTGAGATGCTCACCATTCCCTTCAGTACATGGTCATGTCACAGAGCTTCGAGGTTGTACATATCTTAAACAGAAAACCATGAACCTATTCTGGAGAGTGGCCAGAATTCAGGAATAAAACAGGAACTAAGGAAGATAGCAGGTGTTGCACATCAATAAGGCAAGCTGCAGTCCATTCATAAATAGGGCAGGATGAATGCTGTGAAGCTTTCTACTAGACAGGACATATTCATTGATGCATTCTCTTTTCTAATGTCTACAACCACGGACACAGTGGGATACACAGACATAGAAATTCTCGCCTTGTCAAACGACTTACATGAAACAGTTCACTCCAAACAAAACAAACTGCCTTTCATACCTATTCTCAGAACATGAGACAAAACCACAAACCCACACCCACACAACAAAGGCACCTCCTTTTTCCAAGTAGGTCTGTGACTATCTGGAGTGTCCTCTGACTGGTGGGCCTTACTATGTTCCCTGGAAATAGCCTGTTCTGTCTCAAATCTGGTCTTTTTGGCCAACTCTGTGAAGTTGTCAGGAGCCAGCGGTGAGCCACTGCCTGCTTTCTCAGGAAAGGCCCCTCTTCATAGCTTTCCTTGCATTTGGCCATCCTTACATCAGTAGGTCCCAAGAAAGACTGAGTCTGTCCTTGGTATATCAAAATAAGTTTGACCACTGGGACTGGGACTGGGACTGGCTCTGGGTGCCTGGCTTCCTGGATTCCAAGTTCAGAGAGTTCCATCACCAAGGAAGTTAGGTGTGGTCACTTCCTTTTGGAACTGAATGAGGTCACTGCCTTGGCAACAACTTTGTCCTAACAGTTGCTTCCAGGGTTACCATGAAAAGGAGTCTGCTCCTACTTCCTGTGACACTTTCACAGGTCAGAGTGGTATGTCAACCATAGGCATGCAGGAGCAGCTCTCAACACATGCCTGCTTTGGTCCACCTTCTCTACATTAAGAAGAGAGTGGCTGATTCAGACACATCCCTTCATCCTGAGCAGGTTGTTTGCCATGGAAGACTTTTGCTCTCTCAGGTCCTTCGTACTTGCCTACATCTTCTCCAGGGATCATTTCTGCGTGGACCTTTGAGGTTTTCAGCAGGTGGAAGATCCTCTATAATTCTGTATTTTAATACCAATTCTGTCCCTGCTCTTCTGTAAAATTAGATTGAGAGAACAGTGTATGATTAGGATTAATAACAGATTCGATTTGGTTTAGAAAGGAAACTACACTGTTGAGCAAACAGGGTCCTACAGTTAGCAATAATATGAGGATTTTTAATGGACCGGCCATGGCAGATAAAAGCGTAGTTAATCAGGTCACTATGTGAACCAAGACTCAAACCTCCCTTTTGGGGCCTCTGTCTCTCTTTGACGCTCTTCAAGTCGTTTTCTTAATTTACTCATAGATTCTTTTACAACTCCAGTATTGTCGGCATAAAAACAACATTCTTCCCTCAATGCAAGCAAAAAGGCACCTTTCTCTCATAAAGAGGAGGTCCAACACTCGCCTGCTTTGTAAAACAACTTCAGAAAGAGAGAGGTTAAAATTCCTGTAAAGCTGTGATGTTGGTTTTTAATGTCTTTAAACTTTGGCATATTTCTGCTTCTAATTGTGTCTTTGTTGTGTCTCATGGACTAGCCCACCCCTTCAGCAACTATTATTTCTAATAGGATGGCTAAAGTGAGGGATACAGGTTCCCAGTGGAACCGGGTTTTATGCCCCCTATTTGATCTTTAAATGAACCTAAGTCATGATAGAGAACTCTGGAAAACATCTGCATCATTACATAATTAATCACATATATTGACCATTTTATGAAAACATAAATAATGTTAAAGTGTATAGAATTATACTGTTGTAGGGACGGACAAGGAAAGGGACCTAAGATAGCACCAAACACAGGAAAACAGTCTTATTTGGTTGCTTCCGGATTTAGAGGGCATTGCTTCTGTTGTAATCAATTAATCCCCTGAACCCCAAGTTTCGGTAGTTTTAGAATTTGTACCCAACATGTAAGGGAAGTGGCTCAGAAGTTCACAGTCTGTAGAAATTCACAGAAATCAGTTTTTGTTTCTGTTTTTGTTCCTCTGTTCTGGGCAAGTTAACTTTTCAAAGACACCTTGGAAAGGGAGAGCTTTTTTGTCTCTTTTTTTTCTCCCTGCCAGCTGTCACCATGAAGCCCAATTGGTAACTTTTTTATCTTAGAAATCTAGCCATCTCTGTGAAGCCCCAGCTCAAGGCCAGAGGCCTTGTTCACATATTTTGTGAAAATCTAGTAAGGCGGTGTCAAGCTAAGGGGTGGTGAATTTTCCAGCCAGTGGCCAAGTAGAACAGGGCAACACGAAAAGTGGAAGTTTATCTACATTGAACTCTTTCAGAGGGACTCTTTTGCTGAAAGACCTAATGTAAGCCTCGGTGAAGACTTCTGGAGAAGGTTATTTAAGACATATCTATGGACCTGGTACAGAGGGGGAAGACGGGGAAGGCGAGGCTGAGAGCAGCTCCGTGGATCTGAGAATGAGGAAGATGAGATATAAAAGAATAATGGAAAAGGGGTTTGGGATTTTCCTAGAACAAAACTTGAGCAGTAGAACAGGTAGAGCAGAGGTGAAGATGGGAGTGAGTATTCCAAAAAGCCTGTGAGGGACTTTAAATTCTTAGTAACCTGTTTTCAGTGATGACAAAGCAACTTTAAAGGCTATTTTTATTACATCTTGGATAGGGGTCTGAGGGCTCTTCTCAGCTGGTTTGAGCTTTGGTTTAGCTTCTTAGAGGACTTGGTGGGACCTAGTGCAGGCACAGACAGAAAAAGAGAGGAGTGAGTGAGTGGAGGGGTACCTCGGTACCTGCTACCTCAGCAAGGGGGCAATGGTCTGAGAACTGGCGGAGGTTTGGGTTTTTGATGTAGTAATTGGAGGGAAGAAATCAGGTTGCTGAGGTGGGAGTGACAGCCGAGAGTCTAGAGCAGAAGGCTGAGGGTGAGGAACTATTGGAGAAGCATAGTACAGGATGTGAGTGAAGGAGGGAAAAGCATTCCACATAGGGGAATTTTCCCCTTTTGAGCACTTGCCGAAGTTAAAAATGTCACGCAGAATTTGAGCATCTAGAGAACCCTCTGGGGGCCATAGTTTTTGGTTGTCTAATTGGTTATATGGCCAATGCTGTGTACTGAATTTGATGAGGAGTTTGGGTTCCACCAGGCAGCCCTGGTATGCTCACATCCCCATGAATTACACAAGAAGTTGGCTTTCCCCCCACACAGCCATGGCTGTTTGTGGCTTTGATAGTCCGCCGGGCATATATAGTAATCTAGGCTAACCAACCTGAATCTGGCTCGCGTTTCCGTGCATCCATAATGTTTGTTTCAATTATCTATGGTATGGAAGGGATTTAATGGAACTTTAGTGGGATCCTCTTCATTGGGGTTATCTCAATAGGAAAGACCTATACCAAGCTGAAAAATGTCTGGGTGGAGAGATAGCCACCAGGTCCCTAAGGGGGCTGTATGCGAGATAGACCATACTTCTTGTCTAGTAGGATTTCAGATCAGCCTTCACTGCTGAACAGGCTGATGAGGGTTAGGAGTACTGGTGGCCAAGGGGAGAGTCTATAGTCTTGTCCACATAGCGAATACGCAATTTGAAATGGTTACCAGTTTTTTCCAGTTTCCAACCAGAGTCTGGACACAGCGAAGGCTTGAGATGAGAGGCATGGATCCAAAAAGTGATTCTGTCTACTTTTATGGCTGTAGGTGTTATAAGTAGCACCTGGTATGTTCCTTTCCAGCGGGGTTCTAGGGATAACACCTGATGTTGTCTTATGTTGAAGAAGTCTCTTACTTGATATTGATGTGGAATCCCCTGGTCCCCAGGTTGGTAGGCAGTGGCCAGCTGTTTCCACAGTTATCACTGAGTTCTTTCAATGGCTTTAAGTCTGTCAAGCAAGGGGTGTGGAAGGGATTGTTAGGCCTTAGAGTTGGGGATTAGGTCCCTTACTGGATGATGGGCATCATAGAGAATTTCATAGGGGGTGAGGTTACACAAAGAAACTGAGGGAGTATTTCTCGCATGAAACAGTGCATAAGGCAGGAGCATAGTCCAATCTTTTATGCCGGTCTCTAAGCTTAATTTTGTTAAGGTCTCTTTAATGGTTCTATTTATTTTTTCTACCTCTCCTGAGCTCTGGGGTATATAAGCATAATGTAACTTACAATTAATCCACACCTGACTTACCTGGGCCATGAACACAAGTCCATTATTAGACCCTATTATCTTAGACAGACCGTATCTTGGAAAAATATCTTCCAGGATCTTCTTGAGAACCATTTGCGCCGTTTTTTTTTTTTTTTTCTGTGTGTGTGTGTGTGTGTGTGTGTGTGTGTGTGTGTGTGTAAGGCTTCAATCCATCCTGAGAATGTATCCACAAAGACTAGGAGATATTTAAGTCCATACCTTGCTGGCTTAATTTCAGTAATGTCCACTTCCCAGAATTGTCCTGGTCTGGTTCCTCGTAGGTGCTTTCGTCTAAGAAACTTGGAAGGGTAAGCATTAAACAATTGACTGACCCGACAGGCTTTTGTTACCAGTTCAATTATTTCCTTTTGCTGTGAGTCAGTTAGTGGAAAACTCTGTTCTTAATCCTACAGGAATGCCTGCAGTTTCTTTGAACCAAGGTGAGTGAGTTGATGTACATTTTTAACGTAGTGTAGGGCTTTCTGTAATTGCAGGCTGAGCTCAGTAAAGTTGAGGCGTTCAATGTCAGTGTCCTTAGATGTTATCTAAAACTTCCTGGTACTTAGGGGTCCATTGGAATTGGGCATCTCCCTTTAACAGCGGGTATAAAGGAGCAGCTAAGGACTCAAACCCATTTATCCATAACCTGCAAAACCCAGCAATCCCAAGAAACTCTTAGTTGTCTGCTGTAAGATGGGGTTGGTATCTGCTCAATGGTTTGTTTTCTGGGCTCAGTGAGCCATCGTTTACCGCCCCTAAGGAAATAGTCGAGGAAGATTACTTCTTGCTGGCAAATTGGGTAATTTTGGCCGAAGCTCTATACCCGAGTTGAGCAAGCTCGGATAATAGTGCTTGGGTCCCAGTTCACAGTTTTCCTTGGTGTTGGATGCCAGTAGCAGGTGATCCACATATTGAAGCTGGGTGACTTCGGGGTGTGTAGTTCAGAAATTGTTGAGATCTCTGTGAAGGGCTTCATCAAAGAGAGTGGGGGAGTTTTTGAACCCCTCTGCGAGTCTAGTCCAAGTTAGTTGACTAGACTTTCCGGTTTCTGGGTCTACCCACCCAAAAGCAAACAGCAACTGACTATCTTTATGCAGAGGCAAGCAAAAGAAAGCTTGTTTTAAGTCCAGAACAGTATACCATTTCTGCTCAGGGTTCAGAGTGCAAAGCAGATTGAACAGATTAGGTACCGTGGGGTGAATGTCCTGCACTCTGTTGTTGATCTCTCTTAGGTCTTTAACAGGGTGATAGTCCCTGGTTCCTGGCTTTTTCTTCTAATAGCAGGGGAGTGTTCCAGGCCAATTGACAGGGCCTTAGGACCCCTAAGGCCAGATATTTCTGAATATAGGGCCTTATCCCATCTTTAGCTTTTTATGCTTAGAAGATATTATTTGACATTGATTGGGGAGGCTGAGGTTTTTAACTCCACTGTTATTGGAGGTTGTTTCACGGCCAGGCCTAACACAGCAGTTTTTGCCCAGGCATCTCGGTAATCTGTTATCCATTTCTGGGGTAGCTTGCCTGTTTGATCAGTCTTGGGGGGTGTGAAGAGTGGACGTTCATCTTCTACTAATATAGTTAAAGCCGTGACTATAGGAGTTTTTACTGAAGGATTTAGAAATTTCATTTGGGGGCCTTCAGGGTTAAAAGTTATTTTGGCCCAGAGCTTGGTGAGCAGATCTCTGCCCATCAATGGGTGCGGGCATTCTGGGATTACTAGGAAGGAGTGATGGATTTTTCCTTTCCCCAGGTCCATGGTCCTCTTAGTAGTCTAAGCCCGATATTTACTGCCATTAGCCCTTTGAACTACAGACCTTTTATTTGATAGACGGCCCAATGGGGCCTTAAGGGCTGAGTATACTGCTCCTGTATTCACTTCAAAGTTTACTGGGGTCCCCTACACTTCAAATGTTACCCTGAGCTAGGGGAAAGAATCTGAGCCTCAACTTTCTTAGTCATCCCCCAGAGTCAGAATGGCTGGCTGGCGTGTCTGTCTCTTTATAGGGCACTCTTTGGCCCAGTGTCCTTTTTTTTTTACAGTAGGCACATTGATCTGAGGCCAGGGGTGGCCTGTGGCATGGGCCCAGGTATCGCTTCCTGTCACCTTATGTCTTAATTTCTGGCCTCTTTCTTGTTGTGACCAGGATCTTAGTCAATGCCTTAGTCTTTCTTTTGCTTCTCTCATCCTCCCTCTGCTCCCTTTCTTTTTCCCTGTTTCTCTCTTATAATATACTTTTTCGGCTTCTCTGACTAAATCTCTCTTTTAACTTTTTTTTTAATATCCATGGCAGCTTCAACAATTAAGGCCATCGTGACAGATGCCTTTTGATCTGCTGCCTGAGGATCGAAAGGAGTATATCTCTTATATGCCTCCATAATTCTCTCTAGAAACATAGAGGAAGATTCATCAGGCCTTTTAATAATTTCTCTTAGCATGGCCAAATTAGTTGGTCACCTAGCGGCCCCTTGGATACCCACTATTAGAGCCTCGCAATAATTGGACAGATGCTCCCTATCTTCAAAGGTGTTGGGGTCCCAGTTGGATTGGTTAAAGGGGAAGGCAGCTTTTATTATGTTGGGAAGTTGTGTTGGTCGCCCATCAGGTCCGAGGATATTTTTTTCTAGCTTCCAGGAGGTTTTTCTCTCATTCCTCTGTCATGAAGAGAGTCCCTAGGAGTTGTTGGCAGTCATTCCAAGTAGGCAGGTGTGAAAACGTTGGCGAGTTCTCTGAGTTTTTTTAGCCGGGCCAGCTTCCTCCAGGGAAGGAGGCGCTGTGTGTGTCATGGGACAGTCATCTGGAGGGCGCTGGGCCATTCTGGCTTCCTCGAATGGTGGAGAGGCTGAGTCAGCAGCAGGGGAATTACTTACAGGGTTTTGGGGGTTGGGGGACAAGGGCAGAGGATAAGGACGAGTAGAGTCTTGAGACTCAGGGAGAACAGAGGGTGGAGTTTGAGGAACAGAGAGTTTGAGAGATAGAATCATAGGGGAAGGAGTAGGAGTGGGTGCAGGGACAAGGAAAGGCTTCACCCATGGAGGAGGAGATTTGCAGAGGTCCTGACAAGTTAAGATATATGGCTCTTGATCTGGATGTCTATGTGGCCCTGGCTGAAAGACAATATCTCAGATTTTTCAAATTAGTGCGAAGTAGAAACATCCTTCTAGAGGCCATCTGACTACAAAGGTGGGTTATTCTGAGACACAGAATCTGCCAGGTCTGGTGTTTTAATGAAAAAGAAAGATTCTGAGCCCTTAAGCAGACTTTGGTCCAGTGATTAAGGGTCAGGGACAGAGGCATTGAAGTGCTCTGTCCCATAATGAAATATACACAGACAGTGAAAGCAACAACACACGACACAGACAAGACAAGACAATAAAGACAGGCAATGGACGTCCAATACTGAGACCAGGACTGAGTAGCCGGCAAAACCTGATGGGCTGGCAATTCCGAATCTGAAAGAAAATATCACTGAGTCGAGGAGACTATGGTTCCTCGATTTCCCGAGTCCATCCCCCAGGGACATGGCCTGTGGCTCTGTGACATGTGTGTCAGCCACCGTGGGAGAGAGCTCACGCTCTTTACCAATAGCCATTTTGTCAAACCCTAACCTGAATCCTGAAACCAGAAAGAGGGGCCTTATTTACCCCCAGAGCATCCCGTTGGGGGTCTTTCATCTGCAGCTGCCGGATCTCGCTGGGGCCACCAGAAGTAAAGGTCGGGTGAGCATCGATGAAAGAGACCACCAAGAGACTGTCTAATGCAACAGCAAAGGGTTTATTGGGAGTCCGGCATGCAAGGGCTCAGAGCTCGCTTGAATAGAGCAGAGAGCCCTGAGAACAGCTTAAGAAGTGCTTATATATTTTCCTTGGAGAGGGCAGGGAGGGAAGTTTATTGATGGGTAAGGGCGAGTGGGCGGTTTGCGTGCAAATGGTTGATGGAGTATATTCTGCAGTTTGGCAGTTGGGGGCAGCACATTCTGGGAACAAGAAGAGCAAACAGTTCTCAAGATTTCAACAGTGTTTTATTAAGCATACAGAAAAACAGGAAGTGACAAGTACCTATTTTATTAACCTTTCAATATAAGTATGAAAACAGAAATCTAGGTTAGATTTAAAGCCCAGAAGTTCATTTGGCCCTTGATTGGTATACTTAGCTTTGAATTACGTTCCGTAGAGATGTCCCAGAAATATGGATATACAATGACACAGGACCTTGTACCTTCTCAGAGGTCAGTTCCAAAACACAGTCTCTAAGGGGAATCACACCAAAGTTCAAGACAAGATGGGCTCAATTATCTCTACCAACCGCCACACAAATGACCACAATTAAAACCAAAACACTCCCAAATGGCACTCATCTTCTTCCAAATAGACACTCATCATAACTTCTGGCAGGAGGATTCCATGAGAGGCGCAGCACAAGACAGTGTCCCAAATAATCTCCCTTTCCCCTCATTTGCCAAAAGTCAGAGTGGCCTGGACACCCTTCCTGTGAACCAGGAGTGATCAAATATGCCTGCCATTAATGCAGCTCTGTTCTTCAATTTGAGGCCTACTGACGGTGGGGTTTAGATTCTTTATTTGAATTGGATTCATAAGAAAACCCAAGAACCTATGGGCTAGCATCTGCAGGGCTTTGAAGAACTCAATTGACCCAATGGATCCCTTTTCTCACTTGATTGAGGTCAGGAACCTTACAGAGGAATGCGAGAGACTTCATCAACAATGACTGATTTTTTGGCCATTTTGATTTTGGATCCACACATGGGATCTTTCTTTAGATCCATCAGGTGCTGATAATCTAAGTCACAGGCTCACACAGAACCAAGAGGCTGATTCAGACACATCCCTTTACAATGCATTTAAGCAAAGAACCACAGGTGATGCCCATTCATTTCCATTTGAAAACTGTTTTCTTCAGGCTTCACAAAAGCGTGGCCTGAGGCAAAGACCTTCCTGACATTAAGGGCAACAGAACAATAGGTAATCAAAAGGCCCTTCGCAGGGTTTCTACTGAGACTTTCTAGGTCACAGTGATATCTGACTTTTCTGAGATGCTTGCCATTCTCTTCAGCTATCCAGTACATGTCCATGTCACAGTGCTTGGAGGTGGTACATATCCTGGATGCAAATGCATGAACCTATTCTGGAGAGTGGCTAGATTTCAGGAAGAAAACAGGAACTTAGGAAAATAGCAGGTGTTGCCCATCGATAAGGCAAGCCCTAGTGCATTCATAAATTGGGCAGGATGAATGCTGGGAAGCTTTCTACTTTACAGGAAACATCCATTGATGCATTCTCTTTTCTAATGTCTACAAGCACGGACACAGTGGGATACACAGACATAGAAACACTCGCCTTGTGAAACAACTTACTAGAAACAGTTCACTCCAAACCAAACAAACCGACTTTCCTGCCTATTCTCAGAACATGAGACAAAACCACAAACACACATCCACACCCACAAAGGCACCTCCTTCCCCAAGTAGGTCTCTCACTCTCCAGAGTATCCTCTTACTGCTGGGCCATACTATGTTCCCCCGATATGGCGTTTCTTGTCTCAGATCTGGTCTCCTTGTCCAACTCTGTGAAGTGGTCAGGAGCCAGCTGTGAGCCACTACCTACTGTTTCAGGAAAGGCCCCTCTTCAGAGAACTCCTGGCATTTGGCCATCCTCACATCAGTAGGTACCAAGAAAGACTGACTCTGTCCTTGCTAAATCAAAGCAAGTGAGACACTGGGACTGGGACTTAGACTGACTCTGTGTGCCTGGCTTCCTGGATCCCAAGTTCAGAGAGTTCCATTACCAAGGGATTGAAGTGAGGTCACATCCTTCAGGAACTGAATGAGGTCACTGCCTTGGCAACCACTTTGTCCAAACAGTTGCTTTCAAGCGTACCATGAGAAGGAGGCTTACCCTATTTTCTGTGGCACTTTCACAAATTAGAATGGTATATCAACCATAGGCACCAAGGAACCGCTCTCCACACAGGCCTGATTTGGTCCATCTTCTTTATATTTGGAAGAGAGCCTTTAGTCCAGGGAGCACTGCAGTGAACCTCTGCACTAAAACTATTAGCAAGCACCTGATGGAGGACGCCTCCATAGGTAAGTGGCTCCTTTATAACATCTGATATCTGGTTAAGGGAGCTCTCTTCTGATGACAGAGATGTGGCACGGGGAGGCTCACATATACTTCTGTCCAGGACAGTAACGAGAATCTTTCTGTCCACTGTTCTGTTCTGTAGGGAATTCCTCTGGAACTGTAGAGAGGTGCCGACGGGCACGCATGCGCTCCTACCCTGGAGCTTTAGCAAGATGTTGCACTCTTCCCCTGTTTCTGTGTTTAGGCACTGGGTTTCTGTTTTTTTGTGTTCTGTGTTCTATTTTTTGGTTTTTTGTTTGTTTGTTTTTGTTCGTTTTGTTGTGTGATTTTGGTGGTAAAAACTTAAGTATATTGGACATGAAAATCAGAAATAAAGAGATTAAGCCTGACACCCCTTTGGACTGTGTTTTAAGGAACTGCAATGAACTTTATCCCCCATTGTAAAGCAGGATGATAGAAGCCCCTAGCTGGCTGCCTGGAGCACACCCATTGCAGAGGGCTATGCCTTCTGGGGACCTAAGAACTGAGTATCTCCCAGGTTAACAAGTGAAACTCCTTTAAAACCCCTTGTCCCTCCAGATAAAGAGAGTCACAACTTTGGCAGAGTCCCCTGTGTTTCTCCTTTGTTAGCCAAGCAATAAAACTCCTTTTTTCTTTTTCTCAAAACCCAGTCCTCATTATTAAATTTGTATTAATTGGCTTCAAGGTCAGGAACCAAACTTTAAGTTACAAATCTTGTACCCACCCTCCGCCCCTGAACTTTGTGAGAGCTATCTACTGAAATGTTAGGAGATAGAGCATGCTTGATGTGGAACTGAATCAGAGGAGCTAATCCTGTATGTAAAAGGGGAAACTGAGGGACTCCCAGCAGCTGCCAAAGCCCTGTTGATTCAGGGAATTACCTCCTTCCTTCCCTGCACTGTAAGGATTATGCCACCTCTGTCTTGTTAAAAAAAGAGAAAAAGAAAAAGGTGACACTAAATGCAGTAAAGTCACCATGGAGACACTTTATTTTACATTTCAGGTTGCCCTTCTGTGAAAACATCTGGTCCCCTTGTGGGGACATCTATGGTGCCACTGCTGTAGGAGATTTTTCTCTTATCTGCTCTGGTTTAAAGGGTTCTGTCTGACAGCCATAGTCTGGACCTCCTTTCTGTCTGTATTGTGTCTTTGTTTCTGGCCCTTTAAGGCATCTGCAATAATGTGTTGATATTATAAATTGTTTTTGGGGAATGATCTTAGCTGAATGTGTGTCTAAATGATGATGTTTTATTTTAACAATCTGGTAACTGAATGGGTTTTTGAAGCATTGCACAATCTTGCAGTAAAAAGTCGGGTTTATGTAATTGTTTAGTTTATGATTTCAGATAATTCATGCCAGAGAACTTAAATACTTAGGATGGATAACTGAAGAACTCTACTTCCAAGTTGGCAAGAAACTTCCCAATCATACGGTCTTTTTTTTTTTTTCACCAATTTTGAATTGGGTAGCCTGGGAAAATGTCACTGTGTGTACCAGTGCATTAATTTGGACATAAATAGTAAATCATAGTATGGTGTCTGTTGACAAAACAAGATGTAAAGATATAAAATTTTGTGAATTGTATCTTAAACTTGTATCATAATTTTCAACATCTGAACCTGAAAATTATGGTTAAAATGCCTTAGTCCTGAGATGTCTGTTCAGAATAGCAGTTTTTTTGCTGCTCCTTCCAGACCTCAGCCATGACTTATGTTGAAATGCAAATGAAAGAAGCCTGCAAGCTTTGTAGGAGAGTGATTTGAGGTCTAAGGGAAAAAAAGGTAAATTGTATGTTATTTACTAATTACTGGCAAGTCATTTTTTCTAGGACTCTTATTTTTTTTCTTAGATACTTTATGTTTTTTGACCTCATGATTTTGAGCATACAGACCTAGGTTAAAGTTTTTCTGATCAGTTCTATCTTTGACCAACTGTGGACTTTTTGAAACATTGCAATAAAGATTTCAACTACGAAAAGCTACAAGGCCTTTACTATTATTATGTGTGCACAAATTGTTATGTGTTGTATGTCTATATATACATATGTCCGTATATCATATATATGATACACAAATTAACATATATAAGGAGCGCTCATAAAAAAATAGCACTCGTAAAAACAAATTTTAAAAAAGTGCATCCAAAGATCTTTAATTCACGTGATTTAAATGTTTCAATTTAAATTGGATAAAGAGATAAAAACAAATGTCTTTAAATTTAAGCTTACAAAGTTTTCTAGGTGTTCAAACATCTAACAAAATATTAACATCTACAAAATGTCTAATATGCCTTGGCTCTAGTACCTTTCCTTCAACATAAAAATGGTTTACACTGTTCAATACATTTCTCTAACTTTTTGATAAAAAAGTAAAGTAAATTTGATATGGGATTACTCATTCATGAGTACTTTTGTTACATATCTGATTGATTTACTAAGATCTGTATTTTATTTAGTAAACTCTGTATAAGATTGTAAAAATCAGTCATGTGTTAATGAGACAAAAATTTCTTAAAACATAAGTTTACCCATAACATTGAGTTTATTAAGATTTATGTTTTCTAGAGCAAGCAACCATAAAAATTAAACAACTGATTAAATAAAAACTGTTATTTTAGAGCACTGTACTGCCATTTCTTTAAAAGCCAAACTTGATTAATGTAGAAACATAAATGTAATTGTTATGCTATTAATGTTTTCATATCTTACAGGTATGCAAGTCTGTAAGGTAGAAACGTTTAAAGAGTATTATATCAAGCTGGTGCTCTGAAGTTGTGTGGTAAAAAATATATTGTGGATTTATTTACCTGTTATCAATAAGATATGTAAATTTTTATGTTACTTTTTACATTGGGGAACAATTTAAATGTATTTTTAAGTTAATTAGAGCCTAATCTTTGTAAAGGTTAAAAACTTTCAGCCTTTCTTTAATTCATGTTTTAAATGTGATATCATATGGTGTTAGCTAATGTTCATGTGACCTCAAACAATTTATTTAAACATTGTCAAATGATATTTAAAAATAAAGATCAGCTTTAGAACTAAAATAGTTAAGATTTATAAAGAGCCCTGCCTTACCTGAGAAAAGGCTCTGTGTCCCATCTTACTACATGTGAGAATGACTATGAAACCATTAGGTCAGATAATATTTCTTTAAAGTTATGTTAAAAAGTTTTTTTATTGTCAATATTCCTAGGATCTCAAACAGGGGATATAATGTATAATTCAGCCAAAAATTTCAGGGAAGATATTACACGAACTAAGTATTTTTACTTTTGTTAATTTTAGTTTGAAATTTTCTTATAAGTGATCTAAAGATTCCCTGTTAGTGTTTTACAAATGTGTTGCTTTAAGAACACAACATGGGTTTATTCAAGATAATAAGTCATCAACTACAATACAGACAGAATAATACAGATCCCAATTAATAAAAAGGTAATTATAAAGTTATAGACATTAAAGCCCAGTACTCTTAATGTAAGGCTGATAAAATTTATTTGCTGGATTTTTAAGATTAGGATTTAAAATGAATGTTAAATGAAAAGGGCCAAGAAAACCAATATTTGGCTCTTGTCCTCTGAGTCAGTCTGAATCCAGGGAACAGGGGACTTCTCTAAAGAGCTTTGCAACTCTGAGCCACACAACCTCCTGATCAGGGAGATTAATGAGACCACTGGAGAACAGAAAGCCAATCAGTGCATTTGTTACAAAGAGGAGAGTCATCATAGAAAGGAGACATCCATGATGCTTCTGAGGGAAGTCAAATGGTCAAGCAAGACCTGGACCCACCTAGCGCAAATGGCACTAGCAGAACTGAGAATCTCTTCTCAAGTTTCCCCAGAATTGATTCCCACAAAAGCTCAGCTGACTGTTAACAATAGATAGAAACAAAAGTCAGTTTGACTGCTTCATCTTAAACACTTAGCAAAGACAGTTAAGACCAAAATAAAGCCACTCCTGGGCATTTTAAATAATAATAATAATAATAAAAATAATAATAATAATAATAATAATAATAATAATAATAATAATAATAAAATTTTAAGGTATGCACTTTATCTTATCCTCCCAAAATAAGTAAGACTGGAGGCTACAAAGAAGGATTCTCACACAGGAATGCCTAATACTTATAAAAAGAGACTATCAAGAATAGCTGCCACAGGCAGAAGTTTTCAGTTTAAGACCTACAGATATTCCTAACCTACACAGGTAGGCTTGGTGTTTGCTAGTACGATTATCCAGCCCTGAGTAACAGAATTAAAGGTTTCTCTATTAGACGCAGAGGTCATACTAGTAAAAGGATTTTTACAAGATCAGATGACATTAAATTATTAAACTGTGTCTTATTGGGAGGGCCAACTGTAACACTTAAAGTTAAATATTAAGTTGACAGTCCTGATAATTGGGGATATTAAAGACTGGTGAGGGAATTTCTATACAGTGACATGTTCCAGCTGCTGCAACATTTATTCAGTACTCATGGTTTTTGTTTCACTCATAGAAGAATCCATTCACAGATGACTTTACAACCTGTTCTTCCCCAACCTGACTTCAAACCGAACTGACTTCTAAAGGGCAACTCATGTCTCTCAACTGACTTCTAATAGGCAACTCGTGTCCCTCACGACGAGCCCACTCACGTCACCCTGTCTCAGGACAGAAGAAGAAAAAATTAGTGATGCCACTCTTTTTACAACAATGGAGAGAAAGATAAATAGACTATCAATATAAATAATTAATTAAGTCAGGTAAAATCAGGGAGATCAGTTTTGGGTGAGTTGTAAAAATTTGGAGACTCTTATCTGAGGGATTAAAATTTCCTCAGTGCTCTTCCCATAATCTATCAAAGATTTGAAAGGGACACAGAGAAAAGGGGGAAATTGTAGACCCAACCTGATCTTTTATTAAAATTGGGAGCCATCATGCCACAAAGCCATGAAAAGATAATTTTGGCTTTACCATAAATTACTTCAAATTCTGAACCTGCGTGGAATGCCTGCCCACGCCTTGAACTCACGCATGCCCAGCTCTCTGACCAGATAGCAGCCCTCTCTGAAACTTTAGTGACACATCATAAATATTTGCCTTCTCTGGCCAGACAACAACCCTCTCTGAGGCTCTAATGGTCCTCATGAATTCTGATGTAGGGACAGCAAAAAAATTGTAAACTACCTTTAATGTGATGTTTATCAGAGTTCTGTTATCTGTAACCCCCCTTTTGTGTAACTTTCTGGGCTATAAAACTGGGCTGTAGGAAAGCTGGGGATGCTGTCTTGTTCCCACCATTTTGGGAGGGAGAGGCAGCACGGCCGGTGGAAATAATAAGCTTAATTTTATTTGATTTTAATTTGAGTCAGTGGTCTTTTCTAGCGTCCTGGTCTAACAGGTAAACACTCCAAAGACTTGGAGCTCTGCCGGCCTAAAGACTTCTTGAGAAACTTCCTCTGAGGTTGGGCACTTGAAATATATGTTGTTGTAAGGAGATTTAGCTTCCTTTCTAGTGACACCATAAAAGCTGGGTCTGCATCTACGTGACCTGGAGGACATGGTTTCTTGTATTCTAATGAACATGAGGCAGCAGTGCTGAATTTTGTATTTGTAGGTAAACTGTGGCCACTTGGTGCTAAGTGTCTCCCCGTGTGAACTGTGAAGCCATTTGGTCATCCTCCACTTTTCGTGGTGTTTCTTGCTGCTGCACTGGGAGTTTGGTATTTGCTTCATGAAATACAACGAGTTCAACTGGGACCCAGTATTGGAGGGAGTTCTGTCACTTGTGGTGACAGAGAATGCACCAACCAGGCTTCTATCTCACAAAGCTTGCCCATTTGTCCATAGAAATCTGACTCTGAGCTTTGCCCAGAAACCTCTCCATGTAACAAGAAGGGTCTGCTGGCTGCACCATATCAGTCACAATCCATTTTCAAGGCAATGGAAAATCCTCCTGGCCACACCACAGATGTATTATCACACACCTGCCCACCACTGCAAAAGGCCCACTACTCAGCAGGGTCCAACTTACTGGCATCTTTGTTCTACACCATTTTCATGAAACCCCGTCAATCATGGCATTCTCTTGTACACTCATGATCAGGAAAAAGACATCCAAAGGTTCTCCAGTGCCACCTGGTTAAGGGAATTTCAAAAATTTTATTGTATTTATTTAGCCATTTTTCATGGATGAAGTTGGAGGCATTGTGGGTTTCAGTTCATTCAGGAACCATTAAATGGTGAGGAAACTCATTTCAATGAAATCTCTGGAGAAATCTCACAGGCAAGTCATCCCATAGAGTTGTCAAAAGGTCACATGAAGCCAGGCCCATTGAGGTCTTCAATGTGACGTCCATGGGTGTTCTGACTGTCAACTATGGCTGCCAAATCTTTCAGAATAAAATCATGTGATATCTTAGCTGAGATTCCAAGGCTCTGTGGAAAGTCACCCTTCTTTTTTGATCTCAGTTTCCAAGGGGAAATCCAATGCGTGGCCTCCTAAAATCTGAACACAGTTCATGGCAATATTTCTCTGAGATCAGTTCCAGAACTCAGACTCTAAGGGGAATCACACCAGAGTTCAAGCCCAGGTAGACCCTGTCATCACTTCCAAGCACTACACAAATGACCACAATTAAAACCAAAACACTCCCACAAGGCCCTCATCTTCTTCCATATAGACACTCATCATAACCTGTGGCTGGAGGTTTCCATGAGGGGCTCAGCCCAAGACAGTGTACAAAATAAACTCCCTTGCCCCTAATTTGCCTAAAGTCAGGGTTGCCTGGACACCCTTCCTGAGAACCAGGAGTGATCAAATAAGCCTGCCATAAATACTGCTCTGCTTCTCCAATTTGAGGCCTACTGACTCTCGGGTATAGACTCTTTATGTGAATTGGAGTCATGAGGAAACCCAAGCACATATGGGCTATCATCTGCAGGGTTTTGAGAACTCATTTGACACAAAGGATCCCTATTTTCACTTGATGGAGGTTAGGAACGTTACAGAGGAAGGCGAGAGACTTCATCCACAATGACTGCTTTTTTGGTCATTTTGGTTTTGGAAGCACACGTGGGAACTTTCTTTAGATCCATCAGGTGCTGAGAATCTATGCAACAGCCTCACACATGGCCAAGAGTCTGATGCAGACACATTCCTTTCCAAAGCAATTAAGCAAAGAGCAACAGGTGATGCCCATTAATTATCCTTGAAAACTGTTTCCTTCAGGCTTCACAAAGGAGTGGCCTGAGGCAAAGACCTTTCTGACATTCAGGGCAACAGAACAATAGGTAAGCAAATGGCCCATTGCAGGGTTTCTCGAATGATATCTGAGTTTTCTGAGATGATCCCATTCCCTTCAGCTATCCAGTACATGGGCATGTCACAGAGCTTGGAGGTGGTACATATCGTGGACACAAAACCCTGAACCTATTCTGGAGAGTGGCCAGAATTCAAGAAGACATACAGGAACTTAGGAAGATAGTAGTTGTTGCCCATCCATTAGGCAAGCCACAGTCCATTCATAAATTGGGCAGGATGAATGCTGTGAAGTTTTCTACTAGACAGGACACATCCATTGATGCATTCTCTTTTCTAATGTCTACAACCACGGACACAGTGGGATAAACAGACATAGAAACACTCGCATTGTCAAAAGACTTACTAGAAACAGTCCACTCCAAATCAAACAAACCGACTTTCCTATATATTCTCAGATCATGAGACAAAACCACAAACTCACACGCACACCCACAAAGTCAACTCCTTCCCCCAAGTAGGTCTGTGACTATCCGGAGTGTCCTCTGACTGATGGGACATACTACGTTTCCCCGAAATGGGCTGTCCTATGTCATATCTGGTCTCCTTGGCCAACACTGTGAAGTTGTCAGGTGCCAGTAGTGAGACACTACCTGCTTTCTCAGGAAAGGCCCCTCTTCAGAGCTCTCCTGGAATTTGGCCATCCTCACATCAGTAGTTACACAGAAAGACCGATTCTGTCCTTGGTAAATCCAAACATGTGTGGACACTGGGACTGGGACAGGGAATGACTCTGGGTGCCTGGCTTCCTGGATCCCAAGTTCAGAGAGTTCCATCACCAAGAAAGTTATATAGGTCACTTCCTTCAGGAACTGAATGAGGTCACTGCCTTGGCAACATCTTTGTCCTAACAGTTGCTTCCAAGTGTCCCAATAGATGGAGGCTGCCCCTACTTCCTGTGACACTTTCACAAGTAAGAATGGTATATCAAACATAGGCACCCGTAAACAGCTCTCCACACAGGCCTGGTTTGGTCCATCTTCTCTACATTAAGAAGAGAGAGACTGCTTCAGACACACCCCTTCATCCTGACCTGTTTTTTTTTTTTTTTTTTTTTTTTTGTCATGAAAGATGACTTTCGCTCTCTCAGGTCCTTCATAGCTTTCTATATCTTCCCCAGGGTTCACTTCTGCATGGACCTTTGAGGTTCTCAGCAGGTGGAAGATCTCTTACATTTCTATATAAGACCAACTTTGTCCTTGCTTTTCTGTAAAGTTAGGTTGAGGAAACAAAGTATGGTTAGGGTTAATAACATGATTGATTTGGGTTAGGAATCATTCTGCTGCATGAATAATGGTATTGGGAACCTGCAATATTTATAAGGATATATAGAGGTGAAATATATGTATGAAAACACAAATCTAGGTAAGATTTGAAGCCCAAAAGGGCATTGGATCCTTGATTGGGATACTTTACTCTGAATTATGTTGTGCACATGTGTCTCAGATAAATCTATACATAATGGCATAGGACCTTGTACCTTGGATAATTGAATGTCGAAGAGAACATCCAGTCAAAAAAGGATAGTTGGTAGGATTAGGAAGATACTTGATAGGATTAGAAAAAAGAGTCAGTATAGGATTTGGAAAAAAAGTTCTTTAGCTATAGGGTTTCAGGTAGACAGAAAATGTAAATGTCAGCACATTTGAAGAGTCAGTCACAATGATGAACTGGGGAAAATATGTAGGAAAGCAGATATCATTAGAGACATTAGGAAATCAGGCAAATGATGAAGTGATTGATAGGATTAGACATTTTCAACAGGCTTGAGGTTGAATACATAATCTTAGGAAGAAACAAATATGTAGTTACCAATAGGATTGACATTTGAGAGCATTAGGCAACATGGACATGGGTGATTTTCATAATCCATACTCACATTCCATTTAGGCTTTGGTACAATTGTAAGTGTGACTTTGCATTTTGTGGCCAGAATATTACTGTGATAAAATGTATATGTAGATAAGGTGACATGAGTATTTCTTGCACCATTTCTGGGAGCAATATTTAGAAGCGATATAAATTAGTATTGGGGGCACAAATAGGTGTACCATGTGTGAATATATAATATAACTGATTCCAACTTTAGAAATTGGAATAAATTGATATCTGAAAATACACAGTAAATGTTATATTGATATACATACATTCATTCCAACAAGTTATACATCTAATGGTAATATTAGGGTTGTGGTTTATCATAAAGTGTGTGAGTTTTGCTTCAAAATTGATTATGGAAATCGAAAATAATGTGTTTGGAAAGAAGTCTCATGAAATGACCAGTCAAAAGCAAGGAGGAATACATGTGTACTGAAGCAGGAAGTGATTGAATGTGTTTCAAATGTCTTTAAATTTGTGAACTTATGGATGAAATGTTTATACTATGATGTACAAAAACTGAAGAAATAGTAATGTACCAGTGTTAAATAAAATGAACATCAAAATACACATCATGCCCCATTGGAATCTACATGCATTGATGTTAAATTGGGTCAGTTACTGTAGAAATATAAGGATTTGTTTGCACCATTCAGTGAAGTGAGTTTTCAGTACTAGAAAACAAATATGTATTTCAGGTGGATGAATATTTCTGAAAATAATCGTATGAAAATTTGATTATAAAACCACATACATGAGCATGAGTGAATTATTAAGGGAGTGTATAATAAGACACATATATTTTATATTTGGAAATATATATATATATATATATATATATATATATATATATATATATATATATATATATCACACAGAGAAACATTAGGAAGTAGCAATATATATGCCAATCAAAATTCATCGTGAAATATATATCATCCACCGATCCAAAAATATTAATTTTACTGAACATGGATTTATGTATAATGTTGTTCAACTAAAAATCTCACTCATAGTTTGAATTTTCAGTTCCAAAAGCGTTTAGGAGGGGTGATCTCTTCTCATACTTTGTTTCTGAGAAGTTAGCCAAATCACAAAAATGTACGTGTGATACCAGGTATGATTTTATATGTGCATATAAAAATACATGTGCTGAATTGGCTACAGAAAAAAGGAGACAGAAATTCACATATGTGTTAACTTTAAAAACACATGGAGTACTATTTCAACAAACAATTGACAAGATTTATAACTCCTACACTATATCATGCAAAAGGCAAGACCAACTATACACCATGCCTCCTCTGAACTGCTTGTATTAATATTATGTTTGGGTTATTTGTCTCCATCATGTTAGGATTAGTAGTCAGAGTCTATTAGGGTATGGGTTACTGACAGGGATTCAGTATTTCAAATGGAAAATTGGAAAATGAATCCAATGTGTATGTAAATATGTGCTACACAAAAATCTTCCCACTCTCATCCAGAACAATACCTTGACAACACCCTCACCCCATGTAAGACACAATTAGAGGAGAAGAGTTAGAAAATCCATGAATACATATCTGGAATGGAATGCGATCAGGAGTTCACAACCTTGGAAGTGTTAGAGGAGTTTCCAAAAGTAAGGGACAGGGTAAACACTTCAAAAACATGGAGGTCTGTTGTCCTAGAGACTTCTTGAGATACTGCCTGTGAGGTTGGGCACTTGAAATATATGTTGTTGTCACGTGCTTTAGCTTCCTTTCTAGTGAAACCATAAACCTGGGTCTGCATCTATGTGACCTGGAGGACATGGTTTCTTATTATCCATCCGTGGGTGGGCCCCTTGCTTAAGAGCTCTGGCTACTGGACAAATTTTACACAAAGAAGCCTCTAATCTGACTTTTGGGGCCCCTTGAACTATCTACTCCCCACATCACTTGAAAGATCTTTTACCTTAAAAGGGCCTTCAAACCCTCCCTACATCCAGAGTTCTGTCTCTCCTCACATCCTTTCTGGAAAACCCTAATATTATTTTCCTCCCCTGCTCTGCACTGAACCCTGCCTCACTGCTCCCAATGACTCCCATGTCTCACACACCAACTCATGATTGCTTGGAAAACTTAGATGATTTCCTCCCCTGTCATTCTTCCATTTCTGAGAGACCACTCACCAAGCCTGACCTTATCTGGTTTACTGACAGCAGTTCCTTTAGGCAGAATGGAACTCATTACTCTGGATACGCTGTATTTTCAGCCACTGAGATTATAGAGGCCAAAGTTTTGCCTTCAGGAACTACAGACCAGCAGGCTGATTTTATAGCATCCACTCGTGCCTGCCTTCTAGCACAAGGCAAATCCCTCACCCTCTAAACTGATTCAAAATATGTCTTCCATATCTTATTATCCCATGCTGCAATTTGAAAGAAGCGAGGCCTACTTACCACCAAAGGTAATGCGATCACTAATTCAGCTCTTATAACCAATCTGATAGAGGCCTCCCACTTACCCACCCAGTTGGGAGATGTCCATTGTAGGTCCCATCAGAAGGACGGCTCTCTTATCACTGAGGGCAATGCCAAAGCTGACCAGGTGGCACGAATGGCTGCTACCACTTCCAATCATGGCCCCCATGGTGGACATATAATGGCCAATTTAGACAGCTCATCTGAAGCCCCTACTTCTTTCAGTAAGAACAAGCATCTTTTCAAGTTCCTTCATACTCTATTCCTTTCCAATTCTCAGTCTTTGACCCTCTTTTTACAGAGTTTCTTCTTTCTCACTCCCTCTGACAAGCCATGCTACAGAATATAGCCTCTAATTGTCAGATCTGTCAGCGGACCAACCCTCATACTCCTTTAAGGCCCAAATGTTTCCCTTCCCAACAAGCCCGGGGACACATTCCCTCTGCTGACTGGCAGGTAGACTTCACCAACATGCCCACAGTATGGCACACTAAATACCTCCTTGTCTTTGTGGACACTTTCTCTGGTTTGGTTGAGGCATTTCCCACTTCCAATAAAAATGCTTCCACTGTAGCTTCAATCTTACTGACAGACATCATCCCCAGGTTTGGTATGCCCACTTCCCTACAATATGACAATGGCCCTGAGTTTACTTCTAGGATCACACAAAAGGTCTCTCAAGCCCTCTCCTTCAAGTGGCATTTCAACTGTCCATATTTCCCCCAGGCTTCAGGGAATGCGGAAAGGGTAAATCGTACTCTAAAGGAAGTCCTTACCAAATTGAAAATGGAATTAAACATAGACTGGGTCAAACTCCTTCCCTTGGCTTTGCTTCGAATCAGAGCTCTCCCTAAGAAACCATCTTTACTGTCTCCTTTTGAGATAATGTATGAAAGACATCTTATAACCCCTGCCTTGGTCATTTCACAAGGACCTCTCACCCGAGATTTGTCTTTGACTCTCTTGCTTCATCTCCGCTCGGAACTCTGGAAATATCAGGACTGGCTTCTTCCGGACCCAGTCTCCTCTCCAAACACTCCTCCCTTAACACCTGTTAGTCTAGTCAATTATAATACCCCAGAGGAGAAAGGGACTCTTGCCCCAAAATGGGAAGGCCCCTATCCTTTCATTCTCTGTAGCCCCACCGCCGCCAAACTCTCCTTACCAGACAACCGTCTCACTCCCTGGAATCACATGTCTAGGTTGAAGCCACATCAACAGGAGGCCCCACATGCTGACGACAGGGCCACCCCAGAGGAACTCCAAGAATCACCTCCTGAACCTCCCCTTTACTCCTGCTCTCCACACCCATCTCACCCATTTAATTTGCGGCTCACACGGTTTTCCTTGCAGCCCAATTCCTCTTAAAGAAGGCACAATGAGCTCTCCCAACACCCTAGTCTTCTCTAACTGCTTGTTTTTTGTGCTCTGCTTATTTTCTGTGCTCTGTCAGGACTGGTCTTTACCCTCCTCACCTACCATGCATTTATTCACTCTTCGGGAACGATACTCAGAACATGGCATGCAGAAGGTCCGCGGAGTGGATGCAACTACTTGCTTCATCCACAACTGCACCTCTATTTTCCTAAAATTGTCACCTTCAAGGACCTTCGTCCCTGGTAGCTGGAACTGGCCTTTCATTTGCTTCCTTTTTAATCAAACCAAAGACTATTGTCATTGGTGGCCTGAGATATATAATGGGTGCCCCTATTGGTCATGCAGGTTCCATGATGAACGTGGTAGCTATCCTTACCACTCACTCGGTTACCCTGAAGGGTGGACTTCTAGTTACATAAAGTGGCATAAAGGCTCTTCATCCAATAACAATGGATGGTATACTTTAGATAAACCTGACCCCAAGGCCAAACGTTGGGGCTATGTTGAGTTTGCTGTCTATGCTCAGACAACCTCAGTCAGACCCACAGGGTGGATGACTATTGGCTGCACCCTGATTACGCCACCTAAGGCAACCATCCAGGTAGTCGAACACATTAAGGACTCAGAATCAAAACTTCGAGATCGTATCCATAGCTCATCCAAAGAGGATTCAGAGCCTTCAACCCCCTCAGGTCCCACTCCCACATGGCTCAATTTGCTACGCCAAACGTTTTGATTATTAAACTCCACCCGTCTTTCTTTGCCTACTTCTCAGTGCTTTCTCTGTGCTTCACTTAGTCGTCCACTTCTAGCAGTAGTCCCATTAGCTGCAGAAAATATTCCAGCAAAACCCTACAATTTCTCTAAAAAGGACAACTCCTACATGTGACACGTATCCCACTGTGGGAAAGTTATTCCACCAATACTTTATTTCCTTTCATCTGTTTCCACCTGCCAATAATGAATCCTTTACCCGTTTGTTCCTTGAGCTACAACACCCCATAGAGCCCTGTGTTTAGGCAACCTGAACATTTCCTCTGGTGTAATGGGTCTTTAAGTACCTCAACGATCAATGTCTCTGGCACCTGTTTCTTGGTTACTGTAGTTCCTCAGCTATCTTTGTATACTCCCACTGAATTCCGACATTTGGCCCTACCTTCCCGCACCCGTAGGGTAGTCTTTCTGCCGCTTCTGGTAGGCCTCATTTTAACAACCTCAGTGACGAGTCTCGGACTCTCTGGTGGAGCAATAGGTCATGCTCTATGGGCATCCAATGATCTTCAACAAAAACTGCAGGAAACACTCAATACCATGGCTGAGTCTCTGGGTTCCTTGCAGCGGCAGGTTACATCATTGGCACAAGTGGCTTTACAGAACCAAAGGGCAATTGATCTTCTCACTGCAGAAAAAGGGGTTACATGCCTATTCCTCAGAGAGGAATTTTGCAATTATGTTAATGAATATGGGCTAATAAAAAAAAAATGTTGTTAAATTGCAGGAATTATCGACCCAATTGCTCAAACATACCTCCTCCAATCCCATCATGGGGTTCTTCCAATCCTATCTTGCCATGTACTTACTACATATCTTGGGGCCCCTTTTTGGGATGCTCCTTTTTTGTGCTCTCTTGCCCTGCAAAATGAAGTGCCTTCAAACCCAACTGCAAAAAATTCCTAATCAAACTTTCAACCAGCTTTTGCTTAGGCACTACCAGCCTCTGATGACCGATGAACCCCCAACATCTCCAAGAGAACAGTAACTCAGTGATGAAGCTCACTACCAGGCATGATGGAATGCAATGGGTATCAGACAGCGGGAGACAACGAGCTCTGAGAACCTCTTAATCTGCCATCCTGGATTCATGAGTCTTTACCACCTTCTAAGATTTCTCATGGCCCTTGGCCTCTTCTATGTCAGTCCCCCAACATGGAACTTCTGCCAAAAAATGACATTTCCTTTAATTTTTATCTTCATTCTGTTTTTATTTGCTCTGATCTTCTTCAGGTGCTGGTGACGCCATGTCCAGGCAACGCTTCCAGTATTTCCTAGAGTCTCTGTTACAGGACCAGTGGCTGATACCAACAATCTCTTCCATCCAGGACTAGTTCCATGCCATCGACAACTTTGGCTTCAGGGAACATTCATTGACTTCACCCCTACGAAAGTAGCTGTCTATAGCCACTGGGTTTTATTTCTGGCTGCCATGATAATCCCAAACCTGCTCCCTGAGCATTCCTCCACTTCTCTTTCTAGGCCCCAAACCACCCCCACACAGCAGGAAGCAGCCGGATCTGACAAATGATGCCCCACTTCCTAAGAAAACAAAAAGGGTGGAATGTTGGGAAAAGAATAAATGGCAGCCATACCCCAGAGAAAAACCTCAACATGGCGCCTAAGGACTTCTTCTTCCTACCTTCTTCATTTCTGCAGTGGCGCAAAAAGTTCCCACCCTTGTGAACTCTCACGTCAGCGCCAATTTCAAATCTCACTTGTGGGGAACCTTAGCCCCAGTGAGAACTAATTCCTGGGCTCTGGAGCTGATATCTGAAAGAACTTGCCAATAAACGGGTTGCTGCCATTTATCTAAGCCCTACCATCTCCCCCTTAGTTCTATATAAGCACACAGCTTTGAGCAATAAAATTGGAATTCTCCTGGTGAAGTGTCATTGAGTGGGGAATTATTTCACTCATGATCAGCAACAGGATATCCAAAGGTTCTCCAGTGCCACCTGGTCATGGGAATTTCAGAAATTTGATGGTATTTATTTAGCCATTTTTGAAGGATGAAGTTGGAGTCACTGTACGTTTCAATTAATGCAGGAACCATTATGTGGTGAGGAAGCTCATTTAAATTAAAACTCTGGAGAAATCTCACAGGCAAGGCTTCCCAAAGAGTGGCCAAAAGGTCACATGAAGCCAGGATCATTGAGGTCTACAATATGAGTTCCATATGTGTTTAGACTCTCAACTATGGCTGCCAAGTCTTTCAGAATAAAATCATGTGATATCCTGGCTGAGATTCTCAGTGCAATGTGGAAAGACACCCTGGCACTCGATCTCAGTTTTCAAGGGCGCTTCTCATGCGTGGCCTCCTAAAATCCCAACACATTTCATGGCAATACTTCTTTGAGGTAAATTCCAGAACTCAGTCTCTAAGAGGAATCATGCCAGAGTTCAAGCCCAGGTGGATCCAGTTATCTCTTCCAACCGCCAAACAAATGACCACAATTAAAACCAAACACTCCCACATGGCCCTCATCTTCTTCCATATAGACACTTATCATAACCTCTGGCTGGAGTTTTTCATGAGGGGTGCAGCCCAAGACAGTGTCAAAAATAAGCTCCCTTGCCCCTCATTTGCCTAAAGTCAAGGTGGCCTGGACACCCATCCGGTGAACCAGGAGTGATCAGATAGGCTAGCTGTTAATACTGCTCTGCATCTCCAATTTGAGGCCTACTGACTGTCAGGTATAGATTCTTTATATGATTTGGAGCCATGAGAAAACCCAAAAACCTATGGGCTAGCCTCTGCAGGGCTGTGCATAACTCATTTGACCCAAAGAATCCGTATTCTCACTTGATGGTGGTCAGGAACCTTACAAATGAATGCGAGAGACTTCATTCACAATAATTGCTCTTTTGGCCATTTTGGTTTTGGATGCACACATGGGATCTAGCTTTATATCCATCAGGTGCTGAGAATCTAAGCCACAACCTCACACAGGGCCAAGAGGCTGATTTAGACACATCCCTTTCCAAAGCAATTAAGCAAAGAGCCACAGGTGGTGCCCATTCATTTTCATTTGAAAACTGTTTTCTTCAGGCTTCACAAACGGGTGGCCTGAGGCAAAGACCTTCCTGACATTCAGGGAAACAGAACAATTGATAAGCAAAAGGCCGAAAGCATGGTTTCTCAACTGAGACTTTCTTGGTCACACTGATATCTGTGTTTTCTGAGATGCTCGCCATTCCCTTCAGCTATCCAGGACATGGCAATGTCACAGAGCTTGGAGGTGGTACATATTTTGGACACAAAACCATGAGACTATTCTGGAGAGTGGTGAGAATTCTGGAAGAAACAGGAACTTAGGAAGGTAGCAGGTGTTGCCCATGGATAAGGCAAGCTGCAGTCCATTCATAAATTGGGCAGGATGAATGCCGGGAATCTTTCTACTATACAGGACATATCAATTGTTGCATTCTATTTTCTAATGTCTACAACCACGGACACAGTGGGATACACAGACATAGAAACACTTGCCTTGTCCAACGACTTACTAGAAGAAGACCACTCCAAATCAAACAAACCGTCTTTCCTACCTATTCTCAGATCATGAGACAAAACCACAAAATCACACCCACACTCACAAAGACACCTCCTTCCCCCATGTAACTCTGTGACTATCCGGAGTTTCCTCTGAGTGGTGGGCCATACTATGTTCCCCCAAAATGGCCTGTCCTATCTCAGATCTGGTCTCCTTGGCCAACTCTGTGAAGTTGTCAGGAGCCTGCAGTGAACCACTACCTACTTTCTCAGGAAAGGCCCCTATGCAGAGCTCTCCTCGTATTTGGCCATCCTCACATCTGTAGGTACCAAGAAAGACTGACACTCTCCTTGGTAAATTCAAACAAGTGAGCCTACTGGGTCTGGGACTGGACTGGCTCCGGGTGCCTGGCTTCCTGGATCCCAAGTTAAGAGAGTTCCATCACCAAGGAAGTGAGGTAGATCACTTCTTCAGGAACTGAATGAGGTCATTGCCTTGACAACCACTTTGTCCTAACAGTTGCTTTCAAGAGTCCCATGAGATGGAGGCTGCCCCTACTTCCTGTGACACTTTCACAAGTTAGAATGGTATATAAACCATGGGCACCCGGGAACAGCTCTCCACCTAGCACTGTTTTGGTCCATCTTCTCTACATTAAGAAGAGAGAGGCTGATTCATACACATCCCTTCATGCTGACAAGGTTGTTTGCCATAGAAGATGACTTTTCTCTCTCAGGTCTTTCGTAGCTGCCTACATCTTCTCAAGGGATCATTTCTGCATGGACCTTTGATGTTCTCAACAGGTGGAACATGCCCTACATTCCTGTATTTTAAGAGCAACCCTGTCCCTGCTGTTCTGTAAAGTTCGATTGAGAGAACAATGTATGGTTTGGGTTAGTAACATTTTCAATTTGGGGTTAGGAATCCTTCTGCATGACGAATAATGGTATTGGGAAACTATGATATTTACAAGAATATATAGGTGAAATATAAGTATAAAAACAGAAATCTAGGGAAGATATGAAGTCCAGAAGGGCATTGGGCCCTTAATTGGTACACTAGGCTTTGAATTATTTTCTGCAAAAATGTCTCAGATAAATCTATATACAATGGCATAGGAGCTTGTACCTTGGATGATTGAATGTCGAAGAGAACATCCACTCAAAAAGGGATAATCGGTAGGATTAGGAAGATAGTCAGTAGGTTTACAAAGAAGAGTGAGAATAGGATTTAGACCAAAAGTTCTTAAGCAATAGGGTTTCAGGTAGACAGTGAATGTAAATGTCAGCACAAGTGAAGAGTCAGTCACAATGATGAACAGGGGAAAATATGTAGGAAAATAGATATAAATAGAGACATTACTAAATCAGGCAAAGTATAAAGTGAGTGATAGGATTAGACATTTTCAACAGACTTGAGGTTGAATATATAATCTTAGGAAGAAACAAAAATGTAGTCACCAATAAGATTGACATTTGAGAGCATTAGGCCACCTGGACATGGAAGGTTTTAGTAATCCATGCTCACTATCCATTTAGGCTTTGGTACAAACTTAAGGGTGACCTTTGATTTTTTTGTCCAGAATATTACTGTGATAAAATGTATATATAGATCAGGTGACATGAGTATTTCTTCCACCATTTGTTGAGGAATATTTTGAAAACGTATAAATTAGTATTGAGGGTAAAAATAGGTGTACCCTGTGTCTATGAATATAGAGATAATGCATGAATAGATCATACAGTTAATAAATAATATAACTGGTTCCCCTTTAAATAATGTATTGAATTGATATCTGAAAATATATAAGAAATCATATATTTTTTTAATTAATTTTTATTGTAGGTTGTTCAAAACATTACATAGTTCTTGATATATCATATTTCACACTTTGATTCAAGTGGGATATGAGCTCCCATTTTTACCCCATATACAGATTGCAGAATCACATCAGTTGCAGAACCATTGATTTACATATTGACATTCTGGTGTCTGTTGTATTCTGCTGCCTTTTCTATCCTCTACTATCCCCCCTCCCCCCTCCCCTCCCCTTTTCTCTCTCTACCCCCTCTACTGTAGTTCATTTCTCCCCCTTATATTTTCCTCCTTTCCCCTCACATCCTCTTGTATGTAATTTGGTATGCCCCTAAGGGTCTCTTTCCATTTGTTGAAGATGCTATCCTTCTTCCATTGCATGCTTTTAGCCCCTTTATCAAATATAAGATAGTTGTAGTTTTGTGGATTGGCTTCTGTGTCCTCTATTCTGTACCATTGGTCCACCCGCCGGTTTTGTTACCAGTACCATGGTGTTTTTGTTACTATTGCTCTGTAGTATAGTTTGAAGTCTGGTATAGCTATCCCGCCTGATTCACACTTCCTGCTTAGCATTGTTTTTGCTATTCTGGGTCTTTTATTTTTCCATATGAATTTCATGATTGCTTTCTCTATTTCTACAAGAAATGCCGTTGAGATTTTGATTGGCATTGGATTAAACCTATAGAGAACTTTTGGTAATATCGCCATTTTGATGTTGTTACTTCTACCTATCCATGAACAGGGTATATTTTTCCATCTTCTAAGATCTTCTTCTATTTCTTTCTTTAGGGTTCTGTAGTTTTCATTGTATAAGTCTTTCACCTCTTTTGTTAGGTTGATTCCCAAGTATTTTACTTTTATTGAGGATATTGTGAATGGGGTGGTTGTCCTCATTTCCATTTCAGAGGATTTGTCGCTGATATACAGGAATGCCTTTGATTCATGCGTGTTGATTTTATAGCCTGCCACTTTGCTGAATTCATTTATTAGCTCTAATAGTTTCTTTGTAGACCCTTTTGGGTCTGCTAGGTATCGAATCATGTCATCTGCAAATAGTGATAATTTGAGTTCTTCTTTTCTATTTTTATGCCTTTATTTTCTTTGGTCTGTCTAATTGTTCTGGCCAGTGATTCGAAAACTATGTTGAACAGAAGTGGTGAGAGAGGGAATCCCTGTCTTGTTCCAGATTTTAGAGGGAATGCCTTCAGTTTTTCTCCATTCAGAATGATGCTAGCCTGAGGCTTAGCATAGATTGCTTTTACAATATTGAGGTATGTTCCTGTTATCCCTAGATTTTCTAGAGTTTTGAATATAAAGGGATGCTCTACTTTGTCGAATGCTTTTTCCGCATCTATCGAGATGATCATATGGTTCTTATTTTTAAGCCTATTGATGTGGTGAATAACATTTATTGATTTCCGTATATTGAACCAACCTTGCATCCCAGGGATAAATCCTACCAGATCATGTTGCACAATTTTTTTGATATGTTTTTGTATCCGGTTCGCCAGAAGTTTATTGAGGATTTTTGCATATAGGTTCATTAGAGATATTGGTCTGAAGTTTTCTTTCTTTGAAGTGTCTTTGTCTGATTTAGGAATCAGGGTGATGTTGGCCTCATAGAATGAATTTGGAAGTTCTCCCTCTTTTTCTATTTCCTGAAATAGCTTGAAAAGTATTGGTATTAGTTCCTCTTTAAAGGTTTTGTAAAACTCTGCTGTTTACCCATCTGGTCCTGTGCTTTTCTTAGTTGGTAGTCTTTTGATGGTATCTTCTATTTCCTCAATTGATATTGGTCTGTTTAGGTTGTCAATATCCTCCTGACTCAATCTGGGCAAATCATATAACTTAAGAAATTTATCGATGCCTTCACTATCTTCTATTTTGTTGGAGTATAAGGATTCAAAATAATTTCTGATAATCTTCTGTATTTCTGAAGTGTCTGTTGTGATATTGCCTTTTTCATCCCGTAGGCTGGTAACATGAGTTCTCTCTCTTCTTCTCTTCGTTAGCGTGGCTAAGGGTCTGTCGATTTTTTTTTATTTTTTCAAAGAACCAACTTTTAGTTTTGTCAATTTTTTCTATTGTTTCTTTCGTTTCGATTTCATTAATTTCAGCTCTGATTTTAATTATTTCTTGTCTTCTACTTCTTTTGCTGTTGTTTTTCTCTTCTTTTTCTAGGATTTTGAGTTGAAGTATTAGATAATTTATTTGTTGTTTTTTTCTTTTTTTAAGGAATGAACTCCAAGCAATAAATTTACCTCTTAGAACTGCTTTCAATGTGTCCCATAGATTCCAATATGTTGTGTCTGTGTTTTAATTTATCTTTAAGAATTTTTTAATTTCCTCCTTGATGTCTTCTATAACCCATTGATCATTCAGTAACCTATTGTTCATTCTCCAAGTGATGCATGATTTTTCCTTAATTCTTTTATCGTTAATTTTCAATTTCATTCCATTATGATCAGATAAGATGCATAGTATTATCTCTACTCCTTTATATTGTCTAAGAGTTGCCCTGTGACATAATATATGATCTATTTTTGAGAAGGATCCATGTGCTGCTGAGAAAAAAGTGTAACTGCTTGATGTTGGGTGGTATATTCTATATATGTCAATTAAGTCTAGGTTATTAATTTTGTTATTGAGCTCTATAGTTTCCTTATTCAACTTTTGTTTGGAAGATCTGTCCAGTGGTGAGAGAGGTGTGTTGAAGACTCCCATGATTATTGTACGGTGGTCTATTAGAATCTTGAACTTGAGAAGTGTTTGTTTGATGAACATAGCTGCACCATTGTTTGGGGCATATATATTTATGATTGTTATGTCTTGTTGGTGTATGGTTCCCTTGAGAAGTATGTAGTGTCCATCTTCATCCCTTTTGATTAACTTTGGCTTGAAATCTATTTTATTTGATATGAATATGGACACTCCTGCTTGTTTCCGAAGTCCATATGAGTGATATGATTTTTCCCAACCTTTCACCTTCAGTCTAAGTATGTCTTTTCCTATCAAATGCGTCTCCTGAAGGCAGCATATTGTTGGGTCTTGTTTTGTGATCCATTCTACTAGCCTGTGTCTCTTAATTGGTGAGTTTAAGCCATTAACATTTAGGGTTATTATTGAGATATGGGTGTTCTTCCAGCCATATTGGTTTATTTATGTTACTAAACATGGTTTGTTTTCCTCTTTGATTATTCCCCCCCCCTTTACTGTACTACCTCCCGCTGTTGATTTTCATTGACATTTTCCATTTCTTCTTCCTGTAATATTTTGCCGAGGATGTTTTGAAGAGATGGTTTTCTAGCTGCAAATTCTTTTAACTTTTGTTTATCATGGAAGGTTTTAATTTCATCTTCCATCCTGAAGCTTAATTTCACGGGATACACAATTCTTGGTTGGAACCCATTTTCTTTTAGTGTATGAAATATGTTATTCCAGGATCTTCTAGCTTTCAGAGTCTGTGTTAAAAGATCAGCTGTTATCCTGATTGGTTTACCCCTAAATGTAATCTGCTTCCTTTCTCTTGTAGCTTTTAAAATTCTCTCCTTATTCTGTATGTTGGGCATCTTCATTAAAATGTGTCTAGGTGTGGATCTCTTATGATTTTGCACATTCGGCGTCCTATAGGCTTCTAGGATTTGGGATTCTGTCTCATTCTTCAAGTTGGGAAGTTTTCTCGTATTATTTTGTTGAATAGATTGCTCATTCCTTTGGTTTGGACCTCAATACCTTCCTGTTTCCCAATGACTCTTAAGTTTGGTCTCTTTATGTTATCCCATATTTCTTGAATGTTCTGCTCATGGTTTCTTAACAGCTTTGCTGAGCTGTCTATGTTCTTCTCCAGTTGAAATACTTTGTCTTCATTGTCTGATGTTCTATCTTCTAAGTGTTCTACTCTGCTGGTAGTATTCTCAATTGAGTTTTTAAGTTGGTTTATTGTTTCCTGCATTTCCAGGATTTCTGTTTGTTTGTTTTTTATAACCTCTATCTCCCTGAATAATTGATCTTTTGCTTCTTGGATTTGTTTATGTAATTCATTGTCGAAGTGGTCGAAGTGGTCTTTCATTGTCTGATTTTGCTGTCTAATGTCTTCCTTGAGACTCCAGATCATCTGAAGCATGTATATCCTGAATTCTTTATCTGACATTCCATCTGCTGCAGATATTACCTCTTCTAAAGTTGAATTGACCTGCATTGCTTGTGGTCCTTTTTTTCCTTGTCTTTTCATACTGATCACGTTTCTTTCTGCTTGGTGAAACTGTTGTGTTATTGATTTTTCCCCCTATATATTTATATTGCTTTTGTATAGCTGCATCGTCTCCCTTGCAGGCTTTGGCGGTGGTTCTGCCCCTCCTTCAATTGAGGCAATGTGCCTACCACGCCGGGAGGCCGCTGTGCCTGTACTTTCGATGGGCCTGTTCTTTCGGTGGTCACAGGTCCGCCTACCTTGCAGGAGTGAGCAGCGGTTTTGCCCCTCCGCTGGCCACTAGGCCTGTTCTGTCTGTCGGTTGCAGGTCTGTCTACCTAAAAGGCGCTGGTGGCGGCTCTGCCCCTCCCCCAACCGGGGTGATGTATCTGGCGGGCCACTGGGCCTGTTTTGTCGGTGGTCACGGTTCCGCCTACATTGCACGCGCGTGGAGCAGCTGTGTCCCTCTGAGAGTTGCTGAGCCTGACCTGCCGGTGGATGGCAAGTGTGCCTACCTTGCAGTCGCAGGGGTGGCTCTGCCGCTCCGCGGGTCACTGGGCCTGATCTGCTGGTGAGTTGCAGGTCTGCCTAACTTGCAGGCGCCCGGCGGCTCTGCCCCTCCCCCAACCGGGGCGGGGCGATGTGTCTGGCCGGCCGCTGGGCCTGTTCCATTGGTGGTCACGGTTCAGCCTACCTAGCAGGCATTTGGGGCAGCTGTGTCCCTCCGCAGGTTTTTGGGCCTGACCTGCCGGTGGGTCGCAGGTCTGCCTACCTTTTAGGCTCGGGGGGTGACTCTGCCGCTCTGTGGATTGCTGTGCCTGTTCTGCTGGTGGGTCGCGGGTCCGCCAACCTTGCAGGCACCCGGCGGCTCTGCCCCTCCCCCAACCGGAGCTATGTGTCTGGCGGTCCACTGGGCCTCTTTTGTCGGTGGTCACGGTTCCGCCTACCCTGCATGCGCGTGGAGCAGCTGTGTCTCTCTGAGAGTTTCTGGGCCTGACCTGTCGGTGGGTGGCAAGTGCGCCTACCTTGCAGGCCTGGGGGTGGCTCTGCCGCTCCGCGGGTTGCTGGGCCTGATATGCTGGTGAGATGCAGGTCTGCCTAACTTGCAGGCGCCCGGCGGCTCTGCCCCTCCCCCAACCGTGGTGGGGCAATGTGTCTGGCTGGCCTCTGAGCCTGTTCTGTTGGTGGTCAGGGTTCTGCCTACCTAGCAGGCTCGTGGGGCAGCTGTGCCCCTCCGCAGTTTCTTGGACCTGACCTGCCCGTGGGTGGCAAGTGCGCCTATCTTGCAGGCCCGGGGGTGGCTCTGCCGCTCCGCAGTTGCTGGGCCTGATCTGCTGGTGAGTCGCAGGTCTGCCTACCTTGCAGGCGCCCGGCTGCTCTGCCCCTCCCCCAACCGGGGCGGGGTGATGTATCTGGCCGGCCTCTGGGCCTGTTCTGTCGGTGGTCAGGGTTCTGCCTACCTAGCAGGCTCGTGGGGCAGCTGTGCCCCACCGCAGTTTGTTGGGCCTGACCTGCCGGTGGGTGGCAAGTGTGCCTACCTTGCAGGCCCGGGGGTGGCTCTGCCGCTCCGCGGTTGCTGGGCCTGATCTGCTGGTGATTCGCAGGTATGCCTAACTTGCAGGCGCCCGGCGGCTCTGCCCCTCCCCCAACCTGGGCGGGGCGATGTGTCTGGCCGGCCACTGGGCCTGTTCTGTTGGTGGTCACGGTTCAGCCTACCTAGCAGGCACGTGGGGCAGCTGTGCCCCTCCGCAGGTTTTTGGGCATGACCTGCCGGTAGGTCACAGGTCTGCCTACCTTGTAGGCTCGGGGGGTGGCTATGCCGCTCTGTGGATTGCTGTGCCTTTTCTGCTGGTGGGTCGCGGGTCTGCCTACCTTGCAGGCGCTCGGCGGCTCTGCCCCTCCCCCAACCGAAGGGATGTGTCTGGCGGTTCACTGGGCCTGTTTTGTCGGTGTTCACAGTTCCGCCTACCTTGCACACACGTGGAGCAGCTGTTTCATTAGTGCCTGGGCACACTCTTCTTGTTGGCCTCCCTCAGGCCCTAAGTTTGTAGAGCTTGGGGCTGAGAACCCCCAGCCAATTTGCTTACCTTCTGGTAGCCACGCCCCCGTATCTGGTGCAAGAGACCTCAGTTGTCAGCACTGGTGGGAGCGGTAGCCGTGAGTCCCACGCCGAGGCGAGTCGGTGCAAGAGACCTCAGTTGTCAGCACTGGTGGGAGCGGTAGCTGGGAGTCCCACGCCGCGCAGCTCCCGCCGGCTCCTGTGCCCGCGCTGCCTCTGGGTTTTCTTGACTAACACGCCGGCAGGTCGCTGGACCTGTTCCGGGCCCGGGCGGCGGCTCTGTTCGGCCCCTCTGGCCTCCACAGTATTCAGCAGGACCCGGACCGAGAAACAGTTTCCGCGGGTTCTTTATCACCGGGCCAAAACAGTTCCGGGAGCCAGAATTCGGCCTCTCCGGACTTGGTGCATGCTCCCACAGGAGCAGGCTCCAAGAAGCAGTTTCCGCGGGTTCTATAGCCCTGGGCCAGAGAAGCTCCGGGAGCCGGAACTCCGACACTCCAGGCTCGGTGCGTGTTCTGATAGGAGCAGGCTCCAAGAAGCAGTTTCCGCGGGTTATTTAGCACTAAGTCTGAGCAATTTGTCTGCGAGATGCAGAAAATTGTCAGCCTGAAATTACCTGTTCTATAGCTGAAAGAGCTGCAATCAGTCGAAAACAAGGATGGTGACGTCAGCTCTCCAAGATGGTGGCCGCTGGCTTCCTCCGTGGTCTGACCGGTGTGGAGAACCAAACTGGACCGTTTCCTTTCCCCGTCTCCAACCCAGAATTCAGCTCCGAGCTCAGCAAATGCCTAGCTGGCAGGAGCCCACAGAATCAGCATCGCTGTATCTCTGCGCCACCAGCCTGTCGTTTCCCAGCGCGCGCCGCAGACTCCAGCCATGGGGTGATCTGCCGAACAAGCAGCGCTCCATACAGACAGACAGATCGCTCGCATTTGAGCCCCTGAAGCTGATCCTCGTGCAATGAAAGTCCTTCCACTAGGTTTTGGAGCACCCCAATTTTGCTGGAAATTCCTAACAAGATAGCTTTTAGCCGTTCTAACTCGTCATTTTCCCTCACAGTGACGCAGTACACGGAGTTACTGCACTCCCTTTGCGGCCATCTTGAATCTCAAGAAATCATATATTGATATAGAATCATTCATAACAACTAGTTATACGTCTAATTGTAATCCTAGGCTTATGGTTTATCATGAAGAGTGTGTGAGTTTTGCTTCAAAAGTGATTATGGAAATCAAAAATAATGTGTTTTGAAAGAAGTCTCATGAAAAGACCAGTTTGAAACATGGCGGAACACGTGTTTTCTGAAGCAGAAAGTGATTGAAAGTGAAATATATGCCTATAAATTTGTGAACTTGTGGATGAAATATATATCCTATAATGTGCATAAACTGAAGAAATAGTAATGTACCAGTGTTGAAATAAAAATGAACTTCAAAATACTTATCATGTCCCATAGGAATCTACTTGCATTGATGTGAAACTGGATCAGTTACTGTAGAAATATTAGGATTCATATGCACCATTCACTGAAGTTAGTTTTCAATACTAGGAAAAAAATACGTATATCAGGTGAATGAATATTTCTGAGAATAATCTTGTGAAAAGTTTTTTATAAATCCACATACATATTCATGAATGAATTTAGGGAGTGTATAATAAGACACATATATTAAATATTTTGAAATATCTGGAGAGAATATATATATATATATATATATATATATATATATATATATATAACCACACACAGATTTTAAAAATTAGCAATATATATGCCAATCGAATTACACCGTGAAATACATATCATCCACAGATCCAAAAATATTCATTTTACTGGATATGGATTTATGTATAACTTTTTTCAACTAGGAAGCTCACCCATAGTTTGAATTTTCAGTTCAAACAGCGTTTAGGAGGAGTGATCTCTTCTCACACTTTGTATCTGCCAAGTTATGTAACTCACAAGAATGTACGTGTGATACCAGGTAGGATTCTATATGTGCATATAAAAATACATGTGCTGAATAGAATACAGAGAAAGGGAGACAGGAATTCACATATTTGTTAACTTTAAAAGCACATGGAAAACTATTTCAACAAAAAATTTACTAGAGTTATAACTCCTACCCTATATAATGCAAAAGGCAAGTCCAAGTATACAACGTGCCTCCTCTGAACTGCTTGTATTTCTATTCTGTTTCGATTATTTTTCTCCATCATATTAGGATTAGTATTCAGAATATAGTAGGGTATGTGTTAGTGTCAGGGATTCAGTATATCAAATGTAAAATAGAAAAATGAAACCAATGTGTATGCAAATATGTGCTAAACAAAATCTTCCCACTCTCATCCAGAACAATTCCTTGACATTTCCTTCCCCCAAAGTAAGACACAATTAGAGGAGTAGAGTAATAAAATCTGTGAATAATATGCTCAGGAGTTTACAACCTTGGAAGTGGTAGAGGAGTTTTCCTAGTATGGGACAGGATAAACACTCCATATATATGGAGCTCTGCTGGCCTAAATACTTCTTGAGAAACTGCCTCTGAGTTTGGGCACTTGAAATATATGTTTTTGTCAGGAGCTTTAGCTTCTTTCTAGTGAGACCATCAAAGCTGTGTCTGCATCTATGTGACCTGGAGGACATGATTTCTTATTTTCCAATAACATGAGGCAGCAGTGCTGAATTCTCTCTTTGTAAGTAAACTGTGGCCACTGGGGGCTAAGGGTATTCCCATGTGGACTGGGAAGCCATTTGGTCATCCTCCACTTTTCGTGGTGTTTCTTGCTGCTGCACTGGGACTTTGGCATTTGCTTCATGAAATAAAAGAAGTTCAACTGGGACACAGTTCTGGAGGCAATTCTGTCATGTGTGGTTGGTCAGGGTCTGCAGGAGAATGCACCAACCAGGCTTCTATCCCACATAGCTTGACCAAATGTCCATAGCAACCTGATTCTGAACATTGCCCGGAAACATCTCCATATAACAAGAAGCCTTTACATGGAAGGGTCTGCTGGCTGCACCATGTCAGTCACAAGCCATTTGGAAGCCAATGGCAGATGCACATGGCTCCACCACAAATTTTTTATCACACATCTTCCTACCACTGCTCTAGGCCCACTACTCAGCAGGTTCCAACATACTGGCATCTCTGTTCTACACCATTTTCATGAAACCCACTCAATCAAGGCACTGTCTTGCATATTTACGATCAGCAACAGGACATCCAAAGTTTCTCCAGTGCCACCTGGTCATGGGAATTTCAAAAATTTCATGGTATTTATCTAGGCATTTTTCAAGGATAACGTTGCAGGCACTGTGGGTTTCAATTCATTCAGGAACCATTAAATGGTGAGGAAGCTCATTTCAATGAATGCTCTGTAGAACTCTCACAGGCAAGGCTTCCCAAAGAGTGGCCAAAATGTCACATGAAGCCAGGCCCATTGAGGTCTACAATGTGACGTCCATGGGTGTTGTGACTCTCAACTATGGCTGCCAAGTCTTTCAGAATTAAATCATGTGATATCCTGGCTGAGATACCCAGGGCTCTGTGGAAAGCCAACCTGGGCCTAGATCTCAGTTTCCAAGGGTGATTCTCATGGGTGGACTCCTAAAATCCCAACAAAATTCATGGCAATACTTCTCTGAATTCAGTCTCTAAGGGGAATCACACCAGAGTTCAAGCCCAGGTGGTCCAGGTCATGTCTTTATACTGGACACAAATGACCAAATTTAAAACCAAAACCCTCCCATATGGCCCTCATCTTCTTCCATATAGACACTAATCACAACCTCTGGCGGAAGGTTTCCATGAGTGGCAGAGTCCAAGAGAGTGTCCAAAATAACTCCCTTGCCCCTCATTGGCGTAAATTCAGGGTGGTCTGGACACCCTTCATGTGAAACAGGAGTGATCAAATATGCTAGACGTTAATACTTCTATGCTTCTCCAATTTGTGGAAAACTGAGTGTCAGGTATATATTTTTATGTGATTTGCAGTCATGAGAAATCACAAGCACCTCTGCAGGTCTTTGAAGAACCCATTTGACCCAAAGGATCCCTATTCTCACTTGATGGATTTCAAGAACTTTAAAGAGGAAGGCGACAGACTTCATCCACAAGGACTGCTTTTTGGCCATTTTGGTTTTGGATGCACACATGGGATCTCTCTTTACATCCACCAGGTGCTGAGAATCTAAGCCACAACCTCACACAGGGCCAAGAGGCTGATTCAGACACATCCCTTTCCAAAGCAATTAAGCAAAGAGCCACAGGTGATGCCCATTCATTTCCATTTGAAAACTGTTTTCTTTAGGCTTCACAAAGGGGTGGCCTGAGGCAAAGACCTTCCTGACATTCAGGGGAACAGAACAATAGGTTAGCAAATGGCCCAAAGCAGTGTTTCTCCACTGAGACTTTCCTGGTCACACTGATATCTGAATTTTCTGAGATGCTCACCATTCCCTTCAGCTATCCAGTACATGGCCATGTCACAGAGCTTGGAGGTGGTACTTATCTTGGTCACAAAATCATGAGCCTATTCTGGAGAGTGGCCAGAATTCAGGAAGAAAACAGGAACTTAGGAAGATAGCAGGTGTTACCCATCCATAAGGCAAGCCGCATTCCTTTCATACATTGGGCAGAAAGAATTCTGGTAAGCTTTCTACTAGCCTGGACACATCCTTTGATGCATTCTCTTTTCTAATGTCTACAACCATGGACACAGTGGGATACACAGACTTAAAAACACTCGCCTTGTCAAATCACTTGTTAGAAATCGTCCTCTCCAAACCAAACAAACTGCCTTTCCTACCTATTCTCAAAACATGAGACAAAATCACAAACACACACTCACACCCACAAAGTCACCTCCTTTCCCAAAGTAGGTCTCTGACTATCGGGTGTGACCTCTGACTGGTGGGCCGTACTATGTTCCCATCAAATGGCCTGTTCTGTCTCAGATCTGGTTTCCTTGGCCAACTCTGTGAAGTTGTCAGGAGACAGCGGTGAGCCACTTCCTGCTTACTCAGGAAAGGCCACTCTTCAGAGGTTTCCTGGCATTTGGCCATCCTCACATCAGTAGATACCAAGAAAGACTGACTCTGTCCTTGGTAAATCAAAAGAAGGGAGACCACTGGGACTGGGCCTGGGACTAGATTTGTGTGCCTGGATGCCTGGATCCCAAGTTCAGAGAGTTCATTCACCAAGAATGTGAGGTGAGGTCACTTCCTTCAGGAACTGAATGAGGTCAATGCCTTGGCAAGTACGTTGTCCTAACATTTGCTTCCAAAGGTCCCATGAAATGGAGGCTGTCCCTAATTCCTTTGACACTTTCACAAGTTAGAATGGTATATCAAACATTGGTAACCAGGAACAGCTCTCCACAGAGGCCTCGTTTTGTCCTTCTTCTCTACATAAAGAAGAGAGAGGCTGATTCAGACACATCCCTTCATGCTGACCAGGTTGTTTGCAATGAAAGATGACTTTTGCTCTCTCAGTTCCTTCATAGGTGCCTACAACTTCTCTAGGGATCATTTGCGCATTGACCTTTGAGTTTCTCAGCAGTTGGAAGATCCCCTACATTCCTGTATTTTAAGACCAACTCTGTCCTTGCTCTTCTCTAAAGTTAGATTGGTTAGGGTTAATAACAGGTTTGATTTGGAATAGAAATCATTCTGCTGGATGAATAATGGTATTGGGAATCTGCGATATTTTCAAGAATACATAGGAATCTGAAAACAGAAATCTAGGTAAGATTTGAAGCCCAGAAGGGCATTGGGTCCTTGATTGCGGTATTAAGCATAGGACCTTGTAACTTGGATGATTGATTTTCAAAGAGAACTTCCAGTCAAAATGGATAGTCAGGAGTATTAGGAAGATAGTCGGTATGTTTATAAAGGAGAGTGAGTATAGGATTTGGACCAAAAGTTCTTTAGCTATAGGGTTTCGGGTATTGAGTGAATGTAAATGTCAGCACATGTGAAGAATTAATCACAATGATGAACTGGGGAAAATATGTAGGAATGCAGATATCAATAGAGACTTTAGGAAATCTGGCAAAGTATAGTCGGTAGTGAAATGTTAATAAAATAGATTCTTGTCACTTCCTGTTTTTCTGTATGCTTAATAAAACACTGTTGAAATCTTGAGAAGTGTTTTCTAATCTTTTTCCCAGAATGTGCTGTCCCCAACTGCCAAACTTCAGAATGTACTCCCTCACCCAGTTGCACGCAAACTGCTCACCCGCCCAGGCCCATCAATAAACTTTCCTCCCTGCCCTCTTCAAGGAAAGTATATAAGCTCTGCTTAAGCTGTTCTCAGGGTTCTCTGCTCTATTCAAATGAGCTCTGAGCCCCAGCATGCTGGACCCCCAATAAACCCTTTGTTTTTGCATGAGAGAGTCTCTTAGTGGTCTCTTCCCCCAATCTCTTCCGATCTTTATATATGGAGGTTCCACCGAAATCCAGCAGCGGTGAACGAGAGACCCCAATGGGCTACTCTCAGGGTAAGTAAGGCGCCTCTTTCTGGTTACAGGTTTCAGGTTAGGGCTTGGCAAAATGGCTGTCCATGAAGTGTGTGAGCTCTCTTTGATGGTGGCTGGCAGACGTGTCATAGAGCCACAAGCCAAGTCCCTGGGGGACGCCACAGAGGACTCGGGAATCGAGGAATAATAGTCCCCTCGACTCAGTGATACTTTGTTTCAGATTCGGTATTGCCAGCCCATCGGGTTTTGCCGCCTGGTCAGTCTTGGTCTCAGTGTTGGACGTCCATTGCCTGTCTTTATTGTTTTCTCTTGTCTGTGTCCTGTGTCGTTGCTTTTACTGTTTGTGTATCTTTCATTATGGGACAGATCACTTCAATGCCTCTGTCCCTGACCCTTGATCTATGGACCAAAGTCCGCTTAAGGGCTCAGAATGTTTCTTTTTCAGTAAAACGCTGGACCTGGCAGACTCTGTGTGCCTCAGAATGGCCCACCTTTGGATTCGGATGGAACCTAGAAGGATCTTTCTACTTCCCACTAATTTAAAAAGACAGAGATATTGTCTTACAGCCAGGGCCACATAGCCATACTGATAAACAGGAATATACCTTAACTTGGCAGGACCTCTGCAAATCTCCTCCTCCGTGGGTGAAGCCTTTCCTTGCTGTGTCCCCGTTCCTACTCCTTCCCCCACGATCTCTCAACCCCTCTGCTCCTCCTCCTCCTCCACCCTCTGTTCTCCCTGAGTCACAAGATTTGACTCTACTGGACTCTCCTCCCCTTCCTTATCTTCTACCCTTGTCCCACAACCCCCAACACCCTCTAAGTGATTCTCCAGCTGCTGACTCAGCCTCTCCGCAATTGGAGGACGCTAAGCCAGCCCAGGGCCCTCCAGATAACTCCCCTGCGTCACACACAGCCCCTCCTCCCCTGGAGGAAGCTGGACTTTCTAAAGGAACTCGCCGGTGGCAAATGATTGAAAACCCTGGAACTCCCGTGTTGCTACCCTCCATCCCTAAGGACCAATGATTGACGATGGCCATGGGGAAAAAATGGAAGCCTACCAGTATTGGCCTTCTCCTCTTCAGACCTATATAAATGGAAAAATAACAATCCCCCTTTTACCGAGGACCCAACCTGGCTCTCAGGTCTGGTGAAGTCATTGATGTTTTCACACCAACCTACTTGGGATGACTGCCAACAACTCCTAGGGACTCTCTTCATGACAGAGGAACAAAAGAGAATCCTCCTGGAGGCTAGAAAAAAGTATCCTCGGACCAAATGCGTGACCGACACAACTTCCCAACATATTCAAAGCCGGCTTTCTCTTGAAACGACCCAACTGGGACCCCAACACCTTTGAAGGTAGGGAGCATCTGTCCACTTATCACCGGGCTGTAATAGTGGGTATCTTAGTGGCCGCTAGGTGACCAACTAATTTGGCCAAGGTAAGAGAGATTATTTTTAGGGCCTGATGAATCTCCCTGTATGTTCCTAGAGATAATTATGTAGGCATATAAGAGACATACTCCTTTCGATCCTCACGCAGAGGATCAAAAGGCATCTTTCACAATGGCCTTTATTGGGAAAGCTGCCCTGGATATTAAAAGAAAGTTACAATGCTTAGATGGATTACAAGATATGACTTTGAGGGATTTAGTCAGAGAACCCGAGAAGGTATACTTTAAGAGAGAAACTGAGGAAGAGAAGGGAGCTGAGTGAGGATAAAAGAAACAAAAGACAGACTAAGGCATTGACTAAGGTCCTGGTCACAACAACAAATAGGCCAGAAACTAAGAAACAGAGAGACAGGAAGGGATACCTGGGCACACACTAGAGGCCACCCCTGGCCTCAGATCAATGTGCCTACTCTAAAGAAAAAGGACACTGGGCCAAAGAGTGCCCTAGAAAGAGACAGCCATGCCAGCCAGATATTCTGACTCTGGAGGAATACTAAGAAAGTCCGGGCTCAGATCCTCTCCCTGAACTCAAGGTAACTTTTGAAGTGGAGGGGAACACAATAAACTTTGAAGTAGATACAGGGGCAATATACTCAGCCCATAAGGCCCATTGGGCCCTCTACCGAATAAAAGGTCTCTAATTCAAGAGTCAAACAGAAGTAAATATCGGGCTTTGACAACTAAGAGGACCATGGACCAGGGAAAAGGAAAAATCCATCACTCCTTCCTAGTAATCCCAGAATGCCTGGCCCCATTGATGGGCAGAGTTCTGCTCACCAAGCTCTGGGCCAAAATAACCTTTAAGCCTGAAGGCCCCCAAGTGGAATTTTTTAATCCTTCAGTAACTACTCCTATAATCATGGCTCTAACTATGTCAGTAGCAAATGTTCATCAACTCACTCACCTTTGTTCAAAGAAACTACATTCATTCGTGAAGGATCAAGAACACAGTTTTCCACTAACCTACTCACAGCAAAAGGAAATAACTGAATGGGTAACAAAAGCCTGTCAGGTCCATTAATTGGTTAAAACTTACACTTCCAAGCTTCCTGCAGGAAAGCACCTATGAGGAACCAGACGAGGACAATTCTGGGAAGTGGACTTTACTGAAATTAAGCCAGTAAGGTATGGACTTAAATAACTCCTAGTCTTTGAACATACATTTTCAGGATGTATTGAAGCCTTCCCCACACACACACAAAAAAAGAAATAAAAAAGAAGAAAAAAGAAACATCGCAAATGGTTGTAAAGAAGATCCTGGAAGATATTTATTCTCCCCTTGACGACCAGTAGTCTTAACCCTCATCAGCCCCTTAAGCTGCGATGGCTGATCACAAATCCTACTGGACACGAAGTATGGCCTATCTCGAATACAGCCCCCTTTTGAACCTGGTGGCCATCTCTCCACCCAGTCATTTGTCAGCTGGCTATAGGTCTTTCCTATTGGGATATCCCTGATTAACAGGATCCCACTAAAATTCCATTAAATCCCTTCCGTACCATAGATAATGGAAACAAACATTATAGATGTAGGGACACGTGAGCCAGATGCAGGTTGGCTAGCCTAGATTACTATGTTTGCCCGGCAGACTATCAAAGCCACAAACAGTCACGGCTGTGGGGGGGGAGAGCAGACTTCTATTGTAAGTCATGGGGATGTGAGCATACAGGGACTGTCAGATGGAACCCAAACTCCTCATCAAATTCTGTACACAGCATTGGCCATATTACGAATTAGATAACCAAAACCGATGGCCCCCAGAGGGGTCTCTAGATCCTCAAATTCTGTGTGACCTTTTTAACTTCTGCAAGTGCTCAAAAGGGTGAAAGGAGATTCCGCTATGTGGAGGCCTTCTCTCTCCTTTGCTCACATCCTGAACTATGCTTCTCCAATAGATGCTCACCCTCAGCCTTGTGCTCCAGACTCTCTGCTGTCACTCCCACCTCAGCAACTTGATTTCTCCCCTCCAATATCTAGATCAAAAACCCAAATCTCGACTGGTTCTCAGACCATTGCTCCCTTGCTGAGGTTGCAGGTACTGAGGTACCACTCCATTCACTCACTCCTCTCCTCTCCTGTCAGTGCCCGCACCGGGTCCCACCCAGTCCTCTTACCACCTAATGCAAAGCTTAAACCCGCTGAGAAGAATCCTCAGACCCTAATACAAGATGTAATGAAAATGGCCTTTAATGTTGCTTTGTCATCACTAAAAACAGGTTACTAAGAATTTAAAGTCCCTCACAGGCTTTTTGGAATCTCACTCCCGTCTCCCCCTCTGTTCTATCAGTTCTACTGCTCAAGTTTTTGTTGCTATTAAGATCCCAAAGCCCTCTCCCAATATTCTTTTACATCTCTCCTTCCTCATTCTCAGATCCACAGAGCTGCTCTTATCCCTGCCTTCCAAATTGTCCCCCTCTGTACCAGGCCCACAGAAAAGTCTTAACTGACCTTCTCCAAAAGTCTTCACCATGGCTGATTTAGGACTTTCAGCAAAAGAGTCCCGATAAAAGAGTTCACTGTAGATAAACTTCCTATTTTTGTGTTGCCCTGGTCTCCTTGGCAACTGGCTAATAAATTCAGCACTCCTGATCTAGACACACCCTTACTAGTTTTTCACAAAATATTTGAAAAAAAGTCCTCTGGCCTTGAGCTGGGGCTTCACAGAGATGGCTACATTTCTAAGATAAAGAAGTTACAAACTGGGCTGTATGGAAACAGCTGGAAGGGGGAAAAAAAGAAAGGGAAGACACCCCCACCCAGGTGTCCTTGAAAAGTTAACTTGCCCAAACTGAGGAAAAAACAGAAACAAAAACTGCTTTTTGTGAACTTCTGCAGACTGTGAACTTCTGAGCCCCTTCCCTTACGTGTTGGGTACAAAATTCTGAAACTACGTAACTTGGGTTTCAGGGGATTAATTGATTACAACAGAAGCAATGCCCTCTGAATCTGGTTGAAACCAAAAAAGACTGTTTCCGTGTCTTTGGTGCTATCTTAGGTGCCTTGCCTTGTCCGTCCCTACAACAGTATAATTCTATATACTTAAACATTGTTTATGTTTTCATGAAATGGTCAACAGATGTGATTAATTGTGAAATGGTGCAGATGTTTCCCAGAGTGCTCTATCATGACGCAGGTTCATTTGAATATCAAAGAGGGGGACATACAACCCGGTTCCGCTGGGAACATATGTCCCTCACCTTAGCCATTTTATTACGAATAGGAGTTGCTGCAGGGTTGGGCACAAGAACCACTGCTCTGGTCCATGGGACACAACAAGTGACCCAATTAGAAGCAGCAATAGATCAAAACTTAAAGATTTTAGAAACCTCCATCACAGCTTTGCAGGAATCTTTAACCTCTCTCTCTGAAGTTGTTTTACAGAAAAGGCGAGTGTTTGACCTCCTTTTCATGACAGAAGGGGGCCTTTGTGCTTCATTGAGGGAAGAATGTTGTTTTTATGTCGACAATACTGGAGTTGTAAAAAAATCTATGAGTAAATTAAAAAGATGCCTTGAAGAGCAACAACGAGAGAGAGAGGCACAAAAAGGGTAGTTTGAGTCTTTTTTTACACAGTCCCCCTGGTTAATTACGTTTTTATCAACCCTGGCCAGTCCAATAATAATCCTCATAGTATTACTAACTATAAAACCCTGTTTCCTCAATAATGCAATTTCTTTTCTCCAAGCTCAAATTGGACAAATTAAAATTATGTTAATTACCCACTAGCAGACATAGAATGTGACACCCCACAAAGATCACTTTTATGATTAAAAGTAGCCAGAAAAAGAAGTGGGGAATGAAAAGTTAATAAAATATGTACTTGTCACTTCCTGTTTTTCTGTACGCTTAACAAAACACTGTTGAAATCTTGAGAACTCTTTGCTAATCTTGTTGCCAGAATGTGCTGTCCCCAATTGCCAAACTGCAGAATCTACTCCCTCACCCGGTTGAATAGAAACCTGAACTGTACTTGGATCATTGAATGTAGAAGAGAACATCCATTCAAAAAGTTATAGTCAGTTGGATTAGAAAGATAGTCGGTAAGTTTAGGAAGAAAAGTGAGTATAGGATTTGGAACAAAAGTTCTTTAGCAATAGGGTTTTGGTTAGAGAGTCAATGTAAATGTCAACACAAGTGAAGAGTCAGTCACAATGATGCACAGGGCAAAATATGTAGGAAAGCAGATATCAATAGAGACATTAGGAAATCAGGAAAAGAATAAAGTGAGTGATGGGATTAGATATTTTCAACAGGGTTGAGGATGAATATGTGAGCTTAGGATAAAACAAATATGAAGTCAACAATAGGATTGACATTTGATAGCATTAGCGTAGCCCAAGACAGTGTCCAAAATAAGCTCTGTTGCCCCTCATTTGCCTAAATTCCCAGTGGCCTGTACACCCTTCCTGTGTACCAGGAGTGATCAAATAGGCCTGCCCTTAATACTGCTCTGCTTCTCCAATTTGAGTCCTACTGAGTGTCGGGTACAGATTCTTTATGTGAATTGGAAAGATGAGAAAACTCAAGCACCTATTGGATAGCCTCTGAATAGATTTGAAGAACTCATTTGACCCAAAAGATCCCTATTCTCACTTGATGGAATTCAGGAACCTTACAGAGGAAGGCAAAATACTTCATCAACAATGACTGCTCTTTTTGCCATTTTGGATTTTATGCACCCATGGGATCTTTCTTTAGATCCATCAGGTGCTGAGAATCTAAGTCAAAGAATCACACTGGGCCAAGAGGCTGATTCACACACATCTCTTTCCAAATCAATTAAGGAAAGAGCCAAAGGTATAGCATATTCATTTCCATTTGAAAAATCTTTCCTTCAGGATTCACGAAGGGTTGGCCTGAGACAAAAACCTTCCTGACTCTCAGGGAAACAGAACAATAGGTAAGCAAATGGCCCAAAGCAGGGATTCTCCACTGAGACTTTACTGGTCACACTGATATCTGAGTTTTCTGAGATGCTCGCCATTCCATTCAGCTATCCAGTACATGGCCATGTCACAGAGCTTGGAGGTAGTACATATCTTGGACACAAAACCATGAGCCTATTCTGGAGATTGGCCATAATTCAGGAAGAAAACAGCAACTTAGGAAGGTAGCAGGTATCGCCCATCAATAAGGCAAGCCACAGTCAATTCATAAATTGTGCTGGATGAATGCTGGGAAGCTTTCTATGAGACAGGACACATCCATTGATGCATTCTCTTTTCTAATGTCTACAAGCACGGACACAGTGGGATACACAGACATAGAAACACTTGCATTGTCAAACGACTTACTAGAAACAGTTCACTCCAAACCAAACAAACTGCCTTTTCTACCTATTCTCAGAACATGAGACAAAACCACAAACCCAAACCCGCAATGGCACCTCTTTCCCCCAAATAGGTCTGTGACTCTCCGGAGTGTGCTCTGACTGATCGGCCATACTATGATCCTCCGAAATGGCCTGCCCTGTCTCAGATCTGATCTTCTTGGCCAACACTGTGAAGTTGTTAGAAGCCAGGAGTGAGCCACTATCTGCTTTCTCAGGAAGAGCCCCACTTCCGAGCTTTCCTGGCATTTGGCCATCCTCACATCAGTAGGTATCAAGAAAGACTGACTCTGTCCTTTGTAAATCCATAAAAGTGAGACCACTGGGACTAGGACTGGGACTGGCTCTGGGTGCCTGGCTTTCTGTATACCAAGTTCAGAGAGTTCCATCACCAAGGAAGTGAGGTGAGATCACTTCCTTCAGTAACTGAATGAGATCACTGCCTTGGCAACCACTTTGTCATAACAATTGCTCCCAACGGTCCCATGAGATGAGGGCTGCCCCTACTTCCTGTGACACTTTCACAAGTTAAAATGGTATATCACCCGTAGGCAAAAGGGAACAGCTCTCCACACAGGCTGGGTTTGGTCCATCTTCTCTACATTAAGAAGAGATAGGCTCATTCTGACGCAACCCTTAATCCTGACCAGGTTGTTTGCCATGGAAGATGATTTTTGCTCTCTCAGGTCTTACATAGCTGCCTACATCTTCTCCAGAGATCATTTCTGCATGGAGCTTTGAGGTTCTCAACAGATGGAAGATCCACTGCATTCCTGTATTGTAAGACCAACACTGTCCCTGCTCTTCTGTAAACATAGATGTGAATTGGAGTCATGAGAAAACCCACGAACCTATGGGATAGCCTCTGCAGGGCTTTAAAGAATTCACTTGACCCAAATGATCCCTATTCTCACTTAATGGAGGTCAGGAACCTTACAGAGGAAGGCGAGAGACTCTATCCACCATGACAGTTCTTTTGTCCATTTTGGTTTTGGATGCACACATGGGATTTTTCTTTAGACCCATCATGTACTGTGAATCTAAGCCACAGCCTCACATAGGGCCAAGAGGCTGATTCAGACACATCCATTTCCAAAGCAATTAACCGAAGAGGCACAGGTAATGACCATTCAATTCCATTTGAAAACTATTTTCTTCAGGCTTCACAAAGTGTGGCCTGAGGCAAAGACCTTCCTGACATTCAGGGCAACAGAATAGGTAAGCAAAAGGCCCAAAGCAGGGTTTCTCCACTGAGAATTTCTTGGGCATACTGATATCTGAGTTTTCTGAGATACTCACCATTCCCATCAGCTATCCAGTACATGGCCATGTCACAGAGATGGAGGTGGTACATATCTTGGACACAAAATCATGAGCGTATTCTGGAGAGTGTCCAGAATTCAGGAAGAAAACAGGAATTTAGAAAGATGGCAGGAATTGCCCATCCATACGGCAAGCTGCAATCCATTCATAAATTGCACAGGATGAATGCTTTGAAGCTTTCTCGTAGACAGGACACATCCATTGATGCATTCTCTTTTCTACTGTCTACAATCACGGACACAGTATGATATATAGACACAGAAACACTCACGTTGTCAAAGGACTTACTAGAAACAGTTCACTCCAAAACAAACAAACCAGCTTTCCTAACTATTCTCAGAACATGAGACAAAACCACAAACTCACACTCACACCCAAAATGGTACCTCTTTCCCCAAAGTAGGTCTGTGTCTATCCGGAGTGTCCTCTGACTTGTGGGCCATACTATGTTCCCCAAAAATGGCGTGTCCTGTCTTCAATCTTGTCTCTTTAGCCAACTCTGTGAAGTTGTCAGGAGCCCGTGGTGAGAAACTACCTGCTTTCTCTGGAAAGGCCAGTCTTCATAGTTTCCAGGCATTTGGCTGTCCTCACATCAGTAGGTACCAAGAAAGAGTGACTCTGTCTTGTTAAATCCAAACAAGTGAGCCCACTGGGACATGGAGTGGGTTTGACTCTGTGTGCCTGGTTGCCTGGATCCCAAGATCACAGACTTTCATCACCAATAATGTAAGGTGAGGTCACTTCCTTCAAGAACTGAATGAAGTCACTGCCTTGGAAACCACTTTGTTTTAACAGTTGCTTCCAAGGTTCTCAAAAGATGGAGTCTGCCTCTACTTGCTGTGACTCATTCATAAGTTAGAATGGTATATCAACCATAGGCACCGGGGAACAGCTCTCCACACAGCCATGGTTTGGTCCATCTTCTCTACATTAGGAAGAGAGAGGCTAATTCAGACACATCCCTTCAACCTGACCAGGTTGTTTGCCATGGAAGATGACTTTTGCTCTCTCAAATCCTTCATACCTGCCTACACCTTCTCCAGGGATTATTTCTGCAGGGACTTTTGAGGTTCTCAGCTGGTGGATGATACCCTACCTTCCTGGATTTTAAGACCAACTCTGTCCCTGCTCTTCTGTAAAGTGAGATTGAGGGAACAGTGTATGGTTAGTGTTAATAGCATGTTCAATTTGGGTTAGGAGTCATTCTGCTGGATGAATTATGGTATTGGGAACCTGTGATATTTATAAGAATATAAATGTGAAATATATGTATGAGAACAGAGATCTAGGAAAGATTTGAAGCCCAGAAAGGCATTGGGCCCTTGATTGGTATACTTAGATTGAATCATGTTCTGCACCGAGGTCTCAGATAAATCGATATACAATGGCATAGGACCCTATACCTCAGATGATTGAAAGTAGAAGAGAACATCCAGTCAAAAGGGATAGACTGTAGGATTAGGAAGATAGTAAGTAGGTTTAGGAAGAAGAGTGAGTCTCGGAGTTGGACCAAAAGTTCTTTAGCAATTGGTTTTCAGTTAGAGGGTGAATGTAAATGTCAGCACATGTGAAGAGACAGTCACAATGATGAACTGGGAAAAATATGTAGGAAAGCAGATATCAATAGGGGCAGTAGGAAATCAGGAAAAGTATAAAGTGGGTGATAGGATTAGATATTTTCAAAAGGCTTGAGGTTAAATATATAATCTTAGGAAGAAACAAATATGTAGTAACCAATAGGATTGACATTTGAGAGCAGTAGGCACCCTGGACATAGATGCTTTTAGTAATCCATGGTCACTTCCCATTTAGGCTTTGGTACAATCATATGTGTGACCTTTGCATTTTGTGTACAGAATACTACTGTGGTAAAATGTATATGTAGATCAGGTGACATGAGTATTTCTTGCACCATAAAGGGGAGTAATATTCTGGAAACTTATAAATTAGTACTGGGGATACAAATAGGTGTACCTTGTGTTGATGATTATTGAGATGATGCATGAATAGACCATATTGTGAATAAAGTATGTAACTGGATCCAACATTAAATAATGGT